>NC_068335.1:14984833-15604279 GCF_000147395.1 Oryza glaberrima | reverse complement strand
CTATTGAGTGCTAATTCTTTGCTTAGCTAAGTGCAATTACATTCCCGTAAAATTGCCGCTATCTACAATGGATTGCATATCAAATATTATCATGGCTCAGCTGATTTGCTATGTTAACTGGTTAGGAAACAATTGTGAAGTGGATACATGTTTATAAATTATGCAGAATTTCAACTCTTCAAGGTGATCTGTTCAGAGAATAGTATGATCAACCAAGAACAGAGTTAAACAGTATGTTTTCCTCAATAGCATACATTTCGACATCAAAGGTGAGTTGCAGGAATGCCAAAAATTTCCAGTGTCAAAGAGAAAATGTCAGCAGAGATGAACACAAAAACACGAGGGGAAAGTCATTGAAAGCAAAGGTGAAAAGATGGAACAGATAGCAGTTTTGACTTTGCTGGTTGATTATTAGCGGTCATAATCGTTGTTGTTACCTGCCGCAGCTTGCGATAACCAAGTCAGATCATAGCTCAAGTTTTTCTCCTGAGGCGAGTACTGTCATCTGGGATCCAATCCATTCAGTCATGCATCAACTAGGTAAGTTACCTGAAATCACTGGACGTAATTACTAAGGTACTTTACTAACAGAGAATTTGACTGAATCTGAATGGAACAGTCTCTTACCAGTAATTAAAAAAAATTGGTAGTCTCCACTGATTGCTGCTGAACCTAATTAATTATAGTTGGTGTGGTAGCTCTCCTAGCCTTGTAAGAATATTATCTTTCTTAGATCTGTCACCCACTCAACAAAAAGAGGACCTCCTTGGCAAGTGTTCATTGGATGAGAAAGTTGATGCCTGCAAGTTTCATCAATGGACAAGTGGCTAGGTTCATTGTTCACATGCATGGTGTCTCACGTCGTGCTTTATAATTTATGAAAAAGATTTAGGGAACAGCACAGCACGCGTATTATTATTTCTCTATTTGTGCATATCTAAGGACAAACCATCATTGTTAATTGAGAGCCAAAGATAGTTTAGCTCTAAATCACAAAGCTTTGCGCTTTACGATTAGGTGGCCAAAATAAAGCTAAGCAGCTCTCACATTACTGATAGCATTGTTTATTCTGTGCAATTTGCAGCAGCTGGGTGAAAATTCTCCAAAAATATGGTTTATGTTTTATTTCTATACAAACAATAACTAGTAACAAAAACTAGTGGATATAAAAAAATTAAATGGCTAACACAAACAACTGTGAAGTCATGTCGTTAACCATCACAACTAAAACAGCAGTGCATGTTACTATCTCACAAATCTATGTATGCTTAGCATATCTGATCAGGTACGGTGATGTTAATATTCCACCCATGACTTCACAACTACTGACCACGTGCTATATGTTGAGCCAAGAAATTTTGAAGCAACAGGACATGTCTTTTATTACTTCCACTGAGACAGGTACCCCTCAAAAAGTACTGCAAAAGAAATTCTATGCCATCTGATGTGGTACTAATGTTTTTTAAAAAAACGTGATATATCTCCCAGCCTAGAGAGGCAGAGATAGACTTCGAAGCAACTTGGTAATGAAAAAAGCATCAGAGTATCAAATTTATCCTCTCGGCTGGTACTGCAGAAAAGCAGAGGCTTTCTAATACCTTAGTTTGGGTTGTTTGGGAGTGACAACTTACTCTTCTATCAGTACGTTTTATAAATTGTTAACTTACTCCTCTGTTAGTACGTTTTATAAATTGTTTAACTTTTTATAAATTGTTAAACGGTATTTTTTTCAAACATTTTAATATAGAAGTTTCTTTTAAAAATTCAAATAAACACATTTTTCAAGTATGTAATAATTGACATTTAATTAGTTATGTGTTAGGGCCCCTTTGAATCGTAGGAATGAAAAAACAGAGGAATAGGAAAAACACAGGATTCTGATAAGAATACAATTGTAAAATAGAGGATTGCAAAACACAGGAATGGCCGTTTGATTGGACCACAGGAAAAACACAGGAATCAGATGAGAGAGATAGACTCAGAGAAAATGTTCCAAGAGGTTAGACCTCTTGCTAACTTTCCTCCAAAATGTGCATAGGATTACCCATTCTATAGGAATTTTAAAGGATTGGATAGGATTCAATCCTTTGTTTCAAAGGCCTTCGTAAGATTTTTTTTCCATAGGATTGAAATCCTCCAAAATTCCAACATTTTTCCTACAAATCAAAGGGGCCCTTAATGGATTAGCTCGTTTTACGTGCCATTGAGTTGCCACAGCCAACAGCAAAAGAAAAAACTCATCCATCCATTAGTAGTCCATCTCAGTGGCTGGTCCTAATGAAAACCACCACCGCTGCATCCATTTCCATTAGCTTCCAGCCTCTTAGAGAAGAAAGTTCTTCTCTTCTTCTTAGTACATCTTGTTCAACTCCTTGGCCTCTGCTTCGTCTCTACACCTCGTTTTCCAGACATTTAAGCCCTCTCGCTGTCTGAATCCCCTCACATTTCTCTCGCCCCAAAGCAACCAAAGAGACCAACCAAACGGAAAGAGACAACCAGACGATCTGGACAGTGCCCGGTTAACCCAACCCAAACCCCTCCCTCCTCCATTGTTGACCCGTTAGCCGCACACAAAGTGCATCATCTTCTTCCTCTCTCTCTCTCTTTCTCTCCTTACTCGTCTTCCCGGTGAGGCGAGATCCGAGGTCGTCGTCTTCTCCATGCGGAGGCGGCTGAGCTCGTAGCACATGCCACACAGGTGAGCAAAGAGAGGGATGAAGCTTTTGGTTGGTTAGTTGCTTGGTTGATTGGGTGGGGGATGATTCGTTTGTTGGAGGTGGGTTACGACGGCCATTGACGACGATGGGAGTTCTTCTGCCCATGGCTGATCATCAATTGTTTTCTTCTTTTCTCTCCCTTGAGATTTGCTGGTTGTGTGATTGGTGATCGATCCTTTTCTCTGCCAACCTAAATTTATTTGCCCTTTTCCATTTAAAATGAGATGTGATGATATCTTTTGTTTCTTTTCCATTCTTCCTTTTTTTTTTTTTGCCGGGTGGGTCGAAAGGATGGCCGACCAAATGTAATTAAGATTGAAAGGAGAAATGTTTTGTTTCTTTGGAAAGCATAAAGTTGATCAGTGGCAAACTAAACTACGAAAAGCTTTTAGTTTCTTTTCCTTTCCGGCTTGATTAGAACTATTTCTTTTCCCATTTCAGTTGTCGTTAATGATTAATGTTGCACATGAACTGAGTCACTGACCTTTCTTCCGGCGCCCGCGACGTTTGTGCAGAGCAGGAGAGGCGTCGTCATCTTCTCCGGGGACCATGTCGAAGGCGATGCAGTGCTTCGGGTTCGCCGGCTGGGAGAGGGAGGAGCGGCGTGGCCGGTCGTCGGCGGTGGCGGCCGTGGCAGCGACGACGCGGTCGCTGTCGGCGCGGTCGAACAGCAGCACGTCGACGGACCGCGACGCGCGGCGGTCGGGGTCGGAGTGCTCCCTGAACGTGTCGTCGGAGATCAGCGCCGAGTCGTTCGGCCGGTACCGGCAGCTGTCGCTGCCGCAGCGCGCGAGCAACAACCTCCGCATCTTCACCTTCCAGGAGCTCAAGAGCGCCACCCGCGGGTTCAGCCGCTCGCTGGTGCTCGGAGAGGGCGGCTTCGGCTGCGTCTACCGCGGCACCATCCGCAGCGTCCTCGAGCCTCGCCGGAGCGTCGAGGTCGCCATCAAGCAGCTCGGCCGCAAAGGCCTGCAGGTAATCAACAATTCTCAATATAGTATCAGAGCTCATTGAGTTGACGATTCTGAACACGAGCAAGTAAAGCAAGAATTTGATGATGATGTTGTTGAATTTGGTGATGGTGAACGCAGGGGCATAAGGAGTGGGTGACGGAGGTGAACGTTCTTGGGGTGGTGGATCATCCGAACCTGGTGAAGCTCATCGGGTACTGCGCCGAGGACGACGAGAGGGGGATGCAGCTGCTGCTCGTCTACGAGTTCATGCCCAACGGGAGCCTGGCGGATCACCTGTCGTCGAGGTCGCCGAGGCCGGCGTCGTGGGCGATGCGGCTCAGGGTGGCGCTCGACACCGCGCGCGGCTTGAAGTATCTCCATGAAGAATCTGAAATCAAGGTGCAGTATCAGAAATTCAGAAATTGCCCTGATTGCTCTGCCTCACTTGTTTGATTAATTACTGGCTGGCCTGACATCACCTGCATTGATGCGATGCGATGATCTTCCAGATAATATTTCGTGATCTGAAGCCTTCCAACATTCTGATCGACGAGAACTGGAACGCGAAGCTGTCAGACTTCGGATTGGCTAGACTGGTATCTCAGGATGGCAGCCATGTCTCCACTGCGGTACGTGACAAGAAAACCTATCATTTTTTTGCCCAGCATTTAGAGTTCCTTAGGGCACCTGTTCTCAACTGCAAAATGCAGGCATTTTGAATGATATGACTGATTTCAGAGGTTAAACATTCGATGTTGCTCGGTAGACAATCCGTGGTAGAACACCTTGGGTGTAGTTCTTCCTTTCCTGAAGACAAGCAGCAAACACAATGGCTGTTAGCCTGTTACTGTTCCAACATAGAACCATTTTGTCATCTTGATCTGATCAACCAGTTAGTGGCCCGCAAAAACAACAAATTGACACAACACATGATAGGAAAAAACCAACCCAACACAGGACATGGATAGGCACTTTCGGTTAGTCTGTGTGCTAGTAGTGCACAAGGACCGGTCAGAAAAGGCAGGTGCCTTTTTTTGCTGATTGGTTAACATCAACTTAGTAGCTTTCTGGCTGTTCTCCAATTCCAAACATTTGATCAGTGATGATCACACGTTTTTCTAACATTCTGCAATCCACTAGCAATGTCTTCATAGTTTGAACAGCTAGGTAGGTTTGCTAATGTCTCTTCTGGAAATCTTCTTTTAACAGGTGGTGGGGACTATTGGGTATGCAGCTCCAGAGTACATCCACACAGGGCGCCTCAGCAGCAAGAACGACATATGGAGCTACGGCGTGGTGCTCTACGAGCTCCTTACCGGTCGGCGACCTCTGGACAGGAACAGGCCGAGAGGCGAACAGAACCTCATAGAGTGGGTGAAGCCCTACTCCACTGACTCAAAGAAGCTTGAAATCATAATGGATCCAAGGCTTGAAGGGAGCTACAGCTTGAAGTCGGCGGCCAAGCTCGCCTCGGTGGCAAACAAGTGCCTCGTGCGCCACGCCAGGCACCGGCCAAAGATGAGCGAGGTGCTGGAGATGGTGCAGAAGATCGTCGATAGCACTGACCTCGGAACGCCGGAGCATCCCCTGATCAGCAAGTCAAGAGAGCTGACGCGTGATGAGAAGAAACGAAAAGGGCTTGACCTGAAGAGAAGATTCGCTGATATTAAAGCTGGAGGGGATCAGAGATGGTTTACATGGCAGAGATGGAGACCCAAACTTGTCAGAACACAATGACATGGGAGATATTCCTGCATGGCTCTAACTTTCTTAGCTAGCAGAGAAAACAGCAAGGATTTACTAAATAATGGGTAGGTCTGAATGTTGTGGATCACACGCAGGTGGTCTTCTCTATACGGTTGGAGGCTCCATGTTTTTTACCAGAGCTAGAAAAATCAAAGCTCAAGTAGTCCTTTTTGGAGTAGAAATATCACTGTACAGTTTAACTTTGTTTTGCTGAATGACTCTGAGCTGTATTTATACAGCAAATAAGAATTTTCAGGCAATGTCTGAAGCTCATTAGTTCCACTTCACTAGGTTTACCATTTGGTACAACTCTTGAGATTTTATTGATTTTGTATACATGCGGTCATGCAAAGTTTTTTTTTTTTCTTTCATAGTAAAACAATGGAGGAGCAGAGTTTGCCAATGGATTATATCTTTGAATATGTTAGTTTGATAATAAGAGGAAAGATCTGTCTAAAATAAAAGAAACAGAAAGAGAATGTAAAGGATGCACTGGCCATGTTTCCTAATTGCTCTGCGTACCATTTTCTATAAGCGGACATTGTTTTTTTTAGTCAAATATCACTTGACATTCTTTGGAAGTTACTTTATTAGGATGACACAAATCACAATTCTAACAAACATGGTAAGAATACAATTGCCCCTAATGTTAAGTACTAAAGAAAACTCAATTTTATTAGCACTGGAAAAATCAAGTTGCACAATGGAAACAGGAGTAATCAGAGTGCAGTTTCACCTTAGCATCGTGCAAACAATCAGAGGATCCAGGATCCAACTATATTTGTATTGTATGAGTGACATATCAGATCTCTGGTATGGTTCTTATAGTTTAGGCCCATCTTCTGCTAATAGTCCGCAACTCCACAAACTTGAAATATCCATTTGTCTATCCATTTGTCCTGTCTGACGATCAAATAGTCCATATAAGTTGAAGTTGAAGCCATAAGTTAAAATATTCTAGAAGAAAGCTCATCGAGATGCTTTATACTTCTACATGTTGTAACAGCAACAGACATGCAGTCGTTGAGATTGTTTATGTTGTTTGAATGCCTTGATTAGATGATAATAAAAGGCAGCTCGGAAACATACCAGAGTATTTTCACAATTCACACCCCCCCCCCCCCCCCCATACTTCTAGTTCTATATCCCTGTTTTCATCAGCAAACATGTTGAACATGCATTTATTTTCAAAATCAAACTATCTGCCTTTCTATATTTGCTCATGACTAGGCAATACCTGTTAGTTAACTTCCTCAAAACAACATAAATTCAGTGTATGCAGCCAGAACTGAGAGCTACAAATACTCTTGCACTATTCAAATTGCATCTCTGAATTTTTGTAGAGAGAAATCTACAGGTGCAACCATCTTATTAGCAGTACATACAGGTATAATCTGGAACAGTGGCATCATCCTTCATTTTCATATCCATTGCAATAAGTTTCAGCAAGGCATAAATCTCTGCTGAGCCCGGGTGAGTCTTATCTTGGGCAATGAATCTGCAGAGCCCTCTGCCAACATCAATCTCACTAAATCCAGGAACCTTTTTCACGCCTCTCTCCTCCATCACCTTTCTCGCTTTTTTTGCCTCTTGCCACCGCCTAGCAACAGCGTAGATATTCGACAGACCAATGTACCGGCCATCGTGGTCTGGCTGCAAATGGACAAGCTGCCTGCCGACTGCCTCCCCCAGCTCCACCCATCCATGGATATGACAGGCATTCAAGAGAGCACCAAGTACAGAAACACTCGGCTTCATTGGCATACTCTTAACAACACCATATGCTTCCTCCAAGCGGCCTGCCCGACCAAGCACATCTACCAGGCAAGCATAGTGCTCAACATGTGGTCTCAACCGTTGAGCTTCAAGCGAGCGAAAGAACCTCCAAGCCTCATCCACCAAACCACCATGGACGCAAGCACTTAACAGACAAAGGTACGTGATCTCATCCGGCACAACCCCAGCATGCTCCATCTTCTGGAACATCTGCAGTGACTCCCTGCTCATCCCATGCACCGCCAGCCCGCCAATCACAGCGTTCCATATCAGAACATCAGTACTCTCCACCGGCACGGCATGGAAAACCTCAAGCGCCTCAACGATTGCCCCACATTTCGCGTACATGTCAACAAGGGAGGTCGCAAGCCGGATGTTCAGCGGGAACCCGTGCTCCTCCAGGTACCGATGCATCTTCCTCCCCCGCACAAGGTCCCCCAGGTGCGCGCAAGCCCCCAGCACGCTGACCATGGTGACATCGTTCGCCCTGACCCCATCATGGCGCGCCGCGGTGGCCTCCATCATCTCGAACACCGCAAGAGCCTCCCGGTGCTCCCCGCACTTGACGCACCCGTCGATCATGGCGCTCCACGACACCACGTCCCGCTGGGGCATCCGCGCGAACACCCGGCGCGCGGCGGGGAGGTCGCGGCACTTGGCGTAGCCGTCGAGGAGGGCGTTCCAGGAGACGTGGTTCGGGCGGGGGATTTCGTCGAACAGGCGGCGGGCGAGTCCCGGGAGCGCGCAGGCGGCGTACATGTGGACGAGGGAGTTGGAGACGTGGAGGTCTTGGGGGAGGAGCCCCCTGCGGAGCGGCTGCGCGTGGACCGCGCGCGCGAGGCGCGGGGAGGCGAGGCGCGCGGCGGCGCGGGCGAGGAAGGGGAAGGTGAGGTGGGAAGGGCGCAGCGCGGAGCGGAGCAGGAGGAGGAAGAGGGAGAAGGCGTGGTGCGGCGCGGAGGCGGAGGCGGAGGCCGCGCGGATGAGCGGGTCGAGGAGGGGGGTGGAGAGCGCGCGGCCGTCGAGGTGGCGGAGGAGGTGCGGCGGGAGGGGAGGAGAGTGAGGCGGCGGCGGCGGCATCCGGCGAGCGGGATTTGCTCGCTGTGCATTCAAAGATCACTGGAAGCTGGAAGACTACAGTAGTTGGTTTAAAGCCAAAGGCAGTAAAAAATTATTTTCAAATTTTTTTCCCACCAAATTAAAGGCATGTTTAGTTTCCACGCAAAAACTTTTCACCATATCAGGTTGAATATTTGGGCATATGCATTGAGTATTAAATATAGAAAAAAACTAATTACATAAATTGCGTGTAAACTGGGAGACGAATCTTTTAAGTCTAATTGCTCCATGATTTAACAATGTGGTACTACAGTAAACATTTTGCTAATGACGGATTAATTAGGTTTAATAAATTCGTCTCATAGTTTATAGGTAGAATATGTAGTCTGTTTTGTTATTAGTCTACGTTTAATACTTCAAATGTGTGTCCGTATATCTGATGTGACACGCCAAAACCTTTCACCCCTGTAACTAAACAGGGCCTAAGAATCTCTCCTATTTTGGACTCAAAAGAATAAAGGCCTATTTTGGGCCTATTAGCTTATAAACCACTACCAAATTTTAAATTTTATTTTGAAAGTTGATTTTTGATGCATTTCAATGTAGTTTTTTTTAATAGTTGCTAAGAACATATATATATATATATATATATATATATATATATAAACATACATGTAAAAGTTTTATGTATGAATTATTTTTTAATTGGCAATTGATAAGGTCCTAGATTCCTATTTGTGTGTGTTAGTTTGACGTTTTGGATTCAAAACAAACAATTTTTTCTCCTATTTTGGATTCAAAATAATAAATTCTCCTATTTGTTTGTGTTAGGTCGACGAACATTTTCCTCTCCTATTTGTTCGTGGTCGACGAACAAAATTTCTCCCTTGTTTGTTTGTTTTCGTTTTTTCCAAATTTTTCCATGTTTGTTTTTTCTTTTCAAAAATTTGCCGTGGGGCACTCATAGACATGTTGGATGAACCTGGTAAATTAACGCAAAATTACTTGAGAATACAACTCACTTTGGGCCACTTTTATCTTAAGTCAGCATTATTTTCATTACACCATGAAGCTGTTTGATTCTTAATGTGAATTTTGCTGTCTATCACATCTATCACCGCTATGTTAGCATGTGTATATTACTAGTTAACCAAAATTTCACAATTCTTTGCACTTATGCCTTGAAATCTATTTTTTCCAAGTGGTGAAATTTGATATTTGAATGTTCATAGTGATGAAATCTATTTATCTTTGAATTTCATGTGGTAATGTAATCCTATTTATTATATTATAGGTTTGTAAACCCCCAGTTCAAAGTGATAAGGGAAAATATAGGCTTGATCCTAAGGTTGGCCCAAAGTAATTTTTTTTAAAAAAAATTGCTACAATCGGTCCTCCTTATATTTTGTTCTTAATATCATATAAGAACTGAAATAAACGCGCTGCCGTAATTTGATTTTGTGCCCAACTGGTAAATTTTGAAGAGCAATCTTGCTCTCGCCAAAACAAACTGTAGCATAGTTGAGAAGTATAAAAAAATAGCTGTATATTGTTGGGAAATTCAGAAATTGTCATCGTCCAGTAGCCAGCCACAGGAGGGCAACGGCTTAGGCCGAGGGCATCGTCCTCAGCCAAGCAGCACCCTATTGCACTGAAAATAAATATAACCAGAGGGCTTTGCCGTGTTTCAAGTACGATTAGTTTCAACACAAAGGCATGGCAGATGGAACCAATATTGAACACAAACTCGGAGGGCGAGCTAACGAAGGACACAACAGGCAACCTAACTATATAAATCGTCATCATCAGCGACGGCGGCAGCAGACGCAAAAGGATCAGCCGCAGCTCCAGCACCAGCTTCTGTCCGCTCGAAACGGAACTCACTGCCAAACCCGCGAGACTGCTGCAACGTCTGGGCGAACGCCTGGTACTTGCGGATGTCGGCATCGCTGACACTGCGGCGCGCGTACTTCATCGACTCCTCGAAGTGGGCTGCCTTGATCTCAGCAATGTCGTCGACTTCGTCTTCCTCCATCGCTTCAGGGTTCTCCTTACTCCGCCTTTCCCTCTCAATGTCCTGAAACAAACACGATAAGAAAAGAATTATTAACTGCATAAAAGATTTCTACCATATCAATCAATGCATTCTGAATAAGAGTGCTTACACAGATAAAATTGTAACAAATCAGGCCCAACTATATATAAGTATATATATATATATATAATACAAAGGGAACATGGGCATAATCTCATATAGACAACTGCAATTCTAGGAGTGGCAGATCTTAAACATAAGTAGTCATGAACATAGAACATAACATAGCCTCGTGTAATACTGAAAGCCAGAAACGTCCTTACATCTAGTTTGTTGTAATACGGATGAGCTGCACATGAATAAAAATTGTGCTATTTGCAAGGTTAGATGAAAATACCTTCTCGATGTTCTCTCTAATCGCATATTTGCATGCACGCTGACAGATTTCTGTAATATCTGCACCACTGAAGCCTTGGGTGTACTTGGCAAGAGCGTTCAAGTCCACATCCTTCGCCACAGGGGACTTCCTGAGGCAAGCTTTGAAAATTTGGAGCCTAGATTGCTCATCAGGCAGTGGAATGTAGATCAGCTGATCGAGACGCCCTGGCCTAAGCAAGGCCGGATCTATGATGTCAGGCCTGTTTGTAGCCCCAATAATGAAAACAGTCTTCTTGGCATTCATGCCATCCATCTCTGTCAACAGCTGATTCAGCACCCTATCAGCTGCACCTCCAGCATCACCCACACTGCTTCCTCTCTGCAACAGGGCAAGGAAATCTTCAAGTAACGGAATATATGGTAAAAATAAACAGGAGTGGATGTGGGGAAGGCAAGTAGACCTGAGTAGCAATTGAGTCAAGCTCGTCGAAGAAGAGCACACATGGTGCAGACTGGCGGGCCTTGTCAAATATCTCACGAACATTAGCTTCACTCTCTCCAAACCACATGGTGAGCAACTCTGGCCCCTTCACACTGATGAAGTTTGCCTGGCACTCATTGGCAATTGCCTTGGCCAACAAGGTCTTACCACAGCCAGGAGGGCCATAGAACAGAACTCCTTTGGATGGAGACATTCCAAACTTCTCGAACTTCTCTGGGTGCTCCACTGGATATTGGACAGTCTGCAGGAATTCAAGTACATAAATAGGCTGTATAGTGCAAGCCAGAAGCAGCATATATATATAGCATATATAAAATAAACAAGCATGTTTACCTCCTGCAGCTCCCTCTTGACATTCTCCAGCCCACCAATGTCCTCCCATGAGACATTAGGAACTTCAACAACCTGAAGACAAAGAAACTTTAGTACCTCTAAACAGAAAGAAGCCAAATATGCGAGCAAATAAGTATAACAGTACTCCTGAAGAAACTCACAGTTTCACGAAGAGCAGATGGGTTGCTTGTACCAAGTGCGGTTTTGAAATGGTCATTTGTGACAGCCATCGAGTTCAATATCTCAGCATCTATTGTCTCGTCCTCAAGATCTATGATATCCATCTTCTCACGAATGCACTGAAGAGCAGCCTCAGTGCAAAGGGCAGCAAGATCAGCACCAACATATCCATGAGTATCCTTCGCAATGAGTTCCAAATCAACCTGTTCATTAAGAAAAGTGATATGTAAGTGACGAGAACTTCAAGAGAAAGAAATTATGAATAAAATAACACCAGAAACAAGGAATCATGATTGAACACACTTACATCTTCAGCTAGCTTCATGTTCTTAGTGTGAATACGAAGAACCTCAAGCCGCCCAACCTCATCAGGGACACCAATGTCAATCTCACGGTCAAACCTTCCAAACCTCCGAAGAGCAGGATCAATGCTGTTGGGGCGGTTTGTAGCACCCATAACAATAACATGAGAACGAGCTTTGAGTCCATCCATAAGAGTCAACAGCTGTGAAACAATACGACGTTCCACTTCTCCATTGGTCTTCTCTCTCTTGGGAGCAATGGAATCAATCTCATCAATGAAAATGATAGATGGTGCATTCTTCTCTGCTTCTTCAAATGCCTTCCTGAGATTGCTCTCACTCTCTCCAGCTAGCTTTGACATAATCTCAGGTCCATTAATCAAAAAGAAAAAGGCTCCAGTCTCATTTGCAACAGCACGAGCAATGAGGGTTTTTCCAGAACCAGGTGGTCCATACAGCAATATGCCCTTTGGTGGCTTCACACCAATGGATTTGAAAAGTTGGGGATGACGCAGTGGAAGCTCAACAAGCTCTCTGATTTGAGCCATCTGTTTTCTAACTCCACCAACATCATCATATCCAACCTCATCAAGCCTTTCCTCATCTTCCCTCTTAATAGGCTCCCCATCACAGAATATTTCTGTATCTGGTGCAACGATGCAATACTCAGTAGGGTCAGTCTCTATGACTTTGAATTCCACACTTCTCATTCCACCCCTGACAAGGAAGAGATCTCCTTTCCTCACTGGGCGGTATGCTTCTAAGAAGTATGCTGCGCATTTTCAGAAGAGGGTTGAATTAGTACAATGCTATGTATGATCTGCTGTTTCACATTCACATCATAATGAAAAAATGTTCTGAGAAAAGCAGATAAACAAAGATTCTAAGGTTATGAACTCACGCTTCAGGAAGGCATCAAACAGGTTCCCGGTAATGCCTTCAACTGTATCATCAATCGGAAGAATGTGCACACGTTTCCCGTATTTCACATCCTGGCACTGGTGGACAGAAACAACATCACCAAGTCGCACCCTCAGGTTCTTCCTGACAACCTTGTTCATCCTAATCTTGGGCTCCTCACAGGTTTCATCCGCAAGGACAATGCAAATAGTATCTTTCCTCTTCTTGCCCTATATAGTGCAAAACATAGGAAAGGTTAGAACAAAATGAGATGCCAACAGCAACAACAGTCCACACAGTTAGGTGCAAACTCCATTGTCTGTTAATATGTATAGATTAGACTGATCATCAAAAAACAACCTTACAAAAAGATGACCTTTATATGTACATGTTAGAGAGAATTACATGTATCTCATTGAGACTCTTGTATGAAATTTCAACCAATATTAATGTGCACATGTTTACATATGCAAATATTATTCTTGATCATTTCCACACCAATAACCGCATTTAACACAAGTTCAAACATCATGTATGGTATAAAATAGAGTGGTATCTTGCACAACAGAGTTAAAGGTGGGTGACTATGAAGAACACGAACTACAACATGCGGTACATCACTGACTAATATTTCGATCACTCCTTCAAACTGAAGGAAGGCCGCAATGCAACACTTTTAACCAAAGGCTGCAATATAACACCTACAAACCATATCATTCTACTCAAAATTCCATCAAAACAGTGAATTTCGTGTTATCCTAGACATCAGACATGTATACTGACAAATTTACGATTTTGTTCTCAACAGATCTGTAACTAATTCTAATTTCGTGGACAGCGGCAGCAGATCAGATCGGCTCTACGATAACCCAAACATCCATGATATCACCATCAACAACTAAACAAGTAAATATCTCCGAATCCCAAAAGCTAAACAGCTCACAGATCGGCCCCGCGGCATCGTACCTTGAGGAGGACGGTGTCGCCGCGGAAGAGCTGCAGCCTCTCCATGGTGTCCGGGTGCAGCGCGACGACGGAGTTGTCGTCATTGGTGGCCTCGTCCACCACCAGCCGGTTCGGCGACTTCTTCCTCTCCAGGATCGCCGTCGAGTAGTCCTTCTTCCCCTTCCTGCAACCAAACCCCCAAACCACCCACCACCATAAACCATCAAACCCTAAGCACCCCCCAATACCCAGATCGGGGAAACGAAACGAAACCCTAGCAGGCCAGATCGGGTCGCGGAACTTACGGATCGGCGGACGACGAGGGCTCCCCCTGGCTCGCCATCGCGGCGGCGCACCCGGCGGCGGGCGGTGATTGGCGGCGGCGGCGGCGGCGGCGGCGTTAATTCGAGCGCGTGCGCGGCGGCGATGGCGGAGAAGGCGATGAGATTTGGGAGAGGCGAGAGGAGGCGGATTAAAGTGTTCTTTTATAAGCCTCTTTCTTGCAGCGGGGGGTTTGGTTTGGTTTGTTTTTTTTCTCTCTCTCTCGCTATCGGGTTCGGGTACGGCGGGGGCGTCACTGAGGAATGGGGCCAGTGGGGAGGTTGGGCCCACCTGGCATGGAACGTTCCGGGCTCTTCCGGATGTCAGAGTGGCCGGAGCGGGGGCCCACATGGAAGCGAGAGGGAGCGATGGTGGGGTGGGGTGGGCCCCAGTGGTGGATGGGTGTGGTTGGGGACGGATTGCGAGAGGGGGTTTGGTATCCGGTCCCGAACTTGTACCGAAGGAGAACAGGGGTGTGTGAATTGTGATGCGAAATTGAATAAAAATCAGTTGCAACTCAAAACACCGAAAGTAAAATCGAGTAAAATCAGCATCAAACTCAAACACAGGAACTGAATCCAGAAATTTCGACAGGGAAAGGGAGCAAGAATTCCATGAAAAATATTAGCTGTTCCTTTTAGGATTGGTCTAGTATAAAAGTGAGAACATGTGTCAACCCATCGATCGGCTGCGTTCTTCTCAGGTGATTGATTTAGCTAATTAACGAGAAAGCATATTATTAATTGAGTATTAATTATTAAAAAAATAAAAAAAATAGATTTATTTATTTTTTAAAAAAACATGTACAATTTTTAAAAAATATACCAAATATATCATTTAACAATTTATAAAAATGTGCAAAAGGAAAATAAGAGAGGCTGAACTGAATCAGCTCCTTAGAACGCAGCATCAAGCGGCAGGAACTATCTGCCTAATAATAAAGTAATAAACACAGAAACAAAATTTGGAGATCAGAGTTTTACGATCTTGTCTACTCCAACCCTTTTTTCTTTTCCTACATAAACTATGTTTTTCTTTGTTTCACTTTAGTCTGGGCGAACTTTGAATTATTTGCCATTGTATATTCTCGTCACAGTCATTGTAACATGGACATTGTTCCTTTTCCCCCCAAAACAATGGCCATTAATTCAATGGAAAAAGTGCACCGAAGGTCCCTTAATTTGTCATCGGGATACAAAAATATCCTCAAATCGCAAAACCAGGTATACGGGATCTCTTAACTATACAAAACCGGTCACAATAGGTCCCTCGGCGGTTTTGATCCCGGTTTTATCCTACGTGGCTGCTAAGTCAGCGTGGGACCCACGTGGGCCCCAAATGTCAGTATGACACGTCATCTTCTCTGTTTCCCCTCTTTTCTTGCCTCTCTTCCTGTTGCTCGGTGCGGCGAGGTGGTCGTGACTCTGGCGGTGAAGGGTGGCGGCCAGCCCGGAGCTCGGTGGGGCGAGGCGGAAGAGGAGGAGGGCGGCGCCGCGATGATGGCCGGCGACGGCGGCGGCGGTGGCGGCCGCAGTGGGGCTCCATGGCGGCCAAAGATGGGACCGGGGAGGTGACAGCGAGGGGTAGAGCGCCACCACTGCGCTTCTCCCCTGTCAGCGGCCAGACGCGCCGCCTCGTCGCCGTTCAACCTGGCCGCCTCCGCCTCCTACCGCCCGGCGCCATGCGGCGAGTTGGTGCCCTCGGCCCTCCTCCTCATCGAGTCCCTCCAAGATCTCCTGTATGTCAGGACAGGATTATCATCCATACCTTGAAATTGCTTCTCACCATTTTCTTTCTCATCTTTCAGATCAGGTTTTTATGCAAAGGAACTATCACGGGCTGGAGGACAAATCTCCTGGGTGTAGCAACTTCTTGGCTTTAGTTCCTTGGACACCACCACAAATTGCCACGGCATCTAATTGGTCTTCTTCTGATTCAGAAAAGAGAGAATTCTTTGAAGTGCCAATGGAGTCTGATGAGACAGAAGTCGATTATATGGACGTTGAGGAATCTCCTGAAGCAAATGCCGCAGCAATCGATGGTGAAAGCCTTCACTAGTGGGCAGTGGCAACAACACTGCATGACCCCATCATCGCGGATTGGGATCCTCTGCAGTCGACTGCACCGTGCCATTGTCACTGACATGTGGGCCGGCCCACATGTCAGTGACAATGGCACGGTGCAGTCGACTGCAGAGGATCGCACCTGTTATGTGTTCAAGGTGACGGTGAGATGCCATTGTTGTGAATTGACTGCTGCTGTTTACTTACAAGAAGGATGAGGAAATCCTCCAGTTAGTTAGCCACGACTAGTACCACACTACCACCAATGGCTGCCATGTAGTGCATAGTGATGGTCATTAGATCAGCGGTGGGGGAGATCGCGTGCGGGTGGGCGATGCCGGCGCTGGCGTCGCCACGGGCGGGCGACGCGATCCCGTGCCCGCCGTCCGCCGCCGTCGTCCCGCTCCCCGTCCCGACGGAGCTCTGCCTCCAGTACCTCGCCATGGCCATCTCGCCGCCGTCGCCGACTTGCTCCCCTGCTCCCGCGTCATCTCCGCCGCCGCCACCGGCCGCCGGCCGCCGGACCTCCTCTCCCGCCTCGCCCCGTCGGTCCGCCGGCCTGCCCAGAGCCCTAGAGAGAAGAGTGGGAGAGAGGGAAGAGGAAGGGAAAGAAGAGGGGAAAGAAAGAGAAGCTGACCTGGACAGGTTGACATGTGGGTCCCATGCTGACTCAACAGCCACGTAGGATAAAACCGGGACCAAAACCACCAAGAAATCTATCGTGACCGGTTTTGTATAGTTAAGGGACCCCGTATATCTGGTTTTGCGGTTCGAGTACGTTCTTGTAACCTGATGACAAGTTGAGGGACCTTCGGTGTACTTTTTTCTAATTCAATAGTGAAACAAGGACTGAGGTGTGCACCTTTTGGGCTGGCCCATTAAGAAAAGTTGATTAGTTATCTTTCTTTTTCGGTTTTTCCTTCTCTTTTTCCTTAGCTTGACATGGAATAGAACAGATTCTCCTTTCTAATTGACTGACGTGAGGTGTATAACTCATCAGTGTTTTCCATTAAAAAAGTGCAGGACACGATCAATAAGACCTTTACAAATATATACTCATCCCATTTCAATTCAATCCTTTACAAATATTTGCAAATGGTGCCGAGACCGGAAAAAAAATCCTACCTTTTAAATTAAACCACATTGATCAATGCGCAATGTTAGGAATGCATGTGGGCATGCAGCGATGGTATTTACTTTTGCACACATTAACGAACTGACATGTAACGATCTCATTTATACTTCTGCACAGATTAATGAATAGACATTAGATAGATGATGATCAATTTGGATAGACATTAATTCTCTCTGTAACCCCCTTTTTTAAGAAATTTATGTATTTGTCACTCAAAGTTTTTGAGCTTGCATATACGCCATTAGAAAGTTATATTTACATTTTATGTACATCTACTCCAAATTTATGG
This sequence comes from Oryza glaberrima, assembly GCF_000147395.1. Classification (NCBI taxonomy): domain Eukaryota; kingdom Viridiplantae; phylum Streptophyta; class Magnoliopsida; order Poales; family Poaceae; genus Oryza; species Oryza glaberrima. The sequence goes on along the minus strand of NC_068335.1, from coordinate 15,586,648 downwards.
TCGGTCTAATTGTCATTATATGACAAACGACAAAAGTTGCACTACTCACCTCCTCTCCGTCTTTCTTTTTCTTCATAGGCGAGCTGGTTAGCCCAAATGGAGAAATAAAACCAATTTATATATGTTCCTCGTTTTCTACGTTCTACGGGTCACCGGCCACCGGCCTAGCTAACACTATTTTTTCCTTTATACATAGATTTTATACCAAAACGGTTATGCATACAAATTATATGCATAGATGCTTTGTTATATATAAAACTCTGTAATAGAAACTTTATACATATAAAAATTATACATATTAATTTTAAATGAATGTGGAAGCATAATAGTTCGGCCTAGAAAAAAAATACGTGAAAAAGTTTAAACATAGAAACTTTATGCATCTGAATTTAAAATGGATTCAAAAAGTAATTTGAAAAAAAAAACACGCACACCTGGGCTGCGAGGCCCAAGTTACTGGCCTGTCTCTTGTCAGATTTGGCCCGGTATAGGAAGAAATAAATTAAAAGAGCTAAGTCCAAAATAAGCGTGCATGAGGAGCAAGAAATTGGGCAGAAATTGTCCATTGAACTAGTTGCCACTTTTAAGATGTACTCCGTTTCACAAAGTAAGTCATTCTAACATTTATTAATAGAAAATAAAAAAGAATATTTTTTGAAAGAAAAATAGAAAAGAATATTGAAAGGAGAGTTTACAGTCCATATAAAAATGCAATTACATAATAAAAATAAATCCATATAATAAAAATAAATCCATATCAAGAGATACATTTAGCAAAATTTCTCACCGCTTCAATTTAGATAGAGTTAAATTAATAAACAGTAATAAACAATTAAAATGGTATTAATGCTATTTCTGAAAATTACAAAAATACTTAAAATCAATACGAGAGAAAAAAAACTAATTTAAGCCCGACCCAATAGAGCGGCCTTCTGTGCTTCGCACGTGCGGTCAGCCTATGGGATGGCCCAATAGCGCGGCGACCTAAAACGTTGTCCGGCCCGACGTGGGAGAAGCATGGACCGTCCGATCTGATGGACGGTCTGGATTGGTCCTGACCTAGATAAATACACGCAACCCTAACCCACCCTAAAATCTCTCTCTCGATCCCCTAATGCACTCTCTCTCTTTCTCTCTTGTAAAGCAACAGCGGTGGCGGTGACTATTCCAACGGGCGACGATGGCAGCGGCCTTCCCCACCTAGCAGTAGCGACGACGCCCTTCTCCCCCGCAAGCGGGCAGCGACGGCCTACTCTCCTGCAAGTGACGGCGGTGGTGGCGCCGCTCCCTCTCCCCACCGCAGGCTCCTTCTCTCCTTGTCGGGCGGTGGCCGCCACCCCGCTCCTTGCCATATCCGGCGGGTCGACGGCTCTCCAACGGCGCGGCGGATCGGGATATGGCTCATCCCTCTCTCTCTCGGTCATCGGTTTAGAATCTAGCCCCCCGAGTTCGCAACCTCCACTGGAGCGAGGCGGCGAGGAGCAGCATGTGATGGCCTCATCTCGTGTTAATATTTTGGATGTTCTTATTTCGGTTTATATTTGGACTATGATTTTGTTTTTATTTGGATTGTGATGATTTGACTTTTCAAAAAATATTTTACTATTCATCTTATTCAATTGTGTAAATAAGCAAAAGTATAAGTCATATTAAAAATTTCTTTAATGATAAAACAAGTTACAACAAAATAAATGACATTTATATATTTTTATAATAAATCGCATGGTCCAACATCATGCTATAAATCAATGGTGACACCTGTAATATATTATAGGTACCGGCACCTAATAATCGAGCCGAGCCGGCAACAAAACGAGCCGATCGAGCTGGTGGAGCCCACGCTAGTAGATAAGGATCGATCTCGATCCATCCAGCCACCTCCTCCCTCTCCCTCTCTTAGCTGTCGCCCCCTCTCCCACAGCCCTCCGCCCCTCCACCCCCTCTCCCCACTTCCCTCCCCCTCCGCCCCCCTCTCTCAGTCGGCCACCGACCACTTCCCTCTCCCTCCGCCCCCCTCTCCCAGCCGGCCGGCTGTTTTCCTCCGGCGAGCAGCGACGCATGCGACCGGTGGCTTCCCCACTTCTCCCCCTCTCTCTCTGTGCAGCGGCGGCGGGGAGGGGGGAGCAGGGGAGGTGCGGCAGCGGTGGCGGTGGGTCGGACGGCGTGGAGGCAGCCGGCCAGACCTTGCCTCCGTCAGATCTAGCGGCGTGGAGGCGGCTGCGACCCGGACAGCGAGGAGGCGGCGGCCCGGTGGGGGTGGGAGGGGCGGCGACCCGAACCTCGCCTCCGCCAGATCCGGGGGGCATGGAGGCGGCAGCGGTCTGGCGGGGGCAGGAGAGGTGGTGGCCTCGTCTCTTTCTCTCTTTGTGCGGCGGATGGCATGGTGGCGACGAAGGTTCATGTGTGTTCTTGGTTGAAAGTTTTGTTACGTGTGTTCTTGATGGAATGTTTTATGTGTGTTCTTGATGAATTTCGACTGGGATTTTTCTTGGGGTGGGTGGGGGCGGATGAAAAATCCCCACACAGATTTTTTTTGTAATTTTTTTCCATCGCTATTGCTAACCAAATCGGATTGCGTATGGACGAAAACACGTATGAAAATTAGATGCGACGAAAGGAAAAATACGAATATTTATATTATTATAGATTATAGATTTTGAATGGTTTTCTTGGGTCTATATTATTGCAACGAGCTACTTTTAGAGAAGTAACTCATATCCGGAGCCCCTCCGGGTCACCCGCGGGTTAATTCTGATCCCCAGCCCCATCCCCGGAAGTTTGCGGGCCCCACCCCTACTCACCCGCGGGTGAGAATTCTCCCCCGCCTCCACAAATTGCCACCCCGTCCCAACGGGAAAATTGCCACCCCTACCTATCAGAGTTGAGGTGTCACTGACGCCGAAGAAGAAGAGGAGTCCGCTAGAATTGGAGGAGAAGAAAACGATGCACAAATCTTGACACGATTCCAACGGTAAGATTTCTTTCACAAATTTACATCGAATGACACGTAGCAATTCCGTAAATTAAATATCTCACTTGCCGCACTGTTTGACCGTCCGAGCCGTGGCGTGGGCTATGCGATGCGATCGCGTGTCGGTGCTCAGCCATCTGCAGCACAGCACGGGCGTGGAAACGTAGAACGTGGGCGAGTGCGAGCGCGAGCGCGAGCGCGTGTGCGTGTAGTTGCAGAGGCTGGATCGGCAGCACAGTATCCATGACAGTTACATGGACGACGGCCAGGTCACACCACCCAACATAATATCTCAGACCAATCTGTCGTATATCGATTGGACATTTGTCAATTGCAGGAGTCTATTGCATCGTTGAAACAGTGCACTAGCTGCCGCCAATGCATCGATCGCCTGCATAATTGAGGCATAATTAAGGTCGGAGGCTATCTCCTGCTCGTGATATATGGTATACACATTCAATGTCAAGATGATACTATTACTATAGATGTTGACTTGTGAGATAATAGAAGGGTAAAAATTCATAGCAATGACTGTAATGTTAGTGATATTATGGTAGAAAATTATCACCTGGTGATATAGTGCATACTAGTTGATACACTGCGTTTTGCTGCGGGATTCATTCTAGAAATAGTAGATGTATATATTTAAATGATATAAAAATGATTTGAAGATAATGATATGACATTGCTTGTATATTGAGTTATAAAAATACAAAAAAAAAATTGTAAATGATATGTTATATTTATATGATATTAAATTACTCTAGATAATAATCGCTAGTTGGTGACGATGTGGCACACTTGCATGTGATTTAACATATTCCAGATAATATTTGCTAGTGGGTAACGATGTGACACACTTGCACGTTAAGTTTTATAAGTCAGTAAGCGTCAACTTTATAATAAGAAGATAAAATTAGTAGCTTTTTATATGCTCTAGATGGAGAGTGGAGACTGACCAAGCCGTAACTTGCTGAGCTGCTTTTAATTGGCCAAAGCTCCACTGTGCACAAAATTAATTTTTAAAACTTAATTTTAGCGTTGATTTTGATGTTTTCTAATCATAATTTATTTTTAATGTTAGTTTTAAGACACTAAAAATATATGACATAAATTATTTTTTACAACAATAAATGTTAACTTATAATCTAGAGTAATTTAAATGATGGGCAAGTTTTAGGGTTAGGGGGCGGGGAGCGGGCACGGCAGCCGCCGGTGAGGATGGTCGCACGGAGGGGTGTGAGCGTAGCGACCGCCGGCGAGGACGGTCGCAGAGGGGCGCGGATCTAGCCGAAGAGCTCATCGATGACAGGGGAAGGAGATGCCATGGCCGCCTCGCCTTCCCCGTCCTCTCGCCGCTCGCCGGCGCCGCCTCGTCCTCTCGCTGCCTTGCCTTCTCTCCGTGCTGGGGTGAGAGAGGAGGACGGAAATAGTGACAGGAGTGGCGTGGTTCAATTTAAAATTTTTTTTAGTGGCATCCAACCGATAACGCGAATAGTAGTGATATTTTTCTGATTTACCATATTTGTAATGGCATGGATCCAATTAATCCTAGTTTTATGTGACAATGACATGAGCATGCTGTGCTGTACTGTACTGCTTATTTATCGAACCAAATGAATTGGAATGCGAGGAAGTGCACTTGATTAGATACTCCATAAAAATTAACCACTCAACGCAACCAATGCAGGAGGTGGAGCCACAGCAAGATGAGATTAGCAGAATAATTAATTATTTGACACTCTTACGAGTGGTGAAAAATAATTTATCACTAGACCCACATGTCATAGATACATGAGAGTTCACATGTTATATACAATAAGTGATAAATAATTAATTGTCATATCTTAAAAGTAGAAAATAGTTAAATATCCCGAGATTATCAGTGCTCGCGACAAAATCTCTTTTCTCCTTGTCCGCCACTGTTACATTTTGTTTTGTGTGGTTTTCTGCAGAGAGGTTCTTGTCCCCGGCCGACGGTGCCTCATCTGCGTACATCGTTTCAGCCGTACCTATAGTCGCTGCACAATGTCCATCCTCGGCAGTACTAGGCACAAAACGTTTTTGGAGTATCCGATGATTGATAGACTGGTACACCTGAATCTTTGGGTACGATGGGCACGTGCTTGCTTGAATGCAGTCATCTCGATCGGATATGGTTTGGAATTTCGATTTACAGATATTTGATCCGTCGATTGACGGATTTGAGAGGGCAGGGCTCAATGTTATTGAGGATTTAATTGGCAGATGAAAGCATACTTCCGAAATTTCATATGGTTTTCTAGGAATTCAAATTTCAAAAAGTGATTTCGAGCAAACTTTAGTACCCCTCACAGACAGACACACACGCGAGAACGGCAATGAACTGTACGCAGTGACAGCGTGAAATCAAACAACCGGATGCCAATAATATGCCATCAAATCATCAATCACCTTCGCCGTAACAAAGCTAGCAGTACACGCAAGCTACTGGCTACTCACTCCAAAGCTAGCAGTACACGCAAGCTACTGGCTACTCACTCCGTTCTAAAAAAAAAATCTAATAATTGATGTGATATATTATAGTGCAACGAATTTAAACAGAGACATATCTAAATTTCTTGTATTAAGATATATTATATTCGATAATTGATTTTTTATGGAATGGGAGAGTACGCCTGAATTTTCAGCGATCACGACGTCCCTCCCTGGAATTTTAGCTTTGGCTAGACAAGTCAAATGTCATGACTTCACGAGATGATGACCTCCGTATCACGACTCACGCTGTCACGCACACGCCCCTCGCCCTCCAAACTCCACGGCGAGGATCGGAGTCGACACGGCCCTCTCGCGGCGCACCCTCGCGGGCGCAAAAGCGCCAATGCGCGCGCGACATCACGCGAGCTCCTTTCCATAATAACTCCACAACGTTTTCACCCCAGTGCTGCAACGCCGCGCGCACCATCTTCCGATCTGTTTGCCCCGGTTTACCTGCTTCTAGTTTCCTACTAGTTGTGGAAACTGGAAAATGACTGTGCCGGCTATCTAATTGTCTGTATATATATGAGTATGGTACCTCCGTTAACGTGATACGGGCTTTTTTCCGTCAATGTGCCAAAACTTGTTTAATTTCTTAAGCGTTCGAATGTTCTTTTATGTTTTTCTAGCACTGTTTATGTTTTGTAACATAAAAATATGTTTTACTTTACTCCATATATATATGAATCAAACTTGTGACTATTTCGTGTATAACGGCCAATGTTGAAAGCTATAGTTTAAGTTAATGTCAAGGTATGGTTGTTCAATTGAAAAGCAGCGTGAACATATTTGATTTATATAATTCTATATATTTAATTTCTAAGAAGGACGTACATAATATCATAATGTACTCCTTTGTTTTTTCTACTTTTAACGCAGTTGATTTTTTAACTATGTTTAATCATTCGTCTTATTTAAAAATTTTATGTAAATATGTAAATATATATATATACTCATGCTTATAGTGTAACGATAGAAAAACAACAAAAATAAATAATAATAATAATAATAATAATAATAATAATAATATTATTATTATTATTATTATTATTATTATTATTATGGTTTTGCTATTTGTTTCAAAGAACCCAGATTTCATTATTATCTATGACTATTTTCATATAAATTCCCAATAGTTGACTCAAAATACGCGATCCTCTTGCCTATTTTACCATTTTTCTCAATTTTGCACCACACTATTACACATCCAAACTAATAACGACGTGCTAATCGGTTAATACATACATAAATAATCAAATTTCAATAAACGATTCTTGTTAAAAAGCAACTAGTATTTATAAATACTAAAAATATCCCAATATATTTCTTTTGTAATTATAATGATAGATATATTAGCTAAATGAACCATATAAAATTTGTACATGGGGTTTTATGAAACAGTTTACCTTAAAACGTGGGGTTTCTAAAAAAATCATAAAATCTGATTTTTTACGCTACGGATATCCCAAAACCTATGCGAAATCTATTATATTATTAAAGGAATAGAAAAAGGAGCCTCCACGTTCGCTCTCATTGTCTAGAAATTCTCACATTAATCGGAGAAAAACAAAAACAGAGTCCATATAGAAATACAATTTAGAAAATAGCTGAAATTCGAAATTAAAAAATAATGAATATTAGAAGAGGAGACTAGAGTCCATATAGAAATACAATTAGGAAATAACTGAAATTCAGAATTAAAAAAATAAGGAATATTAGAAGTAGAGTATAGAATCCATATAGAAATACAATTAAAAAATAACTGAAATTCAGAATTAAAAATAAGGAATATTAGAAGAGGAGACTAGAGTCCATATAGAAATACAATTTAGAAATAGTTGAAATTCATAATTAAAAAATAAGGAATATTAGAAGTAGAGTATAGAGTTTATATAGAAATATAATTAGGAAATAATAAAATTTTGGAATTAAAAATAAGGAATATTAGAAGTAGAGTATAGAGTCCATATAGAAATATAATTAAGAAAAAAAAAGAAATTCGGAATTAAAAAATAAGGAATATTATAAGTAGAGTATAGGGTCCATATAGGAATTTCAAACTAACTACAATTTGGAATAAACATAATAAAATTAAAAGTAGAGTTTAGAGTCCGTATAAAAATATAATTTACAAATAACTAAAATTCAAAATTAAGAAAAACATGTGAAGAAATTTTAAAGTCAATATAGCAATACAATTTAAAAGTAACTTAAATTCGAAATTAAAAATTAAAGAATGAAAGATGAGTTTAGAGTCCATATAGAAATACAATTAGAAATAATAAAAATTTAGAAATAAAAATAAATAATATTGGAAGAAGAGTATAGAGTCTATGTAGAAATACAATTTATAAAAAAATTGGAATTAAAAAAATATTAAAAGACGAGTCTAGAGTCCATATAGGAATATATATAATTTACAAATAACTAAAATTTGATATTAAAAATAATTAATAACTAACACGTATATAAAATGCAATATGAATATTACGCATTAGTAGTTTTGTAAAGTTATTGTAAAATTTAAAATTATGTTGTCATTTTAATATATTTGAATAATATGATGAGAAAACATATATGCTATTATATGAGAGAAAATATAGTGATGCTAGCCGTGCAATCTACGCGGACCACCATGCTAGTTCATGAAAAAAAAAACAGAGGGAATCCGTATACTTACGAATCCACATGATTTCGATTGGTACCACACAAGTACACAACAGCCTTACATCACCCACAATAATGCTGCCCACCGCTACAAAAACGGCAGCACACCACCATAGTCCACGTACGCCGCGCTACTAGCTCTCTCTGCTCGCAGCATCTCACACGCACGACACGCACGTACACCGTGTGCGTTCTCGAGTTCTCCCGCGCACAGCGCAGAGAGATCGATATGGGGCAGCAGCCGCAGGACGCCGTGGCAGCGAACGGCAACGGCGGCGGCAAGCGGCCGCACGCGGTGGTGATCCCGTACCCGCTGCAGGGCCACGTGATCCCGGCGGTGCACCTGGCGCTCCGGCTCGCCGCCCGTGGCTTCGCCGTCACCTTCGTCAACACCGAGTCGGTGCACCGCCAGATCACCTCGAGCGGCGGCCGCCATGGCGGCGGCGGCGGCGACGACATCTTCGCCGGCGCGGGCGGCGGCGCGATCAGGTACGAGCTGGTGAGCGACGGGTTCCCGCTGGGGTTCGACCGGTCGCTGAACCACGACCAGTACATGGAGGGCGTCCTCCACGTGCTCCCCGCGCACGTCGACGAGCTGCTGCGCCGCGTCGTCGGCGACGGCGACGACGCGGCCGCCACGTGCCTCGTCGCCGACACCTTCTTCGTGTGGCCGGCGACGCTCGCCAGGAAGCTCGGCGTGCCGTACGTCTCGTTCTGGACGGAGCCGGCGATCATCTTCAGCCTCTACTACCACATGGACCTGCTCACCAAGAACGGCCACTTCAACTGCAAAGGTATAAAACCAAATAAGTTACTCCCTCAGCCTCTAAATATTTGAAGCCGTTTGATTTTTTTAAGCACGTTTAACCATTCGTCTTACTTAAAATTTTTTAAAAATTTTATAAAACTATATATATAAATAAAAGTATATTTAACAATAAATCAAATGATAGAAAAAGAATTAATAATTACTTAAATTTTTTTAATAAAATGAATGATCAAACATATTTAAAAAAATCAACGGTATCAAATATTTAGAGATTTTTACTCTCACGCAACGATCTTCACAGTATATACTACCGCTGTTCTAAAATAAGTATAATTGAAACACTAACAAAAAAAGTACCAAAAAATAGAAAGAAAAGAAAAACAAAAGAGCTTCGACGAGACGACGACTCAAGCTTGAAAGCTTGAGCTAGAACAGACATCACAAACTGAGAAGTTAGAATGGAAACTGAGAATAGTCAAGGAAAGCTGACGGGTTATCTACTTAATTATAAAACAAATAAATATTATATGTTGTAAGCCTAATAAATACTCCATCTATTTATAACCATTTCAAGTTATAAGATATCTTGACTTTAGTTAAAGTCAAACTGCTTTAAGTTTAACTAAGTTTGTAGAAAAAATAGCAACATTTTTAACCCAAGATAAATTTATTATGAAAATATATTCAATTATTGATTTGATGAAACTAATTTAGTATTATAAATATTACTATATTTTTCTATAATCTTAGTCAAACCTAAAACAATTTGACCAAAATCAAAACGTTTTATAACCTAAAACGGTGGGAGTAACTTGGACAAGTATACGGTTGAAGAAAGTTTTTAAATAACACATTTTAAAAGTATGGAACAAGTAATATGTGAAAACAATTTGATAGATAAACTGAAAATAACGGAGCCAATTAAGTTGGCTATGGCTTTGTTTGTTAGTATTAGTTGGGATCCTTTTCCTTCCGCATGAAAAATAAGGTACTAGCTCATTAGCTCATGATTAGTTTGTATTAGCCTAATTGTTTCGCTTATTTATGAAATAAGCCAAACATCATATTTGCAAACAAACAATAATTTATAAATAAAACTTTTGTATAAGTGTTCTTTGTGATCTAAACGCAAAGGCTGAAAAATAAACTTCAATGAAAAACCCGAAAATCAGCTCTACATTTAAGGTTGAAAATTCAAATTTTGTTTCATAAGTATAAGCATAAGCGAAAAGATGAGGTCTAACTTAAAAAATATTTTTTTTTCAAAATACAACGTTCCGAACGTTTAACTCAAACTGAAGGCAGAAACTAGACAGAAACTGTGTAGAACCACAAAAGTCACTTGGTTTTCGAGGCTCGATCTAGAACGGGAAGTCTCGAAGCAGAGAAGATAAATCAAAGCCTGACGAAAGCGTCACCCCAATCAGGCGGAGACAGGCCCATGTCACGCCATGCCAAGCCAATGCCATTTGCCATCACTGACTCACTGTAGCTAGTCGTCGTCCATATCGCTCTCGATCGCCCACCCGCCCAGCCCTGCAGGATCGGTGCGTGCGCACAGCTCCAGCTCTCGCCGCGCTCTCGCGTCCGTTGGACACACGGCCACGAGGGGCACGCTTCACCAGAAATTCGGAACGAGCCAATGGAGGGCTCGCGGCAGGCGGCGATGGAGAAGCATATTGTGTGTTGGCAAAGTGCAGGATAGGAACCCATCCCTCTACACGTAAATCAGAGCAATCTTTTAACACATAATTAATTAAGTATCAGCTATTTTTTTTAAAAAAATGATTAATTTAATTTTTTAAGCAACTTTTGCATCGAATTTTTTTAAAAAAACAACCCGTTTAATAGTTTGAAAAGCATGCGCACGGAAAACGAAGGAGAAGGGTTGCAAACAGCCATGTCGGCTCGTGTGTACTTGCTTGTACTGTATCTCTGAACGGAATCTATCGCGGAGAGATGCGGCCACGCAGGAGACGACGTCGTCAGTGGTGTGGTAGAGCCAAGGGCAGCAGTGGTAAACACGGTGGGTGGTTATTGTAAAACGCTGTTTAATTTTCAGTCCCTACTAAAACAGAGAAGTTCAATCGAACCCACACACTCGTCAACAAGCTTTGATTAGACGTACGGGTCACCGGGGTGATCACCCGGTCGGGGATGGGTTCACCGGCAAGGCATGGTGGCTGCAGGGTGAGCTGGGGCGGCGAACGAGGCGGCCAAGGGAGGAACACGACGAGCCAGGAGGTACTGGTAATTATTTGTCTTTCGAGAGTCTGGTTATAAAATTACATGTCGATGATTGGGACCGGTGGAAAAACAAATAATATGGGGTTATTTTATAAATAATGAAGTGAAAACATCCCGGCCTACCATGTTTAATTCATAAATATTATAGCACGTAATCATAACCAAGGATGAGAGATGCCTTTGTATCGCAACCATATTTCCATATAACTGTTTTTCCCATTTTCATAGATCTATTTCTTCGTGTCTTTCTCTCTTAGCCGCTCCGTCCTCCTCCTCCCTCCCTTCCCCGATTTTTCCACACGCATCAATCCTCGATGCTGATAGTATCCCCTATATTCTTTCTCTCACCAGCGATAGTATGGAAGTTGATGAGGTCATGGGGTCATCGGAGTCCGAAAAGTCAGCAAGAAGGGATGCGGTTACAGTGGCAAGGTTGATGTTATCGTAGTTGAGAAGGAAGAAGAGGGAGGATGCGGGGGCTAAGATGAGGTCTGGGCTGGGCATCAGCGATAAGGCACAGGTTGTTGTTCTCAGCATGAGGGGTGCTCACAAAGTGATTCATGCGGGCTTGAGGTTATCGCATCGTGCTCCTTGCCGGCTCATCACGTTGCTCATTTGCATTGTGTGTATGTACGCCATCCTCGGCTGATACCGTAGGTACCATATATGCCAAGTATCACGACATGAGGAAGGAATGCACGTCGTCGTCGCCTAGGTAGTGAACCACCTACCGTTGGCTCCTGCTCTCCTCTATGTGCTCCCTCCTTCCCTACTGTTGATGTGGCTGGCGAGGCAAGGAGCTAGGGAGTACAAAAGTTCACTCATGCGTGGAAGCTCGGTCGGATAGGTAAGAAAAGAAAGGGGGTCACTAAAGTATTCGGTCCCCTAGTCATCCTCATTTTAATTAGGTTGTTAAATACAATATTACCCTATAAAGTACTTGCATATAAGATATAATTTGAGTTTTATAAAAAAAACAACATAATTTTAATTTCTACAAAGCGGTAAAAACCAATACAGTGCAGATGCTCTTGTTAAAAATTTGTCTTTTAGTGTTAGCGTTCACTCGTACGAGCCAGTATCGAAATAAGTGGGATACAACTACAAGTAGGTGGATCCAAATCACAAGCCACATAAAACCACTCTCCGTAGAAACTTTGCAAAAAATAACATTGGAAAAAGAAAAGCTGAAATGATTCACTGTACATGCAAAAACAAAACTAGAATCATTGTCACGTTCAAATCATTCTATTTTCCATGGGGTGGCAGACATGGACCGAGGGCCCAAACTAGAATCATTTTATTTTACCGAGCTCATAATAACGTCAAGAAGTGACCTACCGGTCGTTCAAATCATTGTCACGTTGCCTCACTCCGCTGGACTTTTGTTCTGCATGAATATAAACAAACGTATGTAGGCTGTAGCAGCCGCAGAAAAAATAATGGGCCTGTTTGATAGAGATTTGCTGCGGCTGTACAACGCAACAGCTACAGTATAGCAGTAGAAATTACACCGCTTGTACTGTTGAGGCAGTGCAGCCATCGCCGTAGCCGGCTGAAGTGTCCAGCTGACGAACAGACCCAATAGTACTCTTCTCTCCTCTTCTCGCTTAAAGAGAGTTCCACGGATTGCCCTATAATAAGCTAAAGTAAAAGTCAAAACTTAAATTTTTAAATGATTTTAGCGTAGAAATGATTTTAGCGTAGTTTCTTTTAAGTGTTGGCCTTTTAATCGTCAAAAGAGAGCACACACGCACACGCGCGGACGCGCAAGTATATATATGCATATATACACACACAAATTTTTACATATAAATTAGTTTTTATTTTTTAATAAGCTAAAATAACTTATTAGAAAATGTGATGTGAGCAACCGATCATACCGAAAGACTTCAGGCCTGTTTACTTTGATGCCAAAAAAAACCTTGCCAAAATTTTAGCAGGATTTCTTACATAGTTACTAAAATTTGACAGCAAACTAAATATAGCCACTTTTTTAACAACTTAGTGATAAGGCCCTTCAGTGCCTGACGAGCGAGAGGCTGATTAATCAACGGAGAAACGAAAAAGAATGGTGACTAAACGTTGCAAGTAGCTGCCGCTGGGGCTAGACTGCTCCAGAAGATACCGAAGAAGTGTTTAGCCTCTCAGGTCTTTAGAGTTGTCACGAGAAGTCGTAGCTAGCTTACACTTCCATTTTATATTATAATAAGTCGTTAGAATATTTTTAATCAAAATTATTTAGATTTAAACAAGTTTATAAAAAATAGCAACATTTAATATTAAATATATTTAATAATATGTTTGTATTATATTGAAAATGATAGTATATTTTTATTAAACGGATGGAGTGTGTGTCTCTCTCTCTCTCTCTATATATATATATATATATATATATATATATATATATATATATATATATATATATATATATATATATATATATATATATATATATATATATATATATATATATATATGTGGTAAGCCTATTCTATACCCCTCCCTATCCAACCCAACCCAGCGGACATCACCTCCCGCCGTCCCGCACAGCCCACTCCAGGCGCGCGCGTGCGACGAGGGCGACGCCGCTAGGGCCCGCCTCCCTCCCAGCGCGTGGGAACCAAGGCACGCCGCCGCCTAGGCCTCCCTCCTCTCCGCGCTTCCCTCATGTCCCTCAATCTCTCGCATCTCCTCATCCTCTCGATCTCTCTGCTCTCTCGATTCTATCTATTCTTTGTAGATTCTCTTCTCCTGATCTCTCTCTACGCTCTAGCTTCTCTTATTTTGAGAAAAAGAATGGAAAAATTGACTACCAGTAGGCTTCTCCCGATCTCCCTCTGATGTACTGTTCTATGTCTTTTTTCTTCAGAGAATAAAAAAAGAAAAATTGACAACCAATAGGATTTAAACACTAGAACTTTAACTACAAATCACCAGAAGTACTAACCACTGGACTACACCTCCCATTTAAGCTCTATGTGTTGGAACCACGACCACATATTCCTTATTGTTCATAAAACTCATAATTAATTATTTACACCTGCATATTACTTACAATTCTACTATGCATTACTGCATACCCGTAGTAACACTACGAAACAAATATAGTAACAATAAATCTATTGTAGTAACAGAGTAAATACAGCAACAATAAACCTATTGCACAATAAATCAATCTGCTTATATCCATATTACTGCATGGTTCTTCTTGTGTTACTACAATTCGCAATAGGTGTTACTGCAGGTGGTTGACATGCAGTAACAAAACTACAGTAATATGAGTGAATATTGTCTTACTACAAAACATAATGCATGCCACTTCATGTACTATTTTTTAAAACCGCTTGCACAATGATGATATGTTCTAGTAGAAACATTATCACATAAGTACAGTAACACGTCCAGTTACTGCAAAAACAGATAGGACGCTTTGACAGTAACATCGTGGTGAAATTATAGTAAACTAGGAATCAAAACAAAAAAATATATGGGTTAATGTCTCACATGCTAAATATATTTGTTACTACACAAAAGTGGGGTTTTACTGCAAAGGCAGGTACACGTTACCACATGTTTATGCAGTAACACTATCCAAAAAATGTAGTAAAACACAGTTACTGCAAAAAATTATAATTTTTACTGCACTTTTACAGTAACGATACGATGGGATTGTACTAACGTGCAACTAACAGTAGTAAGAAGTCTACTAGTGGAGAGTCAAATTCTAAAAAAGCCCAAATTTGAAGTACAATATCTCTCACGTGATGTACTATTTTTTAAAATCGTTTGCACCATGATGCTAGAAAAAAACGCTTATCAAAAGTAGATCCATCATGACTATATTTTAACAATATTTGAGCGCTGTTACTACACATAAAACGTAGTGTTACTGCACGTTGACCGTCACGTTACTGCACCGTTCCGCGAGACAGAGCTGAGAAGAGGTGGGTGGTGGGAGGAGTTAGCAGGGGGTATAGAATAGTTTTTCTACATATACATACATGCATGCATGCATGCATGCATGCATGTATGTATGTATTTATGTATGTATGTATGTATATGTAGTAAATCTATTCTACACCCCTCCCCTAGAATAACTATTCTACACCCCCCTCCCTCCCATGGGCCAATCCCACCTCCCCCACCCTTCCTAGGGCCCAAATCCCCCCTCCCACCTCAGTCAAAGGCTGGTCAAAGCCCCCTCCCGCCAGTCAGACCTCGGTCAAACCGCCCATTGACTCCCTCCCCCGCCCACCACTTTGCTGTTCACGTCTCGCAGAAATTCCGCAGTAACATAACGATCATCGTGTAGTAACATGACAACTTTCTCGCAGTAACAACATCGAAAAATAGTCATGACGGATCTAGTTTTGTTAAGCACTTTTTTACGAACATCATAGTGCAGACGGATTAGAAAAATACTATATAACGTGAGAGATATTGCTCTCTAAAGATTGAGATTTACTATTTTTTAGTTCTCGTCTCGCTAGAACGACATAGTAACACGACGATCAATGTGCAGTAACACGATTACTTTCCGCAGTAACAACGTTATAAAATAGTCATGATAGATCTAGTTTCGTTAAGCATTTTTGTCTTGATCGTCCTTGTGTGTGCAATGAAAAATATTGTTAGCATGTTGTGCTAACTTATAGCGATGTGCCTCTCCCAAACCGAACCTCAATCAATGGAGTACTTTTCTTTGGATATCATGGTGGAAACGGATTTAAAAAACAATATGTAACATGAGAGATATTGTTCTCCAAATATTAAGATTTTAAAGTTTTAACTCTGCACCAGCACTAGCACCGTAGCAGTATTACTTTCCACCACAATGTCAGGGTTATGGATACCACATATCTAATAGTAGTTGACTAAATCTCGGCAGGATCCACCACATACCATGTCTTATACGGAAATTGACCTCGAGGGAGTTCCGGATAAGGAAAGACAACCAGTTCTACATGGAAATGACAAGGACTACTCGGATTGTATCCATATTGGTTTCCCTAGTTCTACTTGGACAAGGGGACACCTATGGATATAAATACAAGCCCCCCTAGGAGGACAGGGGGACACCCATCATGAGACGATCAACACGGTCAACACCCACCATGAAGGGATCAACACCCAACACAATCGACATAAAAGCCATAACATAGAAGCCTACATTCACCAAGACACGCTGCCGGATATCGACTTCAGGGATAAGCACGGCTAGTACCCTACGGTGTCTCCGGATACTGTCAGGAGAGACGAAAGCGCTATCTCTGATCTCGCCGGGCACGGATTCGAGGAGGAAGGCTACCCTGTTGTCGACTACGAGTCAGATCGTCAGACCGCCATGTCGACAACAGTTAGATGGGATACCCCAAATATTGTACTGGTGTGATTATCATGAATAAGAGCAATACCGGCTTCGGCCAAAAGGATGTAGGGTTATTACCTGACAATTCAGGGGCCCGAACCTGTATAAAAATCTCTGTCTCCATCTCTTTTACCTCAGTCTCGCGTATATCCTAGCACCAACGATCCCCATACTGTCCAAATACCATAGTCGTGACATCAAACGTCGACACACATGTTCTCCATTACTACAATTCCACATGATGTTACTACCGAAATTGTAGTAACAACTATCCAAAGTGCAGTAACAACCCATAAAATTTGCAGTAACACGATATGTTACTACATTTCAGCGATGATGTTACTATCGAAATATAATAACAAATTATGACTTCCACATATTTGTTCTACCGTGGTAGCAACAAAGATTATAATGTCACCATACTCATTTCTCATAAATATACAAACAATAATTTTCAAAACACACAGTGTTATACGGTTAGTTGGTTAAAATACTAGCTATAAACTATAAGGTTATAAGGTTACAGATGAGTCTTGATTTTATCAATTTAATTTTTATAGTTTTTTACATATGAAATTGGTTTTCTTGAAGAAAAAATGAAGAGAAAGGGAGCAGTACAACCGTGCATGGATGAAGAGAAAAAAAAAGTAAAATCATAGAGGGAGGAAGGGGATCATGAGGGGGAAGGAGGGAGAGATCCAGAGGATGTGAGGGGCTGCCGGGAGGTGGAAAAACGGAGAGGGAGAGAGGGAGGGGATCGTGATGGGGGAGAGAGAAGGGGAGAGGAGCCGCTAGGAGGGAGCGACAGAGATAGATCTGGGGAGGCTGAGGCGCGTGCGGGAGGTGAGGGGGAAGGACGCATGCGCAAGGGGAGAGGGGGAAGGGCGCGCGCAGGGAAGGAGGGGTGGGCCTGCTTGGGATAGGGGAGTGGAGGGAGGGGGTGTAGAATATTTATTCTAAGGGAGGGGTGTACGATAGAGCTACTATATATATATATGTGGGTGTGTGTATGTATGTTTATCTTTTATGGTTTTTTTGGAACATGGGAGTAGGGCTGTCAAAAAAGCTCGAGGCTCGCGAGCTGCTTGAGCTCGGCTCGTCCTAGACTCGATTCAAGCTTGGCTCGAGGTCTAGACGACCCGAGCCCGAGCCTCTCTCCAAGCTCGCGAGCTTTGTCGAGCCGAGCTCGAGCTTCCAACGAGTTTAGTAATATATGATTTTTGTTGTTATTTAATAAATTAGGAGATCAAATATGTTATTTGTATGTCTTATATTGACATCATATATTTATTTTATTCTTTTTTCCTCTTCTATTAATATGATGAACTAGAAATTAATTTTTTTTAAAACATTATCTTTGAAACATATATTGTTTTACTTAAAAATCGAGCTCGGTAGTCGAGCTTGAGCTTGGTCAAGCCCGAGCCGAGCCTATCGAAAAGCTCAAATATTTTATAGGCTGAGCTCGGCTCGTTGACAGCCCTACATGGGAGGTTCCTTTTTATTTTTCCGCTTATACGAGAGATACACGTCGACACAGGACTAGCTACTGCCCCCACGACTGCACCATTAAAACCCTCACTTATGCTGTATTCGGAACGTGGTAGTGGGAACTATTCCCACACGCACATGAAATAGAGTAACTCATTAGCATATAATTAATTAAGTATTAGTTGTTTGTAAATGGATTAAAATGATTTTTAAAGAAACTTTCGTATAGAAAACTTATGTGAAAACACATCATTTAGCAGTTTGAAATGCGTGCGTATGAAAAAAAAGAGGGAGACGAGTTGAGAAAGAAGGGGAAGAAGACAACCTTAGAGCATGCATCTCCAATGTGAAGATAAAACCAATTTTAAAGCGGAGAAACCAAATGATGTATTTTACGATAGTCGATGCGTGATTGTTAGAGGGAGAAAAATGGAACCTCAAAGTGAAATCTAACTTAGGCGAGTAAAGAAGTAAAAAAAATGGTTTGTTGTACATAATTGGCATATGCATGAAGCTAGGACGGACACGATTAGCGGATTCTTTTTACGTGGATTCCATAAATTGATTTTCACGTTGGAGCGATCGAACCGAATTTTGTATGACTTGATTGACTTCTGTCTATTACACTGGTCGAACCAACGCTGGAGGTGCGGAGGTGCCCTTAAGAGAAGAATAGTTTACTACTCCACACGTGTATGTTATTATGTGTTTCTTAGATGTTTTTAATTACTCGATGCATTAGAACATTGCAAAATTCCGGTAAAATTCCCATGATAGTGGGCTTGATTAAGCTCCTAGCCAAAACTACTTACTCCCTCCGTACCGAAATAATTATAATTCTAAATTGTTTAGCATATATTAAGGTTTGAGAAAAAAAAACTATAGTACCCCTTATTAAATGATGTATAGGTAAGAGTATGAGGGTAGTTGAGGGTAAAATAGGGAGAATTTTGAATGAGAAGTGATTAATGATATCATTAGTACTTTATCGTGGCAACTATTTTAGGATAAATTTAAATTCTAAAAATACAATTATTATGGGATAGAGATAGTAATTTGTAGTTATGTGAAAAACCAAACTCTCTTTCTCTCATATTCACCAAGATTATCCAATATCTATCCATCAATGTCAATGGCAAGAACAACCTAATTAACAAACAGATTAGCTGCCGGCCGGCGGCTAAAGCGAAAATATATAACAAAACCTATTAGGGTAAATTAAGGTTCTCAATCGCCGCCTTTGACACGATCACGAGGTTATCAGTTGGTGTGTCCACATATAGTGATGTCAGATGTCACTCGCTGGATCATATAAATTCCGAAAGTGGATTAAATACTCGAGAGGATATCTTCTTGTTATTTACATATCATTTAAATGAGTTAAAAAAATTAAAAAAATAAATATATAGTTTAATATGTGATAGATCATTCACAAACATACATGTTTCAATAAAAAACAAATTAACATATATTCACAAGTAGATTTGTTTTTCATTGTAACTTATAGAATAGAAGTTAAATTTTATCTTACATGCTTGTGTAGTATTTATCACATATTAATATATCTTATTTTTTTTAGTTTTTTCATAACCATTTAGATATATAGAGGATGTCTCTTCGTGAGTTTAGAATAGTTCTGTATAAATTCTTTTTGAACGAATAGTTCCCTATAAATTCCACTAGCTTAGTAGCAGAGTAAACCAGTGATAGAGCGGACGAAAGAATCATAGGATTGGTTGGTTGATTAGCTGCTAGCGCTACTAGCTTGGCGATCGGTAATGGGGGAAGAGGTTGCTGCCACCGCCGCCGCCGCCGCCGACGGCGGCAGCAAGCCGCACGCGGTGGTGGTGACGTACCCGCTGCAGGGCCACGTGAACCCGGCGGTGCACCTGGCGCTGCGGCTGGCGGCGCGGGGGTTCGCCGTCACGTTCGTCAGCACGGAGTCCGTCCACGAGCAGACGGCGCGCGCGCTCGGCGTCGCCGATCCGTCCGGCTACGACGTCTTCGCCGCGGCGCGCGCCGCCGCCGCGAAAGGGGGCGGCGGCGGCGAGACGGTGGCGGCCGCCATGGACGTGCGGTACGAGGTGGTGAGCGACGGCCTCCCCGTGGGGTTCGACCGGTCGCTGAACCACGACGACTTCATGGGGTCGCTGCTCCACGCGTTCGGCGCGCACGTCGAGGCGCTGCTCTGCCGCGTCGTCGTCGACGCGGCGGCGACGTTCCTCGTCGCCGACACCTTCTTCGTCTGGCCGGCGACGCTCTCCAAGAAGCTCGGGATCCCCTACGTCTCCTTCTGGACCGAGCCGGCGCTCATCTTCAACCTCTACTACCACATCAACCTCCTCACCGAGCACGGTCACTTCCGTTGCAACGGTACACGAACACGAGCACTTGGCACTTACACAAGCCATCTTAGGTCTTGCCAAAAGAGCTTACGATATAGTTGCAGTTTCGTGCAGAATCTCTAGCTTTCTCAAATAGTTTAGATTTTAATTCAAATAGAATTCATAATTTTAAAATCTAAAAATTAAACTATAAATCAGAAGTAAAAAAAATACAATATTACTAATTCTCGAAAGTTCAAAAAATATTAATTCTCAGAATCTGACTACCAAATAGTTGTGATTCTCATCATTTTAATCTTCTCAGTCACATTTCTCATTTTCGTGAATTGGTCGGTGTATGTAATTCAACTCTTTCACATTTTTCGTGATGCGAAACGAAGATCCTTGCAACTGTTTCACATTTTTCGTCATGCGAAACGAAGATCCTTGCAAGTACTTCCTTCGTTTTAGGTTATAGGATTTTCTTATGACTTGAAATGGAGGTAGTAAGTAATTTTATTTTACGAGTTGTTTTAATTTGTTGGGGGAATGTGTGGTGGTGGGTGCATGTAGAGCCGAGGAAGGACACGATCACGTACGTGCCGGGGGTGGAGGCGATCGAGCCGGGGGAGCTGATGTCGTACCTGCAGGACACGGACACGACGACGGTGGTGCACCGCATCATCTTCAGGGCGTTCGAGGAGGCCCGCGGCGCCGACTACGTGGTGTGCAACACGGTGGAGGAGCTGGAGCCGTCCACCATCGCCGCTCTCCGCCGCGAGCGGCCGTTCTACGCCGTCGGCCCCATCCTCCCCGCCGGCTTCGCCCGCAGCGCCGTCGCCACCTCCATGTGGGCGGAGTCCGACTGCTCCCGGTGGCTCGCCGCGCAGCCGTCGCGCTCCGTGCTCTACGTCTCCTTCGGCAGCTACGCCCACGTCACGCGCCGCGAGCTCCACGAGATCGCCCGCGGCGTGCTCGCCAGCGGCGCCCGGTTCCTGTGGGTGATGCGGCCGGACATCGTCAGCTCCGACGACCCCGACCCGCTCCCCGAAGGCTTCGCCGCCGCCGCCGCCGCCGACGGCCGCGGCGTGGTGGTGCCGTGGTGCTGCCAGGTGGAGGTGCTCGCCCACCCCGCCGTCGCCGCCTTCCTCACGCACTGCGGCTGGAACTCCATCCTGGAGAGCGCGTGGGCCGGGGTGCCGATGCTGTGCTTCCCGCTGCTCACCGACCAGTTCACCAACCGCCGCCTCGTCGTGCGGGAGTGGCGCGCCGGCGTGGCCGTCGGCGACCGCGGCGCCGTGGACGCCGGCGAGGTGAGGGCGAAGATCGAGGGGGTGATGCGCGGGGAGGAAGGGGAGGTGCTCCGGGAGCAGGTGGGCAAGATGCGGGCCACGCTGCACGCCGCCGTCGCGCCCGGCGGCTCGTCGCGCCGCGGCTTCGACGAGCTCGTCGACGAGCTGAAGCGCCGCTGCGGCGGCGGCGGCCGCCATTGACCCGGCAAGTCAAAGCACATGTACACGTCATTGATACACCGCCATATGCCACGCGTCTCGTAACGTGTCAACCTCTTGTACACTCGTACTAGTAGTATTATCGTTCTCGTACGTACACACACGTACAAGTCCTAGATTGTAGCCACTGTGCCAGTGACGTGCAGCAGATGTGTCTATGTAGAAGCTACTGTAATTTGGGGATTTGCTGGCAGAATCACCCAAATGTTTGCGAGAACGGTTGTGTTTCCGTTCAAACTAAGTTTGAAGCGATGTGTTTGTGTGTTGAAATAAAAAACACATTTGAATTTTTTTCTTTTGGTTACAAGGTGTTTAAACATTTTTGGGCTCCTTTTGTACTTCTATCTAAGCCCAGCATGTAATTCGGCCCGGTCCAAGTCCGCGACGCCTTATCCCCCGTTGGCTTCCGCCCCCCAACGGCACGGAGGCAGAGGCAACCCACCTCGCCGCGCCTCGCGCTCGCGAACTCCGCCACCTCCACGGCGAGAAGCGAGCGAGCGGCTCGGCGTCCTCCTCCTCCTCGACGGGGAGAGACGGTGGCGGGTGCCCGCCGGGGAGCGTACGCGCCGACGGGAGCGGCGCCGCGGCAACGAAAGAGCGGTAAGTCCCATTTCCCCGTCTCTCTCGCTCGCTCGCTGATGGCCCGACCCGCCGCGTCGACGCGGCGAAGCGAAGGAAGGCAGGGGATCCGGCGATGCTGCGGGGCCTGATAGGCTATGGCCTCCGCCCGCTGCGCTCGCGGTGCCGATTGAGCGCTGGGCTTGCAGCTTCGCCAATCTCCCAAGGGAACGATGGCCGCGTTGGTTGCCCGCACTTTTCTGCTGTAATTTGGTGACTGATTGTGCTCGGTTTACGGTTTCAAAAAAGATTGTGCTCGGTTTTTTATTTTCTCTTCTGCTGATTTAGGTTTTCGGATTCTAGTGCCAGCGTGCGAGGCGCTAGGAAGGACGGCTTGATGCAGAAGGCTTGCAGCGTCCAGTTGTTGAGGCCATCGAGGTCTCGTCGGCGAGAATCATGGCCACAATCGGGTGGATCCGTGGTTACAGGACGTCCTTGTTACTTACGGGGTGAGCTGGAGTAACATGACTTCTGTTCTGATTTTCATGCCAATTGTGTTGACTCTTAGTTCCATCTTACGGTAGGAAGTCGCGGATTATCCAGGCTTAATGGTATGGTACTGTGCTTTCAGCCACCACAATCTGCTAGTGTGGTTCATCTTGAGGAAGAGGTATGCTAGAATTTTCTGGGTTCTACATAATGTGGCATGTAATCCCCAATGATAATCAATTTTGGCTTATAGAGGCGGCATTACATGTCCTTTGTTTTGTGGAACACTGAATGCTAAGGATGAGTGAACTGTTTATAATCGATGGAGAAAAAAAACTGCACCCCTTTGATTTTTAGAAAATGGGATAAACCCGACCCCTTTGATGGAAGAGGTCTTTTATGGCACTTGAAAATGTACCAAGAGGTAATAATGAATATACTGTCAGATGTACTCAAAAGTCAAAAGAGACTAAATGCTTCCATGTTAATGAGATGGTGAGAATGGAAGTCAATAGTATTTGATCTTTAAGGCAGGTGTTTAACATTATTTAGCGAGGTATTCTTAATTTCTTCACCTTTTTGTTTTTAAGAATAAAATATACAAAGCCAAAACTTTTTCTCTTGAGACTAGTGTTTGTCACCTTAATACCTTATTACAATTGTTCTTTTGGTCTGCGCACAAGAACATCTTTGTCGTTGTAGCCATGATCATTTGCCTACCTCCTAGTTTGATACGGGATGTTAGATAACTTGTTTCTAGCCTGTTGGACATGATTAAATGCTTGACATCCTGGTACTGTGTATGGAATGATGTTATCCTTCTCAAGTAACAATTCCTTTTTCCGTTGTTTCCTGATTCCTTTGATAAATTTTAGCAACTTAACATGTAAATCCAGTTCTTGTGAACAGGCCAATGGCCTGGTGGTGATGAGGCTGTTTAACCTCAGTACCCACCCAGGTTCAAATGCTAGGCTTGACTTGGGTGCACATCTCTTTCGAAACAGCCCTTCTCGATTTTCAAAAGAAAAGGAAAAAGAAAACTCATTCCTGACATGGACTGTTAACTTGTTGTTTTTCCATCACTGTTTCAGGACAAATATTCTTGTATTGATCATTCAACATCATATCTGCACGTGCAATCTGTTAGGGATTTCCCCATTGAAAAACTCAATGCAGAGGTGGTTCTGGTGCGACTTGATTCCGAACTGCTCTGTAATCCTCTAGGATCATGTAATTTGTCGCTGGAAAGGACTGTGTCAACTATCAAATACTTGCACAAAGCTGGAGCAAAAGTGCTTCTGGTCACCAGTTGGACTCCCGTTCTTCAATCTGTTTACCCAGTACTCAAGTCAACTGAAACTTTTGCAGGTTAGTTGATTCATTATTCGCATGCTAATTTTAAATGATACTCATAATACTATACCTCTCTTTTTCTTTTTGTATATATTCAATGTGCAGTTTTTCTTCTGCTATATTCAATGAAATTGGCGCACTCTAAGTGCTGACTCATTCAAAAAAAGATACACATATAAGTTTTTTCAGGCCAGGATAAAAACATCTTTTCAGTTTTGATGCTAATATGCCAGGACATTTAATTATGCATCATTTCAGGACACACATTACATGTTTTTGAAACCAATGCAAATATTTTAGATTTTATTCATAAACCTGAAACCAATGCAAATATTTTAGATTTTATTCATAAACCTGAAAATATCTTCATCTTGGGAAACTGAGAAGCATTGCTATTGAATTCCTATGCAGTAGATATCTCTGATGCGTACTGTGGACACTATATTTCTCACTTGTTATATTTTCCATGTCAATGATTATAAATTGGTTTGATTTTTTATGACTTCTGACTCATTGTAATCTGTTTTTTGTTTTAATCAACTATAGTGTTATATACAATTTTTTTAACTAAGCTAGAATTGCAAATCAGAATAGCTTGTTTCTTTCATATCGATTATTTAAAATAATCTGTCATAAATGTTGATTGTCAGACTATATGTCATCGCTTCTTCAAGTAAAAGTGGTCCCAGTAAATGGTGTGCCAGGTTTAACATCATTTAATCCAGAAAGGTGGATGCAGAATGACATTATTTTGTTTGAAAATCTTTTTAACTTCAAAGGAGAAAATGCAAACTGCAATGATTTTTCTCAGAAGCTCGCTTCAGGTGCTGCAATCTTTGTCAATGATTCTTTCTCACTGTCTCATAAGATGCTAGCATCTACTGTTGGCATCACTCGCTTCTGCCATGCATCCCTTGCTGGTTTCCATTTTGAGGAGGAGCTTATGCAATTGAGAAAGATCACGGACACCACAAGGCGCCCATTCATTGCAATAGTAATAATTAGTCTTTGTTTTCTTTACAGTACATACTACATAGTAAAGGAACTAACTACAAGTTTTAGCCCTAAAAGTTTTTTATTTTTAGTTTCTATTTTACAATATTTAGCTCTTATAGTTGCTTATTTTCAATCTGTCCACTTTTCTGTTGTAAAATAAACTGATTAAGGGAGAGAGTTACAGAATACGTTATTCCAACCTGCTTTGTACTTTTGTTCCTCCTTGTTGAAAAGCTAAGTTAATTTCTGTGTTGACGGTGTGTTTTGTTAAGTACATACATGATAACCAAGTATTTTTTTTTTCTATTCTTCACAACAGTAAGCCTGCGTAGTTAGATGCATTTGACAACCAATCCTTATGTGTAAGTATATGCTTTAGCTTTTTTACACGATAGCAGATTATTATAGTTGCATTTCTCTTTAAAGCTGTACAAACATAATCTTATTACTTTACACTCTGACCCTGGTCTGTACTCTGTACATTAGGGGTCAAAGCAAGAATAGGTACTACAGAAAAGCTGACATGCTAATTATTGAAAGCTATTTATTTCTGATCTTTTATTAGAAAAAAAACGGATGCTAGGAGATATCATAATGCATGTTCAATTGATTGTCCTGTTATGTTCATTGTAGATAACAGATAAATGCTCAGTGGTTTTGTTAGTGCCATCTTTTTAGGGGACTGGTCAAGAATTTGTAAATGCTTGATGGCTAGTGATCATAACAGTTCACAAATGACAGATGAATAGCAAAGGCCAGAACCTTTGTCCCAGAAAATGTTTTCTATAAGAGACTTCTTTTACAGTCGTTGAGGGGGAAGCACGAGGTACCACCACCATCTAGTGTCAAATTGTAGTATCTCTTGGTATGTTAGAGGAATGTATCAGGATGCACTACAACTTAATACTAGAAAGTGTGGTGTATCATGGTCCTCCTCAGGGACCCTAAAGAACCTCTTTTGGTATACTATGAAGCAAAATTCATGCTTTGCACTGGGAGTTATTTTTTTGACAGTCTTAGTAGTATTTCTTCTACAACGATATTGATCTCACTCTGACACTGTTCTGGTTATTGCAGATTGGAGGCAGTAACTTCTTGGGAAAGGCACCTGCTCTGAATCTGTTAGCCTCTCTATGTGATGGATTATTCTTTGTTGGCAAATTGTCATTGCAAATAATGAATGGCTTTGGAATACCAGTGCCCTCTTGTTTTGTAGAAAAGAATTCAACTAAGGAAGTGCTACAACTTATACAAACAGCTCATAACAGGAATATTCCTATTTATTATCCAACTGACACCTGGTGTTTGAACAACAAGAACAACAATCATGAAAAGCTGGAAATTCTCGACTCTGCTGAACTATTCCCTGGTGAATATACTAGCCATTTCTCTGATTTTCGTTCACATGTTTTCAATAGGAATGTCCTATTTCTTGACAACTCATACACTGCAACAATTTCCTTAATTAGTGTTAACATCCTGTTTGTAATACATCATTTTCATCCTTTTGAACAACTTATATTTCAAAGTATTAGTTGTTTACATAAATCATACAATAATGGTGAAGCTTTCTGATACCTGTTTTTCCTTCTATGATTAATTTCTTTAGGCTGGACACCAGCTGATATAGGGCCATCAACATTGGAGAAAATTTCCTCTTTAATACCATTATACAAGGTAAGAAAAGAGTATTGATGAATATTTCCCTTCAGTTAGTGTAACTGAGCAATAAAAAGTATTTGTGCTACTCTGTGTAACACATAAAAACAATACATCAAAATAATTTATGCTCTAAAGTATTTCACAAACTTTCATGTTTCTGTAGTTGATTCTACATTATTTTAGCTTGGAAATACCAAAAACTACATGGTGTACACACCACACCTGTTTTGTGGCATCGACACGTCCCATAAGTTCTCAGTCTTAGACTCAGTTTACAAATGAGAAAGAAGTCAACACATTGAAGTACTACACATAATAATATACTTCAGGCAACTTGAGAGCAGCATTATAATTGATAAGTGATAATTTATGTGAAGTGCTCAAGTTGACTTTGTATGACATCATGGTTCATGCGTCATTGAGGTTTCTTTTGTTGTTATCATCTTATATCTTAATTCTCAGGATAATCTTTTTTTATTCCTAGAAAACTTATCACATTCATTTGTTTTCTATGTCTCAGAAGGTCCTATGGATTGGGCCGACAGGTTTTGATTTAACAGAAGAGTTTTCTGGTGGGGCAGCACAGTTGGGCAGGATACTGGACAAGGCAAGCCATGATAGCTGCGATGTTATTTTAGTGGGGAGTGCAGCATGCAAGGCAGTAAAAGGAATATCAGGATCATCATCAAAATATACAACATTTAAAAATGCATCTGTTGTTTTGGAATTCCTCAAAGGAAAAATATTGCCTGGTGTTGCAGCATTGGATAAAGTAAGTCATTGTCTAGAATTCTTATTCCCTTTCGGCAATGCATGACAACAAATTCTACCGTAAAACATACGTGGACAAAAATTTAGTCTGAGGCCCTAATGTTCCCAGCATTCCAGAACAAATGTGCATTCCTATACTATTAAACGTCTAAATATCCAAGTGATCCTACTTTGGACCTTGTGATGAGAGCACGATATCTTCAAATGGCATGTATAAAAGCTTTCACAATCTGCCAGGTTAATATCTGAGTTAATGAAAGCATATTCAATCATCTAACATGGCATTTTTCTCCTCTATATGCACTAATGCTACGGCATTGTCCTTTTTACAGCACTTTACACACTATTTATATTTCAAGTCTAGAATGTGCAGCTTCAGAACTCACAAATTACACTAAATACAGGGAATCAAGCATTGAAATTCTTTTTAATAATGCCTCTAAATAACCCTTTAACAATGTGTGTTTGTGTAGTGAATGACAAATATCCACTTAGTCAGGAGTACTCCACTCAGGGATTTCTAGTGATTGTTCATGGTCTTCTAAATGGGTAATGATTTGCATATAATCTGAACAGTGATGGACCTACTGTCATGTCTTCTACTGAATAATTTCTGCCAGCAGGTCCATATTTTTACCAACTAACACTGCATTAGTTTTCTGAAGTGGAATATTACGAAGTGCCTTATTTGTTGTACTGATCCTTATTGCTGGTCATTAAAATAAAATACCCTCATATTTTTTCAGAGTTATCCCTATCAGATACCATGGAATGCTATCTTTTCTGATTCTTCACAACCGTTAGTGGTTGATATTGGAAGTGGTAGGTCTCCCTCCTACAATGTTCAATCTCTGACAAAGTGATCAGTATGTGCTGTCCAATGAATACAAACTGGGAGGAACCTTCCCTTTTAATTATTTGTGTTGTCTTTGTACTAATTCCAGTTATTATAGGTTTTAGCTGATTTTTGGTTCAGCAGAACCTCTTTAAGCTGCATTGTCTGTTAACGGCTCCATTCATTTTCTGTGAACTCATATAGCATTGAAATACTCAAAACTTTTCACATCGCATATCAATATTTCTCTTCCAGTATAAGTTTCCCATTTTTAGAAGATCTTAAATCTCAGCTTCTCTTCTGTAGTGACTAGTGAGCACAAAGTACAATTCATTCCTTAGTGCGATTGCCTGATTGGCTTGCTGTTTTGCCAGAGTGAATGAATTACATGTATAACATCCGTCTTAGTATAGAGAATATTAGTTGAATTTTGTGGGATCACATCTCTGATTCTCTCACCCTTTCGAGTTCTTTTCTATTTGTGCAGGAAATGGTTTATTTCTTTTTCAAATGGCTAGAAACTGGGAAGGCTCCAATTTTCTTGGGCTTGAGATGAATAAAAAGGTAATAACTGTCCTGTAGTTTCTATTAACATAAGTGATCAAGCTCCTTTTGACTTGCTTTTCATGTAGCTTGTTGTAAGGTGCCTTCGGGATGTTGCTTCAGTTGACAAAAGGAATCTGTAAGCATCTCTACAGATCTGTTTTTAGTTGGTACTAGAAGTGTAGAGTGTAGACATATTGCTTGCTCTCTCCTCCTCGCCCTTTTTTTTTTGTTCACGCGAGTGGTCCCAGACTTTCATTTCCAGCAACTAGTGTGCTCATAAAACGACTGAAACAAAGTAACGAACTATCTTGTCTCTGGCTCTCTGCCCACCTGCTCACCTTGACTGGAAGTGCCCCTTCTCCTATGTGGCTATTCTGGATAACTAGAATTTGCGAAGGGATCCAAGAGTTGACTTACAGATGATGGTTTATAAAATCTAAGATATATTTTTTTGTGATGATCTCATGTAACACTTTATACAAATGTCGCTATGCTATCACGTTCAAACACCATACTGTGTAAATAACAAGGGTATGTTCTTGCTTGCAGTTAGTAATCCTTAAATATAAGGTTCTTCTGAGAAATCTTTTTATTTATTTCTAACCACTATATGAATTAATCTGGTATTCTTGTAATTTTTTTTTGGACCTTTTGGCTTCTATATTTTGGCAATTAGCATTAATGCCGCAGGTGTTTCTTCTGTTAGATATTTTGTATCAACAAATGCAACATCCACATTTCGATCAATTGTGTCAAGTTACCCTGGACAGTTGGCTCTTGTCACTATACAGGTATTCTTAACTCTTCTTATTTCTGATACAGTTTTGTCTTTGTTTACTTACACTTAAACTACACAGCTACCTGCTGGAAAATCTTATATAAAACAGTAACAAGATTTGCACTTTATGCTAGTTTTAATTTGGGACTGCTCTTAGTTGCATTTGTTGTATGCAAGCTTAGTATATAGCCGTGCCGTCGTATTGCGTACATTTACTGTTATCCTCTCCTCTTTGCAGTGCCCAAATCCTGATTTCAACATAGAGCAGAACAGGTGGAGAATGGTACGAAGAATGCTTGTTGAAGCTATTGCTGATCTTCTTCAGCCCAATGGAAAGGTATAGTGTACTCCCCACCTTCCCATTTCAGATGTTGACCGAGGTTATATATCCTTGCGTAACAGTACAGAAATGGTAACAAAATCTAGTCGGACTTCAGTAACACAGCAGCACAGCTGTTTGTTGTTATAGAAAAATATAGGTTGACCTTAGACGCGCATTACGCATCTGGGCACTAGTGTTTTTGTTATCACGGCACTAATTTCGATGTAATCTAAGGTCAGCTGTAATATATCATATCCTTGCTTGGTGAGTGTGGCACTGGGGGCGAGGAGCTTGCACGGGACCAGTCTAATAGAAAATGCTGATACCATCATACCACTAGAGAAGATGGGGAAGTTTTAATGTCTAATCAGAAAACAACTAGTCTCACCCATTGCTTAATTAGCAATTTACAAAGCAAAGCGAGGGAGTGGGTGTCTGGTCTGAGGGGAAAGAAGACGAACCAACCGTCCTCTAATAAACTTTTGCCTCTCCAGGTTTATCTGCAGTCTGACGTGGAGTCCGTCCTGCTTGGGATGAAAGAGCAGTTCATGACGCACGGCAAGGGCCAGCTGGTGGTGGACGACGATGGCGGCGGCGACCACCAGATGGACAACCCGTTCGGCGCTGCGTCTGACTGGGAGCGCCATGTGCTGGCTCGTGGAGCTCCCATGTACAGAACGATGCTACGCAAAGTGTGACGGGACGGGAGCACTGCGCCTCTTGACATTTTGGGTTTTCAGGTTCCATTGTTCGTCTCCTTACTAGTAGTACTATTACTTCATCATTACATTGTTTCACAGGTTTCGTGCAAAACAACAAAAGACGAAACCCAATCTTGATATACTAGAGAATATAAGGAGTGGTTTGATAATTTGACGTCCACAAAATGGGCTTGGATTCCAAGAGATCATTCCAGGTTACCCTGGCCTGGACCACCCATAGACGGACCTCCCTACACTACAGATCCCGGTCAGCCTGAACCACCTCCTTGCACTCCAGATCCTGACAAGCCTGAACCACCTCCCTGCGCTCTAAAAATCCTGGCCAGCCTGAACCACCTCCCTGTGCTCCAAATGCTAGCCTCTGCACTTCAAATCCTGGTAAGCCTGAACGACCTCCCTGTCCTCCGATCCTGGCCAGCCTAAACCACCTCCTTGCACTCCAAATCCTGGCCAGCTTGAACCACCTCCTTGGGCTCCAAATCCCGGTCTTCGCACTCCAAATCCTGACCAGCCTAAATGACCTCCTTGCACTCTAGATCCTGACCAGCTTGAATAACCTCCTAGCACTCCAGATCCCAACCAGCCTGAACCACCTCCATGTGCTCCAAATACTGGCCTTTGCACTCCTAATCTTGACAAGCCTAAACCTCCTCCCTGCACTCCAGATCCTGGGCAGCCTAAACCTCCTCCCTGTGCTCCAGATCCTGGCCAGCCTAAACCACATCCATGCGCTCCAAATCCTGGCCGGCCTGAACCACCACCAATCTGTCTAGGAGGGAATCCACCCTGCGGAGGTGGAGAACCTATGTGTGGAGGAGCAGACTGGTGGTATATCAATCTTCTCTCTGCCTCCCCAGTCTTCTCGCCCTCCCTCTGCCTCCTCCTGGATGAATCCGGTGCGACAGATGAATCCGATGAGGCAGACGACGATGGGCTGCTGCTCGGTGTAGGCGACCATGCCGGTTCCTCCGGCCGGGCCGCAGCACCTCCTCCCTGTGTCCATCCCTCTGCGCCTACTCCTGTGACGTCTACCGCATCGTCACCACCTCCGGCTACATGTCCGTAGTTACCACCAACATTTCTCGCTGCAGGCACTCGGTTGTTTTCAAAGAACTCGAGGACACGCTTGTATTTATTTGTACCTTTCCGAATCTGCAAGCAGAAGACAGACAAGAAGGTTTAACATGTGTGTCGACAGAAATGCAATAGACACGACAGTGCTGAGATGAAAATTTTTTGAACTGAAGACATAGCTGAACAATAGCAATTGTACAGAATTGGAACTACAATTAATAGTACAATAGCAATTGTACTTAAAAGTATTGCTCAAACAACCTACTTCCATTATAAATGCTATTCCCTCCGTTCTATCAAAATATATCCAATGTTAAATTTAATGAAACTAATTTGGTGTGGTAGATGTTGCTATATTTCTTTAGGAAAAAGTACGAATTACCCCCCTGAACTATCGCGGCCGTCCGAATTACCCCCCTAAACCACAAAACCGGACATTCTTCACCCCCAACTATGTAAACCGGACGAATTACCCCCCTCGACCCAATCCGCGGTGGTTTTGGTCTACGTGGCGTACACGTGACAGTCCAGTCAGCATTTTAGTTTTTTTAATGGTGGGACCCACATGTCAGACTCCACTTTCTCTCTTCCTCTATCTCTCTCTTTCTCTCTCTTCATCGGTCAGCGGCAGCGGCGCGCACGCTGGCGGCCGGCACGCATGGCGCGGCGCGGGGAAGGGCGATGGGCAGCGACACGGGGGCAGGCTGGCGGTCGGCGCGCACGCGGCGCGCGGGGAGGTGGAGGGGATGGGGGAGAGGCGGGCACCGGAGGCCATGGCGGAGAGGCGAGCCATGGCCGGAAGTGTCGGGAGGAGGACGGGGACGGCGGACGGAGGCGCGCGTCGGGAGCTGGAGCGGCGTCGGGAGGAGGAGCAAGAGAGGCGGAAGAGGGAGATAGCGGCGGTGGAGGAAGAGGCCGTTCCCGCGACTGCCGCTCGCCATTTCCTCCGCGCCCACCTTCTGTCCCGGCGGCCTCCCGCCTCAGCGTCGCGCCCGTAGCAGCCTACCGGTTGCCCGCTGCACGGAGGGGCGGGCGGCGGACGGTGGACGGCGGCGCGTGGGAGTGGGCGGTGGGCATCGGACGGCAACGCGCGGGGGCGGGCGGTCCCGCGCCTTGAGACGCTCAACCAGGGCGTCCACCACGTCCCCAATGCTGACCACCTGCTGGTGCCTGGCGGTGGCGCCGCCATTGTTGGCATGGTGGAGCAGCTGCGTGGGCGGCGCGGACGCCGCCATCACCGGGGAGGCGGGGACTGGGAACGGCATGGCGCGGTTGACGCCGTGGCGGGCGTGGCGCTCGCTGATGGCGACGGCGAGGCAGCGGCGCGGGAAGAGCGTGGCGAGCAGGTGGTGTTAAGTTCGGCATGCATTTCTTTTTTGTGAGATTTGGTTATTTTCTCGATCGTGGTCTGATACTAACACTAACGAATTCCTTTCCTTTTGTTAGTTCCCCGTGAAGATGACGACGCTCTTGCACCTGGAGAAGGAGACCGGGGAGCAGCAAACGTAGGTGGTCTCTACGAGCTGTACGCGACGTTGCTGCCATGCGGAGAAGGAGGAGGGGGCTGGAGTGGGCCTTCTTCTTCATATGCTGTAGCTGGACGAGCGGTATTGGTCGATGCAGTCCTCCGAGTCGTAGGCGAGCTCGCGGAGCTGCCTCATCCACTCCAGGACGAAGTGGTCCACGGTGCCGTCGTCAGCCTCGGATTGCATGCGGTGGAGGGCGTTCATGGTGGCCAGCTCGGCGACCTCGCTACCGATGCCGTTGAGCTGCCGGTATTCCTCGGTCAGCAACTGGCCAACGTTGCTTACGAGGTTCTAAGCCGCGTTCTCCATGCTTCGATCTCTCTAGCTTGGTTGGCTGGAAGCTAATTTGGCGGCCGTGGCGGAGATGCGAACGGTGGCCGAAGGCGGCGGTGAGGCGGGGCCGTGGCGGAGAGGCAGGCAGCGAGGCGCGCCGACCCAGCTCCGGCCACGGGCGCCGCTGTCCGCACCGACTACCACCGGAGCCGACCGAGCTCGTCGACCCGCCGCTGCCTCCCACCACCTGCCCCCGCGCGGCGCCGTGCGCGCCGACCGCCCTGAGCCCGACAACGCGAGAGAGAGAGGGGGGGAGAGAGAAACATGAGATAGATAAAGTATATATATGACAGGTCAAAGTTCGAAAGTGAATTGCGAGTTATTATGACAGGAGTATAAGATCTTGTTTTCAAGGTTCAAGGACACATGAAATTCAGTATATGGTCCGAAATTGAGGGAGACATAACTACATAAGTATTGTCTTAACATGTTGACAGCTTGTTATAACTGCAGTTGCAATCCAAGAAACAACTTTGAAGAGGTTATAAAATTCAGGGGCACAGATATATTGCCTTGAAACAAAGAGGGCAAGAGGCCATGCCAGCACAAACCATAAAGGGTTAAATTGGTATCGCAAATAGTAATGGTATTTTTTTTAAATTGATAAATTTACAATGGCATGAATCCAATTAACCCAAGCATAAAAAAGGGGTGAACACACTGCAGCAATGCCAACCCAAGAAAAAATATATAAAAAATTTTCAACTACTTTGTTCTATGATTAAGAATGGAAAAGCAATCCCAGCAAGCTTGGACATATGCAATAGTAAATAGAATGAAGTACTGATAACCAAGCATCGACAGATCAGAAGGCTAATATACTGTTCCATCCGTTCATAATATAGCAACCTAGGACTGGATGTCCAGTTTGATTGTACTATGAAATGAAATGTCACATCCACGGAGGGAGTACATTAATAATTTAATATGTCCTGACAGAAGACCATTAGAAAATAGTGCTATCTGAGTTCTGAAACTTACGGCATGAACCGTGGCCGTGTTGTCGTCAATGCCCATCAGCCAGCACCAGTTGGTGAACCTCCTGTGCGCGTGATCCCATTCGTTCCTAATCTGTTCTTGGGTGAAAGCTTTTCCAGTCTTCTCGCGCATCTTCCGGGCTATGTTGCGGCATTCATCGGGGTCAGGGGCGTCGCCGGGGATGTTGTTCGCCGCGTCCTCCTCGACGCAAATCTTGAGGAAGATTTCCAACTCCCTGTCGTTAAGCAAGGAACCCGACATCTGCCAGGACAGAACGAAACCAGCGTCAGAAACTCAGAATTAGTGCAGATTATTTGCAATGCACCTGGCAATTGAATAATTGATTGGAATTACCTCGGATGAGGAGGCAGCAGCCCAATGCTCGCCGTCGATGCAGCGAACGACGGTCGCCGGCGTGACCCTTCGCACGAACGAGACGGCGGCGTCGCGGGAGCTCGCCAAGTACGCCGTCAGCGCGCGAGCAATGGCGTCCACAACCTCCTCCTCTTCGTTTGCCCTCTTCGTCTTCCTCGTCCGCGATGGCCCGGCCTCACCGGCGGACGGCGGAGGAGGATCGCGACGCCGCTTGCTCCTCCTGCCATCATCGTCCATGGTTGGTTGCCCCGACGCGCGTCTTTTTTTTTTATAGCTCGCCGTCCAGCAGCGGTGCGGCGGCGCGACGCAATGACGCGAGCTCCAGCGGGGTGATTTGAATCTCGGTGGTGGATTTGCCGCCTCGCGCCGACGGAGGGAGAGGTCGTAATAAGAGGGGACGCGGCGTTGGGGAATGGCTATATGGGAATGAAGGAACAAGCTTTCATGACAAGCTTCCATGGCTTCCATGACAAAGCTTCAGTTGTGTTCCTGTTATCCACAGTTTAACAGCGTCGACTCATCGGTATCTTCTTCTTCAACAAGCCACCGTTCCGTTCTCTGCGTATCAACGTGTCCCTTGGTCTATGGCACCATCACTTGCCCTTGTGTTCAATCTATTGGCATGTTCGGGGAGCTTCTAACTTCGTTTCTCACAGAATTGGAAGCTTCCTCAAACAATTCAGATTTTTTTTTAGATTTTAAGAAGTTGTAGTTATAGAATCCAGAAATAAACTAGAAACTAGAAACTGGGAAACCCAGCTTTTTCAAATTCTCAAAAGCTGGTTACCAACCAGCTACTTCTTAAAATATTTAGCTCCCCAATCAGGCTCATTGTCTCTTACATACCCAATAGCTGGGCTAACTCATTTTATCAGCACCTGAATTCGAATACTTTGATCACGGCTAGCTCGACCATAGTTACTTCCTCCCAACGTACAAAATGGAGTGGTGGATCAGCACATAATTGATTAAGTATTAGCTTAAAAACTAAAAAAATATATTAATATAATTATTTAAAGTAACTTTTTAATGAAAATCATTCGTTGATTAATACCTCTACCCACACCGTTTTCTTGGTATTTCTGAATTTTTTGGCTCCCTGGTATGGTGACACTGTAATTTCATGATGCTAATGTCTTCTTGGATGGGTGAGTGAAACGGAAAATACGTGATTCCTCGGTCACCATGCTGTTCATGGATACTTGTGTGTTGCCTTTTTTTTTAAAAAAAATACCGTTTAGTAATTGGGAAGTATGTCTGTGAGAAAAGAGAGTGTGGAAGTTAGCAAAAGAGGAGGAAAGAACACATAGGCTGCGTTCGTTTCTCCAACAAGAGTTGAATGAAATTTTAGATACTCGTAGCACGTTTTTCAAAATGCTAAACGGTGTGTTTCGTGTGGAAACTTTCTATATGAAAGTTGCTCTGAAATATTAGATATAACTGATAGAGAGGGCTATTATCGACCATGGTATGGAGGGTTATTAGGGTTATTATCGACCATGGATTTTTTTTTTAGAATCGCTTGCACCCGAGTAGGGGGGCTTCTCTAACGTCACTCTCCCCTGGGGCAGCTCAGGAGGCGACGACCCAGTTGCCCCCTCTCACCCACCCCTCTCCTCCGCCTTGTCGCTCGGGTAGCGTCCGCCGGCAAAGCCACGTGGCTGTAAGGATGGTGGCGGCGGGGCTTCTCGCTTCCTAAGCTCATGCGGTCAGGGGACCTGCCCGGGCGGCGGCGGCGGTGACCGCCAGATCCGCGGCAGGTCGGCCGGATCTGGCGGGATGGTGACGGCGGCTAGCGACGAGGACGGCGACGGCGGCGCGCCTAGATCCGGTGGCCTGCCCCACGTCTGGCGCTTGGCCGGCTGTGGTGGTGAGGAGGACGGCCGGTTCTGGCTAGGTCCAGATCCGGCGCGTCCTCAGTCGGGTCGAGGGTGGCATGGAATCTAGTTGTTGTGCAGGTACCTTCGGTGTGCATGTGATATTTGGTGGTTTCCGCTGTGGATGCTATGGTTGAGGGGGACTTCGAGACGAAAGGCTTGCTCCGCTTCCGGTGCTAGCAACAGCGACGCCCTCGAGCGCTGTTTACCTTCTTAAAGGCATTGCTATTGGAGCTCTCGTTCATCGCCACTTCAAGGGAATTCTCCAGGTGAAAACCTTAGATTCGTTAGGATCGGACGATGTCGCCGTTCTATCGACGTAACCTTCTTGAAGGCTTCGTTTTAGGAGTTTTCTTCTTGTTGGACTGCTACTCTTAGGATCAGTATGTCAATGTTAGAGTTTTCGCCGGTTTTCCTTTAATTAACCGTGCTGTTGTAATATTTTTGGGTCCGATTTTCCTTATAAACGGGATCAAACTCTCTTCTTCTGTATAGTATATTGCAGGAACTCCTATCCCCTCGAAAAAGTGTTAAGAGTGTTTTTATTGGTTCTCTCTATTCTAAACGTATGCGCTACTCATAACTACTGTATATTAAAGGATGGATTAGTTTTTACCCCAAACTACTTGAGTCTCAATAAAACCAATCCAATATTTGCATTTTGCCGCACATCTTTTGTTCGTACAAAACCTCTGTTTATAAGGCTGTGTTTAGTTCCACGCTAAAATTGGAAGTTTAAAGAAAAAAGTTGAAAGTTTATGTGTGTAGGAAAGTTTTGATGTGATGGAAGCCTTGTTTAGTTCCCAACTTTTTCTTCAAACTTTCAACTTTTCCATCACATCAAAACTTTCCTACACACATTAACTTCCAACTTTTTTCTTCAAACTTCTAATTTTAGTCAAATTTCCAATTTTAGCGTGAAACTAAACACACCTTCGACCGTTCGAGACTCGTCCACTTTTTTTTTTCTGTCCATTTCGGACCAAGTCGAACATGTAGTACTAGTATTATTGTTGAGATCAAAGCAGAAGGAATCCTGAAACTGTTCAGATCAAAATGTCATACTAATCTAACAAACAAACGCCATCTCCCCCAAATAACATCTGTTGCTAATTGCTAATTGCAAGCTAAAAAGTCAAATCACAGCCTACAATTAGTGCTACCAACGTGAAGTTGATCCTAATCAACTGGAGTCCTAATGTCGAACACCTGGCCTACGTCATCTGCCGCCGGAGAGTCCAATGTCAGACACGGTGGCGACGCTCATCGCCGACGACCGCCGGACCGACCACGCCCCGAAGACGTTCTGGTGCGTGTCCATGGCGGCGAGCATGTTGAACGTCACGTACGTCGGCGGCAGCTCCGGCAGCGGCGCGCTGCCGTCGAGGTACTGCATCACCTGCCGCATGCTCGGCCTCGCCGCCGGCGACGGGTGCAGGCACGTCAGCCCCAGCCGCAGCACCAGCTCCGCCTCCGCGGCGTCGTACTCGCCGCCGAGCTTGGCGTCCACCGCGTCGGTGATGGCGCCCTCGCGCCAGTGCCCGAGCACCCAGTCCACGAGCACGAAGCGGTCGTCGTCGTCAGCGCCGGCGCCGGCGACCTCCTCCTCCTCCTCTATTGGCCTCCTGCCGCAGGTGACCTCAAGGAGAAACGCGCCGAAGGCGAACACGTCGGAGCGAGTGGTCGCCTTGCCGGAGCGAACCATCTCCGGCGCCAGGTATCCCATGGTGCCAACCACATGCGTGGTCTGCGGGTCAGCTCCATGGTCATACAACCTTGCAAGTCCAAAGTCACCTAGTCGTCCATTCATCTCGCTATCAAGAAGCACATTGCTCGCCTTGATATCCCTATGGATGACAACTTGCTCCCAATCCTCGTGCATATACAATAGGCCAGACGCGACACCTTTGATGATGTAGATCCTCTGAGCCCAATCGAGGATCGGCTTCTCGTCGCACCCGTGCAGGTACTTGTCAAGGCTACCATTTGGCATGTAATCGTAGACCAGCAAGAGCTCCCCTTTGCGCCGGCAATACCCGAGCAATTGCACGAGGTTGCGGTGTCGAATGCGGCCGATGCTGACAACCTCAGCGATGAACTCCCTCATCCCTTGTCTCGACTCATGTGACACCCTCTTCACGGCGACCTCGGTCCGGGACCGAGGTAGCACGCCCTTGTACACTCTCCCGAATCCTCCGGCGCCGAGCAGCCGCTTGTCCTTGAACCCGCCGGTGGCGTCGTAAAGATCTTTGAATGAGAACCGATGCGGCCCAAATTCAACCTCCCAATCTTCGCGCAGCTCGGCGTACCTGAGCCGCTGGCGGAGGAGGAGGAAGCCGACGGCGACGGCGGTGAGCACGATCGCCGTGGTGACTATGGGCAGCGCGACGGTGAGCGCCTTGGACCGAGGCTTGGGCCCAATGCGGGGTAGCTTGGGCAGCTTGGCGTAGTCGAGCGCCGGGGCGGCGCCGCCGCCGCCGAGGCGGAAGCTCCAGCTGAGGACGTAATGCTTGCACAGCACGATGCTGGACGCCGACGAAAAGCCGACGTACGCCGCGTCGGCGACGACGGTGGAGAGGTTGACGGCCGTGGAGAGGAGCGGCTTCTTGGGCCGCGGCCGCCGCGCCGGGGCCATGGCCACGGTGACCTCCGCCGCGGCGGCGTCGTAGTCCACCCACACCTGCATCGGCTGCCGGCTTATCAGGCTCAGGTTCTGGAACGCCGCCGTGGCGTCGTCGTAGTAGCCCGCCGTGGCGGCCGCCGAGGAGTTGAGGCTGTTGACGTCGACGCCGACGTGGTTGTTGTTGATGTCCGCGAACTCCGGGTTGCGCACCGTGTCGAACTCCACGGCGAAGATCCGGTTCCGCGCGTCGCCGTTGCCGCTGGCGTTGAACATCCCGAGATACTGCTGCGGCATCGCCGCCGACAGGTCCCTGCTCGGCGCCACCAGGAACGCGAACCCGCTCGTGCTCAGGTCCAGGAACTCCGACACGATGGCGAACACGAAAGTGGTCGAGAACGACGCCACCACGCCGCCGCCCCCGCCCCCGCCGCCGCCGACGAACCTCACCGGATCCGGGTGGAACGCGTGCCCCTTGTTCATGTCCGTGTCGTTGGTGAGCAGCAGCAGCCCGCCCGGCGTCACGGTGGCCATGCCGTCGAGCGCCAGCGCCGCGCCACCGAACCCATCATACACGAACTCCACTCCACCACCACCGCCGCCGCCGACGGCCGCGGCAAGAAGCAGCACCACCAGACACGGCAAAGAAACCATGGCGAAGAACGCGCGCTCACTTTCCCCTCGCCATTTGTCCCGCGGCGGAGTCATCAAGACATCAACCAACACGCAACGCGAGAGAGGTTGCGAGTACAAGAAAAAGGAGGAAGAAAAGGAGAGGCCGCCATGACCGCGACCTGCTGTGATTTGTGTCACCCAGAGACGCGTCCGGTTTGCAGCTGGAAAAGTTTGTAGTATTTCACCAGCTCTGTCTCCACCAAATTTCGTTAAATTTTAAATTCGAAATCCGGATGGGATGGCTGGCCACTAATCTTAAGACGATTAAATGATGTGACGTTTTTTTATTCTCAAGTCTGATTTCTGAACGGACTAACCACTAATCTAAGACGCTTGATGTGATGTTGTACTCGCTAAAACCCACAAAAAATGGTCAATAAAAACAGCGCGGTTGTGGGCCACGATGAGTTGACCGTGAACAAGAACGGGAGAAACAACTGTATTTTTTGCCTTCTTTTTAGGGCAAAACATACAACAATAGGACATGGGATAGCTGCAAATTGCATTGGCAGCATTGCAATGTTGGGACAGGGGAAAAAAAATTACGCAAAATAATGGAGTGGTGGATTGATTGGACCATGACCAGCATTGTTGACCCAAATGCCTTATTAATGATTAAACAGTTCTCCGCAACCATTACTGGGATCCAGAGACTACCCATGCCACTGAATTTGAGATGTGAGAGTGCATTTACTTCACTTGCTGTGTGTAGCACTGGATCTAAAATCCACATTTGCTTAGCAAAGGAATTTCGAACCAAAAAAATGCGCGGAATTGTTCACAATCTCATGTTGTATCAGAGAAATTTTGTAAGTGATGGTTCGTTATGAGGAGTTCCGAACAAAATTATGCAAGATTGTTTACAGTCTCATGTGATTTCAGAGAAAAATTCTAAGTGATCGCTTGATACGCGGAATTTCAAACAAAATCGTGCAAAATTGTTCACAACCTCATGTGATTTTCAGAGACAATTTTGCGTCAGAAACATACTGATTAGAATGTGTTTGAATGTACATGTTTTGAAAGTTTACAAATGATGAAATGAAATTTCTAGGTTCCAAAATGTTTGTAACTTGACTGTTTCTAAGGAGGGTCAGTTAGTATTGGTGTTCGATCCATCACCGTCCGCCGGAGAGGACGGAGGACGCGCCGTCGATGCTCGTCGCCGTGGACGGGTACGACACGGCGCAGGAGTCGAAGCCGTCGGCGTTCTGCATCATGGCCAGCGTGGTGAAGCTCCGGTACGTGGGCTCCGGCTCCGGCAGCGGCGCGTCGCCGTCGAGGAAGTGCACCACCTGCCGCATCGTCGGCCTCGCAGCGGCCACCGGGTGGGAGCAGAGGAGTCCCAGCTTGAGCACCAGCGCCGCCTCCTTGGCGTCGTAGTCGCCGCACAGCCGCGCGTCCGCCGCGGCGGCGATGTCGCCCTTATGCCACCGGTCGAGCACCCAGTCGGCGAGCACGAGCTGGCCGTCCTCGTCGGCGGCGGCGGTCATGGCGCCGCCGCGCTCGATCGGCCGCCGCCCGCACGCCACCTCCAGGACGAACGACCCGAACGCGAACACGTCGGTCGCCGGCGTGACCCGCCGCGTGTGCGCGAGCTCCGGCGCGAGGTAGCCCATGGTGCCCACCACCCGCGTCGTCTGCGGGTCGGCGCCGCGGTCGTACAGCCTCGCCAGCCCGAAGTCGCCGAGCCGCGCGTTCATCTCGCCGTCGAGGAGCACGTTGCTCGCCTTGACGTCGCGGTGGACGACCACCTGCTCCCAGTCCTCGTGGAGGTAGAGCAAGCCGGCGGCGACGCCGCGGACGGCGTGCAGCCGCTGCGCCCAGCCGAGCGGCGGCGCGCCGTGGTCGTGCAGCCACCGGTCCAGGCTGCCGTTGGGCATGTAGTCGTACACCAGCAGGAGCTCGCCTCGCCGGCGGCAGTAGCCGAGCAGCGGCACGACGTTGCGGTGGCGGAGCCGGCCGATGCTGACGACCTCGGCGACGAACTGCCTCATCCCTTGCTTCGCGTCGTGCGACACGATCTTCACGGCGACCTCCGTCCCGGACGCCGGGAGCACGCCCCGGTACACGCGGCCGAACCCGCCGACGCCGAGCAGCCGCTTGCCGTCGAAGCCGGCGGTGGCGACGAACAGGTCCTTGTACGCGAACCGGTGCGGGCCGAACTCCACCTCCCAGTCCTCCCGGAGCTCGGCGTACCGGAGCCGCCGCCACACGAGGAAGGAGACGCCGGCGACCACGGCGAGCGCGAGGAGCGGCGCGGCCACCGGAATGACGACGTCGAGCGCCTTGGACCGCCTCTTGACGCTCACGACCGGCATCTTGGGGAGCTTCGCGTAGTCGAGCGGCGGCGCGGGCCCGTCCATGGCGAAGCTCCAGCCGAGCACGTAATGGCGCGTGTGGAACGGCCCCGTCGACGACGAGAGCCCGACGTACGCCGTGCCGTTCACCACCGGCGAGAGGTCGACGGCGACGGAGATGAGGGGCCTCCTCGGCTTGGCCACCTCGACGGGCGCCAGCGTCACGTTCACCACCGCGGCGCGGCCGTCGTAGTCCACCCAGACCTTCATGGCGGCGCCGCTGAAGAGCGTCAGGTTCTTGAACGCGCCGCCGGTGGCGTCGTCGTAGTAGCCGGCGGGCTCGGCGGCGACGGACACCAGGCCGTTCACGTCGACGCCGACGTGGTTGCTGTTGATGTCCCGGAACTCTGGGTTGAGGATGGTGTCGAGCTCGACGGCGAAGACGCGGTTGCTGGCGTTGCCGTTGTTCTCGCTGTTGAAGAGGCCCAAGAACTGGCTCGGCGACGCCGTGGACATGTTCTTGCTCGGCGCGACGAAGAAGGCGAGACCGT
This sequence comes from Oryza glaberrima, assembly GCF_000147395.1. NCBI lineage: Eukaryota > Viridiplantae > Streptophyta > Magnoliopsida > Poales > Poaceae > Oryza > Oryza glaberrima. The sequence goes on along the minus strand of NC_068335.1, from coordinate 15,543,439 downwards.
TGCCGCTCACCGTGACGTAGTCGGCGGCGATGGCGAACACGAAGGCGGTCGAGAACGACCTCGCCGCGGCGGCGGTGCCGTTCGCCGGCGGCGGGTGGTGGAACCGGAGCGGCGCCGGGTGGAACGCGTGGCCCTTCATCTGGGACGTGACGTTCGTCAGCATGAGCTTGCCGTCCGGCTCCACCACGGCCATGCCGTCGAGGTCGAGCGCCGCGCCGGCGAAGCCGTCGTACCTGAACTGATCGCCATCACCACCGGCCGCCGCCACGTGGAAGAGTAGCAACAGCACAAGGAAGGAGACGATGGAGTGAGGCTTGAGATGCATGGATGGATCATCAATCATCAATGGCAAACCTGCAGAAAATGCAGAGGAAAGCTGAATTCTACTAGGTAGGTAGAGGGGATTGTCAGCTATAGTTTCTGATTATTAGGTGTTGGGTTAAGCAAGCAATATTCTAATAGGCGTTTGGTTAAGCAAGCAATATTCTAACACTTAGGCCATTTCTTGATCTTTTAGGTAGAAATGCATCTAAGATCTAACACCTGGCCATCTCTTGATGTCTTCCTATCTTATCATCACATACAAAGAGAAACATTTTCTCTGTTTCTCTATCTTATCATCACATAAAAGAGAAACATTTTCTCTGTTTCTCTTCTCATTTTTCAATAGCAAGTCAAATGTTAGATGTGTGTGTGACGTCTAACCCACCTCTTTTATTTATTTATTTATTTATTTTAACAAAACATGTTACATGTCTGAACTCCCAAATCTTTGTTTCTAGAATAATACTGCTGGAGCTAGGCAACAGGTCAACTGAGTCACCACTAATTGGCAGAGAGAAAAATCCAAAGCCAGGAAGGACAAGCGAAAATTCCCGGTTTGATTATTAGGCTGGCCATCAGATGTCCTAGTCCATACGATTCGTTCTGCAGAATGGAGTTTAATTGCACATGGGCAGCGTCGGAATTCGGGAACCTGTGTACTAGTATAGTCCAGGCTGAGTCAAGTCAAGGCTGAATCAGGAAATGATGCTACAAGTGCATTGATCAGATGGAAAGGCCATGATCAGCTGCTAATTGAGCATCCTCCTCACTGTTAAACACACCGTAGGTTTCAGAATTTTTCAGATGTAAAAGAACCAATTTGGCACTGGAAATAAAGGCTCTGTTTTGAACGCAGGAATTTCACAAGATTTTCACAGGAAACGGTTAAATTCCTGCAGCATAATGCAACTGCTAATGACCATGTGGCCATGCGTATAGCCTATCAGCTTGTGCTGAGCAAAACACTGAGCTCACTTGACCAAGCTGGAAACAGAAGCAGCAAGGAGCAAAGTAGTTGCTTTACATGACAGTTGTTGCATTTCCAAACAATGTGCATACAGAGCTTTTACTGCTGTTGTACAATACACAGTTGCCAGCCTGTTTCCTGGGTCAGTTACCAATCAGGAATTCAGGATGGTGTTGGCCTGGGCAACCTCTTCGCAATTTCCTGCCATGATAGTACAATCTGTTAAGATGATTCCTAAATTTACCTTAGAGAACAGCTCAAGAATTGAACGCAAGAAAAGTTAATCATGGTTTCTACTGTCATGCTCCAGTTTCTGTTCAAGCCAACTGACTCGGAGATACTCCTGATGCATACCTCGAATAGTTGGTTTATGTTATCAGCCGTTTTCGCTGATGTCTCGATGAAAAACATAGTGTTCCTCTCTGCATACTCTTGTGCATCCTTCAGAGATAAGAACCAAAGGATACAGTTAAAAATCTCTTTATAGTAGCTTCGGCATCTAATATCTCCATTAAAAGTGCAACATATTCTTTCAGAAATATATATATGCACACCTGAGAGGATACACTACGATTGTCATGTAGATCAGCCTTATTTCCAACCAAAGCCATGATCATATCTGGACTACCGTGTTTCTGAAGTTCCTGAAAATGTAAAAGGCAAATTGTGAAGAAGTTGCATTTTCCACATACAAAAAAAAGGGGTGGGAATCATCATAGACTTTTGTTCATAGGAAAAAAACCCACAGTTGATACTGAATAATAAAAGCTGTAGAATGGGAATGTAAACCATTTCCATTATCTAAAAAGATAAAAGCTCTTTGGCTATGTAGTATGAGGGATGTAGAGGTTGGATTGATATCCATTATCTATAAAAAATGCTCTTGAATGCATGATTAAAGTAGCAACAGTTAGCCTTTGCATTTGCCATGATGCTGCTTGCAGAACTTACATGATTTATCGAAGTCAAATGTAGACCATGGTCAACATACATCTATTTGTTTACAAAGTGCACACATACTAAACACAACCCTAGAGAGAAGGGTTATAGAAGGGCACACAAATATAATAATGGACACTAAAATGAGTTCTCCAATTATACCAGGATTAAAATCTAATAGAGTGTTCCAAAATACTCTGTATTTTCCCATGGTAAAATACAGAGTTAGAAGCAGCGATACAAATCGAACCACAAATTGTATAAATGTAGATTACAAAAGCTTTGAGCAAATTCATTCAACTTGTTCATTCATGCATTTAGAACAGATCACGCAGACACAATCGATAAGTACAACAGAGCAGATAGGAAAAAATGTTATACCTTCACCCAGTATTGTGCCTTGTTAAATGATTCTGAACTTGTTATGTCATACACAACAATTGCGGCACCAGCTCCCCGGTAGTAAAGAGGTGCCAATGCAGCATACCTGAAAATTAACCAGTTCTCGTGACTTCTTTGGTAACGAATAGCAACACATATGCTTGCAAACAATGTAAATCAAGGGTGACGAAGACATATGTGAAGCAAAAGATGGTACAGAAATTCCATAGTACAGAATTAATGCAAGGATGCACTTGGGAAAATAGTTAATCAAAGCTTCTAATATTTATGCACCTCTCCTGACCAGCAGTATCCCATATTTCAAACTTTACTGTTGTGGAATCCTCCAACGCCAATGTTTGTGACAAAAATGATGCACCAACAGTCACCTAAATTCATTTAATAAAACAAACAGAATAGAATAAGCCATATTATAGGGAGAATCAAATGGTGTGTCCTCTGTACAGGAAACCTGTAAAAAATAATCAAGTGTCTGTTTCACCTTTGAAGTGGGGTCAAACTGACCACGGACAAAGCGAAGAACAATGCAACTTTTCCCAACACCTGAATCTCCAAGCAATACCAACTACAGAATAGGGTAAAATAAAAACGAAGGGCATGAACCTTTTCATTCCAATTCAACTTAATGTCAACAATGGAGATGAGAAATATTAAAAGAATTATGAAGACACTAGTGAGTAAGTCCAAACCTTCACTCGCAAGTTCTTCGGATCAGTACCAGAATTCTCGTTGCTGATAGTACCTACCCCTCCAGCATTATTAGCTGTAGAAAAAAAAAACAATGGATGCATCAATATGTGATACATAAATGTGTTTGCTCCCCAGAAAGTGCCAAACTGATTTGAGTTCTGAAGGAACATAGAGTAACTGAACAGAGAATAAAATAAGCTGGAAAGCTGGAAGAATTAATGTGAAATATTACAACACTACACCCAACAAGGAATAGTAATTTAGCATGTCCATATCAGGTTTGATTTAGCAGAGCCACACGATGAAAATAGGGGTTACATGTTTTTAAGGCTTCTCCATAACACTTCAGCTTACTAGAATTATGTTACATCTTACATGTGGCTGACATGTGAAAGAAATATAGCAAAGCATCCTTGTTCACACTATTCTTCTTCCCCATAATCCTGTTATAGCGTATATTTAGTTAAACAACATATCCTACTTGTAGCTGTGTTAATCATTAAATGCTTTTTTGTCAGCACATCAGAAGTTAGGATCTCTTTTGGACAGTTTTCAACAAAGAAAGTTCCGCTTCATGAAATCAAGATGTTTTTTCTTCCTTATTTTACTTAAAAGCAGTAAGTGGAATGTGGTCTGTCAAAAAAGCAAGAAACAACACACCGATTTTGATGGATGAAACCAAGTTCCACATTGATAGTACTCAACAAATAAATACAGCCGAATGAAAACCATTCTGTCCATATCCCTTGCATTCTAATTTCCTGCACCTTTGCAGAAGATTCACATCTAGCACGCGAGAACCTCCCTACAATGTTATCGTGAAAAATTGCATGCAAGCCGAGTACTAGTAGGTGACCAACCTAAAAAACCAAACTTTCCCCATTACAAGCTCCACCAACCTCCATGATCACAAATTCACAGCCCCTCTGGTGCTACGGAACAAAATCACAAATCAAGAAAGGAAACCCAGGACCACATGTACTGCGGATCAAAACACCATCAATCAGGAAATTTTACCGCTGGACAATGCCACGGCCAAGATTTTACACCCAAAACCAAACCAGCGTTGACCCAACCTCTCCATCCACTAATTCTAACAGTCAACACAGTCAATCCTACTGCCTCTTCAGAGCTTTCAGAGCTGACAGTAGTACCCACAAGCAGCAGCATCGCCGGAAGCAGAAGGAAAGATCCAAGGTCCAAGTAGGCAAGCAAAACAAGAAAGTGAAAGAAAAAAAAAACTATTTTCATCCGTTGGTGGGGGAGGAGCGACGACCTGGCAGAGACGAAGAGCAACCCATGGCCGGGGGGTCAGGAGGCGCCGGAGGCCGAGTAAGGCGGAGGTGGGCAAGCGGCGGCGGCGGCGGCGGCAGGCCGGCGACGGGGTGGAGGTGGGTTTCCGCTCGCAGGTTGCAACTGCTTCTGTGCGACAGCTGCTCGGGGACACGCAGCATGCGCAGGGTCACGTGTAAGGCTTGCAATGGCAAGAGAGGTCTAGTCGTCTACTACTTTTGTATACTTGTAGGCGTATTCGCATACTGTATTTTCCAAAAAAAAAAAAAGGGAAAGAAAGGAATAAGTTCACATTGACTCCCTTAATTAGTGGTCGAATCTGAATCATATCCCTGGACCACAATACCGGGTATTTCGACCCACAAACTATTAAAACCGGTGCAATTTGACTCCCTCAGCGGTTTTGGAGGGTGGTTTTGCTGACGTGGCGTATACGTGGTGGCATTGACTTGGTCTCTGTTCCATGTGGAGCTGACGTGGTGCTTATGTGTATAAAAGTAAAGAAATATGAGCGGGACCCATTTTTCATACACACAAATATAATGTGGGCCTCGGGAGGTACCTCTTCCACCGGAACGCGTCGGTGAAGGACACGCTCTTCGATGACCTCGGCGGGTGGCTGACGCGGCGGCCGGACCGCCGGAGTGGCACGCCATGGGAGGCCGCGACCATTTCTTCGTCGCCGGCCGCACCACCTGGGACTTCCGGCGACACCGCAACGAAGGCTGGGAGTGGGGCAGCAAGCTGCTCACCTACCCCGCCGTCCAAAACATAACAGCGATCCTCGTCGAGGCGAGCCCATGGAATCGGAACAACCCCGTCGTCCCTTACCCGACCTACTTCCACCTGGAGACCGCCGCCGCCGTGGCCGCGTGGCAGCGCCGGGTGCGCGCAGCGGCGCGGCCCTGGCTCTTCTCCTTCGCCGGCGGGCCGCGCAAGGGCAACGACGCCATCCATGCCGACTATAGGAAAACTAGATGGAACGCGATTCCCTCACGCTGGGTCGCGGTACGTATTAAATAGGGTAGAAACAGCCTCTACCGTGGCGATTACAAAGGGATAACAACATATGGTTACAAGAGATAAGGATAAAGAGATAACAACAGAAACAGGATAACTAAACTTATCTATATTTCAACACCCCACCTCAATCACAACTTAGCCCAAGTTGAGATTGTGTCTATACTGTGCTAAACTCGGCGCCGGCAGGGATTTAGTGAAACCATCAGCTAGCTGATCTGTTGTAGATATAAATCGTATATCAAGTAGCTTCTTCGCAACTTGCTCTCTCACAAAATGATAATCAATCTCAATGTGCTTTGTCCTTGCATGAAAGACTGGATTAGCTGATAAATAAGTAGCTCCCAAATTATCACACCACAATTGTGCTACCGAAGGTCTTGCAATTCTCAATTCATCCAAAATTTTCCTTACCCACGTAACTTCAGCCGTAGCATTAGCTAAGGCCTTATACTCTGCTTCAATACTAGATCTAGAAACCGTAGCCTGTTTTCTAGCACTCCAAGAAATTAAGTTAGGACCCAAGAAAACTGCAAAACCTCCTGTAGATCTTCTATCATCAGAACAACCAGCCCAGTCAGCATCAGAAAAAGCACTAATAAGCATAGAATCATACTTACCAAATCTAAGTCCAAATTCCACAGTCCCTTTTATATACCTTAAAATTCGTTTTACTGCTGACCAATGCACTGTAGTAGGACTATGTAGAAATTGACAGACCTTGTTTACCGAGAATGATAAGTCTGGTCTAGTCAGAGTGAGATACTGCAAAGCCCCTACAATGCTTCTATAATGACTAGCATCATTTTGTCCCAAGAAATCTCCATCTTCAATAGACAATTTTTCAGTAGTAGATAAAGGTGTACTAGCTGGTTTGCAAATAGACATTCCAGCTCTCTTGAGAATATCAGAAGCGTACCTGGCTTGTGATAGCACAAGTCCCTGAGTCACTTTCTTGACCTCAATTCCAAGAAAGTAGTGTAGATCTCCAAGATCTTTCAATGCAAAATTTTTCTCCAAGTCCTTAAGTAAGGCTGCAACAACTTCTGAAGAAGAACTGGCAACAATGATATCATCAACATACACAAGAATAAATATAGTGCAACCACCCTTGTTATAAAAGAACAAGGAGGTGTCAGCCTTTGAAGAAATAAATCCAAGTTCTTGCAATTCCGTACTTAAGCGAGAGTACCATGCCCTTGGTGCCTGTTTCAATCCATACAAGGCTTTGTCTAACTTACACAAATAATTAGGCTGGCCTTTTTCTCAAAACCTGGGGGTTGTCTCATATATACTTCCTCTTCTAAATATCTATGCAGAAAGGCATTTTGAACATCAAGTTGTCTCAAACTCCAACCTTTTGAGACTACAATAGACAGAATTAGGCGAATCGTTGCAGCTTTAACAACTAGACTAAAAGTGTCCTCATAATCAATACCATACCTCTGCTTGAACCCTTTTGCAACTAATCTAGCCTTATACCTGTCTATTGACCCATCAGCTTTTCTTTTAATCTTATACACCCACTTGCTATCTATTATATTTTTATCTTGGGTTAGTGGAACTAGATGCCAAGTTTTATTACTCATAAGAGCAGAGTATTCTAGTTCCATGGCAAGCCTCCAATTACTATTTGCCATAGCCTCTCGGAGATTTTCTGGCTCACCAGTAGTAGTAAGACATCCATACCTAATAGTCCCATCTGTATACCGCTTGGGTTTAGAAATACCTTTCTGTAGTCTCGTGACTGGTCTCGTCTGATCACTTGCCTGTGTTGTCTGCTGCTCCTGTTCAGACTGCTCTGACGCTGCTGACGATGGCGACGTGACTTGGTCAGCATGTGTGCCATGCACTGCTCCACCACTCGGTGCACTAGTACTAGGTGATGAAGAGATTGGTGCAGCATCACTGTCTGACTGCAGCTCTGCTGACACGTCACGTTGCACTGGTGAACCATCATCATTTCCTGCGCCAGCTGCACCAATAGAAAACTGAGACTGCACAGGACCATGCATAAAATCATGCGTTTCCTCCGGTGAAACGCTTTCTTCTCTGCTGGCGCTACCCGGCGACCTGGTTTCTGCTTCGCTGCTTCCAGTAGCTGAACCACCAATCTGAGCAACTCCTGTTCTTGAAGAATTCTCACCAATTTGATCAGAAAAATTAGGAGGACAATTAACCAGCGGTTGGTGCACTATTTCACCCCATGATCAGATTGAGTGGTAGGAGAGAAACTATCGGGAAGAAGGAGGAGTTCAGTACGAAGCCTAGCGCCAGCATTCGGATGAAGAGTAGCGAATAGATACACAGTTTCATCAAACACAACATCGCGAGAGATATAAACCCGACCGGAAGCAACATCCAAGCATTTAAACCCTTTATGAAGGAGGCTATATCCAAGGAAAACACACTGTTTAGATCGAAAGGATAGCTTATGAGCTTGATAAGGACGAAGGTTCGGCCAGCAAGCGCAACCAAAGGTACGAAGGGCAGAGTAATCAGGTTTGATGCCAAAGAGACGTTCTAAAGGTGTCTCAAAGTTGATTACCCAGCTAGGAACCCGGTTAATGAGATAGGCAGCTGTAACAAAGGCTTCATCCCAAAACTTGAGGGGCATTGAGGCATGGGATAGGAGAGCTAGGCCTATTTCAACGATATGCCGGTGTTTCCGTTCAGCTGAGCCATTCTGTTGGTGTGTGTGTGGGCAGGAGACAAGATGTGCTATGCCAATCTGAGAAAAGAAGCTATTGAGTCTTTGATATTCACCACCCCAATCAGTTTGCATAGCTTTGATTTTAGTATTAAATGAATGTTCAACAAGGGTCTGAAATTCACGAAATTTGGAGAAAACTTCAGACTTGTGTTTGAGCAAATAGACCCATGTAAACTTACTAAAATCATCAATGAAACTTACATAGTAGTTCTTATTGCCCACAGAGGAGGGAGCTAGTCCCCAAACATCCGAAAAAACTAGCTCTAAAGGAGCTTTAGACACACTAACAGACTTAGGAAAAGGTAATTGATGACTTTTACCCTGCTGACAAGCATTACAAACTTGATTCTGAGTACTCTCAGAAGACACGGGTAATTTATTTGAGCTAAGGACTCGATCAACGATAGCTGACGACGGGTGGCCAAGCCGACTATGCCACAACGTCGGGGAAACCTTGAAAGCGCCAAGGACTTGCTAAGCTTGTTTATGTGAAGCATAGATGATAGAAGTGGGCATAGGCCGGCTCTACATCTGCCGCGGAGCAGCGGCATCTTCGTTGCCTGATCCTTGATCAAAAAGAAGGAAGGATGAAGTTCAATGAAGGCATGGTTGTCAAGCATCAAGCGATAGGCAGAAATTAGATTTTTCTTTGTATCAGGAACATGAAGAACATTATTCAAATAAAGCTTGCGAGTGGGAGTGTGAATAATGGTGCGACCAACATGGTTAATGTCCATACCTGAGCCGCTTGCCGTGTGCACTTGATCGTTGCCGGCATATTTGTCCTTCACCGTCAGCTTGTCAAGTTCACTGGTAATGTGGTCGGTGGCGCCTGAGTCGATGTACCAGTTTGTGTCAACCTCGTAGGACAAGGCTGCGACATTGGCACTCTTGTCTTCCCAAGTGAAAGAGGCATCAAACCTCTTCCAGCACTTGTGCACGGTGTGGCCGATCTTGCCGCAGAGTTGGCATGTCGGACGATTGTTGTTGCTGAAGGAGCCACCGTCACCTTTGCCACCGCCGCGGCCGAAACCACCGCGGCCACCGCGGTTGGCATCTCCATTGCATCCGCCGCTTCTGCCGCCGCCGCCGCGCCCTCCTCGCGACACAGCATTGGCGGAGGACTGAGAGCCTCCTTGAAGGAGATCAAGACGCTGCTCGAAACTCAGCAGCTGCGCATAGACTTCACCAAAGGAAACAAACTCGGTGCGTCCCGTAATCGAGGACACAACAGGATTATAATCAAAATCCAAACCAGCAAGGATATGGGAGATCAGATCATCATCATCAAGGGCTTTTCCAGCAGATGCCATCTCGTCTGCAAGCCCTTTCATCTTTCCAACATACTCGGCAATACTACGGTTACCTTTCACAGTAGATGACAGAGCCATGTGCGTGTTGATGATACGCGCACGGGACTGCGAGTTGAAGATCTCCTCGATGGCATCCCAAACGTCTGTTGCGTTGGTGAAGGTTGCCACCTGAGCGAGGATGTCCCTTGACAGAGATGTCAGCAAGTAGCTGAGAACTTGCTGTTCTTGTGCCTGCCATTGGAGAAGCGCCGGATTTTCCACCTTCTCGGTGGCCTCCTTCCCGTCCTTGTCCTTCGTGGCAAGGATGATTATTGCTGGTGGTGGTTGGATCGAGCGATCCAGGAACCCCGCCATCTGCGCTCCTCGCAGGGTGGCGAGAACTTGCGCCTTCCAAAGAACATGGTTGGCCTTGGTCAGCTTCTCAGTCACCGCCTGACCATGGAGAGAGGGAGCCGCCAAGGACGACGTCGCCATGGCGAGATGAGCTAGATTGATCTGGAGGGAGAGGGCTCTGATACCATATAGGAAAACTAGATGGAACGCGATTCCCTCACGCTGGGTCGCGGTACGTGTTAAATAGGGTAGAAACAACCTCTACCGTGGCGATTACAAAGGGATAACAACATATGGTTACAAGAGATAAGGATAAAGAGATAACAACAGAAACAGGATAACTAAACTTATCTATATTTCAACACCGACATCATCCAGCAGCACAACAACAAGCACACACCCTGGGCAAGAAGGCGCCATATCTAAGCTAAGGCAAGCAGGCTAGCTCAGTTCATCTCCTCCAGGTGCTAGGTACCTGACGGCAACTGCATGCATCACCATCTCCATCTACTTCTGCTAGCTCCTTAGCTAGATTCGTAGCGAACAACTGTTCTTGTTGGTTTTAGGGGAGGTGATGGTTGTTGCTGGTGCTGCTTTTGCATCTTTCCTTGTTTCTTCTGCGACAACGAGGTCGACAAGGCGGGCGGCGTGGGAGTGCGATGCGAGGAAGAAGTCGAGCCCGCCGCACGGCCGCGCTGACGCTAAGGGTGTCGCCAGCGGCGCCGTGGGTTTCTTCTGCTCGAAGTAGAGCAGCGTGCAGCGGGAGGACGAGGGGAGCGGCGGCGGCTAGCGGCATCGAAGCGCAGCGGAACAGGGGGCGGCGGTCGGCGGCGGCTCGGCCGCAGAGGCTTGCGGTAGTGGGAGCACGAGGGGAACGACGGCAGACCTTCGGCTGCCGCTCCGTCCACTCCCTGTTCAGCACCGACGAGAAGGGCGGCGAGGAGGCCGAGGCTCCTCGTCCCCGCTCAACCACGACTCTGCTTGGGTAGTCCCGCTCATCGACGACGCCTTCAGCGGCGATGACGACTCCATGGCGCTGCGGATACTCAACGCCATCACGCCCATGCTCCTCGGCAAGCACAGCTAGCACGTAGCACGAGCGCCGCCATCCTCCTCCTCGACGAGCACGAGGGCAGCGGCCTCAACTCCGGGTGGTGGGAGGTGTGGTTCGCACGCGCTACGGTACTACGCCACGGCGTTCGACGCGGTGGACGTGGCGGGGCTGCCGGATGGGAGCTCGCCACTAGCCGTCGCCACCGCTCCACTTGTCCTCCGACTGCCGTGAGAGCCACCGCCGTTGCTGTCGCCGCCGCTCCACTCGTCCTCCCACTGCCGTGAGCCGCCGCTGTCACTCCCTTCATCCTCCCATTACCGCGAGCCTCCGTGGCCGAGCCGCCGCCACTGGTTTCGCTGCGCCCCCATGCCGCCGACCGCCACTGCCAACGAAGGAAGATATAGTATAGGAGGGAGTCGCTGACAGGTGGGCCCCACTTTATTTTTCTAGTTTATTTGATGACTAGGATGCCACGTAGGCGCCACGTCAGTGAAACCGCCCTCCAAAACCGCCGAGGGAGCTAAATTGCACCGGTTTTAAGAGTTAGGGAGTTAAAATATCTGGTTTTTTGTTTAGGGTCACGGATTAGATTTCGATCACTTTTGAGGGTCACAAAGTGAACTTATTCCAAAAAGAAAACACTGTATCCGTGTGACAATGGGCTTCTACATTGTTAAAGATGGGCTGGCTTGCCCAAGGAGGTTAGCACACACTACGCAAATATGGGCCAATAATTTAGGCCCGCAGAGCATTGCCTAAACTTTACTCCCTCCGTTTCATATTATATAAGTTATTTGACTTTTTTTTTGAGTAACTTCATTTTCACGTTTCCGATTCAAAAAACATACACATACTTCGATCTATTATCCACTCTTTCACGTGTCCGAGTCAACATTTTACACCTACTTCGATTAAATCTCAACCGTTATGTCGAGATCTATTACGATCTAACGGTGTAGATTTTTTTCTTCGATTAATTTGAGAATCTCTAAACATCTAGAGCGAATCTGTGGTGTCTTCTTTTAAAATTATTTTAATAATATAATAGATTGATAGATAGATACATGGGTTAATTGGATACATTGCCATTAAAAATTTTCTAGTTTTGAAAATTGCTACTACTATTCATGCATTTAGAATTATGCCATTGGTATTTCTCTGAAATTGTAATGGTGCCATTAACATACACATTTTACATAAATGTGACGGAAATGCCCTCATCTTCAACCTCTCTCACTCTCAGTTCCCTCGGTAGAGCAGTAGAAGCAGGAGTGCTCTCTCACTCTCACTCTCACTATCGACGAGCAGGAGCTGTCCCTGCTATGGAGTTTGGCGTCCCTCTCACTGACACTGGGGGCTGCTCTCGTCAGCTGCGCCAAGGCACGCCATCGGGGGCTGCTCTCTCTCACTCTCGTGTTGTCGGGGCCCATCCAACGTCGAGACATGCCGCTGCGCATCGAGATGAGCAGCAACTCATGCTCGATCATACGCTCGCGTTGGCAGCAACCATGGCACATGTCGCCGCTGGGCTTCGACTGGAGGGGAAGCTCCTCGAGAGTCGAGATTCCGCCGGGCACGGTGGGCAGCGCGGTGCTGGACCTGCAGTACGCAAACATGATCATCACCACGGAGCGGCAACTGTTGGAGACGGAGGCTGAGGAGCGCTGGAGCGGCACCACGAGGAGGCGCGCGCTGCACGCTATGTTGTAGTCGAAGTTGCAGGCGGCCGTGCGGGTGAAGCTACGGGGATGGTGGAGGGAGAGAGGCGGCGGCGGTGCTGGAGCTGGACGTGGGGCTCGCGGAGGGGTGGAGGTCGGCGGCGGGGCGCATCCTAGCGTGGTTGGTGCCGATGGCGCGCTGACACGCTGAGCTGAGCATGGACATGCAGGGGCGGTTCGAGGTGGGCGGTGGTGGTGCGCGGGCGTGGGGGTGCTGCGGAGAAGGTAGAGGCGGCGGTGGTGGAAGGTGCTCGATCGTCACGCTCAGCTACGTCGGCTGGTACGAGAGATGGAGGAGGAAGACGGGGGCATTTATGTCCAATATGGCTAAAATATGTAGACTAGTGGCAGTTTTCAAGCTACATGCAAATTATAATGACACTAATACAAATAAAAAATTATAATGGTATATCTCAAAACAATCAAATTTATAATGGCATATCCAATTAACATAGATACATAGATAGATCATGGAATTAAACTAGCGAAAATGCAAGGATCATCTTGCGAGAGAGAAAGGCCGAAATCAACTAGGGCATGGCGTGCCAACTCCAATACGGCTAAAATATGTAGACTAGTGGCAGTTTTCAAACTACATGCAAACTATAATGGCACTATTACAAATAAAAAATTATAATGGTATATCTCAAAACAATCAAATTTATAATGGCATATCCAATTAACCTAGACACATAGATAGATCATGGAATTAAACTAGCAAAAATGCAAGGATCATCTTGCGAGAGAGAAAGGCCGAAATCAATTAGGCATGGCGTGCCAACTCCAGGGTTTCCAGCAACGTTGACGGTAACGCCGGCAGGGAACTTGGCAACACCACACAAGTCGTTGTCGCTGGCGTCGAAAACGCGGAGGTTGGCGAGACTGGTGGCGTCCGGCAGCGGCCCCTTGGACACGTTGCGCTGGAGGTGTGCCTCCACGAGGTTCGCCATGCCGGAGACGAAGCTCAGGCCCCCCCTGCATGACGTCATCGGGCCTAGCATCTTCGTCGTGCCCCTGCTGGCTGACGTCGAGGAACCTGATCTTGCTGTTCTTCCCGAACTCCGGCGCGATCTCCCCCCACAGCAGGTTCCTCGCCAGCGAGAGGCTCTCCAGCTCCGGGAACAGCGTGGCGTTGCTGAAGTAGTTGGGGAAGCCGCCGGCGAAGTGGACGTTCACGGCGGAGAAGCTCCGCAGGCCGGGGCACGACGTCACGTCGGACGGGATCCACGGCTTCAAGGTCGACATCTCGTTGTCGTCGAGGTTGAAGTCTCGAGCGCCGGGAAGGCGGCGAAGAAGCCGTCGGTGATGGCGAAGAAGGAGTTGGAGCGGAGGTCGAGGGCGCGGAGGCCGCCGAGCGGCTGCGGCAGAACGGGGAGGTCGTCGCGGAGGGCGTTGAAGCTGAGGTCGAGGTCGGAGAGGGACGCGAGCGTGCTGAGGTCGGCGCCGACGAGGTGGCCGGTGAGGCCGCCGCGGCTGGCGTTGATGGCGGTGACGCGCCCCTCGGCGTTGCAGGTCACGCCGACCCAGGTGCCGCCTCATGGGTCCGGCGAGCTCGCCCCCCACTGGAGCGTCTTGGCGGCGCCGGTCGTGTTGGCGAGGGATCGCATGGCGACGGCATCGCCGGGATGCGTCGCCGCCGCCGCCGCGACGCCGGCGGCGAGAAGAATGAACAGGGCGAGCACCGGCATTGACATGATCATGATCGATCGATTTACTTGTGTCTCGTGTACGACGCACACAGACACGATCGATCGATTTGTTTGCCGTCAGTTTATATATATTGCTGTGGCGTTAAATATGCGAATTACTACTATATCTCGCCTCTTGACCGTTTCTGTGATTACGATCTTCGATTTGTGACATTAATATTTCGGAATGCAATCGCAAGCCATAAGTTTTCTTAAGGAGGCGAATTGCCATCTTTCGAAAAGAAAAGAAAAATGCCATGTAGTACGATCGAATTTGCTATATATTTGTGGAAAAATTTTCCACCAAAAATTAATTACACTGTAATGTCTTGTATGTGCATATTAGGTTCGGCCGCTTGGGCTGTGTGGGCTAGCGTCCTTTGAGCGAGCCGCGGCCCATCGTTCAAGCCTGAAGCCGATGGCACGCGCAGCCCACAAGCATCGGCAGATGCGTCGCCGAGCCCACCTCGCACACACGACACGAACTGTCTAACACTATAGTTCCCCCCATTTTTTTCTGGTTCACCCCGGTATTCTCCGCCGTGCCACTCCACGTCCCCACGTGCCGCCCATGAACGAACCTAGCCGGCCACCACCATCACCATCCACGGCAACGATACGCTCTGGCGGCACGCAGGCAGAGCGTTGCGTACGCGGGTGGGAGAGCGAGCGAACGATCGATCTCCGGTATCTTGCCCCGCCCGCTCGTCGCCCCGTCCGCATCACCCGCAGTCGTCCACCGATCACACGACCGTTCGTCCGAAACCGGCGGCGGCGGCGGTCACTGCGGACAGCCAAGAGGAAAGCGTGCTAGCGGGCGTCCGCGCGTCTCGCTCGTTGCACGGTGCAGTGCGGCTTCTGCGCGGGAGGGGCGCCTCGGAGCTGTCAAAATCCGTGGAAACGGACGTGCGAGTTCCGCAGAGCTGGATTTGGATGGTCCAACTTCATCCGGTGAAGGCACGGCCGTGCAGTCTTCACTTACCCACCGTTCATGTAATCCAAGATCCAACGACTCACGTGCCATGCCCATTTAACTGCTGTTGAAAGTAACCAGTCCATGGCAGCCCACCAAGAAGCACTCATGAGTCATGAGTCAACCGATGACGCATTGACGCCTCCTTGTCACCGCTGTCGCCGCCGCCGATGCCGTCTGTTGGCACGCACGCGTCGTCACCAACCGTCGTCTAGGCCCAACTATTTGTTGTTGTTCTTCAATTTTTGGGGTCAAAATACCAAATTTGCTAAGTTATTTCTTTGTTCAACTGTTGATGGTATGGTAATGAAGACAAATTGTAGCTATGGAGATTGTAGTTTCTAGGGGTTGCTTTTGTTCTTTCCAATATCGTATACTCTATTCACTATCTCTTTTCTTTTGATTTACGATGTGGCTTGCTCACCATTGTACTTAGTAATGAGTGGTGTTGTTTAAAACTTATGATGCCTTATGCAATGCATGCTTTACTTACTGAATAATGGTTGAATCGAATGCATGCTTTGCTCTCCACTGCTCATTATAATCATGTCCCAAAATCCAAATTCCAGGCAGCAAGAAGATGGAATGGCAAAGCTTCAATATGATGCCCAGGACGGCGGCGGCGGCGGCGATGGCGAGTTGGCGACAGTGGTGGCGGCACTACGTGTCTACCGAACTGACTCTGAAGTCTGGAGTACTTGCCTCTTGTTGGGATGCCGTGGGCTGTCAGGAACTGATTTCAACAGCAGTTAAGTGTGCGTGACACGTGAGCCGTTGGATTGCATGGACGGTGGATAAGTGATGACCGCACGCTCGTGCCTCCACCCCTTGTTATAAGAGGTTATATAAGGCCATCCCAATCCAGAAACCATCTACTAGTTTCCATATTTGCCATGTCATATAGACACTATGCATAGAAACTATCTATCCAATGGATGGTGTCTTCAAATTAAATTCTCATTCAATCATCTATATTCTCTCTCTTTTTATTCACCTATCATCTTGTTTTCATTTTTGGTTCTTGTGTAGAGATGGTTTCTTGCATGAGAAATGGTTTCTTCATCTTTTTACCTTCTCCTCATTAACTCTCTTGCCACATCACATTTTTGCTTATGTGGCAATGTATTAAATTCTATGGACACTAGATGACATGGAGGGTTGGGGATGGCCTAAGACGTGTATGCATGCATGACAATTAATTAGCACCTCATCTCTTCTAAATTATTATTTTTAAATTCTACTCTAACAAGATCTTTAATTCTATTGGGTACATTGTATTGTATTAGTTAGGATTGATTCGAACAAAATTATGATAATGATTGTTCCTTAGTTTTTTTAGTAAGGAATAATTGTTTCTTATATTTTAGAATGGAGGGAGTATTACTACTACGCTGCGCCCTCCTATGCGCGCAACAGATAAAGGCGTGGTACTAAAATCACCTATCACCTACTGCATCCATCCAAAAAAAATTTTGTAAAACTGGATGTGACATATTCTAGTACAACAAATCTGAACAGATGTATATCTTAATTCGTAGAACTAGGATATATCACATCTAGTACTAGGTTATTTTTTTATGAGACGGATGGAGTACCACCAGAGGAAAGGTGTATTTTTTCCAGAAAGAAATTCAGCACCCTCCGTTGGACAAGACTCCGTACTTACCTACTATCTCCGTCCTAAAATAAGTGTAGTTTTGCACTGTTAATTTCTAACGTTTGAATGTCCGTCTTATTTGAATTTTTTTTATAATTACTATTTTTATTGTTATTATATGCTAAAGTATTAATACTATTTTATGAGTGACTATTTTTTAAAAATATATATAAATAAAATGGATAGTCAAATGTTGGACACGGATATACACGGGTGTACTTATTTCGAAACGGGGTTGTGTGTGCTGGCCTCGTTCAGCAAGATGGCACGCAGTCCACAAGCTATGCGTAGACACCCAAAGTCTCACTCCAAGTATCCAACACGAGTTTTCTAGTTCCACCCCACAGCACACCGCCGCGGCCCGCAGCCGCGCCACTCCACGTGCCGCCCATGCATGCACGCACGCGCGCGCGCCGGTGTTCCACCGGTGTTCCCGCGTCATCCACGGCAACGATACGCTCTGGCTGCACGCCGTGCGTTGCGTGCGCGAGCGGGAGATCGATCGAGCGCCCGCCTCGTCGTCACGTCCGCATCACCGCAGTCGTCCAGTCCACCGATCGATCGGTCGATCACACGACGGTTCGCGGCAGCAGCCGCCGGCGGCGGCGGGCGGTGACAGCCACGGAGAAAGCGAGATGTGAGAAGAAGCAGACGTCCAGGCGGGCGGGCGGGCTAGCGGGCGCGCGCGCCCGGACGCACGCCTCGTGGACTCGGGCGCCTCGGATCGGAGCTGTCAAAATCCGCGGAAACGGACGTGTGCCGCCGCAGGGCCCCACGGATTCCATTCCTGGAGCTTCCGCTGCTCCCTCCTGTGCGCGCAACCAAAAAAGAAACGCAAAAAGAAAATCACCTGTCACCTACCACACCGGAGAAATAAAGTTCTTATTTTTTCAGAAAGAAATTCAACATCCTCCGTCGGAAAAGGAACACAAATTTCAAAGACGTCCAAACGCCTCTCCATCTCGTAGCTAGAATCAGTGGTCATTTTTCACACAACCAATTTTCTTTTCGAGGAAATTAATTCGCACGACAAAGTTAAACCGGCGAGTATAGGAAGACGGAGGACTAAAGGAAGTCTATCTATTGGCGTCGGCCGGGATTGGAATTCTTGAGTTCTTGGTTGTCTTGGCGCTCGGATGGAGCCATTTTCTGTGAACACGTGCGTTCCATGCATGGCGTTGCACGCGAGGTTTCGGTTCATTTTAATCACGTAACACTTATTTTAAAGATGAATTCAATCACCTAACCAGTCAAAGATGGAGAAGTCGATCGGCAAGATCAGCTAGCCCTCGAACACGATCGAGTGTTTCCATGTCGGTTCACATTTGCTCCATCCAACCATACACATCTCTTTCGTTGCTGACTGCTACTACTCTATAAGCTACTAGATACTCCTTGGATGGATCCGAACTAGTCAAGCTATGCTGCAGGAGACAGATCGTGATGGACCGGGAAACACAGTACACTATCCCGTTTTCTATCCGGCCACGATTCTGGTTGGCCAAACGGTTCCATCTGCCCCTTATATCGTCGGATCCAGGGAACAGCCCTGCACCTCCTCGCAGCATGTAGATATATAAGGAGAGTCTGGACGGCACTAGTGGAGTGGGCGACGTGCGAGCAACTAAATCCTAGCCAATGGAGGCAAACTTCAACAGTGCTAGATTGGTGGGAGGCTACCGCAAACATACAAGAGACACCTAAGAAGTCACTCCGCACTTTAATGTTGTTGGTCGCCTGGGAGATATGGAACGAAAGGAATTGCAGAACCTTCCAACAGAAGGAACTTTCAGCTACCTCCCTTTTAGCCAAGATCAAGGAAGAGGCCAAAACTTGAGCCTTAGTAGGAGCGAGAAGTCTTAATAGCTGGTTTTTTTAGTTAGCTCGGACCAAAGGTCCTAGCTCCTTTCTTTTTTCCTTTCGCTTTGTAAAGTTCTCATTATATATTCAATGAAATTGGCGCTTGTCGATTCGTTAAAAAAAAATCTGGCCACGATTCTTGGGAGGAAAAGGTACAAAATATTGGATTGAGTTCGGACGAATGCATGGTTGTGCAACGTAACATCCATCCACCGTTATTAGAAAGAGAAAAATTAGAACATGAAAATTGAATTTACTCCAGAAAAAAATATATATCAGTGGTGTTACGTTTCAGACCTTCCGGCCGTCTGTTTTTCTCGATAAAACAAGAGAGACAGGATATTGCTTTGGCAAGAAGCAAACGGAACCAGCAATTAATAAGTCCAAACGAATTTAATGGTCACACTTGCGCTCGAAGAAAAATACTCGATCAGGAGAGTTTGGATTTGTTCGATGGACGACTGATAGAGGAGAATTCAGGGTTAAATAGCTCAACATCACACACTATCAGTGTCCCCTCGCTCACCATCGTCTATCAGGTCGATCTGGTTCAGGCCAAAAATTAACGCAGAAACGACCGGCCCAGCCATGCCGGGGGTCGCTTTCCTTGCGAGAAGAAAACCGATACTCCCATCAAACGCGTATTGATCCATTCACACTCACTAGTCACTCACTCCCGTTAGCCAAAAGCGCTAGCTGAACCTCCCCACATCAATCACTCCAAAACGATCGAGTTGATGCAGTCATGGGTCCCGTTTGACATCGTGTTGGATACATTCTACTGTTCAGTATACAAAAGGGTTGGTTTGATATTTGTTAAAAATCTGGAAAATGTTGTTTAATCATTTAAAGCTGAGATTTATTTTCATCGGGAGTAATTGTTCTGTATCTCGTCGTCCGTTCATGCATGCTACCGCTTTTTTTTTTTGACAAATCGATCGAGTACGTACTAGCGTACATGCCGACCGATCGACGACGACACGGGCAAGAGACTAAGACTCTGGCATGCATCTATCATGGATGGATAGATGAGTAGTACATGCACTTAGGGGCGGAGCTAGAACGAAATGGAGGGGTGTGCCATTTGTTTAATTTACTCTACTTTATATCAAGTTTAAGTTGATACGGGTGTCTAAATTAATATTGAGGAGGTGCACACATGGTGAAAATAGGTAAGTTTTAGTTACAATTTTTTTTCACCGGGTTCCTGGGAACCCCCCTGATGACTCTAGCTCCGCCCCTGCATGCGCTGGATTTTATCGTCCGTTCGTTTAGCGCAGCGTGGGGCAGCGCTTGCTCGCGGTGGATGTCGACGGCGAGCCGGCGGCGCGGTGCGGTGGCTGGCGGTGGTGGGACGAGGAAAGAGAACGGATTTCATATGAGCCACCGTCTCTCTCGAATGGGTTCTGGAAACATGATAATACAAAAATACCCTCACGCAAAAAGATGGAAAGACAAATATACCCTTTTCAATTTATACTGCACAAAACTAATCTGATGGAATATCAGATGAACCTACACCGTTAGATCATTTATACTACAAGTATATACTTGCAGTATATTGTACAATAAAAGTCCTCTCGTGCTAGGCATGAAAATGGTCCGAAATGATATTACTGTTTGGAAAAAGTATGAATTACCCCCTGAAGTATTGGGTGAGTATGAATTACCCCTTTAAACCTGGAAACCAGTCATTTTTCACCCTCAACTATCGATACCAGATGAACCTCCCCCCCCCCGAGCAGGTTTACAAGCGGTTTTGGTATACGTGGTAGCCCAGTCAGCAATTCTTTTCTTTTTAAATTAGCGGGCCCCACATGTCAGTCTCTCACCCTCTCTTTTACCCCTCACCTATCTATCTCTCTCCAAAATCCTCTCTTCTCCCTTCCTCACTCCTCACCTCGAGGACGGTGGTCGGCAGAGCTTGGGGCGATGAAGGGGGCGGCGGAGCTCGGGACGGCGGGAGGAGCTCGGACAATGGCGGGCTGAGTTGGTGGCGGCGAAGAGGGGGCGACGCCCGTGCCCCCGTGCTACCGCGCCGCCCCACTGCCCTCCCGCGCGCTGTGCCCGACTCTGCCTGTCGCGGCGGAGGGCGGCGAAGTGGCGATGGTGGAGGCGGAGGTCGTCTCCGCCCTTCCGCTCCGAGCCCCCGGCGGTTGCTGCCATCACCACCACCGCACCCGAGCTCGTCATCGTCGTCTTCAACCTGGGGATGCGGAGGATGGCGCCGGTGGCAGGCGGTGACGGCTCGAGCAAGGGAGGCCGGCGGTAGAGAAGGAACCGGAGGAGGGCGCGGCGCACCGGCGTGGCTGGTGGCGAGAAGATCCGGTGGGGGGCAGGCGGGAGAGGAGGTGTCGGTGGCAGTGAGGTCGTGGCGGGCGGCGAGAGAGGAGGCGTCGGTGGCGGGCGGCGGGAGAAGAGGCGTCGGTGGCGGGGAGATCCGCCACACCCGCCGCCCGCAGTAGCCTTCCGGCCGGCGGCCGCCGCTCCACCATGCCCGCCGCACCCCCACCACGCCCATCGCCGGCCGCTGCTCCACCACGCCCACCGCGCCACCACCACGCCCGCCGCACGCCGCGCCCATCGCCGGTCGCCGCTCCACCATGCCCACCGCGTCCCCGCTGCGCCCATCGCCGGCCACCAACTCGCCCTAGCGACATCTGAGACAGAGACGGAGAGAGATTGAGAGAAAGAGGAAAAGAGAGGGAGATTGAGAGGAAGAGGAAAGAGAGAGGTAGGAGAGTATGACAGGTAGGCCCAACCATTTTTTTATAAAAAAAGCTGACTGGATTGCCACGCATATGCCACGTAGGACAATACCGCTTTGGATTGGATCGAGGGGTTTATTTGTCCAGTATAGATAGTTCAGGTTTTACAATCACTGGTGGATAAACCATCTTTACTCCCCGTTGGGAATCCCCTTTTAATCCCGATTTTCCAACCGGGAGTAAGGATCCGGGACTAAAGATGGACATCTTTAGTCCATCTTTTGAAATAACCGGGGATCTTTAGTCCCGGTTGATGTTACCAACCGAGACTAAAGAGACAATAGCGGCAGTGCAGATGGTCCCTTTTTCTTTTTCTTTTTTCCTCTTTATTTTCTCCCGAATCAAGTAGGCAAATCCCCAAATCAATCCCCAAATCTAACTAACATCCCAAATTCACATCACCAAATCCACATCACAAATCATAAAGTTACTTATATACACAAATCAAATACATCATAATATCCTAAGAAATTACTCAAATACATCACAGATCCAAACAATGAATCACAAATTTGTAACTTCTCGGATAAATACATATCAGTGAATCATCACAAATTAAAAAAAAAGAATGCCGCTGCCGTCGCCGGTCGCCACGAACGACGGGCGCGGCCCCGCCGCCGGCCGGCCCGCCGAATGGGAAAGGGAGGCCGGCCGGGAAGGGAAGGAGGAATGGGAGAGAAGGGGGAGGAGAGGAGGAAGGGGAGGAGTTGGAGAAGAGAGTGAGAGAGGATAGATCTGAGGAGAGGTGGTGAGATTCGATATGTTAAGTTGTAACTGTGGATGAGAGGATAAGGGATATGGATTATATAGTACATGTTTAATTTTAGTCCCGGTTGGTACTACCAACCGAAACTAAAGATCATCATCTTTAGTTTCGGTTGGTAGTACCAACCGGGACTAAAGTGGTGATCTTTAATCCCGGTTATTGACACCAACCGGGACTAAAGATCCTCGGCCCCCTGACATACATCTGACAGGGGATTTACCAACCGGGACTAAAGATCAAAATTTTTATAACCGGGAGTAAAAACAATCTTTAGTCCCGGTTTTTTTTGGATCCAGGACTATTATGGATTTTGCCGGACCGACCAAAGATGGTTTCTCCACCTGTGAATATCTGGTTTTGTAGTTCAGAGAGGTAATTCATACTGTCTTCTTAGTTCGGGGGGTAATTCGTACTTTTTCCTTACTGTTTTTATTTTTTATTCAAAACGGTTTCAATACTATTAGAATTTTTTCATATTTAGTGATGGCTTTAATACAAGAAAAATACTACATGACGGTATCCTGTTCGTACATCGTACATGATGATATCTTGGAGATATCGCCTAATACCTAGTAGGTATCAGCTGATACCTTATTTCTATATATGGGACCTAAAAGTATCGCCTGATACCTCATCCAGTCGGAACAAGGTACCGTCATTTAGCACTTCCCTTAATACAATACTGGTAGAAATTTGAAAATCTATATTAATAACGTATGTCTAGAAACGAAAATAGTAAAAGAAAAAAACAGTTTTACGATAGTCCTACGAAATTCGAAATCGGTAAGATCAGGAATTCCGTACCATTTTTACCCTGCATCGCGCCTTTTAATTTTCGCTTGCTATTGCTCTTGGGCATGCGCGCATGCGGCATGCAGTTGGGCGTTTTCCGGGCAGAAATTGCGTTTGTTACGTGGCGTCTCGTCCACATCTCGGATACGACGCGTGCCTGATGGTGTCCGGCACAGCCAGTGAAATGTGCGATGTGTGGGAGAGGAGACGAAAAGGAGAAGCAGACAGCCGGTGTAAGTTCAGTTGTACCGTACCTGACCAAATCAATTTCCACTAGTGATGTGTATGTACCACGGCACTTACTTTCTCCGTCCTATAAAAAATCAATTTAGTATTAAATATTGATACATTCTCCATGAATCTAGACAAATCCTTATTTAAATTCGTATTATTAAGATGCGTTGATGTTTAGCTAGATTGGTTTTTATGGGATAAAGAGAGAGTACAGCTTAGCGTTCGATTTGCGGAGTTGTTGGGACAGGACGGGGTATACGGTAGTGTAACTGTTGGTACGCAAAGAAAAGGCAGTTTGGTAAGAGCAGGTATAATAGAAGACTATAAGTCAGTTATAAACACACATCGAGGAGATAAAACAGAAGAGAGAAGAGCAGCGGAATACAGATTTGTAGCCAGCTACCGTACGGACTCTAAGATATAATGTGTGTATGATAGGTAAGACCATGTATTGATATTGTAACCTATTGATTATATGTAATCACTGGTGGAGAAAGCATTTTTCCTCCCGGTTGGTAACCCCTATACTCCCAGGAGTAGCAATCTGGGACTAAAAATGCATCTTTAGTCCCGGTTGGTGATGGCAGCGCCAGTCCCGGTTGGCCACTATTTTTTTTTCATTATTTTTTTCCCAAATCAAGTTAGAACTGCACAGATCTCTTCCCAAATCATGTTGCTCCCTCTATCCCCAAATCAAAATCAAAGTATCATCACAAACATAGATTCACATCACAAATTCTCAAGAAAAAACACATCTCAAATCCTAAAAGAAATACATCACATATCCAATGAATCACAACTTCTAAAAATTCTCAGATCGAATGAATCATAACTTCTAAAAATTCTCAGATCCTATGTATCACAAATTCTTAAAAAAAAAAACAAAATCGAGTTGACGCCGGCTCCAGCCGCCCTCCTACCCGCCCGCCAGTGCGGCCACGCTGCCGCCTGCCGCTCGCCAGCGTGACCACGACGCCGCCGCCCACCCGCCAGCGCGGCCACGCCGTCGCCCTCCCATCCACGCGGCCCGCCGGCTCCAGCTGCCCTCCCATCCGCCGCCGCCTGCCCGCTCTCTACGCGGCCCGCCGCGCCAGTCGACGCCGCCCGGACTCGGCCGCCTGGAGAGGAGGAGACAGGGAGACCACCAACCGGGACTAAATATCAAAAAGTTTTAACCAGAACTAAAAATGATCTTTAGTCCTAGTTCCTATTTAAACTGGGACTATTGTGGATTTTAGGTGACCGACCAAAGATGATTTCTCTAGTAGTGAACTATTGCATGAATTGGCTATTAAGTTGACTATAGATGATTTAAAGCTAGTAGTTGTCTATACTATTAAACGTGCTTTAATGATAGTGATTAATTAAAGCTAAGCAGCTATAGCTAGCTAGGAACCTGTAGCTACGAGCTATATATACGTACACGTACGTACTGTACGTGATATATGTGCTCGTTTAGTCGCTTTTCTTTCTTTTCGACTCGTTAATTTTAGACGTATGCCTATACAACAGTACACGTACGTACGAGACTTGAATAGATCAAGAGAAAGCAAGCTCTCTCTTTCTTTTCTTGGACAGTGATATCCATAGCTAAAGTTGGTGAAAAAGCCCCAACCAAGGTGGTGAAAAAGCCCTAACCCCAGTTTATTTTCCAACGCATTATATATATGCTTTTTGACAGGTTTGCTTTGATCCGTTTCATGATTATATTCGGCAACACTCGAAAGGAAAATTAATCACATGTTTATTTTCGGGCTATTAGTAATTAGTGTGTGACAGTGAGATATGTATACGTAGTGTGTTGCCTACTCAGTTGGAGTAGGTACTATGTTGTGTGACGATATTGTTTCGTATTTTTGAACTCCCGTAACAACTCCATTGATATTTTGGTGATCCCTTGCTACTCACTCCACTATAGCTCACTCAACAAACATACAGACGATATATAATTATTTGGGGGGCAGATGCATGCAGATCGATCGAGGAAGCAGGGTTAATTATATCATCATTTCCAGGAGGAAAGTCGAAAAAGGCTTCACTAGCTAGGCATGCACACGGTGACCCTAATGTGGGAAACCTTCAAAGTTGACACAACGCATCGTCTTTTTCCTCGAAACCGAAAAATTCTCCAGAATCTTTCCCTGCGTGGTCGATCGACTCCCTGCATCTACTTTTGATAGGTATATTTTTAAATTAAAAAATTTATTTTTGATAGGTACTCCCTCCATTTACTTTTGATAGGTATATTTCCAAATCTGAAAATTTTATTTTTGATAGGCATATTTCAATTCAACAACCTATCCTCTTAATGACTTTCTCGGATTTAATGCGTGACTCTCCATTCTTCCACATAAGATTGGCTACATGGGCATCGAGAAATGTAAATATTAATGAATCGCTTGTTTACGAGGAATGACTAGTAGCATGTTTAAATGGATGATAAGTAGAATTATTTATCCTTGGTCTGTGTGCTAAGATAAAATATGACGATCAAAATTAGATGGAGGGAGTATATTTCAATCCAACAACTTATCCTCTCAATAACTTTCTTGGATTTAATGCATATCTCACCATTCTTCCATACAAGATTGGCTACATGGGCATGAAGAAATACAAATATCAATGAATCGCTTGTTTACGAGGAATGACTAGTAAGTAGTAGCATGTTTAAATAGATGATAAGTAGAATTACTTATCCTTGGTCTATGTGCCAAATAAAATATAGTGATTAAAAGTAGATAGAGAGAGTATTTAATTAGTACTTTGGAAATGCATGGCTTGTCCTGATACATGTACTCCTTTGTAGCAGCAGAATAAACTAGACTACTGCAAAGGCCAAAGCCCCCACTATTTATATTATCACCAGTTAGCTAGCCATGATTACAAATCACTCGTTACCTTGTTGAGGTCAGTTATCTAGCTATTCTCTGTATTTCGTATTATAAAATATTTTGACTTTTTCTTAAAGTTAAACTTCTATAAATCTAAAAAATATTGCAAATCTTATAGCACAAAATTAACTTCAGGAAACATAACATTAAAAATATATTTTGATACTATATTTGTTTATTGTTGAAATTTTGATATATTTTTCTATAAACTAGTAGCATCGTTACATATTTCTCACATAGTAGCTTATATGTTTTCATATTTTATTATTATAAATATATTAAAATAACACTATAAATTTATATTCTGCACTAACTTACCCGAACTCACCAATGTGTAATATTCATATTTTATTTTATATACATGATATTTAATACTTATTTTTTAATTTCTAATTTTAATTGTATCCCTATAGGAAATAAGACTCCTCTTTCAATATTTCTTTTTTTTAAAAAGATCTAAGTTCTATTATTTATAAATTTTATTTATATATATATGGACTCTAAACTCTTATTTTAATTTTTCATTTATAATCCTGAATTTTAGTTATTTCTGAATTATATTCTTACATAGACTCTAGACTCCTTTTCCACCATTCCCTATTTTTAATTCTTAATTTCAGTTTTTTCTAAATTGTATTTCTATATGGACTATTGACTCTTCTTTCAATATTTCTTATTTTTTTAATTTTGAATTTTAGTTATTTATAAATTGTATTTTATATGGACTCTAGACTCTTATTTCAATATTAATTATTTATTAATTCCAAATTTTAGTTATTTCTAAGTTGTATTATTATATGGACTCTAAACTTTACTTTTAATTTTATTATATTTTAATTCCAACTTTTAATTAGTTCTAAATTTCTCTATGGACTCTAGACTCTTCTTTTAATATTATTTTTTAAATTCTGAATTCTCGTTATTTCTAATTATATTTCTATATAGATTCTAAACTTATCTTTTAATATTATTTATTTTTTAATTCCAAATTTTTATTATTTCTATATTGTATTCCTATATGGACTCTATAATGTTCTTATCGTATTCCTTATTTTTTATTTTTTGTTATTTCTAAATTGTATTTTTTTCTATGGAATCTAACCTCTACTTTTTAATCTTCTTATGTTTTAAATTCCGAATTTCAGTTAGCTCTAAATTGTATACCTGAAAGGGCTCTAGTCTCCTTTTCCAATATTTATTTTTCTTAATTTCGAATTTCAACTATTTTTAAATTGTATTTGTATATGGTCTCTGGTTTTTTTTCTCCAATTAATATGAGAATTTCTAGGCCGTGAGAGCGAACTTTAATGCTCCTTTCTGTATTTCTTTAATTAGTTAATATATTTAGTTAAACTCAAAGACATTTAACTTGAAGAAAATCAAAACGTATTATAATATAAAACCCAGGGAGTATTTGCCACTAGAATATACTAATACACTATTTACGCTGTCCAATTAATCATCGATCGTACGTAGATGCACGTACTAGGTAGTATGTGTATACCTGAAAAAAGAGCAATGCAGGTGATGCGGTCATCATGCGGACCTTGCACTAGCAGCTATAGCTGCCATCATTCCTCGGCTCTTCTTTTCAGCACGTCTATGGCTATAGCTCTAGCTAGCCTCCCTCAACCCAACGACGCACGGACCCAGCCACACACACCCCGCACCGGAACCGGGGAAAGCCGGAAAAGGGAATGGCTCCGAAAACTTCAGACATTCAGAGAAACAAAATACTTGCAATGGCAGCCTGGCATTTCGTCCTCCACATCAGCTACTACTGGATGCAGCAAACAACACACAGTGGCACACACAGAAGAAAGAAAAACACGCGCACAAGAGGGAATTGGAAAGGAGAGGCTGATCAGTGATCACCTGCATGCTTGTCCCAGTTCGCCGCCGTCGAGTGGATGGAGGTTTCCTCGAAGTGGCATGAACTAAAGAGCCCCGGAGCAGAGGCATGTGAGAAAAGGTCGCTCGCTGCCACTGCTGCTGCCACTTCACTTCCATGGATTACACATTTGCAAATGTTTGCATCATCTACTACCGCTGTGTTTAGATCTAAAGTTTGGATCCAAACTTCAGTCATTTTCCATCACATCAACCCGTCATACACACACAACTTTTCAGTCACATCATCTCCAATTTCAATCAAAATTTAAACTTTGCGCTGAACTAAACACAGCCTACTACTGCACATGAGCTAGAGATGGATGGAACTTGTGTTGTCTGCTTCCCTCCTGTCCTTTTGGTAGATTCCCTGGTCAGTGTAGGTAAAGGGTAGGGATCCCCATGCTTTCTTTCATGATGAGAGGCTTTCGCTGATGAGAAAGGAAAGGGGAAAAGGGAGTTAAAGGGAAGGAGGATTTTGGCAGATGAGCGCGAAACGGAGATGAGACTTTGCGTAAAGGGCTCGTGTCTTTCTACCCCTTTTGGCGGGAGTTTCGATCCATGTATGCATCCAAGCTAAGCTAGCGGTTTCAAATCTCTCATATACTACTTGAAACTCGATCTGCGTTGTTAAAAAAAAGGGTGTAAGCTGTCAGTTGCAGTTTAATACTAATAGGTCTACGTTGACAGTCATACATGCATAGTAGAAAAATGTGTGGAAGTTAGCTAGAGATACTCTGCTTTGTGGGATTGTGGTTCCAAGTTCCAAATAAGAGCACACGAAACCCGATAACCCAGTAACCAGTCTCGACTCTGGAAAATGGACCAGTTGGCGGTAACCAGTCGGAAGGGCATTTAAAATTTTGTATTATAACGTTTAAGTAAGACTAACGGCTATTGGTAATTCTAGTACAAAACATAACATATTTACTTGCAGTGCGCATTCACGAATCCTAATTTGTGTACACGCGCGAGGGGAAAAGTTGCGCACGTTTTTCAACCACGTCACGACAAGATCGGGATAGGGGGTTACAGTTAGAGTTAGATTTTCGGTGATGGGGTGAGAGGAGTGGGAAGTGGAGGATCGGGGTTTAGAGGGATGGTCTGAGAGACGGCGAACCGACCGTGGGTGACGAACAAGGGTGGGCGACGAGGCGGCGACAGCGGCACTGGAGTGGACGGTGGGCCAGTGTTGGTGGTGGAGGCAAAGTTGGGGAAGGGGAGAAGGCCAGCCAGGTGAGGTCACGCTAGCACATTGATGCCTTCCTGTGCTGGCGAGGCCGAACAACGATAAGGTGGGTTGGGGATACGGAGAAAGAACTAACGTGGAAGGGGTGGCGGTGGAGCATGAGGGGGCTCGCGATCAGGCGATGTATCATGCGGCTGATGAACTAGCTCGCGGTGTACATTGCATGCTTAATCCGGATACTATTACAGAACACCTAATAATTAAGGGATGGTTTGTAGGTGCCGGTTCAATCGTAGTGTACGTGCCCTACGTTGGCAATCCGGACACTACTGTAGAACCTGTAATAGGGGACGGCTGGTTTTGGTTTTGATTGAATCGGTATCCTATCTTAAGTTATTGTTGTCTGTTAAACGGAGATCGCCGTCGGTCTCGTTGTTGCCATGGCGCGCGTATGTGCGTACGTGTTGCGAGCACGAACGTACGGGTGGCCGGCCGGCCGGCACGGTCACGCATGCACATATTCGGTAGGCGCATGTATGGGTATGTGGTTGGTGGTTCGCGGTTGGAACTTGTGTGCGATTGCTTCTGCTTGTCGTCGTATATACTCCCTCCGTTCAAAAAAAAAAAAAAAGACAAACCCTGTTTTCCATGTTTAACGTTTGACCGTCCGTTTTATTTGAAAAAATTATAAAAAAAATTAAAAAGATAAGTCGCGCATAAAATATTAATCATGTTTTATCATCTAACAACAATGAAAATACGAATTATAAAAAAAATTATATAAGACAGACAGTCAAAGTTGGACACGGAAACCAGGGTTTGTCTTTTTTTTTTCTTTTTTACGGAGGGAGTATATGTGTGTACCACCCGCTCCACCCTGTGTTCCACTCATATATATTTGTTTATGGCGCACGGTGCATGATCAATCTCTTCACGAATCTCACTGCCAAACAGTTAGCGGCCAGCGTAAAAATTAGTAAAACGTTGGGAATCTGAGAGTGCGCGCCCCGGCCTGACGGAGGGTTTGAAATTTCTGAAATCCAACCCCCCCCCCCCCCCCCCCTCCCGCAACAACGGTATGCTCAAATCTCACCCGAAATTTTCAGTTTTTTATATTTTTTTAATTCGTTTAAATTTTATTTAAATTCAGTCAAAATTTTAAATAATTTTAGCCAGAAATTTCGGTGACCCCAGCGTAAAATCCAATTTCAAAATTTCAAACCCTAGCCTGATGCTTAAATTGCTCATTGGCATCGAATTGAATTGAATTGGGCGAGTGGGAATTTAAGCTCCCACACAAACAGAAAAATTATGTAATGCAAACCAAATACAGTAGAAGCTGAAAACTATCGTTGGATAAAAAATGGAGGTCTGAGATTCATCTATATCACAGTAAAATTTTTACTCATGAGTAAATCTATAAGTATTTTTTATTCATGGTGATGTAGACGAATCTCGTAAGTTCAATTCTCGATTCAACGGCAGTTTTCAGATTTTCATTACATATTTAGTATTCACCATATTTTTCCAGCACGAATGCACGATTTCAATATATACGGAGTACTCCCTCCGTCCCACAATATAAGGGATTTTGAGTTTTTGATTGTAACGTTTGACCACTTGTCTTATTCAAATTTTTTTTGCAAATATAAAAAATGAAAAGTTGTGCTTAAAGTACTGTAGATAATAAAGTAAGTTACAAATAAAATAAATAATAGTTTTTAAAAAATTTGAATAAGACGAGTGGTCAAATATTATAAGAAAAACTCAAAATCCCTTAGATTATGGGACAGAGAGAGTACTTGATTAGATCATGATTCGTAATCTAAACTTGAATTGGTAGACAAATCCAAACAGTGTACGTCTTGTTGCAGTTATTTCTTTCTTTGGTTTTCTTTGTCTTTCTTTTTGGGGTTTTGCAGTGAGTCGTGGTTCTCAATAGTATATAGTTGGACAAAAGGTAAGAAACTCCAGCGTTTCATGTGTGAGAGGCTGAGAGCTGACAAAATATTTGGACCAAACGAAGAAGCTAGCTAGATGATAAAATTGGATAGTGACGGTTCATGGTCATAATGTTCTAATGTTAATCTGTGACAGTCGACGACGGGAGGTTGGCGACGACGATGGTGGATAAGAGAAGTACTCCCTCCGTCCCAAAAAAAATTAATTCTTAGGGTTTCTGTGTCTGATGTTTGACCGTTCGTCTTATTTAAAAAGTTATGAAAAATTTAAAAACATAAGTCATACATAAAGTATTATTCATGTTTTATCATCTAACAATAATGAAAATACTAATCATAAAAAAATTCATATAAGACGAACGGTCAAACATTGAATAAAAAACTCAGGAATTGAGTTTTTTTGGACGAAGGAAGTAGGCAGGTTCATTGTTTAGCCATCGGGGTGTTGACATATCAGATGAACTGGTTTAACCCAGACCAGTTCCTCTTGTCTGAACTGTGAATCTGTGATAGCCATGGGCCCATGGCCCGTGTGACCCACGTACGAATCGGTTATGTTGACAAATCTTGATAAGTTACGGCCAAATCTTGACAAATCAGGAGAAATTCAGGATTGGATATGTTCATGCTTTGGCTAGAACTTAAAGCTGACTTCCAGGCCATTGGATTTAACGGCCAGGGAGAAGGTGATTGAAATCTCCTTAGAGCATAAGCAATGGGTACCCTCAGAGCGTACCCTTGCTCACGTCATCCGCCGTCCGTCCGCCAGCCGTGTCCCTAGAGGGAGGCGCGACCCCCATGAGGGGAACGAGCGCCACTCCCTTTTCCCGAGGAGCGGCTCGTGGTCCTCGTCTTCCCCCACCTCCTCCCTCCATATTTTGCCCTTCTTGCCCCTTACTGGGCGGCGTGGTGGCGTGGTGAGGAGAGAGGCGAGCGGCGGCGACGACGGATTCGGTCGTGCCGCGGCAGTCGTCGGCCACCAGCCAGCGACCAGATCTGGCCACCGGCCTCACGCGTCGTCGGCTGCTCCACCGCGCCTCATGTGTGTCGTCGCCGGCGGTGGAGGCGGCGCTGGGAGCTGGGACGGCGCCAAGGCGGACCATCTCGGCGTGGTGCCACATGCGGGGATATTGGCAGCGGCAGCGGGACAGGGCCGGCTACCGGTGTGGTGGATGGCGACGGGCGGGGGGAGAGAAAACAACGGGAGGAGGGGCGGAGACTTGCGCCGGCGACGGGCGGGCAGAGGAGGTGGACGCGTCTCGCTAGAAAAAGAGAAGAGGATGGGGAGAAGTGGTCGGTTTAGTTGTTGGGTGGGTTGCGGTATACACAAGAGAGAATAGGTTAGGGGTAGGGAGAGAAATAATACCTGTGGCTATATGGGTTGGGGAACCTCGTTGTGGGCTGGAGTACATTCATCCGGTTGCCTCAGATTTTGAAGTACCCATCTAAGGGCATCTTCCATTAGGATATGAGTGTCTGAGAGTGCCACACTCTATGTGTGGTTTTGGTTGTAGATGCTATTAAGAGTAGCCTTTCTAAAACAGAAAAGAAATATCTGAACTTTCTGAACTCATCAAAATGAACGCGCTCTCCTTGGGCCTTCCTTTGAACCGTGGCGATATATCGCCCAGCTAAGCAATACGTATGCCTAGCTCGCTGCCGACACACATAGAAGGAGCTACTAGCTAGCCATTATTCCCCCGCAGAAAACAAATGAAACTAATCAAATTCGAGCAAGTACTACTTGACAAGCCCCGATGACCTAACACGCATCTTAATTCTGATAGAAAAATTAAACACGTAGTACATCGCGTCCATCTCACTCACTCCCTTCTCAATTTCTCATCCAGGACAGCTGGTCGATTCGCCGGCTAGGTGACGACGAGACGCAGGAGACAGCGGCTGTTTTGTGATCAGTTGATCACTGTTTACGCGATCGAGTCGAGTCCCAGGATATCGAAGCATGCAACGTACGGCTAAAATTAAGAGGAATTTTACGTTACGTTCTACTTCTACTACAAGTATACACTTACAGTATATAAAAGAGTAGGTTTATGTATTTGTTAAAAATCTAAAAATGGCTGTTTAGTCATTTGAAGTTAGGATTTATTTTCATCGGGAGTAATTTTCCACCGGTAGTAGAGATTTTTTTTGTCGCACTTACATCTGAAAATATTTATCAGCACTGTTAAGTTTTGGTATACATAGCCATAATCCATAAAATTGATAGATGGTGACTAGTTAATTGGTCCATACTTCTTTTGCCACACATATCAAGTTCTCAGTATTTACTATGTTGATTTCTCAGTTTATGACGGGATGATTTGCCAGTTCTATCAATCCCTGCACGGAGGCGGCACTAGGAGATAGTCATGCAAAATGAAAATGGCTATCAGTACTATTCAGTAGTTTATGGCGAACGAGAGGCTGGGACGCGTCGTCGCCGACGGTACCGAGTTTGGCTCCGGCGCTTGGAGAGTTTTGGTTGTCGGCGGTGGCGATAGCGCATGAAACGAAGGAAAGCTAACCTCTCGAGCGGATTTCTCTCAAGCCGGATCTGACAAAAAAAAAAGAAACACAAAAATATAAAAATACCTTTTTTAATTTATACTGTAAACTAATTTAGAGAGATCAGATACTTGTAGTATAGATATACTTGCAGTATAGATATACTTGTACCATAAAAATCCTCAAAATTAATTAATTGTCTTTAGCTGATGTTAAACTCCCCACGGTTTTAATTAGTATACATAGTTTCCAACCGGTTGGTGACATTGATTAATCAAATCAAATAGATCAGGCTGGCCACACCCGGTATGAGTCGTCCGTACGGCCGGTCAAAGCGGGTTCAGGGAATAGTCTTGCAAATCCAAATCCAGAAGAAAGAAGAAATGCGCATGACTGAAAGTCTAAAATAGTGATATTTTGGAATGCACGTGAACAATACCACTATCACATAAAAACCTATTTGCTAGTGCATTTTTCACATGGTAGTATAATTTTTTAAAAAAACATGAATTAGAAAAATGGTAAACAGGAAAAAGAATCCCACCTGCCAGCCTTATTATTTGCATCCCTACTGAAATTCCGTAGATGTGGAAATTTGAGATGAAATTCTCGGACAAATTTTGATTTTGAACAGATTTTACTGAATATGATTTTTAAGCAAGTTCAATTAAATTTGGTACTATAGTTTTAGATTTAAAATTTCAGATTTTTTTTAACCTAAGGCCATGTTTAGTACACTCCAAACTTCCCCCCAACTCCCAACTTTCCATCAGATCACATCACATCTAAAATTTTCCTACACATAAACTCCTAACTTTTTTTCAAACTACCAACTTTCTCCAAACTTCTCTCCAATTTCAGAAACTGAACCCATCCTAATTGTCAAATCCTGTTTTAGGCAAAACATCGGTTAGAGCAGGTACAATAGTAGGCTATAAACTAGCGGTAAACATATTTTAAGGAGATAAATGAGGAGAGAGAAGAGCAGCGGCTATAGATTTATAGCCAGCTGTAGCACGGACTCCAAGACGCAGTGTGTGTATGACATGTGGGACCAGATATGAATAGTATAGTATGTAACTATTGTATGAATGAGCTATTAGATTGGCTATAGATAAATTGGAGCTGGTAGGTGGCTAAACTATTAAACTTGCTCTTACGATGCTACGGCCGCCGGCGGCGCGAGGCTCGTTGAGTGTACGCCTCCGTGACGTTGATTGCGCCAATAATGGCGATTATCATGCTATAGGTCCAAGCGACATGGATGGTAGATTATTAGTAGCAAATGTGGTCAAACACCGGAGAGTTTATCATCTGAATACGACTTGCTTTTGGAAAAAAGTTTAGATGATGCACGCGTGGGTTCTTGACTTTTTTGTGCATGCAAACAAAGTTCAATTTTACTTCAACAACATAAAACAAAACTTAGCTAATTCCACATACGATTGTACGTGGCTATCTCGATGTAATATAATCTGAACTAGTCCTTTTCCGATTAGCATGATAATTTCTAGTTCATAAATGTTAGTAACTCCTTTAAACCCTATCGAGATCCTGTCCAAACGTGATGTCAAGGTCTATGTATTTTTTTCACAAACCTATATAGCCCTTATATATCTTTTATAAAAAATATATAAAAATTTGGTCCACTTTATTTTAGACTCAAGACTTAAATTTTAAAGGCTAAAACGTTAGACCCATTATCACTATATTAAGTAGGTATCAAACTTCGATACCTTAATGGGTCGATACCTTAATGATATCAAATTTATTACCTCACAGGTATCGTTTGATACCCGTTGGTATCAGCCAATACCTATTGGGTATCATATCTAACCTACGAAGGAAGAGAAGAAGGGATAGAGATAGTTATTGATGTTGGTTCAACCACCTAGAGACAACGACAAAGAGTTAGGGTGGCACTAAGTCCAGTGGCTGGTGATCTTGGGATTTCAAATCCACCTCGGATGTGCAACGGGGAGAGCACTGATATTTGTTCAACCATCCACATTTTTCATCGTGCGAACATGAAGTCCCGGTTTCGACGGTAATAGACACTTCCTTCCTCGACACAATAGTTGGGGCGCTTCACATCCTCCGCTGCCTAGGTGAGAGGAGGAGTAGCACGAGAAAAAAACAACATGCGAGAGGCGGAAGAGGAGCATGAAGGGTGTGGAGGAAGAGGACAAAGTAACATGAGACGACGCTATTGACGATAGGTGCGGAGCGGGGGTAGAAGGCTGAGCATTCCATTCCGATGTCCTGAAACAATAACAATATTATTAAGGAGGCGTTCCCTATCTACAGTATGTAGTTCGTCAATGGCAAAAAGGTTGCATGTTCCATCGTACTCCCTCCGTTCCATTTTAAGTGTAATTGTAGGTTCCGTGTTCAATATTTGTCCGTCTATCTTATTTGACTAATTTATGAAAAAATTAAAAAATAAGTCACGTGTAAAATACCATTTATATTTATCATATAATGATAAAAAATACTAATCATAAAACAATAAAACAATTTTAAATAAGATGGATGGTCAAACGTTGGACATAAAAACTCAAAATTATAATTAAAATGGTACGGAGGGAGTACTATTAAGAAGTAAGAACCCATGTTCCGTCATATTCGAAACGTGATAGTGGTTGACAAAATGCTGGAGTCTTGAGAGTTGATAGGCGATGCACACGATGCCGCCACACCTAGTCATCACAGTAGTGCTCTTATTGTACTGGACGCACACGTATGGCAAATTAGCATGTTGCGTTCGATCATGCATATAGTATAGGTTAGGTTTTACAGCTAGCAGGCGAAACGTGTAAACTCATTATAACTTGATTAATTTTTAATATTAACTATTATAAATTTAAAAAATGGATTTATTTGATTTTTTAAAATAACTTGTATATAGAGATATGTTGTAAAGTACGCATCATTTAATAGTTAAAAAGTTTACTAATAAAAAAGAGGAAGATGAAGTTTAGAGTTGAACAAAAGAACGGAGCGGACAATATCTAAAATTAGAACATATCCTGAGCAGGAGAACAGAGGAAGCGGAAAAGAAATGCTAATGATGCAGCCTGCACCATGTTGGTTGTAAAACCACCTTCAAAACAAACGACTTCAAGGTTGAGTGTGCCTTTTACTCCCAAAAGGGGGTCATAGCAAGGGGCAACTTAATTCTTCGTAAAACGTTCTATATATCTAGCTTTATTGATTACTCCAACTTTGGGCTAAAACATATTCTAGAATGAAAGCAACAATCATTACTTTTTTGATATCAAGTACTCAAGAAATGATGATGGGTAACAGATAGTTTCCACGTGAATCAAGAAGTACATACCAAAGGAATGTAATAATGTAAGTTTACTATGGATAAAACAAATGATCTCAGTATAATTAGTGATAATATAAGAGGTAACAATTAGTTAGTGACAAGAGAGAAAACCCACATAGGTTCATATAGAACATGGACAATGAAGGTCACTCATATCAATGGTCTTAGCTACCAATGAAACCATTTGAGACCACTCTTCTCAAGATACATGTCACTTTTAACAGGATCTATAAATATTTTTTATTTCAGCCCCTTCCATTATTATATCAATTATGTTTTATTTCAGTTTATCTTTCGTATCTTCTTCTCACGTGATTTCTCCTCCTCTCATTTCTCATCTCCTCTCTCTATTTCTCACCTCTCCCTCTCGAGCGGCGGGTTGGAGCGGCAGGCTCGCTCAGGAGCGACGGCGGCAACTACTGCGAGTGGCACCAGCGGCAAATCCGGCTGCGCGGCCCTTAGGAGCATCAATGGCGACAGTGGCAACGGGAGGTAGATCTGGCGGCACCACCCTCAGGAGAGGCGGATTCATGGCCCCTAGCCCCCGGCGTGATGATGGCGGCAGCGGCAAACTCTGGTGACGTTAGGGTTTCGGCTAGCAGTGGCTAGGGTTTTGATTTTGGGTTTTTTATTTTTTTTGCATGCGGACAACATAAACACCCACATGAAAAAATTAGTGATTTTCGCAACACTTTCAGGCGGACTGGCTGCTCAACCGCACGTAAAAATAGGTTTTGCCCATTTGAAAAAGATTGCTTTTTAGTAGTGCGTCCCCGACGAGATCTCTCAAGGTCCACTTTCCTTTATCTTACTTTTAGGGCATTTTTTTTCTCTCCATAACTTAGGCCTTGTTTAGTTTAGTTGGGAAAAATTTTTGAGTTTAGTTATTACATCGGATATACAGACACGCATTCGAAATATTAAATGTAGTCTAATAACAAAACAAATTACAGATTCTATCAGGAAACTGCGAGATGAATTTATTAAGCCTAATTAATCCGTTATTAGCAAATGGTCACTGTAGCACCACATTGTCAAATCATGGCGCAATTATGCTTAAAATATTTGTCTCGCAATTTGCACGTAATCTGTGCAATTAATTTTTTTTCTAAATTTAATACTTTATGCATGTGTCCAAATATTTAATGCGACGGCATAAAAATTTTTTGTTTTGGGAACTAGACAAGGCCTTATACTCATGTGCTTCTTCAAAGCCATTTATACCCCTGCGAAGGCACCTTAAGGCCACAGCTAGCCAATCTCCTCTCCCCTTTTCTCCTCTACGGCTGCTCACATACTGCACGGATGACCGAGACCAGAGTCATGGTGGAGCATTTATTCATGCCCTTACACCAATGGAGCTCCAATGCTACGTAAAGGGTTCATATGATTCGGCATTTTTAGATGGCAAAATTTGCCATAGGACACGTAAAAAACATGTAATTTGCTGGGAGACACCGTGTAAATGTGATAGGGCTGATGGATACTAAACATACGTATAATTGGTAGTAGGACACCGATTGCATTATTTTATTATTTCCAGGTCAAAAGAGGTGAGATATTTTTCTAAATGCCTGGATTGCACTTCTCTTTCCTTCATTCTCTCCATCTTTTCCCTTCCTTTGACTTCGCCGGGAACGGCACAGCAGCCTCAGAGGCGCGGTAGGGTGAGGTTGGCACGACGTGGTGCGGCGACACTAGCGGCCAGGGTGGTCGACGGCATGGCGCAACCATGGAGGCGCGGCGTCGGGCCAGATCGATGGTGGGTGGCTGACGGTAGTGCCGATGTGGCGAGGCGTGGCCGAGCGGAGGAGGAGCTTGGCCGGGCAGTGGCACAAAGCGCGGGGGAGGCCCCGGCGCGTGGTGGCCAGGCGGCGGCGGCGCCAATCGGACTAACCTCTTGCGTGCGCCCGCTAGAGAGGCGGTTGGATTGGAGGGAGAGCACCCGAAGGCCACGTGCATCGACGAGCCAAGGCCGATGTCACGCCCAGAAATTTAGCCCAAATTTCCAGACTATTTTGTGCATTAAATCTCTGTCCAAGACCAGCCAGGGTACACAAAACGACAAGTAATAAACAGTTCCAAACGTAAATAAAGCGTAAAATACTTACAGAAGAGGCACTTAGTCCTCATACCGAAACAAAAGCAGCAGCAACGGAAAAAAGGCGATTCTAGCGGGGCTTCAGCTCCACTCCACAAGCAAAACTCAACTAGGGTCTGAGCCTTGGTCTTCTAACTCCGTCTTCAGCTCAGAAGCACTACACTTCTGAAAAGGGGGAATAATAGCAAGGCTGAGTACAACCACCGTACTCAACAAGCCACACCAACGATGTAGGCGTGCAAGGGGAATACAAGGATGGTTTGAGGCTATTTGCATAAAGGCGGTTGTAAAACGTTTTATTGAGCAAAACAGTAAAACTGTTGAGTAATTAAAGTAGCATTAAATCTCCACTGATCAACGCTACACCACGTTGAACAGGCCCAACCAACCCACCTGAACTACAGTGCATTGAGTCGATTTATTAAGGTGGGACTAATCACGGTGCATCTGGTCGACCGCCCATAACCGCGGGCATGGCTATTCGAATAGTTTAACTCTGATCAGAGGTGTACAACTGTACCCACAAGACACAGCCCCATGACACGTTTCCGTGCACCGACATGCCACCACGACATACCGGAAAGAGACCGTGACAGGACCCTTCGCATAATCCCCCTCTAACCAAGCACACCACACCTCAGGTTTCACCCCCACTCTTCGCAAGGCTGCGGGCAGTCCCCTCTCGTGCCTAGGTGAATCCGGAAGCCGCATAGGCCGTCGCAGGGCCCATCCAAACTCCATCACGCCCACCCTTGCCTGGATGCGTCAGCTAAGAGGAAAGCTACACTACAAGCCCAGCCGTTGCCCACGCTGGCTTGTGGTAAGTACGATAAGTTATTCTAGGGCATCCCGCGAACCGGTCCTTAATTGCCATGGGTACGACTAGCAAAACCATGCACCCACAGCCCACCATTCAGTCGCATTTTAGTTGGATAATTACGGCCACTGAAACATGGCCGGGTGTCTCGAGCACGCAGCTCGTTTTGATGCTAAAATGGTCTAATACTGCAGTTATCCCATCAACTGAGCTAGTGGTAATTAAGCATGGCTAAGCATATAGTTCTAGCTAGGTCACATAAGTAACCTGAGCCAGTCGATTTATTACCCAATGTTGACAAAGGACAGATATCAAGTAAACATAGCACAAGCAAGAGATAGGTAATACCCGGATCCCATATAATTAGCAAGACATGCATGTTTATTTGCAAACGGTAAAACGTTTATAAATTAGGATCAAAATGCTCAAGGGTAATATGTGACTTGCCTTGCTTCTTCACTTTGATCCTCCGAACTCTTTTCCTCGCGACCGCGGACATCCGAAACGACGGATTCTACACACTGGCACGCAAAATGAGGAAAAACTCTAATAAAAACTAAGGAAACAATACATAAAAAGTAAACGTACATGTAGAACTCAATTTTAGATGAAATTTGCAAGTTGAATGGCCCAATTTGGAGTTCGAATGAATTAGATATGAATTTTAGAAGTTGTTGAGCCATTAAATGAATTTCTATAATTATTATCGGTTTATGACGCATTTATTAAATATTTTCACAAAGGAAAAAGGCTGCCGCTGACATCAGCAAGAGAAGCCGGCGCCAACACGCGGGCCTCGCACGTCAGCGGCTCCAAGGGAAGGGCACACGGTGGACCAAGTCCACCGCGGCCTAGGCGGCGCCGTGGACCAGGAGCACGGGCGGTCCACGGGCAGCGCCCAAAATCGGCAACGGAGGGAGCTGACTCGCCAGGCGCCGGCGGCACACGGCCGGACGGCCACTGGCGGCGGCGGCGAAAAGAGAGGAAAGGGAGAGGAGACGGAGGGGGTCCTCACCGAGGGGCGCCGGCGACGGAACGACGACGGAAGGCGGCCGGCGGAGCTCGGGCGGAGAGGGGGCGGCGGTGCTCTAGCGATGGGCGGCGCCAACAGAGGGGCGGCCAAGGGGCGCCGTGACCTGAGGAAGGTGATGGATGGGTTAGGCGAGCGCAGGGTGGCCGGGAACCATGAGGAAGGGCAGCCGGAGGCAACAAGCACGGCGATGGAGCTCACCTCGTGCAGGGCAGATGGCGTTCCGGCGGGGGATGGCGACGGTGAGGAGGCAGCCAAGGGACTCCTCGTCCTAGCAGAGCCGAAGGAGGCGACGGCGTATCGCGAGGTGGTATGGGACGGCAGCAGGAGGCGGCCGGAGGCGGCAAATGCGGCGGCGGCCTCAGGTTGGCGGTGGTTATGGTTTTTCGGTGGTGGTTGAAGGGAGAGGAGCGGCTGCCTTGGTGGAGCTCAACATGGCGATGCTGACGGCGGCGCAGCGCAGCGGCCACTTGGGCGGTAGTGGTGGCCGGCTAGACGCGACGGGAGGCAGTGGTGGCTCGGATGCACGGTGGAATGGCGTTTTGGTGGTGGTTTTGTGGATTCGGAGTGGAGGCCGGGGTGGAGCTTGATGCGGCGAAGCCGTCGGTGGAAATGGCGCAGCACGGCGACAACGGGAACGGCGGTGGTGGGCGGCTGAATGATGCCAGCGAGAGGCGGAGGTTGGTGGCGCGGTGGGGCAGCTTTCCGGTGGCTATTGGGGAAAATGGAGTAGCTGCCGGGGTGCGGCAATGAGCGGCGAACGCGATGGCACAAGCGGCGCAGCGCGGGGACGGCGGCAGCGGCCAGCTGGAGGGTTGCCGATGAGCGGCGGCGCTTGGGCTCGCGTGGGGAGCACGGGAGAGGACGCGAGGAGCTCGGGGAGGAAGGGTAAACGGAAGAGGAGAGCAATGGGAGGCTTTTTATAGCGCGAGGGAGCAACGGGGAGGCCGGGGAGTGGCGAATTTGGAG
Organism: Oryza glaberrima; assembly: GCF_000147395.1. Classification (NCBI taxonomy): domain Eukaryota; kingdom Viridiplantae; phylum Streptophyta; class Magnoliopsida; order Poales; family Poaceae; genus Oryza; species Oryza glaberrima. The sequence continues at coordinate 15,501,245 of NC_068335.1, read as the reverse complement.
CGGCAACGACCGGCGATGTGGGCGACATCGTGGGCGAAGTGGAGCTCGATCCCGGCGCGATTTTCGGGGGAAATGTAGGGAGAGTGTAGAGCAGATGAAGGGGAACCGATTTCACTCGGTTTGGGCGCGAGGGCACGAGTGGGAGGGCCGGAATCGGCGGCGACGTGGCCGGCAACGGGCGGCATGGCGGCTTCGGGCGGTTGTTGGCCAGGATGGGGATGGACCTGACAAGTGGGTCCCGCGGTCCCACTTGTCGGCCTGAGGGAGAGAGGGAGCAGGGGGTTATTTAGACTTCAAGGGCAAGTGGGCCGAAGGGGAGAGAGAGAGGCCCGAGAGGGGGAGGGGCGCGCGGGCCGCGGGGGAGGGGAAGGATTGGCCGAAAATGGCCCAAGGAGGAAGGGGAGTTTTTAATTTGTTTTCTTTTTATTTAATTGATTCAATGAACTTTGTGCTATTAAAATTACTTCTTGAGCTCCGAAAATTCACGGGAAATTCCGGAGAGTATATTAGGGCACAAAAAATATTACAAAATATTCTCGGCCAATGATTTTTAAAGGAAATTTTAATTTCCTCCATAATTTCACTTGATTAAATTGATTTATCTTTTATTTAATTTCTAGACAATGCATTATTAAATGATTTTTAATCCCGACCGAAAATCGGGGCATTACAGCCGACAAGCCCCCCATCTCCAACTCCCTCATGGCCATCCTTGATAACCCCATAGTCAGTCGCGTCTTTGCCGAGGCCGGATTACGCAGCGGGGACATCAAGGTCACCATCCTCCGCTCGGCTCCACCCATGCCGCTCTTTAGCCGCCTCCCCATGCGCACCCACCTGCCGCCTCTCTTCCTTTGTAGCTTCGCCGCCATGGACGACGCTGACGTCCCTTCGCCGGCCGGGAATCTTGCCGGCGCCGGGAATCTTCGAGGGGCAATTCGGGCATTTCGAAAAAAATCTCACCACTTTCATCACGAAAATAATAAAATAATGTGTCCGGTGTTCTAGGCAAATTTCACAGTTTATTAGTGTCCTAGAACAGTGTCACGTTTTCACGGTGTCTCTTAGTTAATTACACAATTTTTACGTGTCATGTAACAAATTTTGCCTTTTTAGACTGGTGAATGGATGCGCATGTTAAGGAAAAATAGATAGAACACATTTTCATTTCTTGTGAAAAAATGTAGGGCCTGTTCACTTTGATGAAAAAAAAACCTTACCAAAATTTGGCATTTCTTATATAGTTACTAAAATTTAACAACAAACTAAATATATCTATTTTTTAATAACTTTAATAAAATTTAGTAAGGTTGAAAATAACATAAAAGTGAACATGCCCGTGATTATCAAGCCACATGAGCCATTGCGGCGTTGCCCACGCCACAAACGTACATGAACAGAGAGTATGTTTTTTTCTTTCCATTAAAAAAATATAACCATCCTCTCTAGTCGTTTCTGAACACAACAAGATTGTTCTATATACCCGCAGCCGCAATCGCAGCACATAAAAAATAAACAAAAATGTGACATCAACCATAAACAAAAAACAAACAAAAATTTTCGCCTACTAACGCCAGAATATTCCAGTGGCCCCTCTTCTAGCTCACGCCAGATCGTTGCAAATAAACTACCTCCAACATCGCCATCGCGGTGTTTGACACGGGAGATGTTTCTTGCCCCAGAAGAAGAGGACAAGCAGATTACCCACTAATCAATCTTAATGATATGCTTAATTACCCCCCATAAGGCCATTACCACAAGATAAGACACCATCCTCGCGTATACAACCATATTTAATTATTCCGACGATAATACGACGCCGTAATAACTAAGTTGAAAGCAAGCGAAATGTCCCCATCGCACGCCATTAGCCGCACTAATTAACCATCGAGATTAAAAAAAGATAATTAATTGTTGGAGCACTAGATTAATCTTGCCGACGACGGCCGCGGCTAAAGAGAGCAGCGTCTCGAACCCTCCTGAAGACGGAATGGCTGGCTGCCTGTCAAATTTGTCGCCGTCGTCGATGACCTCACCGGCGACAGCTACGCATCACCGAGGTTTTTAACAGTTTGATTAATCATATAATTAGCGATATAATAATAATGGTGGTGATGATTAGTAGCTAGAACAAAAAATTTCATCATCAAGATGGTGGTGGCTGGCTTGTCCATGGATGGATTCATGGATTACATCATCATTCATCACACTGCATTGCATTACGGCCTCAACTCAACTGCTGCTGTTATTTACAAGTCTAGATTACTCTAGTAATCCCTCGGGTTGATGCATGGAGATGACTAAGCTAAGCTAGCTAATGACGACGGCGACGAACTGAACCGCTAAAAACCATGCCGTGGTTTTGATACAGCGGGTGGGGGAGCGGAGGCGGCGGCGGCGGCGGCGGAGCTCACATGACGGAGCAGGCGTTGGGGTTCTCGTCGCTGAACATCTGGGGGGCATGGACGTTGTACGGGTAGGGCTGGTACGCGGCGGCGGCGGCGGCGTTGGGGTGGTGGTAGAAGGCGGCGGGGTTGGGCGGCGGGGCGCCGCCGTAGTAGGCGGCGCCGGGGTGGACGTGGTACGGGTTGAAGCCGTACTGCGGCGGCATCTGGAACATGCCCGCGTCGGCGAGGGGCACCGGCGCCACGGACGCCGAGGCGGCCGCCGACTTGTCCTTGTCCGTCTTCTCGCCGCCGGCGTCCTTCTTGTCGCCGCCGCCACCGCCGCCCTCCTTTTTGTCCTTCTTGTCGCCGCCGGCGCCGTCCTTCTTGTCACCGCCGCCGGCGCCGTCCTTCTTGCCTGGCGCGACGACCTCGACTTGCCGGCTGAGCTTGTCCTTGAGGTAGCCCGGGAGCGCGGCGGCGTCCATGGTGCCGGTCACCTTGACCAGGTCCTTGGCGGCGTCCACCGCCACATCCTTCACCCCTGCAATCGCGTCAAACGCAAGAAGGCGTCAATCTCGGCCCAAAAGTTAAAAAACTCGATTCCTGATTACGAATTCAGATTCCGCCGCAAAGAACACCCACCTTTGATCTTGTAGATGCGGCGCTTGATGCGGTCGATGCATCCCTCGCAGTGGAGGCGGATCTTGAGCGTCACCGTCTCCTGATTGGAAAATCAAGAATCCAAAAGGCAGAGGAATTTCATAATAGTTTTTGCATGTGCGTCACGCATGGCGGAAACGGAATCAGCAGAGGAATTAATTCCATCCAACTAAACTAACCTCTTTGGGCTCCTTGGCTTTCTTCTCCTCCTTGGGCTTGTCGCCGCCGCCCTTCTCCTTCTCCGCCTTCTTATCGCCGCCGCCGCCGCCCTTCTCCTTGTCGGCCTTCTTGTCGTCGCCGCCGCCCTTCTTGTCCTTGTCCTTCTTCTCCTCCTTGTCCTTCTTGGGCGGCGGGCCGGCGCCGGCGGAGACGATCTGCACGGCCTTCTTGGTCCGCGCCTCGATGCGCTCCTTCAGCTCCGCCGCGTCCGCCGCGCCGGTGACCACCACCTTGTTCCCCGCCGTGTCCGTCACAACCGTCTCCACACCTGCTCACGCCACCACAACAACCCATCACGACCCAGAACGAGCGGACGAACACCTACCGACAGCGCCGCGAACAACCGCGCACACGTACCGGGGGCGCGCTTGATGGCCTTCTTGACCTTGCTGGCGCAGCCGGCGCAATGCAACTCGACCTTGAGCACGATAGGCCCCGGCGCCGCCGCCGCCGCCTTCTCGCCGCCGCCGGCGGCGTCCTTCTTCTCGCCGGCGTCCTTGCCGCTCGCCTTATCCTTCTTCTCCTCACCCATGGCGACGGTGGGCTCCTGTCACCGCGGACTCCGAGGAAGGAAAACGGTGGTGGTTACTGGGGGCGTGTGGATGGGGGCGCGGGGTTCGAGGAGCGGAGGTTTGAGGAGAGGAGGTGGAGGAGGTGGGGGGTAGGGGGAGTTAAATAGGAGGAGGGGAGGGATAGTGATGAGAGTGTGCGGCTTTTACTTGGGGTTGAGTTGGTGGGCGCAGTAATGGAGGTATTAGCGGGTTAACGGGTCGGGGAACCCGGTAAGGGCGGGGGGGGGGGTGGGGGCGCGGACCGGTCTGCGCTGCAGCGGTGGCTGCTGACTTGTTGGGAATGGTGAGGCTGTCTTGGTGGGCCCAGGGGCGTGTGCCCTTCGTTCTCGTTGTTGTTCCTGGCTGGTTCGTGTTTCCAGCTATAGCCCCTTGTTTTCTACTGCTAGTACATCTCCGTTTTAAAATAGGTTCATTTGTGTGTTTTTTATCTAATTTTTAACTGTTCGTTTTATTAAAAATATTATGAAAAAAATTTAAAAATAAGTCTCGTATAAAATATTATTCATGTTTTATCATCTAATGACAACAAAAATACTAACTATTGAAAAGATTTAAATAAGATGGAAGATCAAATATTGGACACAGATATATCTCCGTCCTAAAATGTAACTATTTAGGATAAGTCTAAAGCTGAGTTTGGGAGCGAGGGTTGTGAACACTCATGGCCTGTTTGGTTGGTGCCACATTTTACCACACTTGACATATGTTAGTTTGACCAAATGTAGCTAGTGTTTGGTTTGTTTCTATAACTTTGGCATGCCATACTTTCTATTCTTTTGGTCCCACTAGTCATAGATCCTTTTCTTAGCCAAAGTTTGCCACAAGTGTGGCCATCAAAATTTGAGCCACACAATTTGCATCTTGCCACATATTTGGTACAAAAATTGTGGTAAATTGAGGTGGACATCCAAATAGCCCCTCACTCCCAACATGCTAAATGGAGCGGCTGTTAGGGCATGATTTATTAAGTATTAGCTAAAATAAATTTGAAAAAATGGATTAATATATTTTTTAAAGCAACCTTCTTATATTTTTTTTTGCAAAATATGTAACATTTAGTATTTTGGGAAATGTGCGTGCGGAAAGCGATATAGGTGAGTTGGGAAATATGAAGAAGAACACAGCCTAATCATGGAGCATATCTAGATTTATAATTCTAGGTTGTTATATTCTGGAATAGATGAAATATAAATGAACTTATTTTGGACGGTGGGAAATTTTTTTTGAGCATTTACGGCCTGTTTGGTAAGAGAAGGGAAGAGGAATGGGAGTTTTAAGGAGGGAGTTGATGGTGGGATTGGTCATGAGAGTTAAGTTCTCATCCCTTGTTTGGTTTCACGTCGAATTCCCTTTAAGTCTCACGAATTAACAGGCCGCTCCCAGGTAAGATATTGGTGGGAATTCGACCTTTTAATTCCCCATCCCAAACCCCCTCGAATTCCCAAGTCTTCCAACCACAGACTTAAACTCCCAGATATCATAAACTCTCATTCCCCATCACTAACTCTCTCGAACCAAACAGAACGTTAGTGGACTTGGAGTGATGATTATATTTTTTTTTACTTATTTTTCACGTGCAGAATAGTGGAGAGAAGAAACTGTGTTTCTTGTGCTAGGACCAAGGAAACAACGTCGAATACTCCAAAGTCCAAATATGGGAGATATTTCCCTCAGAAAAAAAAATATGGGAGATGGTACGGATGCAACATATGCATGGTGGGCCAAATTTTTTGAAACGAACTGTGCGCGCGTCGCGTCGGTCCGCTCGTTTGCTTCCCGGTGGAAGCGGTTTTTTTTCCCCTCCCCGGAATTCGGGGAGCGAGGCGGGCGGGAGCCGTCGCGTCGCGGCCGTAGATTTGACTTTTCAACTCCCAAAGCCACGTGGCGGTGTGCCAGGGAGCCACGGGAGCGCCACGTGTACGTGCTGTCCGGTGTGCCCGGCACGGACGAACAGCAAACGGAGCCCGCGTGGATGCTCGGCAGTGGGCTGGGCCGCATGGGTGCCTGCTGCTAAGTGGGCCCTGGCCGACGACTTTGACCGGACGCTGGGCTGGGTGCGTACCGTGCGTTGCGGTTGACCGAAATTAAGGCTTGGGTTGGTGCGGCTCTCATGTTGGGCGCGTGAACGCGTGACGGGGGCGTAATTGAGGTCGAAAAATCGAAACTAATAACAGTCGAATGGACTCTGGCAGGGTGGGCCCACGCTCGCCCTCGTGATCGTTTTTATTCCAGGGGTATGAAGTGAATCAGAGTTGGTGGATTGGTGCATAGCCATCATGTACTCTATTTTTAAATTTTGGAAGAACATATTATAGATTTTGTGTTTAGTTCACATTAAAATTGGAAGTTTGGTTGAAATTGAAACGATGTGACGGAAAAGTTGAAAATTTATGTGTGTAGGAAAGTTTTGATGTGATGGAAAAGTTGGAATCACCGCCATCACCGGCCGGCAATGGCCAGCGCGGGGCCGCTGATGATGGTGACCTTCTTCTTCGACCTGACCTGGAGGAGCAACTCCAAGCACTGCACGTCGAACTTCCCGGCGACCATCACCCGTCTCGCTGGAATGTCCACCGTCACCTTGTCAACGCCGGGGTAGTCCATCACAAGCTTCCTGACCATCTTGCTGTGTCCCCAGCAATCCATATCAATCTGCAGGACGGCGACAGCCGGCGAGGACTCCGACGTCGAGGCGCCGTTGCCGCTACCGCCGGCACCCCCGGCTACGGCCGCGTTCTCGGCGGCGGCATCGTCCAGCTTCTCCTTCACGGAGGAGACCGACGGCGGTGGCCACCGCCGACCAGCAGCCGCGCATGTGGTGTCTGATCAGTGATCACTCTCGTGCATTGCGCTAGAGAAGTACGGGTGGAATTTTTTTTTCCACTCTTCGATACATTTCATGCTTATGTACGGGCTTCACAAAATCTAAATCGAGAGACGTCTCGTTTTAGTGCCAACGAATGACGCCATCAGATGTTGTCTAAATATGTGTTAATATATAGTACTTATCTATCAAGTAAGTATAAAATACGTTACTACTACCTATGCTTCAAATAAAATTTTCTCTTAACTTACTCATCCGATCTACGATCCGATTACACCGTTGTGTTCGTAACAATTAAATCTTTATAATAAGATCTCACATGATTATATTTTGATGAAAAAATACAAGTTATTTTTAGATTATATCTAAATTATATTTTAGACATATAAAAGTAAATTCAATAAAGCGTAAAAGTAATTTACATATATTATAGAAGTAACTTAAAACAGAAGGAAAGTAACTTGTCACGACATTAGAAGTAAATCCGTTGTGGGGTAACTATGATATGTTGATTAAATCTAATTTCTAGATAGATTTATATTTTTACCCCTATAATAGATTTACTTTTAATGCCATAACAATTTACTTTACTTTTACTTTTGTTTTAAGTTACTTTTATAATATATGTAAATTACTTTCAGGTTTTATTGAATTTAATTTTATGACTGAGAAGTAATTTAGTAAAATCTAAAAATAATTTAAATATATTATAAAAGTAATTTGTATTTTTTCATAGAAAATATAATCATGTGAGATCTTGTTATAAAGATTTAATTCTGACGAAACCAATGATGTAATCGGATCACAAATCGAATGAGTAATTTAAGAGAAAATTCTATAAGAAGAAAAAATACATGCACTTTCAGGTGTATTAGTAGCAACTGGATATAAGATTGATGTCGCTGGTTACAATAATTTAACGTACGGTCTCGTCGTAGTCACGTCCATTAACGGGAAGATCGTTGTAGAATCGGGCGCCCATGCTTATACCATATATTTAGGTTTCACTTTCTTTTCTTATTTTGTTCCTTCATTACCAAATGTAAAATAACCTACCGTATATATGTTTTTCTTCCCTTCCCTGTTTTGTTTATTACCAAAATTTTGCATCCATACTACATGGAAGTTTCTTTCCTTTTCACGGGAAGCTAGAATTTGAATCAAGTTTTCTCATGCACGGACGTTTTCTTTTTTGGGAATTGCACGGTTGCACCGCACGTCGACGACTAGAGAAGGCGAGAGGTGGCCTGCGAGCAGCCTGACCTGACCTGCGCTGCGCTAGAGATTTGAATTGAGAGGCCCAATTGAGGCCTAGCGCGCTCTATGTGCACTCCGGTCCGGCCCAAACATGATGGGCCGCACGTTGATCGCAGTCCTGTTCTTGCCGTACAATGAGTCAGTTTTGCTATAAATCTGTCACCATTTCTGCTTACAAATCTATCGATTTCTGGACATACGATTAAATATAGAGTGAATTGCACATTGGGTCACAATCTTATTACCAGAGTTGCAAGTTGGACTAGGGGTAAGTCAATATTACCACTTTGTACTAGGTATTTTTGCACAAGTTTCATATTGGACTAGTGTTTCCTAATTCTCTTCTTTCTTTGCTTCATTGAGTTGAGGCCGATGTATATTAGCTTGAGCATGGTGCACCAATGCCACTGATATTATCCTATGCTTGAGAGTGATTAGATGGCATCAGTGATGGGTTGTTTGATTTGGAGGAAGACGAGATGGTGGTGTAAGGTAAAACAAATGGCAATATAATATGGTCCAAAGTGAAAATCTTGGATAAGACTTAATCCAACCCGTAACAAGGGTCAAAATATATGGCCTAAACTACAATTTACTCTTAAAAATATAAAAGTTAACAGGCATCATTTATTAGAAAATAGAGCTTGGTATTGGATATATGATTACTAAAATTAACTCTATGCATTGGCAGCAGCAGCTTCGTTATTTCACCAATTGTTGGGTAAACTAGCATAAAAGTAGCTAGCTAGCTAGTGCAATCGACCGGGCGGCGGTGGCGGTTGTCGCCCGTAGAATAGCTCGCCGGTGCCCAGTGCTCGCCTCAGCTCGCTAGGTTATATTGCATTATACGTCGTCGTCGTCGTCACTGGATGGAGCAGCCACTGGGGTTCTCATCGCTGAAGTAGGACGGCGGGTACCGAAAGCTGTTCCCGCTGCCGTGCTGCCGGTAGTCGCCGCCGTACTGATGCGGCGGAGCAGCCGGCGGCGGGGCTTGTTGAGGTGGCTCGACGGCGCCGGCGGTGATGCTGACGATGGCGACGTCCCTCTTAATCTTGGCCTTGAGCCGCGCCTGGATCGCCGCCGCGTCGGCGGTGCCGTGCACCACCACCGTCCCCGGCGACCCGAGGCTCGCCGTCGCCAGCGCCACCCCTGATGCATCATCCACATCGACATGAAAGAGATCAACACATCTGACTCTTTAATTATTATCACATCGATCTTGATCACGGAAGTCCACAAGCGCGCGCAAGCAGGAGATCGATTGGTATATATATATATACGCACCTGAAATTTTCTTGATCGTCTTCTCGATCTTCCTCGCGCAGCCATTACAGTGCACTTCCATCTCGAGGATCACAGTCGCAGGCGCCATTGTTTCCGATGATATCCAGCGTGGGTTCAACCTCTTGAATTTCTTTGAGATGTGAGACGGGCGTGTACACATGCTAGCTCTGCGTGATTTTATACTAGAGCTGTGAGCACATCAAAGTTAATTAAAATTTTGTAATCAAACTCAATCTAATCCCACAATTACCTCTACACAGTTATAACTAGCCGGATCTCTTTCCCTGCATGAATGACCAGCCAAGCATATACGCAAAGAATACACGCGCGTTGCTACGTGTAGGCAAGTTCTTTCCTTTGCGGTCGCGGATTTCAGCTGGAAACGCGCCCGTGTGTCACGCAGCAGCTACGAGCTCCGTACAGGAGGTTGGGCCGAAATTTTGTTTTAGAAATTGTTTAGGGTGGCATTGGGCTGTGCGAGGCATGCGTAAGTTTGTTTGGGCCTGTGTCAAAAGTTGTGGTACTGTACTTGTGTAATGTAATTATATTGAATCGGAGAAGAAAGCACTACTACAACACCGATTATCCCGTGCACGTTAAACGATTTTTGCGTGTGGGTGGGCGGCCCGCATGCACCCAAGTGTCTAAGAAAATCGTGATTTTCGCATGCGGGTGGCGCCCCTCCACGCGAAAATTGGATTTTCACTAGGTCGCCCGCACGAAAAAACAAAAATCCGGAAAAAAAAATTCAATAAAATAAAAACCCTAGATCGGCGCGGCGACACCGCCGCCGCCTCCTCCTCGTCATCGTCGGCGCCCGCCTCCCACTGGCCTCCGCACCGGCCGCCGCCGGATCCGCGCTCCCCTCCGACCGCACCAATGCTGACGCCCCTCCCCTCCGCTGGATCTAGGGAGGGGAGTCGGATCCCGCGCGGGGGGAGGGCGGCCGGCCGCCAGATCCGTGGCGGGGACAGCCGCCGCGCGAAGTATCCCGCGCCTCCACTGTCGTCACGCGCTACCGTCGATGTCGCCACGGGCCGCCGCCGTCGCCTACACCCGTCGCCCGCCGTCGGCGCTGTCGCCGCGGGAAGAGAGGATAGAGGAGTGAGGAGAGGATAGGAGAGGCGCGTGTGGGAGAGAAGATGCGTGAGATAATAAAAAAGAGAGAGGGGACCGAGGCGCGTGGAAAAAAGGGGAAATTTCGAAGTGGGTAGGAGGGAAAAGAGGGATGAGTATTTTTACGTGCGGTTCTCTTAGTATGTCCGCACAGGAAAATCAGTTTATTTTCCCGTGTGGTCGATTTCCCGTGCAGGCAACAGCCCGCGCGCAGGTCCCCCTATTTTTCTGTGCGGTTTCACTTACGAACTGTTTGGAAACAAAGGGGGCAGCGTCCAGAAAAATCAATTGTGTAGTAGTGAAGCTCGAAATTAGTATCACAAGATATATGTAACTATATCCGACTCTCGTTAACAAATATCATATATCGGTGCTCGTCATCAATTTGGATCATATGTATCGTGCTCTTTGCATTTGGCCATTAAGATCTATATCATGTCAGTTTTTATAACAAATGGTACCGAAGCTAACTGAACTTAACATTCACACTTTCATATCCTTAGACCGCGAGAAATCCATTGTGACATAGATTTCCATATATTCGCATTGAATCACTCGAAGATGTTACCTAATAGTACTCACTGTTCCTCATCTTTAATAACATAATTTGATATATCTGCACTATAACAACTTATAGATCTTGGACATATCATATCATCCCGCCAACTCATAATTAATTGGTATGTTGCCACCAAGTTGCTACAAAGGAATTCAGTTTTGCTTGACAAGATGACTGCTACGATGGAAGAGATGGTGAAAGTACTGTTGTAGGTGGAGTTTCGAGGAAGAAGTTATAGAGAAAATGGAAGCAATGAGTGATAGGCTTGTCGAGTAGCTCGTGAGAGCAGCAAAAGGAAGTAAGTCAAGTCTGAGTACATGGAGGTTCGCATGTGAATAAATTCAAATTGAAATGGCATATTCATCAATATGAAGTTTGTTTTAGACTGTGTCGGATATATTTGCAGAGTTGTTAAATAAATCGGGACTTGAAGTTGTAATAGGTGTAAGATAAAATTAGGATTGGATCATGTTTTGGTATCTCTCTTAAATAGAGAGAATACATGTTACCATATGGCTGCAACAACATAGGTGGGGATACGAGTGGTGGGTGGCCTAGCTAGATCGGGGAGGAACGCTCTCAATTATTGCTCCGGGGATGTAGGTGTTGGCTAAACCTCGTTAACAAATGCCATGCTCAGTGTCATCATTGTCTGATATGATTTTCTTGCGTGTTCAGATACTGATGTCTATGTCGGTTGTTGAGGTATAACAACGCACATGGTTTTTCTTTTACGCTATTTTGTAGTGCCGTGGAATAGAAAAACACCATGCTAAAAATGTCGATGTGTCGAAAATGTTCGATTTTAAAAAAAAGTTTCATGAGGTCTTTCAAATATTTTTTTAGGAAAATATTCAATAAAAATATAAAAACTAATTCAAATCCAAGATAGATAAATTAAAATGATAATGTTTTGATTAGGACATTCCAACACTTTTCTTGTTCCAGGAAAATGTGCATATGATCCAAATTCAAGAATATAATAGTTAACGAAATATGTCGAAACATATTATTTTTCTACTTTATTTATACTATGTCATGTATGTTAATATTAAATATGATCACATAGAGAACACAATAAAAATAAATTACAGTATAATCTGAATCAGAATTTTTTATTATTTACCATTGAATACGCACGCTTCATAGCTTTTGACACCCAATTCACATGTATTTTTGAATACTACTCAGTATAAAAGTTTTTTCGTACCGTACTAGTACATGTCTACATTTCATTTGTCCAATTGAATCGTCGATCAGTCATGCTGCGCCGTCCATCTGTTTCCACTGCTCAGCGCCACGACACCGTAACCACGATCACCGTTGCCACTTGCTAGTCACCACCGCTCTGCCGCTTCGGATATCGGTTGTTTTTAACTTTATCTGATATCCTAATTATGTTCTAATTCAACTCAACATATTTGGATATATTCCAATTTATTATAATTTTACACTTTACACCCTTTGCTCAACTAATCTCAATGACCCAAAAGTTAGCCCAAATAAAAGAGAAGAAGAAAAGACGAAACACGAGAAAAAGAAAAATTTTCTCGTGCCCGTTTCTCCGCGCTTCGCTTCCCCCGTCGGTTCCTTCCTGCCCATCTCCGCTCCCTCCATCCATCCATCCCCCACCTCCGCTCTCTAGGGTTTCTCCCCCGCCTCCTCCCCCCCAATCTCGCCGCCGCGATGGTCTCCGGCGCGGCGCATTCGGCCTCCACCAGTGGCGGCGGCGGGGGGAGCGAGGGCTCCCCCACCGGCCGCGCCGCGCCGGGCATGCAGGGCGGCGGCGGCGCCGCCACGCCCGCCGCCTCGGCCTCCGCGTCCACGCCGGCCAGCGAGACCACCGTCGCCCGCCGCCTCGACGGCCTCGACATCCAGGGCGACGATGCGCCCTCGTCGCAGCCCGCCACGAGGTCCGTGAAGAAATCTGCCGATGCATCGTTTCAGGCTCTCAGTTGCTCGGGGTTGACTCGCCCCTTGGGGCTGGTCTGGTCAGGATTTCCTGGCGGGGGTGGGGATTGGGATCCTCCGTGGTCTGTGATGGGGTTTATGGTTGCGAGGATCAGCAGTGTACCGAGCTGCATTTGCTCGGCAACTAAGATTCGGTTCTGAGTATAATGCTGTAGCTTGTTTGTTGTTGAAAATTGATGCGATGGTAATGAATGAGAGTGCTGCTAAGATATGATGCTGAACTTGAGCAAAGTGTTATGATTGCTTTGTATTGAGCATGTTTACACAAGCCATGGGAAATTGTTGTTTCATATTCTCAAGTTAACTTTTGGATTTAGGTATCAAACTAGTATAACAGGAATTCCACCAGTTATTTGACTATGGTGCCTTCCGTTGTCTGTCGTACATGGTGGTTGCTAGTTGTGTTCTCTACAGAATGTGCTGACCAATATAATTAACATCAATGTGCATAGCACTTCCATAGTCCACAGAGTATTTGCTATTTCTCGTTTATCTTTGATCAAAGCCACTTCCATGCTGGTTTACTTAGAACTACATCTTTATATGTTGTTTGTTGTACTGTTGTTGCTTGCTAGCTTAAGCTGATTCACATCTAGCAACATTTAAAGAACATAAAGTGGTTCTGTTTTCCGTCATCGTGAAATTTTTATTTTTTGTTTCTTTGTGTATCACTGTTAATAAATTTCATAGTACACTTGTGATGAAAAGATGCCTCTCCTTTTGTGATGCAGCAAGAAGAAAAAAAGGGGGCCTGGAACACGTGCAACGGGCCCTGACAAGGGTGGCCGTGGATTGCGCCAATTTAGTATGAAAGGTGACGAATAGTTTTCTAGCTCACTAATATATTTGTGATGTTCATCTCCATATTGATTTACATGGAACATAACCTTAAGGCAATTGACAGATATTACTATAATCATTTAAATGCAACTGGTGCAGAAGCATCTTTTGCTGAATATTTTCAAATCAGACATGCATTTTGCTATTTGAGAGCACTATTTTAGTTAGTTTTACTTCACCATGTGCTAGCATTAACAGTTGTAATGGAGTGTTTCATTTGTTCTTACCAGTTTGTGAGAAAGTTGAAAGCAAAGGGAGAACAACCTACAACGAGGTATTGTGTTCATATTACTTTGTAAACTGTACTTGTCTTATTTTTAACATGGTTAACTGTAGTGTTATAAAAGGCGTTAGCTGCTAAGTGGGTACTTATCCTGGCTGATGCATCTGTCTTTTCCCAAAATCTGAAAAATCAGCTTTGCTGTTTTGTCTCATCTGTTCTAAACTTAGCATGAAGCCAAGCCAAAGGATATTTATCTTGTTTTGGTGAGATTGAATCCAATTATCTAGTTTATCTTAGGTGTTGCTACATGTTACATAGGGTGATTATACGGTCATAAAATGTATTGGCTGGTTCCAACGACAGCACTTGTTTGGTTCTTTTTATTATTATTTGTGTTTAAACAATAATATATGTATGGATTGTCTTTTTCAGGTGGCAGATGAGCTTGTAGCTGAGTTTGCAGACCCCAACAATAATTTTGCATCACCTGATCCTGACAACCCTAACACAGTTAAGAAATATGACTACCCTCCTTCGTCACTTTTATGCTATATTTTATCTGTAATGCTGATTATGTGAATGCAACACAGCCACAATTTGATGAGAAAAATATACGACGAAGGGTTTATGATGCATTGAATGTCCTGATGGCTATGGATATTATATCTAAGGATAAAAAGGAAATTCAGTGGAAGGGCTTGCCTCGGACAAGTATGAGCGATGTTGAAGAATTGAAGGTTGTCTTCTTGCATCTAATCCTTTATGTTTACTGACATTTCTTTTTTTCCCCTGGCTGCTCCCTTGATAAATTTATACAAATTTTACAGACAGAGATCATTGGACTGAAAGGTAGGATCGACAAGAAAAATGCATATTTGCAGGAGTTAGAAGATCAAGTAAGGATATTTTCTTCTATCTAATGTTACGAATCTACTTAAAAGTGCTTAGTTCTGAATCTTTTTTCTAGCTGCAGTTGAATATTCTTAAAGCTACTAATAATATAAACATTTTAACTCTGCCTTGAATGGTTAAGTCATCAGTGCCAATGGACAATGGGTAGGGAAAGGTGCCCCCTGATACTCTACAGTTTGCATGAAAACTTAAGGAAATAACCAAATCTTCTCTTTTTGTTCTTTCTGATATCAGAAATGAATGCAAAAGATGATCACCTATCAGCACATGTTTAATCGATTACTGCTGTACGGGAGTGCTACTTGAGTATCTATGTTTGAGAGTGCCGATTACCGATCACTTTACATATGAACCAAATTCAGTATGTTTTAACTCTTGTCAGTGTTGGTCATGGGCAACAACAGCACACCACATTAAAGTCATTGTCTCCAACAACTCATTAATGCCTGTTGTCATAAATGTGTTCATGATAATGTATTAAAATTTTATTTCCCAACCATAGACTGAACAAATATAGTATGTTTTAAACAGAAAGGGCTGATTTAATTTTGAGTAATGGTAGAAGCCTATAACTTTACTCGAAGCTAGGATAATAAATGGTTTAAAACTCTCTGATCAAATGGTGTTGCCAACTTAGCCATTTGATTTTATTTATCTCTCATGTTGCCTCACCATGATGGATCTTACAGACGTTGCTTTTTTTTTCTTTTGTATTTAAGTTTGTAGGTCTTCAAAACTTGGCACAGCGAAACGAGCAGCTTTATGGTTCAGGAAATGCTCCTTCAGGAGGAGTGGCATTGC
This sequence comes from Oryza glaberrima, assembly GCF_000147395.1. Classification (NCBI taxonomy): domain Eukaryota; kingdom Viridiplantae; phylum Streptophyta; class Magnoliopsida; order Poales; family Poaceae; genus Oryza; species Oryza glaberrima. The sequence goes on along the minus strand of NC_068335.1, from coordinate 15,485,620 downwards.
CATTTATATTGGTGCAGGTATAGGAAATGTTATCTTATTCCCCAGTCCTCACTCAGATATCGGCCTAGACAAACCCTTATGTTTGATTTCCTGAGCTGATTTGATTAGCTTTTTTCCATATGAATTGAAAGTAATGTAGGTGTTACTTCAGCCCTTGTGAAAACAAAACAAAACGACAATGAATGAACGAAATCACCTAGTCAGGCCAATTTCTAGTGTCCACTTATGGCTTGTAATATTTGGCCAATCTGCTTTTGGTACCCTAATTTTGAGATTCTAGACCATTTGGATAATGACACTGGGATGCCAAGTTCAAATCCTGTTATATCTTAAGCCAGACCTGGTTGGACCTATGACTTATATAATTATTGTCCAAAATTTCGGAGCAGTACCATTAGATGAATTGAATATATTTTATGAAGTATTAATTGCAAGAGCCATCAATTAGTTGTAGGAGCAGCATTCTTGGTCAACTTTGCGGCTTTGCCTTCCCTGTTTCTGTTTTCTTTACAGCTTAACTTTCCATGCAATTGCTTTTCAATTTTATTGTGTATATTCTGCCATCATTTATTTATTTTATAATCGCAGACTAAGTGACAGACTGACAGCTTTTTTTTTTCCTGTAGACACGTCCTCATGCTACAGTAGAAGTGGAGATATCAGAAGATATGCAGCTGGTGCATTTTGATTTCAATAGGTAAGACAAGAATATCTAATGCGTTCTCCCTAACATATGCATCGTACAAATTTCAGCTGGTGATGAACTTTCACTTTAGTACAGGTTTTCTTACTATTTTTGTACAACGTTTTAAACTATAAATTTTTTCTATGCAAAGTTTTAAACAACTATTCACAAAAGCATAAACAGCTAGTCATTTTTCTGATCTTAATTACATTCATTTTCTGTTTTGAATTTATCCCTTATGAGGAAAATGAGATTTGACAAATCCTGACATTCTGTTGCATAATTCTGTTTGTTGGTCATGAATTTCTCTTAATGATTTGCTACTGTCTAATAGCTTGGTTGAAAGGTTGAAACTATGGTCCTTATAGTTGTAAGCAGTGTGGCAATGAGTCCTTATATTTGTAAGCAGTGTGGCAATGAGTCTCAGCGCTTGTAGTCCTATGCGACTATCATACAGCCTATTGTCAAAAAAGTGGGCAGATCCATTGATCATTATTTACTAATCAATCTGATATCAAAGAGAATGCTTGGTTGCTGAGATGGTAGCTTGTGTCTACATTCCGTCATGATCAGCCTATATAACTAGCTGATGAACCCCCTTTTCATCTTCTGCAATTTTTCTGTTTGCATTTTACGAGCGGTGCAAAATTAGGTGATTACCACTAAATCTTCATGACTGAATAACGAGTGACACATGTTTCTGAAAATGCAGCACTCCATTTGAACTGCATGACGATTCCTTTGTGCTGAAAGCATTGGGGTTCTCCGGCAAAGAACCAGATGATACGCAAGCCCGGGTTGGAAATGGAGGTGAGTGCTCAACCACACCTATCTATCATCAATCACCCCAAGTTGCGAGGCCAAACGGAGTTAGACTACCAACATCGCCCCCTATTCCCGGTATACTTAAAGGGCGTGTCAAGCATGAACATTAGGGGTTACTATGATTTGTTGATGGTGTGAGGTACTTGGTTTATTTGTTACTCCCCAATTTTCCCTTTTTGTAACTTTACATGTAGAAAGAGCCTGTACATTAGATCAATGGGGGAAAAATGGCGGGTCTAGTTTAGTTTCACTGGTAGAAGATCGATGGGCATGTTGACAAACCATATGCCTAACTTAACTTGTAGGATTCAGCTTTCTGGTTTTTAGTAAACTCAATATTGTACTAATGTAATTGTGAAGTACTGTCTCATCAATAGTCATCTTATTTAGGATGAACATTCCAGGAGATTCCAGGCTGCTCTTGTCATATTTGTACTGGACAGGAGGAATTTATAGGCCAGATTGCGATGAAGTTAAGTTATACGTAACTTAAATCCTTGTCTTGTCTGCGCCATCTCGTGTGATGCTCGAGGAAAGCTAGCATCTATACGTGTTAAAACCCTTTTAGACGAGCATCGAAGTAAAATCAAATCGTTGTGCCAGTGTTGTTTATGGAATCGTTTTCGTTTGGAAAACTAAGTTTTTGTCCACGTACAACTGGGAGCAACCATGCTTTGAGATAGAACTGTCTCTAACAGGCCAGATGGATCTTGTGGCTACGTAATGAACAGCCAAACAATTAATCATGGGAAAGGAGGGCAACTGCAAATACATAGAAAATAGCGAACTGTATACACCATTAAGTGGAAAGATATTTGTTACCAACTGATGTGCATCAATCGGTGTCGCTGTCTTGGACAGCAGCCTGAATTAGCATCTATCTTGTGGCTCGGTGCGAATGAATTTTAAACCCTTCACCATTTCCACGTGTCCCTTACATGTCATCTAAACAATATGTCAAGTTATGAAAAATGGTACTTCCTCCGTTTCATAACGTACACTATGAAACAGAGGAACTATGTGAATAGGTGATACGTCACTTTCATAAATATATAGGTTGGAATATGACTTCTATAATTGGGTAAATGCGTATATTCACGGTGAAAACACTAGCACTCTGCCTTCTATAATTGGGTTGCAAATTAACTATCAGCACGTTGGTTTGGAGACAAGTACGTTAGGAGATAAAAGATTGGTAAATTACACCTAAAAGGATAATTTGCTAAAGGATACTTTTGGCTCAATTGGAGATATAAACTCTAAAAAAAGATGAGAATGCCACTAGGAACACGAGCTTCAAACATGATGTTAGAGTAAAATTTTAGAAATTATGCAACTCTAAATTTACCATCACTCAAATACATCACAAGCATATATCATATTTCATTTTCATTCCAACCTCACCTTAAAAACTTTTGACCCAAGGGGCATTCTCATCTTTTTGAAAAAATTCTCTATCTCCAATTAAGCCGAAAGTATCCTTCAGAAAGTTAATCTTTCTAGAGTCTCTTTCAGCCATGACATGTTTTTACAATGTCTATCAACAAATTACACAAATTTCGAGTGTCACTAGCAAATTTTGTCTAAAAGATCAGTTCACGTCGTGTTACCATGTGTTTTGCACCTAGTCAGTCAACTCCAACTGCTGTGTGTGGTCCGTAATTGATCAAAGAAAATATCACCCAGGGTGAATAGCGTCTTGACCTGAATAGCACCCCAACTCCCCAAATTCAGAGTTCAAATCTTTATAGAAGCGAATTTCACATTGGTTTATTTGAGGGTTAAGTGAGTAAGTTCTCTGTTTGATAGTCTAAGTTCCTAATTTAAAAAAGCTGCATGTATCCCGTTGGATGTAGATGCACCTTTCTCTTAAAAAAAACAGGGGTCCCCTCTTCACTGACATTGTAAGCCACTCACATGTTAAGGATGGCATAAAATCAAATGCGGCGTTATTCATACTTCTGCTTATAGAAAGTGTACTATAGTTGTGTACTCCCTCCATCCCATAAAAAACTAACCTAGTACTGGATGTGACACATCCTGGTACTACGAATCTGAACAAACCTCTGTCCAGATTTATTGTACTAGACTATGTCACATCTGGTCTTAGATTCGTTTTTTTAATCACGGAGGTCCTACTAGGAGTAACTTAAGTAATTGATCAAGAAGGTAGTAGCTACTAGCTCCTCGCAATACCATGGAGGACAAGCTGCTGCTGCTGCTGGCTCTGGCCGTGTCGGTGCTCGTCGCCGTCGTCATCTCCAAGCTGGTATCATATGCCACCAAGCCAAGGCTCAACCTGCCGCCGGGGCCATGGACGCTGCCGGTGATCGGCAGCATCCACCACCTCGTGGGGAGCCACCCCATCCACCGCTCGATGCGCGCGCTCGCCGAGAAGCACGGGCGCGACCTCATGCAGGTCTGGCTCGGCGAGCTTCCCGCGGTGGTCGTGTCGTCGCCGGAGGCGGCGCGGGACGTCCTCCGGAGCCAGGACCTCGCGTTCGCCGACCGCTACGTCAGCACCACCATCGCCGCGATCTACCTCGGCGGCCGGGACCTCGCCTTCGCGCCCTACGGCGAGCGGTGGCGGCAGCTGCGGAAGCTCTGCACGCAGCGGCTGCTGACCGCGGCGCGGGTGAGGTCGTTCCGGTGCGTCCGCGAGGAGGAGGTGGCGCGCCTCGTGCGCGACCTGGCGGCCTCCGCCGCCGCCGGCGAGGCCGTGGACCTCACCGCGAGGGTGGCCGAGCTCGTCAACGACGTCGTGGTGAGGTGCTGCATCGGCGGGCGCCGGAGCAGGTACCGCGACGAGTTCCTCGACGCCCTCCGCACCGCGCTGGACCAGACGACGTGGCTCACCGTCGCCGACGTCTTCCCGTCGAGCAAGCTGGCGCGGATGCTCGGCACGGCGCCGCGGAAGGCTCTCGCTTCCCGCAAGAAGATGGAGCGCATCCTGGAGCAGATCATCCAAGAACGGAAGCAGATCAAGGAGAGGAGCACCGGCGCCGGCGCCGGCGCCGACGACGAGGCGGCGGCGGCCGGAAACGAGTGCTTTCTGGACCTGCTGTTGAGGCTGCAGAAGGAAGGCGACACACCGATCCCAATCACAAACGAAACCATGATGTTGCTTCTACACGTAAGGATTAATTGCTTCTATATACCTCCTTTATCTAAAATACTTAAAAACAAAGGAAGGTACTCCCTCCGTTTCATAAACGCTTTAATTTAATCTAGTATGAAAAAACATGGTAACATTTTCATACAAAACAAAAACATAGTATTAAAATGCATTCAATATTAAATTTAGTGGGACTAATTTGGTGTTATGATAGTTGCTATATTTCTCTAAAGATTTGATCAAACCTACTTAAGTTTGACATAAAAAAGAGTAAAAGAGAGACTTATAGCGTGGAATGCAGTGGATAGTTTTTTCAATTAATTTTTCAGTCGGTTTCTTACTTCATTCCACAATGAGTGTAATTCTAATGTTTAAATTTTATCCAACAAAGAGCAGCTTGTCCCATCAACCACTTCTCACTTAAAATTAATTTCTTTCCTTTTACCCAACCACGTACTCTCCCACCGATTTTTTTTTAAAAAAAACAATACGATTTTAATGAAAAATCACAAAAATATAGGTCGGTTAGGCGAAATCGTACGTTTAGCACCCTGTCAAATAACCGTGGTTCGACAGGATACCCTATCGAACAACTGCGGTTCGACAGTACCTATTGAACTGCCACAGTTCGACAGGCTAGTTGGTCCAAGAAAAAAAAAATAAAAAAGTACTTGCTACAGTACCTAGCAGGGACATATCCAACGGGCAGTGTTCGATAGGGACATGTCGAACCGCATTTCGAACCGCGGTTGTTCGATAGGTACTACAATGTTTTTTTCTATTTTTAAAATTATTTAATCACATGTCGAACTGCGGTTGTTCGATAGGTACCCTGTCGAACCACGGTTGTTCGACAGGGTGCTAAACTTACGATTTCGTCTAACCGACATATATTTTTGCGATTTTTCATTAAAATCGTATTATTTCCCAAAAAAAATTCCTCTCCCACCGATAGCCCATCCGTATTAAATAATGATATATATGTCATTTCCCTTCTCTACTAATTTTCCTTTTGAATCTTAGAACTGCTCTTTGTCGTAGTACATAGTAGTATTTGCCAGGAATAACGTGAAAAATTACAAATTTAAATAACATGAATGGAAATTGTAGTTTTAGTTTTTACTGTCTCTCTTCTGTTAACCTTGACACAACATTATTTTTTCCAGTTTATAATTTTCTTATTTTATAATGGCAAGAGGACTCAAATGAATGTACTCATATTTAATTTCAAGTTAGAATTAGAACATTGCTTGTTTAACCACAAGGAAAAATATGTGCCAATTGATAAACATATATATGGTCCTAATCGTTAGAAGATCATCACTGTGTTGTATCCTCGTCCAATTAGAATGAGGTTTATGTGGCCTATGAGAGCTGTGTACACATCATCTTGCTAGTTTATCCAGAGTGAAACCAACTTATATGAGCTTGTCCCTCCAATCATATCACTTCGGGGTTAATTCTATTACACAAGGCGAGAACAAAACCGTAAGTGTGGTGATATTGAGTGGGCTGGCTATTGGATGGACTGGGTTGTGCGGTTTCAAAGGATGGATTGTACACACCTTGAACAAATTTATTTAATGCTCAAATAATCTCTTTTGAAATTAAAATTACAGTTACTTAATGTGAGGTGTAAGAAATCTAGAATAATTAGTAATACAATTCTAGGTTATTTGTCCACAAATTTAGGTGAGTGAGGGGGTAAGAAACCTAGCTAGAAATTCCATAGTGGTGGATGCGTATTTATAAAATGACTGATGCGCAATATTGTTATTGTTGTTATTATTATTATTCCTTTTCTGAAAAGCTACTAATCCAAACAAAAGTTATACATTCTCATTCTAAAGTGCAGTTTATAAAATCTGAGCACATAAAGTAGCTAGACTGCTACTACTACTTACTACTGTTAGGCTGAGTTCTTTCCCAACTCACCTCCCTCATTTTCTACGCACACGCTTTTCAAATTGCTAAATGGTGCTTTTTTTTAAAAAAAAAATTCTATATGAAAGTTGCTTTAAAAAATCATATTGTTCTATTTTTCAAAAAGAAAATAAATACTTAATTAATCTCATGTGCTAATGGACCACTCTGTTTTCCGTGCACAAGAGATTTGTTCTCAACACACCCAAACGAACACAGCCTTAATTGCAGAATATGAAATTTGTGGGCTAGTATACCTCTCATCAACGCCCAACTCTAGCTCCAAGAATTTCCAGAGCTATATAGACATGTATACCTTAAAGAATTACTGGAGCCAATAATTTCTCAAATAGTAGTAACAAACATAATGTATGTTTGCTGAAGCCCCTCAAAGTAAGAAAAAGAAGTCTTAACTTAGACAAACGTAAAAGTGCATCTTTTATAACCATACAATTATAATAGATAAAAAAAGTTATATTGTATAAGGGTTGCAAGCTAGGTACATGATATATATACTTGTGTATGTCTGGACTGTATATTCTACAAATTTATATGATTCATTGATAATCAAGAATCATGGTACTGATAAATAACAAAATCACTGCAGAACATGTTTTCAGCAGGCAGCGAAACATCTAGCACCACTCTAAACTGGACTATGGCAGAGCTCATCAAGTCACCAAGAGTAATGGCGAAGGTGCATGATGAGGTGAGGCAAGCCTTTCAGGGAAAGAACACTATTACCGATGATGATGTTGCCAAATTGAGCTATCTTAAAATGGTAACCAAGGAGTCCTTGAGAATGCATTGCCCAGTGCCGCTCTTAGGCCCCCGAAGATGTCGTGAGACATGCAAGGTTATGGGTTATGATGTGCCCAAGGGCACTATCGTGTTTGTGAATGCATGGGCAATATGTAGGGATTCAAAGTATTGGAAGAGTGCCGAGGAGTTTAAGCCAGAGCGGTTTGAAAACATAAGTATAGACTATAATGGAAATAACTTTGAATTCCTTCCATTTGGATCTGGCCGTAGAATATGTCCAGGTATAACTCTTGGTATGGCCAACGTAGAATTCCCCTTGGCTAGTTTGCTTTACCATTTTGATTGGAAACTTCCTAATCAAATGGAGCCTGAGGAAATCGATATGAGAGAGGCACCTGGACTTGTTGGGCCTAAACACACCAGCCTATATTTGCACCCTGTTACTCGTGTTGCTCCAAGCAGTGTTTAGGTGGCAACACATACATATCTGAAGTAATGCTATCATAGTATGTTGCCTTTTCTCCCTTCTATCGAAGTTGATGGGACATATCCCCAATTATTGCGATAAATTTGGATATCTAAATTGCTGTTTACATGTCAAATTCGCTAAATTTGTATTGTGCGGAGGGTATATACCATGTCAAACCTCAAATTTGTACTCAGTGTATATGTATTTTGATAAGGGCGCCTTTTGGACGCAATTTCACAATGTACACCAAGAAATATTACTACATGAAAAGACAAGGTTTGTATACTTACGTGTAATTGGATATGAGCGTGTATGTTAAAAATTGATTAAAGTTCACTTTGTGCCATTTTTATTAGCCAAGATTTCACAATAGACTAGGGGTAAATCAATCTTTTCACTTAACAACACATATGTATACCATCCTTTGCACTTTTGGACCAGGGTTAGATAAGATTGCTATTACGGTCCTTAAATACCAAATATAACTGTCAATTCATGCATAAAAGCAATAAAATGAAATACCAAACCTAGTGGTAGGGTTTATTACTAACCATTTCCACTAGAATTGTGTGCACGCAATTTTGTATGAAGATAACCCGCCATTTGAAGGAACACACCTCCGTCCGATCAGACGCAAGTATGTGGATCGAAGGGCCCACAAGTTGACCAAATTACCTCAAAATGATTCAAACACTCAGTACCTACACCATGACTCAACGGACAACATCCTAGCCAAATGGGAGGATGAAAGGAGACATGGGGGATCGACCGAACTCGTGGTGAGCCCTCTCTGGCCGAACTAACATAGGGAGTTCCCCACCACCTTCCTGAGTTCATCTGGGTCTGCATGATTGAAGACGCCGGACTAGGGGTCAGCCAAATCGACCTTGGCCCAATGGCCCCCTCATCATGGCCCTCCACGTGGCAGCTCCTAATTGAATGCCAATGACAGTTGTGGGTGAAACCGATCTCCACAACCTTTACAACTGCACTATCCGGTTTTCAAGTTTAGGGGGTAATTCGGTTAGCTACAATAGTTCAAGGTAATTTGGACTTTTTCGTAATTATATTTGGTGTTATACAGTTATGTGCAAAGTTAGGCTTGTCCCTTTTACGTTGTCAAACTTTGATTAATAAAGATGGCCTAAAGCAATATTTAATTTTTGAAAACTCATCGGATTTTTTAGCTAATCAGGTGCCACACGGTTTGGTTACGTTATTATTTTCAAATTTTGCTATAAGACACCAAAGATTTGTGTAATTTGTTGATAAACATCGAAAAACGTGTCACGACTGAAAGACAATAAAAAACTAGTAATTTGCTAAAGAACACTTTCGGCTCAATTGGAGAGATAAATTATTAAGAAAGACGAGAATGACTGAGTACCGCATGCTTCAAACATGGCATTAGAGTAAAAGAATTAAAAATTACGCAACTCCAAATTTGCCATCAACCTAAATACATCTCTAGCATCCTTAAGGGCATTCTCATCTTTTTGAAGAATTTCTCTCTCGAATTGAGCCGGGATTGTTATTCAGCAAATTAGGGCATCTCCAATGGAAACCACGGCTATAAGTGGCCTCACATGAGCCAGGTTGAGATCACACATGAGACACATATCTCCCTATAGAAGACACTATTAAATGGGCCCTACAAAATCTAAGGCAACTGTTTAAAGGCACTCTAGCCCACAATGTATGTGTCCTAATCCATGGAGCCAAATGCACGTTTTTCCTACCCTACCCCTAATTTATTTCAGCCCAAACCAACCACCAGCCTCCTCTTCTCGTTTTCTCCACCGCCCCCCAATACGGCAATACCGCACGCTCTAGCCATCGCCACCCACCCATCCTCCTTCTTTCTCATTTTCTCTGCCGAGCCCAAGAGGACATCTGCACATCGCCATGCCTAGATAAGAGGACAGTGGATGGAGAGAACGAAGAAGGATGGAGCGGCACCCCGACCGGAGGACAGTGGATGGAGAGAAAGAAGAGGATGGAGTGGAAGAAGAGGAAGAGCTCAAGATGGAGTGTGAGGGGGCTGTGCCCAAACTGGAAGACAGCGGATGAGGGGAGCATTTAGTGGCCGAATTAGATGGTACCTGCCATTGCTCACCCTTCTTTCTTCCTCCTCCTTGATCTAGATTTGCTCGCCTTCTTTCTTCATAATCTTCAATCTGATGTGGATGTGGGTTTGTAGTGCGGTGACTGACACGGGTCCGCAGAACGGCAGCCTAGGGCAAGAAGAGAAAATGTGTGTGTGTGTGTGGGGGGGGGGGGGGGGGTGGGTGGGACCATGATGTGGGTATGGGACACCGCGCCGGGCTCGCCCCAAAGCATAGCCACATGCCGTGGCTCGGGAAAAGAGAGCCGAGGAACAGATGCACATTTCCCTGCTGGGAATCACGCCTCCCTGCAGAGACGCAATTCTAGCTATAAAAGGGATAGGAGCTCGACGGCGTGAGCCAAGGGTACAAGCTAGGGATAGCCTTAGTAGTTTTTTAGGTATTTTCTAGCCGTGACACATTTTACGACATCTACCAGTAAATTTTATAAATTTTGAGTATCTTATAGTAAATTTGTTTCTTTTTTATATATATCACATCAACACGGGTCAGATAAATTAAAGAATAACATCTGTCGACGGGGGTTACCTGTAGACCGGATATAGAGGGTATTGGGGTACGCTGGTACGAGGATCTACGTAGTACGACATCAAGCAAACAGAAAACATGGATTATACTGGTTCAGACCCCTTGGTAGGTAATAGCCCTACTCCAGTTGATATGGGATTATATGATGTAAATCACAGATTACAAAGGGAATAGGGGAACTCGATGATACCGACGAGACCGTAGTCGAGTTGGTTCGACTAGATCACCCGGCGACCTGGCTCCAGTAGGCTCCGGCTTCGTAGGTTGTGGTGGTTGTCTTGGCTATGAGATTCGATGCCTTAGGTCCTCCAGGGGGTCCCTTTTATACCGCGGGTCAGGTGGTTTCCAAATAGTACTCGGAGACATCGGACCCTACACGATACAGTGACGACCCAGTCCTATCCGGGTAGGAATCTTTCCATCTGTAGACTCCGTGATGAATTTTCTTAGCGTATACAGAGAACGTCCATATACGCGCAGATATACCATATCGATGTATAGCGTATATCTAAGGGTAGAAGATATACCCTGACAACGTCCATCCTGCATAATCTATCATCATAGAAAAAGTTGCGAACCTAGATTTTTTCGGCAAGCGTGACAAAAACAGATCGAGATGATGTGAACGTCAAGCAAACCTCGTGCTGTAGAAGAGCACACGACGCCAACAGCTACTGTAAATACGCAGAGAGCCGTACATGGCAAACAAAGCGGAAAGATATTTGTGATTTTTGTCGGTGGTGTGAGGCTGTGAGGTAGGAGTACCATTAACAGTGTGGTTGTATTCATTAACTGGGTATTCATTATGCATCGCTATATCCATACCTAATTTAAATTACCCATTTAAATTTTGAATATGGGGAGGGTATTACCATTTTACCTAATTTATTCATATATCAATTTGCTATATGTAAAACGTGGCTCTAAATTTTTAAAGTCACATTCACATTATAAAATCTTATAAAATTTAACTAAAATATGGAGGGATTATTTGTTATATGAAAGAGATTTGTACAAATTTTGATCCATTTATACATGTAAAACCCACATATTTCTCTTCTGTATCCATTACATTAACCATACCTATTAGATAATACCCATTTAATTTAGGTATAAGTAATCTTTTTTAAGATAGGGATGAATAAAATTAGGTATGGATATGGATTACCCCAGTGGTAGGCCTACGTAGACACGTAGTGGGTTCCCAGGAATCAACCGCCCGATGCGCCCAAGGCCTGGTTCGCGTGCGAGCAGCGCTGTATTTGAGTCTTTGAGACAACGGCGAGTCGACGATGGTGTACTTGTGCGAAGAGCTTCCTTGGGCGTGGAGGAATACGACGCCGTTCCCTCGCCGTAGAGGAGGAACGAAGAAACCCAAGTCCAACAAAGGGGATCGTTTAAAAAGAGATTGTTCATTGGATTGATTAGCTATTTAACTATAAGGATAACTTAATTTTTTTTAAATAAACTGATCAAATACTCCCTCCTTTCCATATTATCAGTCGCTTTAATTTTTTCTAAAATATATTTAGGTTTGATTAAGTTTATAGAAAAATTTAGCAACATTTATAACATCAAATTAGATGCATTAAATGTAACATTGAATATATTTGGATAATGTGTTTGTTTTATGTTGGAAATGTTAATATATTTTTCTATAAATTTGGTCAAACTTATAAAAGTTTGAGTCGAAAAAGGTGAAAACGCTTTTGATAAAAAAAGTAAAAACGACTTACAATATAAAACAGAGTAAGTATTTTACTGTCATGACCCGAGGGCATGACGGGATAAACACCACCGGGAGGATAGCCGTGCGGCGTCGGCTCCTAGAGAAGGGATGTAGATTTAGCCTAGGGAGAAGAACATTGTTGGGAGGAAGAGATTAGACCAATTAATAATTGTTGGGAGGAAGAGATTAGACTAATTGATATTCATTGCTTAATTTTATTTTTGAGAATTACACGTATAACGCAGACACTCACAACGCACGCACACTCACCCCTATGAACGTACGCACGCAAACCCTACCCCCTATGAGCATCTTCGAAGACTGAGCCAGATAAACACCACCGGGAGGATAGCCGTGTAGCGTAGACTAATTGATATTCATTGCTTAATTTTTATTTTTGAGAATTACACGTATAACGCAGACACTCACAACGCACGCACACTCACCCCTATGAACGTACGCACGCAAACCCTACCCCCTATGAGCATCTTCGAAGACTGGGCCGGCAAATACTTGAGAGATTGAGGAACTCACCACAGGTGCTTCGCTGTCGACGGGTATGTCATCTACCACTGAAAGCACAACGTCATTAAATCCTTGAAAATTCGCTCCCATAGGGAGTCGAACCTAAGACCCTATGAGCATCTTCAAAGACTGGGCCAGCAAATACTTGAGAGATTGAGGAACTCACCACAGGTGCTTCGCTGTCGACGGATATGTCATCTACCACTGAAAGCACAACGTCATTAAATCCTTGAAAATTCGCTCCCATAGGGAGTCGAACCTAAGACCTCAGGTGCTGCTGAGGCTCTTGTAACCACTAGGCTGCAGGCACTTTCGCTATTCATTGCTTAATTGATAATAGATATAATCCCATCCTTATATAGATAGTACAACTTGACCCCTAAGTAAGAACTTAATTTTATCTTATCTATAACTTAATTGTTATGGGCTGCCTAAGGGCCTCTGCCTTCTGGCCAAATGCCCATAACATTTACAACGAGTGATCTCGGCAAATGCAGTAGAAGAAACTTTTTAAGAAAATGTACGTTTAGAAATGTGGATCAAATAATCTACGAAAAGAATTCGATTAAGTGGCTGAAAAGATAATACCCAAGACGGATTCCGTGGTTGAACCGAATGTAGTGAACAGTACGCTATACTTTTATACTGTTCAGCGGTGGAGGCATGGGAAGGTGAGCAGGGGCTTGGCTAGTGATTGCAAATTCGGAATGAAATCCAACAATTTCATATCTCGTTCGAATTTTTTTCCTATTTTTATTTGTGAATTTGGTTAAAGTATATTCAAATTCATTCAAAATACTTTCAAATAATTTCGGCCAACAAAGTACCAAAATTTTGGTAATTTAGATACTCTCCTCCAGCAAAAAAAAACCCCATTTCAAAAGTACAAACTCTAGGCTGGGCCCCTCCCATCATAGAGCGAACTAGAGTAAGGTGCCACTTACTTAATTTACACTAGAGTGAAGTGCACGAGCAAATCCTAAATTTGTGCGGGTGTGTCATCTAGATACTTGATACAAGTAACTTTAGTCTCTGCACATCGAATGTTTGGACATTAATTAGAAGTATTAAACATAGACTAATGACAACCCATTCCATAACCCTGGACTAATTCGCAAAACGAATCTATTGAGTCTAATTAATCCATAATTAGCCCATGTGATGTTACAGTAAATATGTGCTAATTATAGATTAATTAGGCTTAAAAAAATTTCTCGCGAATTAGCTCTCATTTATGCAATTAGTTTTGTAATTAGTCTATGTTTAATACTCTAAATTAGCGTCAAACATCTGATGTGACATGGACTAAAGATTAGTCCCTAGATACAAACACCACCTAAATTTGGTGACGTGGAAAAAGAGAGGGGAGAAATAAGAAACATCGTTGCTAAGCATGATAAAGGCTTATAGTCGACTCTTAGCATTTATTAGCGGAAAATTTATTGCACAAGGGTGGATAAAAGAAAAAAAGTATAACTAAAAATTATTAGTGCATTAATGATTTAAAAATTTTATTGTCTTTATTATTATAGAAGGATAGTCTGTAGTGACATTAATTAGTATAGAGAAACCATATAAGACTATATGCTCGCGTCCTGCTTTGCCTTGTGTTAATGTGTGTTGCCAGCTGGTACTCCTCAATCCTTGAAAAAAAAAAAGTAGGTCTAGATACGCATGTGTCAATTGTAGTAATATTGGATTATTTATGGAAAGAAGGGTAGCTTTCGACATATACATCAAAATAGAACTGCTTTCCGATCACGTGGCCATATTTTTCCAGGGTCAAGTTAGTTATTTCTACGGCGGCTCACTGTGCCTGGCGGCTCCGTGTGTGATCCGTGACATAGACAGAAAATTAAGAAGAATAACACGGTGTTCGTTTTTACCGAAGATGAAAATAAAGTTGAGAAAAAAGAAAAATATATTTATCTAATATTTTACAGTAATTTCTATATAGAAAGTTTACGATCGTCTTGCAGTTTAAAAAATATGAAAAAAAAGGATGTGAGATATATATTTTAATCAGAAAAGGATGGTGCCTTAAGATCAGTCCAAGTAGTGAACAGCATCCAGTTGCCATGGCAGTATATATATTTGCCTAATTATATTGCAACTTCAAGCAACTTCAAGCAAGTGTAGAAGTCTAAATCAACTTCAAGCTCCTCCCATATTGTGTCATGGAGGACAAGCTGCCGCTGGCTCTGACCGTACTGTCAGTGTCCGTGCTCATCGCCGTCGTCATCTCCAAGCTGGTATCATATGCCACCAAGCCAAGGCTGAACCTGCCGCCGGGGCCATGGAAGCTGCCGGTGATCGGCAGCCTCCACCACCTCGTGGGGAGCCACGCCATCCACCGGTCGATGCGCGCGCTCGCCGAGAAGCACGGGCGCCACCACCTCATGCAGATATCGCTCGGCGAGGTGTTCGCCGTGGTCGTGTCATCGCCGGAGGCGGCGGAGGAGATCCTCAGGAACCAGGACGTCACGTTCGCCGACCGCTTCCTCAGCACCACCATCGGGGTGATCACCTTCGGCGGCAACGACATGGCCTTCGCGCCCTACGGCGAGCGGTGGCGGCAGCTCCGGAAGCTGTGCACGCTGGAGCTCCTGTCCGCCGCGCGGGTGAGGTCGTTCCGGCGCATCCGCGAGGAGGAGGTGGCGCGCCTGGTCCGGGACCTCGCCGCGTCCGCCGCCGCCGGCGAGGCCGTGAACCTGAGCGGCAGGATCGCGAAGCTCATCAACGACGTCGTCGTGAGGTGCTGCGTCGGCGGCCGGAGCGAGCACCGCGACGAGTTCCTCGACGCCCTCCGCACCGCGTTGGACCAGACGACATGGCTCACCGTGGCCGACGTCTTCCCGTCGAGCAAGCTCGCGCGGATGCTCGGCACGGCGCCGCGCAAGGCGCTCGCCAGCCGGAAGAAGATAGAGCACATCTTGGAGCAGATCATTCAAGAACGAAAGAGGATCATGGACAGGAGCAGCCATGGCGGCGACGGCGACGGCGAGGCGATGAACACGAGCGAGTGCTTCTTGGATGTCCTGCTGAGGCTTCAGAAGGATGGCAACACACCAATCCCAATTACTAACGAAGTCATCGTCGTGCTTTTATTTGTAAGCAATTGCGCCTCTGCACCACCAAACCTCTCCTCCCAACATTTTAGTTTCCAACAACCAAATAAAAATAGTTTTGCTATTTATCAACTACTCAATCCTTTCCAAAATATAACCATTTTTGGAATAATGCTAATCAAATATTTTTTACTTTAACTACCAATAGCCAAAAAAAATTAAAAAGATTGATCACGAAAGAGTGATGTTACTAGTAGATAAATATCTAATATGTAACTTTTCTTATTTAAACAACTTATTTTTATAAATATCATTAGTCAAATTAGCATTCTGAAGATCATATCTAAAAATTGTTATATTTTGAGACGGAGAATATCTAATCTATCGCCCACCTAGACTTACATGTATGAGTAGTCTAAACTTGCATGATATAAAAGGTACAACTTTCATATACATATCGAGATGGTAACTTTATATTCCTTTTTATATATTTCGAAATAACATACATATATTTTATTATTCTAATCAAGATATGTCGTTATTCTAATCAGGACTATAATTATTCTATTTTATGTTGGTAAGGATCACACTAAAATGTGGCCTTTTGACTTTAAGTTAGTTCTTTATTTTAGTTGTTAGATGAAGATGTAATGATTTTTTTAAAAAAATAATGTACATATATATGGGAAAAATAAGTCAATTGGCAAATAGACTCAACTTCACTCTCTAGAGTAGCTTGATACATAGAATCGCACATATGCATGCAGTTACACTTAGGCTGTGTTCGGGACACCGGCACACAAAACGAAGCACTTATTATTGGACGATTAATTAAGTATTAACATTTTTTTTGAAAAATGGATTAATTTTTTTTAAAACAACTTTCATATAGAATTTTTTTGCAAAAAAACACACCGTTTAGCAGTTTGAAAAGCGTGCTCGAGGAAAACGAGAGAGTTGAGTTGGGAAAAGTGGGATAAGAACTCAGCCTTAGTGAGGTCAAAGCGATATTAACGCGGTTAGAGATTTATCCTTGGTCAAATAGGGTTCACAATCCTGATACTAGATCAAAATCCGCTCACAAGCGATATCGTCAAATTTCATAGAAATTACTGATAAACCGACAAAAAAGATAAAACCCAAATATTGTTTTATCAAAAGTTTAAAATAGTTTAATATTTTTTAACTTCACCAAAATACCACCGAGTGGTTTATGTTTTCAACCCGGTCTAGGAAGTCTGGATTTTGCGAAATCCAAACCGCATTCAACTGGAACTGTGAACCCTATTCAACTGGAACTGTGAACCCTGTACCCTCTTTGATGGTGTATTAAGAAAGCATACTTGCATGTGTTAGGAGTGTAACATTGGTATCCGTCTATTTGAGTGTGTTGTAAGTATGAGTCACATAGTGCTTCATTTTTTAATACACGATGCCGTTGAATTTTTTAATACCATTTGTCTTATTCAAAATTTTTGTGCAAACATAAAAAAATATGAGTCATTCATAAAGAATCTTTAGTGGTAAATCAAGCCACAACAAAATAAACAATAGTTACAAACATGTCTAAAATGTCAATGGCGTCGTATATTAAAAAATGGATGGAGGAAATCATTAAAGGAAATGCAAGTTGCACATAACAATGGAAGCTTAGCTGTGCAAGTTTAGGTTGGATATGGCGACCAACAATATCAAAATTGTGCTATTAATAAATCATAATGCTGTATGGATAAATTCATTCGGTTGTGGTGATATTTATTTATAAGCTAGCAGACGTTCTTTTCCCCTATTTCAATTTGGCTAGCTGGAACTCTTCTAATTAGGCCCTAAGTTTTTAAAGAACAAACTATATCATGCTGAATCATAAAAGGTAAGAAAGCATTAATTCTAGTCTGGCCAAACATATAAGTTCTCAAAATTAAGCAGCAATGTATGTAGTGCAGAACTCTAAGTTCTCTAAGTTTAGGTATATTGTGTAAATGTAGGGTATGTTATGTAAATTTATATAACTGAAAGATAAATAGTTTCTAATTACCATAATGAATAATAATTTGTGTGACAATACCATTCCAGGACATGTTTTCAGGGGGCAGCGAGACATCATCTTCCACATTAATCTGGACAATGGCAGAACTCATCAGAAAACCAAAAGTAATGGCAAAGGCTCATGTTGAAGTGCGGCAAGCTTTCCAAGGAAAGAACACCATCACAGAGGATGACGGTGTAAACGAGTTGACCTATCTCAAAATGGTGATTAAGGAGTCATTGAGGATGCACTGCCCAGTGCCCCTTTTAGGCCCTCGTAAATGTCGAGAGACATGCAAAGTTATGGGCTACGACATACCGAAAGACACAACTGTATTTGTGAATGCATGGGCAATATGCAGAGACCCAAAATATTGGGATGATGCCGAAGAGTTTCAACCAGAGAGGTTTGAGAACAAAAGTATCGACTATAAAGGAACTAACTTTGAATTCCTTCCATTTGGATCGGGCCGTAGAATGTGTGCGGCTATGAACCTTGGCATTGCGAATGTAGAGCTCCCCTTAGCTAGCCTTCTGTATCATTTTGATTGGAAGTTGCCTGTTGGAATGATGCCTGAAGATGTTGACATGCAGGATGCACCTGGAATACTTGTAGGTAAACGCAGTAGCCTAATTATGTGCCCGGTTACACGTGTTGCTCCAAGCAACCCACAAGTGATAGCATCATAGATAACTCATCCTTTGTGGTAGATATTAACTTGAACGGTTTGTACTGGTGTGTAATCAAGTTTTGTATCAAATAATTAAGGTGTAATGGAAGACGGGTTTACATAATTTGGCTCCCACGTAGACAAAGGGCAGAAGACCAGTCATTACACTATTATCAGCCCCGTTGTTTCGTTATGCTACTTATGGCTATCTGAATGTCTTATTAGCAACTAAAAATAATTTGCGAGAAAAACTTTTACATACGTGTCCTTAGCGATTCAAAAAAAATGTTGTAAATTAAACTATGATAAAAAAAACTTCAAAAAGAAATTTTAAAATTAAAATTTGGCTTATAAGTACAATCATAAGCGAAACAATGAGGGTTGTATGTCACTACATGATCTAGTTTGAGAAAGAGATAATGTTTGCGTTCTCGACTGGAAGTTGGCAATCATGAAGGGATTGTCTCAGCAGCCTTGGCAGGTAGCCGTTGGTCCAAGCGGTCATGACAACGGTTGCTTTAATGCCTACTTCAAGTGTACGAGCACGTCTCTGAGACATTAGCATGTTAAGAGTTTCAGTCCTAGCCCATCATGGCCTATGAATGTGCCATGATTTGGGGTGTCAAAGGAGGCGGTGGCCGGAGCACGAGGGAGGGATGCCTCTCAGGTTGGAGATGACCACAGACGACGAGGATGACCTGGGGGAGGGAGAGAAATATGAGGAGAGTTATTTGTGGATAAGGATTCGGCCTCAGATTTAAAATTAATTTCTTTCGGTGGGAAACAGAGTTTTAACCTTTAGGGGGTGATAGACACCCAATTGCAACAGCTCTGGAGTGCTCCTTGCCCCCTAAAAATTAAACACTTCATCTGGTTAGGTTTGAGAGATAGAATTCAAGCCTCATCTAACTTAGCAAAAAAAGGGTTGGAATGGTTCAGCCCTGTGCTTACTCTGTGGGGAGCTAGAAAACAACAGACCATATCCTTTTTAGATGCCCTATGGCTACTTTTGTTTAGTGTTTGTGTAGAGATGTGCTGGGTTGGGGACAGATCCCTTTCAACTTCGATGATTTTTTCTGTTTAGCTTAACTTAGAACTGTTTTCAAACACATGAATGTTAAATTGGCGGTGCTTGCTGCTGTTAGTTGGACACTTTGGATTACTAGGAATAACATGGTTTTTCGAGATAAAATAGCCTACTCCCCACTAATGCTCCCTTTCCAAATCACTTCTTTCTTAATGTAGTGGAAACCACTTGTTGGCAACTTTTTGGTCCTGTGAAGGAAACCCGGTACTTTCCAAACTTTGATAATTTTCTCCTATTTCGTCCATTGGTGTCAAATTTGGATGTAAATACCACTTTTCAAAGGTGTGGAGACTGATGAACTGGAGTTGCTGACAAGAAGACTGAAGGAATGTTGTGCTGGACTGCGAAATATCAGAACTGGGGTGTGTTAGTTAGAGTTTTTTGCCGTCTGTTACTTTGTGGAGGTGTTTTGGAAAGCTTTTTGAATCGCTGCGTCTGGTGTATCTTCACTTCTGGGTCATGTGTTGTCCCTGCTGTCTAAAAATTGGTTGTTTCTATGGGCCGGAGGGGCCTCTTTTGGTCTATGTATGCACATTGATGTAAGCTGGAATCCCCAGCAAGACAAATTTGCTTTCTATATAAGTAGGGTCGTTTCGACATTTTCTCTAATAAAAAAGCTTTGAACATTCATCCTGGATATCGGTTTTAATATCTAAAAGAAAACCAGTATCAGTCTGTAGAAACAAATAAAAAATCAATTATTAGTTGGTCAGATGCAAACCTATACGACTCAATTAGGAATTTAGGAACAGCGAGCCCAGCGTCATTTTGACCGCCACTCCAAACATGATCAATCCTACCGTAAAAAATAATATCGTTTTCAATTTTTTTTACTGTATAATTTAGTTTTATATTTTTTCTTTTTATTAAGTTGTCACTAAATAATTAAATTTATAAATATAAAAAAATCCCGACTATATACCAATATAGTTCTAAAAAGAAAAAAAAAGTATTATTTCTGATAATTTTGATCCTTACTTGTTCCTGGTTTACTTCCATGTCAAGAGTCCGAGTTATTTGAGATGAGTCCTTTAAATCATTGAAGGACTCAAGGACGACTTTTTGTTCCTGTAAATTTTCCTTCCTGCCGGCAGCATGGGCTAACCACGTGAGGGGCGACCGTGTATCGCGATATGGATATAACGTATGGGACTATCTATGAATATTTTTCGGGTATGATATATGATATATATGTATCGCTATATTTGCAACCTGGTGTGTTCGGTAATGAGGGATGGGTAGTAAGGGATGGGAACTAATCTTGCCGCACGTAAAATAGAGCGGTCTATTAGCGCGATTAATTAAGTATTGGCTTTTTTAAAAAAAATACATAAATATGATTTTTTTAAGCAGCTTTCGTATAGAAAGTATTTTTAAAAAATGAATCGTTTAACCGTTTGAAAAGTGTGCCCACGGAAAAAGATGAGAGTAGAGTCCCAACTCCTTTTGCCCTGTTGTTATTACCTTTTTTTTCGCATGATAGCTACATACAACTTATATAAATATTAAATCGAACATTAGAAAAATAATTTATTGGATCCGAAAGCTGAGATCCCCATACTGCTAGAAAAACCAATCCTATTATCTAAGATCCCCATATTGCTTGGAATAAAAAGATTCATAACCAAAAGCCCGATACGATCCCATCCGCCCGATACGATGGTGCGGTATGGTGGGACGAATGGGCGAGGAGTTCCACGGCGCGCGTGGATCGGTGGATGGAGCTATGCACATGGTGTGTACGTGCAACGTATTCGCACGGGAAGGCGCCGTGTTCCGCGGTCGGGTTGCCACACCTCTTCGACTTGCACAACATCGATCGAGTTCGCCACGCACTTGCCAATTAAATTTGCCATGGCCTTTTCTGCCTATTTATATCAGAAAACCTAGACAACGGTATCCCGTTGGACGGGATACCCTTCTATGAGACAGTACCTGATACCTATTGTGGTATAACTACATGGTACCCGATAACTGTGATACATGTTACCCAGTACCTGTGATACCTAGGATCTAATACCTGTAATACTCGTGCAAGAGAATAGTTAATATGTCTATCCCGTTGCAATAGGATTCTGTTTTGTAGCAGCTCTCTATTTATATAGTACCCCAGTATGCTGCAACTTCTACGTACTCTGTAAGGTAGCCAGCTGCTCGATTTCGCACGTACTGTGTCATGGACGACAAGCTGCTGCTGCTGGCTCTGGCCGTGTCCGTCGTCTCCATCGTGACCATCTCCAAGCTGGTATATCGTGCAACCAACAAGCCGAGGCTGAACCTGCCGCCGGGGCCATGGACGCTGCCGGTGATCGGCAGCCTCCATCACCTCGTGATGAGGAGCCCCAGCATCCACCGCTCGATGCGGGCGCTCGCCGAGAAGCACGGCCCGCTCATGCAGGTGTGGCTCGGCGAGGTGCCCGCGGTGGTCGTGTCGTCGACGGAGGCGGCGGAGGAGGTCCTCAAGAACCAGGACGCCAGGTTCGCCGACCGGTTCATCACCACCACGCTCGGGGCCATCACCTTCGGCGGCGGCGACCTCGCCTTCGCCCCCTACGGCGAGCGGTGGCGCCACCTCAAGATGCTCTGCACGCAGCAGCTGCTGACCGCCGCGCGGGTGAGGTCATTCCGGCGGATCCGCGAGGAGGAGGTGGCGCGCCTGGTCCGGGACCTCGCAGCGTCCGCCGCCGGCGGCGGCGAGGTCGCCGTGAACCTCAGCGAGAGGGTCGCCAGGCTCGTCAACGACATCATGGTGAGGTGCTGCGTCGGCGGCCGGAGCAAGCACCGCGACGAGTTCCTCGGCGCGCTCTGCACCGCCCTGAGCCAGACGTCGTGGCTCACCGTCGCCGACCTCTTCCCGTCGAGCAGGCTCGCGCGGATGCTCGGCACGGCGCCGCGCAGGGCGCTCGCCAGCCGGAAGAAGATGGAGCTTATCTTGGAGCAGATCATACAAGAACGAGAGGAGATGACGACGGACAGGAGCGGCGATGGCGAGGCGGGGCCCACAAACGAGTGCTTCCTCGACGTCCTGCTCAGGCTTCAGAAGGAGGGGGACACACCAATCCCAATTACCATGGAACTCATCGTCATGCTTTTATTTGTAAGCAATTGCCTCCTCACTCCCAACCCCCTCACAACAGCATCCAACAACTAATTGAATTTTGAGTGTGGAAATATAACTATGGATGTAAATTTGGACCGGTAGTTATTCAGATCCATACCTATAAAAACCTTATATTTTGAAACGGATGAAGTATTATTCTTTACGTAGGTCGTCTGTTTTTTTTCTTACTACATGTTAGTCATATCAAAATGAGAGAATCCATTATATGCCATTGACTTTGTCACACGTCTACGATTTGCCACTGACCTTGCCATGTTCTACAATATGCCATCGACTTTTGCTTAACTTCTACAATTTACCATCGCCGTCCGGTTAGCCTTCGTTAGTACTTTACAATTTTATCCAAATGACCAAAATACCCCTGGGACAAAAAATCCAAAATTTGGATAAAATTATCAAAATATTATGTTATAAACATAAGATTGTAAACATCCAAAATTTGGTCAAAAACTTAAAATCTAATATTTCAGAATTTTTATCCAAATTTTGAAAGTTTTTGTCCCAAGGGTATTTTGGTCATTTCGACAAATTTGTACTTAACGGAGACTAACCGGACGGCGATGGTAAATCGTAGAAGTTAAGCAAAAGTCGATGGATATTATAGAACATGACAAAATCAGTGGCAAATCGTAGACGTGTGACGAAGAACAAAAGTTGACATGTAGTGTCCCCTGTCCAGTAGCAAATTTCCATACTTTAAGAGTGTCTTCTCTAAAAAATCACTTCGTGCAATGTTTTTATTTATAAGCTAGGCGATATCTTTTTTCCCCTACTCTCTTGAAGTTACTATTCAGATAGAAAATTGTTTTGGCAGCTAGTTTGGGAGATCAGCTGCCTAGCTTGAACTGTAATAATTGGGGTCTAATTAATCTTTTTCTATGAAAAAATGAGACTTTGGCCAAATCCCATTTTTAATCTTGGGATACATAAAAGAGCATCAAGTTGGACAAATGCAATTACATACTTTAAAAAAAAACTTCTTGGTGAAGGTCCACTAAAGCAGCACTGTTTGTAGAACTCTAGTTTAGATATGTTTGTGTAAATATTGAGTATGTTTTGTATAACTTTATATATAACTAAAATATAAATAATTTTTAATCATCGATAAATAATAGCTTGTGTGCTAATATTGTTTCAGGACATAGTTTCGGGGGGCACAGAGACATCAACTATCGTACTAAATTGGACTATGGCAGAACTCATCCGTACACCAAGAGTAATGGCTAAGGCACATGCTGAGGTGCGGCAAACTTTCCAAGCAAAAAGCACCATCACAGAGGATGATGATATTAGTGGGTTAACCTATCTCAAGATGGTGATTAAGGAGTCATTGAGGATGCACTGCCCGGTGCCCCTTTTAGGCCCTCGTCGATGTCGTCAGACATGCAAGGTAATGGGCTATGACATACTGAAGGACACAACTGTATTTGTGAACGCATGGGCAATGTGCAGGAGCTCAACATACTGGAATGATGCCGAGGAGTTTAAGCCTGAGAGGTTTGAAAACAAATGCATAGACTATAAAGGAAGCAATTTTGAATTCGTTCCATTTGGATCTGGCCGTAGAATGTGTGCAGGCATGAATCTTGGCATGGCAGATGTAGAGTTTCCCTTGGCAAGCCTTCTTTACCATTTCGATTGGAAGTTGCCCGATGGAATGTCTCCTGAAGATATTGACATGCAGGAGGCACCTGGACTATTTGGAGATAGACGCACTAGCCTGATTCTATGCCCTATTACGCGTGTTGCTCCAAGCGACCTACAAGTGATAGTATAATAGATTACGCATCCTTTGTGATACCTAATAAATCATGAACATTTCATGGTACAATCAAGTTGCATATCAAATAAGGGGAAGTGTATCCTCTGTTGAGTCACTGTCTTACTCTGCCGACATGTTATTGGCACAATTGCAAACTGCACTAAGTCTGTGTTCGTTTGTGTGGTATAGGGTGAGAAAGCACCTCGTTTTCCGCGCGCACGCTTCCCAAACTACTAAACGGTGTGTTTTTTGCAAAAAAAATTTTATAGGAAAGTTGCTTTAAAAAATCATATTAATCCATTTTTGAAATTTAAAATAGTTAATACTCAATTAATTATACGCTAATGGCTCACCTCGTTTTGCGTATCTTCCCAATCTCCTTCTCCTCAAACACACCATAAGTATCCAGGAAGCCTCATCCCAAATATAGGTGTCCCATGTTATCAAATTAGATGTTATGAAAGATGGGTCTCCATAATTTGGTTTCCATGTATCATGAATGTTTCGTGGTATAATCAAATCGAATATCAAATAAAGTGTTATGAAATATGGGACTGCATAATTTGGTTCTCACGTTAACAAGGCCAATCAGGAAAGCTAACTATTACGGTGGTGTTCTTTTCTCTTGAAGATGAAGATTAAGCTTTTTAAGCAAAACAAGGTGATATTAACGTACAATTGATTGAGTTTTAATTATTACAAACTTGAAAAATAGATTAATATGATATTTTAGAGAAACTTTCATATAGAAAGTTTTCGCACGAAATGCACTGTTTTGCAGTTTAAAAAGCGTGTCACGAAAATCTTAATATTCAACCAACTCTGGTTGGAGAAAAGAACGGGACTAAGATTCAGATTTTTACCTCGGTTTTCGTTAGCATGCGATTCAAATTTTACATTGTTTCCGTTAGCATGCTTTTCAAACTAGTACATGGTGTATTCTGTGAAAAGTTTTCTATATAAAAGTTGCTTTAAAATATCAAATATATCCATTTATCAAATTTATAATAGTTAGAACTTAATTAATTATAAGCTAATGATTTTCTCATTTTACGTGCGCCACCTTTATTTTTATCGGTTTCAAACACCACCTAATACTTCCAACACAAGTTTGTATCTGCATGTGGAAAAAGAGAAACCAGAAGCTAGCGTTCGTCTGACATCTGACATCGCTGTCCTAACCAGTGAGGACCAAGGTTTAACAAACCGATTGAGATAGGGTTAGCACCACCGCATGGTTTGATGGTTACCAGTAGGGGTGAAAACGGTACGGAAACGAACGGAATCTACCTTTATTATTTTTGTTTTCATATTTTTTTTGGAATCAAAATCGGAATCGGAAACTCCGGATACGAAAATGGAATCAAATATTATCAAAACCGAAAACGAAGCGAAAACGACCGGCGTAAGGTAACGAAAATTTATCAGAATAAAAAAACCCCTCAAACTGATAAATCCAATTCTCAAGTCTCAACGGTCAACAATTCATCATAAAACATAATCATATAAGTCCAATTTTTAAGTCTTAACAGCACATCACAAAACACAATCTATGGAATAAATTATCTATGTTTAAAAGGGTAATGCTGTTGATAAATCCTAATGAAGGAAAAAATATTCTTATGCAACTTCAGATTTGCATAACAAATATTTTGTTAAAAAATAACAACCAAACAACATGGTACTCACTGTTCAGTGCTTAAAAAAAATCCAGTCACAAAATTTCCGAAAATTTCCAGAAAATTTTCAACCGATTCCGAGTTCCGACGGAAACTGCCCTTATCCTTTCTAAGAAAATATTTCTGAATTCGTTTCCGTTTCAGAAAAATTCCAAAAAAATTCCAACCGACAGATTCCGTTTTCGAAAATAGGTCCGAATTCGTTTCCGTTTCAGAAAAATTCCAAAAAAATTTCAACCGACAGATTCCGTTTTCGAAAATAGGTCCGACAGATTCCATTTCCAAAAATAGGTCCAGAATCTGAAAAATTTGTACCGTTTTCACCCCACCGGGGTGGCGCATGGTTTAGCCGTAATTTTAAAAACTAAAGATTACCGCACGTTATAACCATACGGTTTTCTAAACCCTGATGTGCAGGCGTAGACGTGTTCGATTTGCGATATTGTAAAGCAGAACCTTTTGTCCGGCAACACATCAGAGTTGTCTTGCATTTCTTTAGAATGGCCTTGTCACCGGGAACAGTTCCTCTCAAAAAGGGTGATAAGCAGTTGATCACATATTCAGTCATCATTACGATGCAACTATTCGGACCGAGATTCATCCAATACGCCATAATGTTACAGGAAACGAACTAATGTAGCTGCTCCACTATTACGAATTTGATCGAACGGCTGAACGGCTCCAGATTCACCTCACACACTCGTATGCCAACTCGATCTTTGCACCCATCACTAGTCTGCTAGTTTGGGAACTTCATTTTGTACTGCTGAGCAGTCTGAAAAGAGAAAAGATCTCAATCAAAATAAGCAACACGATATGCAAAAACAATACCAGGATGATGTTATCCCCTTACCATAAAGGTCGCTGTAATCATCTTTCCTGCGAACCATCTACCATGCAGTGCGCGTTGAGCAGCTGTCGCAGCTGCTACACTGTCGAAATGAAGGTACACAAAGCCAGCAGTATTTCTGTGCAATAATAGCCGATGTTAGATTTTCTTTTTTTAAAAAAACAAGGTTAGACGATTCCAAGTTGGAAACGAACAGCCAGCACAATATGAACCACTCTGTAGGCTTGTTGATAGGCATTGCCCATTTGTACCCAAAGTGATTGAATCTACCACAGTTTTAGTACAATAAAAATGAACCTTTACAAACTATAGACAGCCTTCCAAGTATATTAGAGAAAGCCCAGAGCCCACAAAAAGCTTAATAAATTGATATATCTAACAAGATTACAGGAACCCTTGGGTGGCATGGATGACATGTGAGCATTTGTGCAAAATAAATGGTCATATTAGTCAAATCATAGGTGTTAAAGATAAACATGGTATGCCTATCCTAATACGATTAAGATTCGCCAAAAAAAGTAAACCAATTACTTACTTGTCAACAAAAATGTGATTTACTGCACCAAACTTTGAGCATTCATCCTGGACATCATCTTTAATATCCAAATCAAAATCAGGATCTGTCTGTTAAAAATGAACATTCAATTAGTCGGTCAGATGCGAACATATACAATTGATGA
Organism: Oryza glaberrima; assembly: GCF_000147395.1. NCBI lineage: Eukaryota > Viridiplantae > Streptophyta > Magnoliopsida > Poales > Poaceae > Oryza > Oryza glaberrima. The sequence goes on along the minus strand of NC_068335.1, from coordinate 15,457,990 downwards.
ACTGAAACTAAAACAAATAACATTTTGAATCATACAATAAAGAAATGTAAAGTGGCCATCTAAATTGAAGGAACAGAGCGATAAACTTAAAACATAAATATATAAATACCTCCACTGCAGGGTCAAACATGTTCTTCAGCAATAGAAACTCAGTAGGTGAACCAATATCTGCAGATTGAGTACCAGGAATTTGTATGCCAGGAACTGTTCCAATAGCAGGTATTGTTGGTTGTATGAGTGAAGTGGTTGGCAGAGGAGCACCAGTAACCGATGCAGACGGTAACTCAACAGATGTGTTCACACCAGGAATACCAATACCACCAGTTATGCTGCAGATAAACACAAAAGAAATTATCAAAGGAGATTCAGTGAATGGAATTTTCAATGAATGTGAGGTATAACAGTACTACAAAAATAAGAATGTTTCCATTAAACCATGAAGAATGGTCTCGACAGAACTACTATACATGAATCCTGCCGATAAGGCAGTAGGTGCTATCAAGTATCAACATTTATGATTCAACATTCATGATTGCACATATAACTCCAGCAGAGAGATCTAGGATCTCACCATCTCAATCTGCACGTGTCTCAATTTTTATCCTAATCTACTCAACATTTTTCACAGAATTTTAAAATATTGGGCTTAGTTCACATAAGATCAGCTTTAGGATCAACCCATTCCTCAAATCAGATACCCCATAGAGTTTTAGACATGGCAAGATGAATCAAGACAGCAGCTGGTCCCCTCATGAAAAATGAAAAAACATATCACAAGGATAGCAAAAGCAGGAAAAGCGCGTAGTAACAAATAAGATACCTGGTTGCAGTGCCACTCCGGTCCAATTTACGCATCAGCATAGCTCTAGAGCTTGCATTTAATGCCTGCACATATTTAATTAAAATATGAATACGCAAATAAAAAATGTGATGTGTATAGCCCAGCATATTTCCTGGTTTTCCCATACAACATAACGAGTACACAGTTAGCAGCAATAAAAAGATGTGGCTGCAACCTCAAAATTATAGTGACCAAGGGATAACCTAAACATACAGCTGGCAACCACAACAAAATGGATTAATCATGTAATAAAGTGGGTGTTTCAGGTTGTTGTGCGTGAAAGCGTATAAAAGGGGACACACTACTAAGGAGAACCCACCTTCTTATGGTCAAAAACTCAAAATAAGCATTTGAAGAGACTTAAAAGTTAAAACCATCACTATATTAGCATGTTATTGTTTCAAAAACACTGGTAGGTATAAGCAGAGAACAAAGAAGGGGCGTCACAATCATATTCTAGGAGACTAATATCAGTAAGTGATCTGAACTGGTACATATTGACAATCTAAGCAAAGATGCCATGCTGTTATTAGTACAGTTATACTTCCATAAAAAAGCAAAGATGCCATGCCACAATTATTAATAATGTTGTACTTCCCAAAAGGATAAACATCAAGAAAAACATAGTTCATGTAAATTACTGTTTATGTCGAAATGAGAATAGCTATTGCACAACAAAAAAAAATACTTCCAGGAAAGAGTTACTCAATAAATATTTTTTTTTTCACGACACCCATTGTAGAATTAGCATTTGGTAGAATGTGCAATATACACTTTTAACCACAAAATGCCTCATCCGTCTCAGCTCTATATTTTTGCCACACTAACCCATTCCTATTGTAGAACAAGTACTATTTGGTGTAAAGTGTAATATATGAGCAAAAGATATAAAATTGCAGACAGTTTAAACTCTGAGCAATTTTTAAGTCCATGGAAATATTTGTATTAGGTAAAATAAACTTAGCAAGTGTGAGCGCAAACCATAAAATTGTAGTTAAAAATTCTCTGCATACTCCCAAATTTTCAAAAGAAAGGAGCTATAAAATATGATAAATCCATTTACAAAAGACTGTACAAGAGGAAAGAAGTGGAAAGGATTGGAAAACATACCAAACCTCCACCTTCATCATCATCTAAATCTCCCGTAGTTGCACCCCCAACTTGCAAACCAGCTTGCTCAGTAACAGCCGAGACCTGATTGAAACAAATACTTGTCAGATGGATTCTTAGCATGTTCCAAATCTTTGAGCTATACTATATACATATTAAGAAATTTACCTTAATTACTCTTCCAGCAATATCAAGCTGACCATTTAAACTCTGAGCAGCTTTTGCATCTTCAAGCCGTGCGAACTGCAAAACAAAATAATTAGCATTACAGGGTTTCATGGTCAGATGTTCAGAGCTTCAAGGCATATATGGAAACTTGCCTGGATGAAACCGAAACCTTTACATAGCCCGGTTAGTGGATCTACCGGCAGCTGGACAAGCTCCACTTGCCCAAATGGTTCGAATACCTGAAATGGAGTATTCATTACCACATATAACAAGATGCACATTAAAAAAGTGTACAAGCATCAGCTATGGTACTTCAGACAAAAAGTCAAAATCTAGCAGCATCTTTCTCAAAGGATAATATTAATATTCAGGACGTCCAACTACTGTTGTTCACTAAGGAACTTCAAATAAGTCCCACTTCAATACTTCATGTACAATTGGTTGACAAAAATACCACCTTTTATCTCAGAGCCAACAATTATTTACATAGAATTGTTTTATTCGAGGTGAAAAGAAGAAACAAAATTTGCATACATTGCAAACTTGTTGCAACTAGCAATTGAATGAAAATTTTAGAAGATTGTTTTCTCAATATGAGGTACTTTATCACAAGTTATTTATTTCAGGACAATTTTGGTGAATAATTTGGGGAACAGCAACCAGTTTGAGGAAGACAAAATGGCTCTAGGATCACTTTTCAGTGGCACAAGAAACAAAATTTGCATACATTGCAAACTTGTTGCAACTAGCAATTGAATGAAAATTTTAGAAGATTGTTTTCTCAATATGAGGTACTTTATCACAAGTTATTTATTTCAGGACAATTTTGGTGAATAATTTGGGGAACAGCAACCAGTTTGAGGAAGACAAAATGGCTCTAGGATCACTTTTCAGTGGCACAGCAATGTTATTTCAAACTAGTGTTATAAGCAAGTTAGACATTAAGTACTTAAGCTGTGCCTATATTAAAATGAATAACCAAAGAAACCACGTACACCTAAATGAGATAGCAATGACACAAAAGAAACCACGCACATTAATTCAATTTTGTCATTATTTTACTATGTTTTCTCATCTACAAACTGGGAAGCAATGTATCACTGTTTGTGCTAAAAGATTCAGTGGTTCACCTGTCTCAATTGATCCTCAGTGATATTGGAATGTAGGTTGCCAACATACAACTTTCTTGCTCCACCTGAAGCTATTCCACCTGATGCCACGTTTGACTGAACTAGATTCTTTTCAGCCTCTGAGGGCTTAACCATCACTTGTTGCCCAAGAAGCACCTGACCAGTTAGAGCTATCGCCATTGGAACAGACATAGCATCATAGAACTCAATGTACCTGCCATGTTATATAGATCTTTAGTACTCGTATCAGAGTATCCAACTAAAAACTGTCAAGGAAGTACATTTTATAAGTAGTCTCATATATGTTAAGTCTTTTTTTCATAAGCTCGCAGAAACTTTGAAATTTGGATTAAACTTTTGTGTGCAGCAAACTTTTAAATTTCGTTCTTGGGCATCCTCATTATTTCCTAAAAACCTGCACCAATTGTTTTGTCAAATAATCTGGAATCAAACTGTCCAAGATTGCTGACGGCATCAGAATGATCTAATATTCCATCTTACTTGTAACTGTCGACAATCCCAGCAGGTAGACCAAATTATAAATATTTCAGTGTGCAATCCTGTTGAGTATGACAAACTGATGAAAAATGTTCCCCAAGAAAAAAATATCAATTACGAACTATATAAGTGTTTATACAATTATACAACCAGAAATAGATCCAAAAACAAAATGTAGTAGAGTCTGATAAGTAATATTCAAAACAAAAAAAAAACTACCAATCAATTAGATTTCCAAAGAGAAATTTAAACAAAATAAATTGTCTATAAAAAGCTTTTCAGGAGACATTTGTCGTAGTAACCAAATTTATCCTATAGCATTAACTCTAATAAGAAGCTAAACCAGACTAGACAAAGCGTGTACAAAATTGCAATTTAATGTATACTCAAGCAAGGCATACCATTTGGAAGTTGAACTGGCACGTGCCCAGGCTACAAGTAGATTTTGATTGAAGCACACTTGTTTTTTTTTTTTTGAGTTATGGTTCTCTTGCCAAGAGCAGGCATAGATCTGGGTAATCCTAGTTGACATAGCAATGCTACTGTTGCTTCTGTAATGATATTTGTTTGCAAGTGTGCACTTGTTCCAAATTAGCACACTTAAGCGTGAAACATGTATCTACCACTGCTGGTGGCTTCAATATGCTTCTGAGCTTTTACAAGAAAACATGCATCACGATTGTAACATGCTTATTTGAAAGCTCCTGATACTCCCCAAAAGTTCCATCAAACGACAAATTGGTGATATTGTGTGCTCAAACTGTTTGATTATTGTCTTTTCTAATGTCATATTTGCTATGTTCAAAGTATTTTGCATGTGTTATGGAAGCAAGGAGTCATCCATGACTAACAACAATCCTATGGCCGGGTCAAAATTTTAGCCCACATATTCTGGAAGTCGAATTGTTAAAGTCAAAGAACACATGTACATTCTAGAAAAAACATCCAGTGAAAGGAATGTACAATTGTACATCAGAGCAAATAAAGAGGTACCAAGAACTCACCCAACTCCTTTGGAACGCCGCGAGTTCCTGTCCATAATAAGGCGAACATCACGGACCTTCACAGAAGAGTAAGAGCAATCATTAGATGCTTGGATAAAAGTTTAATACAACCAGAAATCTTAACAATCACATAATTTCAACACAAGTGATGAGTCAATAATAAACAAGTGAAAAACACAATGTCTGTCAATTTCTCATATGTAATGTAACTATATTAACAAAATAATCAATCAGTCCAAGCCTATGTCATAAATTTGAAGTTTCGGTGTTCATCAATGCTATGCACATAGATAAAAATATTGTAAGATGGGAACAGTTTCAAATCAGAGCAGTGTGATGTAAACATGTTCTCACCTTCCCTGCTCTTGAGAAGAACTCATAGACGTCTCTTTCATCTGCCTTCAAAGATAGCTACAGTAATGCCAATGAACATTAGCATAATGCATAAAGAAGAAAAATAAAAAAGTTACTTGTGAAACCAACCTGGAAGGCAAATACAGTCCTTTGATCTCTTTCTGGATCAGCTTCTGGCTCTGCACCGTCATCTTTCCTACGTCTGCATATAAAAAAGGAACTTGAGAAAAGAGAAAAGCAGCATAATCAACACATCAAAGGATGATGAATAAAAAATATCAAAATTACAGATGGCATAATCATTGCCTATCAGAAACCCTTGATAAGCACAAAAAAAATCAGTTATCTAAAAATCTCTCAACGTAGTAGGCTAGCAGCCAGGCCCAGTTGCTAGCTTATAAATGCATCACAAGAAAGAAAAAATGAAGATTCATGACCTGATATCCTTAGTCAGGACCAATTGCCAAGACCATCTGAAGACTGCCCTAGCGAATTGTATCTGCGAGTCCCACATTCATGTTCAATATTCAAGTTTGACAAACCTAGATGATATAATGACAGTAAGCTACAACAGACATTTAGAAGCTATGCAGATCACCAGAGATAGAACCATCGCTATGTTCCATGTGTACACAAAGAACAGACAAAACCAAATTCAACACATAATCACTAACTTTTTCAATAAAAAAATTGCATGCATTCAATAAGTAACATCCTATACCCATCTCACACAACTTTAATCACTTTAAGTATCCCCAAGAAAAATTAACTATTTGATAATGCAATCCATAGCTAACACAAGATAAAACCCCTATTGAAACACATAAATTTCACAGGAATTCGATAAAAACCATTAAATTACACAAGGGCCTAGGGGTTTCTACTAAAGCAAATCACATCAACGATTCTATCATATTCCAGGTGTTGCAATAGATATTCCAGATGTTGCAATAGAGGTGTTGCAATAGAGAGGTTGGGGAGTTGAGAAATTCTCACCTAACATCGCGGTCACGGTAGTCACGGTTGCGGTCGCTGCGTTCGCGCTCCTTCTGGAGCTCCCTCACCATCTCCTCCTCCTCCGTGCGGCGACGCTCAGGGCGGCTGCTGCTTCTTCGTTCCCTCCCGCTATCCCTCTCCCTGCGCCTGTCCCTCTCGCTGTCCCTGTCCCTGTCCCTGCTCCTATCCTTCTCTGCGTCCTTGCTCCTATCCTTCTCCCCATCCTTGCCCCTATCCTTCTCCCCATCCTTGCCGCGGCTGCGGCTGCTCCTCTCCTTCTCCTTCCCGTCATCCCGATCCCGGTGCTCCCGGCCGCCGCCGCCGCCGTGGTGCCGGTCACGGTCCCGGTCCCGGTCCTCCCCGGAGCGTGAGCGCTTCGACCCGCGCTCCTCGTCGTCGCGGCCGCCGCCGGAGGAGCGCCGGCGGGAGCCGGCGCGGTCCTTCTCGCCGGAGCCGTTGGTCGACGGCGCGGAGGGCTCGACCGTCTTCTCTAGGTACTCGTACTCGTCGAACTCCATGGCGGCGCCGCTCGTCGGCTCGCGTGGAGACCTGGATTTGGTGGGGGGGAGAAGAAGCAGAAACCCTAGAAGGAGCGCTCGACGATCGAAACGTAGCGGATGTTGGAAGGGGAAAGATAAAACCCTGTAAATCAATTGGACTCCTTGCTTTGAAGATTAAAAGCCCACCAAACAAGGCCACATATTCTTTTAGATGGGCCTCAATGCCTCTCATACATCAAAGCATTTGAGCATCGTACATTATTACGAAAGACGACCGGCAGAGGTGGGAAAACCGGTCGCTCCCCTCCCCCATGCGCACGCTCCCCTCTCCTCATCTGGAACCACCCACTTATCCCTTTTCTTGTTCCATAAAAGATATTTCACTTAGTGTATTTACAATGTTTCACTACGTATAGATCTAATGTTGCAGTGAACTTAAATACTCCATTGCAAAAAAAAACCCACATATTTTGGAAACTCTCTATTAAGGGAATTTGGTTTATTTTTTATTCCACAAAAATATTTCACCTAGTGTACTCACAATGTTTCACTATGTATAGATCTAATGTTGTAGTGAACGAAACATTGCATTGCAAAAAAAACCCACATATTTTGGAAACCCCCTATTAAAAGAATTTGGTTTATTTTTTGTTCCATCGAAAAATATTTCACCTAGTATACTCACAATGTTTCACTATATATAGATCTAGTATTGCAGTGAACTGAAACATTCTTTCGCTATTTGCTGAAACATTATTTTTTTATAAGGTGAAACAACACCCGATTTAAACGAGTGAAACATTTTCGATCTACTTAATGAAACAATTCCGATATACCTGGTGGAACATCGTGCAACATTTAAAAATAATTTGATAATAAGCTAATTTTTTTCGTCGGAATATATCCATGTGTGGTCTTGTTTTGAAGATTTAATTACAACGAATTTAATGGTGCAATCGGATCATGATTTGGATAAATAATTTACGAGAAAATCAGTTGCACGTAAATCGGTCGTTGACGTCGGTGCGCCCGATTTTGCTCTAAACGGATTGGTCGCCCGAGCCGTAGACTCATCCAGATGAAATTTTTATTTTTCCTTTTCCCCTTTAATTCTGGGATGGGAAAGGTGTTGGATAATAAAACGCCAAATCTATCTCGACTTAACGAGCTATGGCCACGAAACGTGAGGGAAGTACTACTATACGTTATACACATGCAAGTTTTTTTTTCTATTAGGCTATGCAGGTCTTTTTTACCTTCTTAAAAAATTTACTCTTAAATTACTTATCCGATCTACAATCTAATTACACCATTGTGTTCATTGCAATTAAATCTTTATAACAAGATCTTACATGACTATCCGATCTACAATCTAATTACACCATTATGTTCGTTGTAATTAAATCTTTATAGCAAGATCTTACCTGATTATATTATGATGACAAAACATTTATGTTGTAAATTATTTATTATATATGTAAGTTACTTTTATCGTATTATCGGAGGATGAACTCCTCGAGCGGGGGACTGTGAGGCCCCTCCTTTGTTAGTTCGGCCGGAGGCAGCGAGTGAAAGTTGAGGAGTTGGTAGGATTAAGAGAGATCGAGGGGGTCAGGCCCTCGACGAAGATGAGATACTCGATAGTTATCCATGTTCGGGCCGCTAAAAAGCGTAATACCCTACTCATGTGTATGATGATTTTTCTGAGCTTACAAAGTCTCTGAATCTCTATTGTACAAGGTAGGGCTAAGTGTTCCACCTCTTGATTGATCGATCTCTCTCCTCACTAGAAATGGACCTCCTTTTATACTCCAAGGAGTTCCCACATGCATTGGGAGTGTTGCCTAGTGAAGAGGGAAAATATTCTCTATATTAAATGTGTGTCTCGTGCCTCAACCTAGAAGTCGTCTATACATCGGCTGCTGTGTGGGGCCTATCAAATCATGCGGGCTGACGTAGGCCGACTCGGGGAGGATCCCCGTCATTTACCATTTAATGGAGGTGGACTTGGGGGCGCGCATGCATCGGGAACACGATCTCGGGCATGTCCAGAGCGGTCAAGCCGACTCTGGACAGTCGAGAGGCGTTGGGCCAATCATCATCGCGATGGGATGGGGCATACCTGCGGCACCGCTACACGCCGCCTGACACCCGGCCAAAGCACGCCTGGCTTTGCCGCCGTCTTATCTGTCATTCGACCGGTCACGCACTGGTCACGAGTTAGTCAGGCGCGCAGCACATTCATAATGCTCACGAGTTAGTCAGGCCGCATTTAATGTGGCATGGTGCGCCTGCTCTGCCCGCACTAAATGCGGTTAGGTGGGCGCTAGGGGGTGTCCACCTAACATCACATGCATGGTGGCCACGTGGTGACCGCCCCGAGGAGCCTGACCCCTCGGGCTAGGGAGGGGCGGCTGCAACCCATCCACGGGCCCGATCCCCTTGGGGGAAGCGCCACGTGGACATTGGGGGGGGCGGCTTCTCCCCTTTAAGCATGGTACCCCGGACTCATATCACCGACACATATATATAAATTACTATTAGATTTGATTAAATTACTTCTCATACATTCATAATGCTCTGAGTTGATTGCTTGTATTATTGCTCTTAGTCAATTCCATAATTTGTGCTGATTAAATTTAATTTCTAGATAGACCCATATTTTTATCCTTACAACGGATTTACTTCTAATGTCGTAACAACTTACTTTTATTCTATGCTAAGTTATTTTTATGATTTATATAAATTGCTTTCAGTCTTTATTAAATTTACTTTCATAAATGTATTTACGTGAAAATCTTCTCTACACTTTCCTTTTGAATTTACTCCACATAGTTTCTTATTTCAACTCACTCATAATGTAATTACTTCTAATGCTATATAGAGTTACTTCTATTGCATAGCTAAGTTACTTCTACAATTTAAAGAAATTACTTTTAAATTAATAAAACGTTTGAAAATATTTAACATGGATCTTGTTTCGTCGTATATTTTGAGTGGAGTATAATGATACAAATAAATAAAAAAATATGTGATTTAAAAAATATAAGTCATTAAAGAGGTAAAAAAGACAAGCACCATGATATTCAAAATCTGGATGAAGTGGTCGCTGCTCTAAGCAAACGGGCAACCGATCGCTTTGTAGTCACGTCCGTAAAATTATTAGCAACTAAATACAATATGCATCATTAAATAGTTGCTAAAGATCTTCAGGTCCTTGAGTTATTTCTCTATGTACTCACAGTACAATTTGATGCTGCGATCATCTCAATAGTTTATCTAATCATCTGCTGATCATGGAAAAACAAAAGCAGATCAAAAATTGAACATACGGCATATGCGATAGAGTATCTAAGTCACTTGGGCAATATTGAGGTTTTATCGAGAAATTTAACAATATTCCACACTATAGAGGTGGCTGTAACAAGATGCCACTCAATAGAATGTCCTTATAAAAATACCACTACATAGAGGATGCTTTTTAATAAAATGCCACTTTAGGGTGATTAGAGAATCTGTGTGCCACGTGCTGCCCGCAAAAAATATCCACGTCTACTCACCAGCGTCCTCTCCCCCCTCCCCGCCGCCGCCACCCATGCAAATCCCAAGCTCCTACCACATCCGCCACCATCTCCAGCCTCCACTTCGCCTCCTCCTCCACGCCGTGCTCCCCTCTTCGCCGTCCCCGCCACTCCTCCCTGCCCTCTTCGCCGTCGCCGTCGCGCTCTCCGAACACCCCCGCGGCGGGCGCCAGGCTGCACGGAGCCGGCGAGCGAGATGTGGCCCACCGCCGCGTCCCTCCGCCTAGGAGCCGACGCCAACGGAAGCGCGAACGGGCAACAGCAGCCAACTCCGGCGAGCGCGCAGAAGGGCGACGAAAGTGACGGCCGAGCGGGGGAGCAGCTGCGACGACTCCGGCGAGCACGCGGAAGGGCGATGAAAGCGGTGGCCAAGCAGGGGAGCAGCGGCGACAACCGCCCGGCCGAGAGAGGCCTCTAATCACCCCTAAAGTGTGATTAAAAGCCTCTAATCACCCAAAATTGTGATTAAAAGCCTCTAATCACCCCAAAATGGCATTTCATTAAGAAGTATCATCTATGGAGTGACATTTTTATAAGGACATCCTATAAGGTGGCATCCTGTTAAAACCACCCCATGGAGTGGCATATTGTTAAATTTCTCGCCTGGGAGGCGGGTGGTTGGTAGGGATGGAGGGCAGCTGCGACCTCCCTCGCAGAGGAGGATGGGGAGGGGTGACCTCGTGACTCGTGTGTCGTGGGAGAGGGAGGGATGGCTGGACTGGCGATGGCGATGGCGCTGGGTCGGGAGAGAGGCGTGTGGCTTCGCCCACCGCGGAGGGAGGTGATGCAGATGCAGTGGACCACGGCCAGACGTTGGGGGAACACAATTTGGTGGCTGTGGTGCGAAATTGCGGATAGACAAACACGAAGGATGGCTCGATCGCTTGATTGAAATCTAACGGCCAGGGAAAATAGGGATGATGTGGAACAGGAAAACATAGAGAATTGCTATTAACTGCACTAAGTGGGGATCACTTGTACAATATTATAGGATTTACAGAAAAAGTATACATAATTGTATGTTTTGTGCATAAATTTTATACAAAATCAAACTAATTACTTAAAAAAACATATAAAATGTACGTAGGTGGACTATAAAGCAGGCGTCCAATGAAAAATAATAAGATAATGAGGTCATGCAGCGGTGAAGAAAACAACAGGTTGATAACTCATGTAGCACCAAAAATAAGAGGACGATAAGGGGTCATGTATGTGCAAAAGGCAACGGGGTAACAACTCATAAATAAGAGGATGGTTATAGTCGCGCGAATGCATGACTTTATAAGCTAGTACTATTGAATAGGGAATGTAAAAAATGGCAACAATTTTAGAAAAACCAAATGGTGAAAGGGCCACACAAAACTGGGGATTAAACACTTATTATAGTTATAGGGGAACGCCTGAACCCACTCCAATACAGATGTTTGTGTTTTGACAGCATAGAAAACCTTTAGCTAATCTTTCTGAACAGTTGAATGTTGTCATGATTGAAGCCTAGTGTCTATACGCAAGCAATTTTCCTTCCATCATTCACCAAATGAAAAAAATGTATTTCATTTTCCATGAGCAGCGACATTGTAAATCAGATCCTTCAAAACAGTAGGACAGCTCCGTATAAAATACAGAAAGTCACTTGATTCCATGAACTCGACTAGAGCCGTTGAGGAGCTGAGGAACTCAAAGCACACCTCCTTAAGACGTATGCAGTGGTGCTTCTCGGCCAACACCAACATGATTGCCACGGAGTCTGTATTGATATGGTTGCATAATCTATCTTCGCAGATCAACATGAGCCTCTGCAGTCCATACGTATCCGATGCGACGAGCAGATGTTGAGCCATTGCTACCTCGTCTTCTTGGTCCATCTTTGGCAACATGTCCGTGTAGATAAAGATAAGTAGAGCCTCGAACACCTGTGCATCCATACCATCAATCTGTATAGCATCTGTCGTGGTGCCTTCCTTCAATGGCCCGAAGAGCTCCGCCTTAACACCGGTGATCGTGCCGCGAGCACTAGTCGGTGCGCCGTGAATATCTCACCGCGGACCATGAACTCAACGTCGGCGCCCTGTTTACTTGAGAGGAGATCACCGTAATGACTGTGCAAGTTCGATGGTGGTACCTTGACGGAAGGTGCTCCCTTGGTGATAACTAAATGGACACTGACGGCGAAGTAGTCGTCCTTGAGATGTTTTGATTGCTCCAGATCTTCCCTTCTAATGAATTTGTGGAAGCCAAAAGGAGCTATTAAGTGAGAAACTAAACATTCGGGTGGTATGGGTGCGTGACAGCACCGGCTTCCCGTCTTGGTCGAGTAAGCTAAATGTAACCTGTCCCATCACAGGCTCATCGACCGCGTCTTCGAGGAAAAGGTAGAAGGAGATGTAGTCTGTGCAACCAGTGGCGGACACAGGATTAAAATCATGATGGGGCGGAGATATTCGCTTCATAAGGACACTAAACGGAACTAATATCATATTTATACTATAATTAAGGCAAACAAAACAATTTTAAAGCAAACTAATAATATTTGCGCAATACATAATTCATCATACGCCAAAAGACTCATAAAGCATTGTTGATATATATATTTAAAAAAGATAAATATATGAGAAGACATACCGGCAATAAAACACTAAGCTCTTCTAGGGACTCTAGAAGGTTTAGGCAACTCTATTCGTTGGTCACCCATGACTCTCCTTAACTTTTTCAAAATCAAGCCCTCTAAAATCTCCTTCTCAATGTAGCACGATGTCAAATCATTGAGCCATTTATCGGACATCCTACTGCACAAATCTGTCTTGATTATATTCATAGCTGAGACAGTGAGACACTAATTTAGTGATTTGTTTGTTGATTCGCTGAGAGGAGTGAGAGCATGAGACGTTGCTTACTTAGTAACTTGCTGATTGATTCACTGCCCGAGCAGCCAGCAGGAGGCGAGGTCGGCACTCGGCAGGTCTCGAGCAGGCGAGCAGGAGGCGAGGTCGGCAGGCGCTGGCGGTGGCGGACCTTGGCGCTGGCGGGCGGCGGCCTGGCCGTGGCCGGCTGCGAGCGGCGTCAGGCCGGGCGGCCGGCCGTCGGGCGTCGGCCTTCGCTGCTCGCTAGACGCTAGGGCACCTGACGGTGGGCGGTGGCGGCTAGGCGTCGTGCCGTCGTCGTCTGTCCTCTGCGGTGCGCTCCCTGTGCGGCGGACAGTGGTGGCGGCATGTAGGCATCGCCAGCGACCGGCGTGGCGCCTGGCGCGGAGGCGGACTGGCGGAGTAAGTCGACCGACGTCTCGGCTTCTGTCTCTCTCGGCGAGCGAGCGATGCGGGAGAAACAGAGAAACGAAACGTCGCGCTCGAGATAGAAGCGGACACTGATGGGCCGTCGCGCGTGGGCTTTCTACATATGACAATTTTTAAATAGATATGGCCAAGGGGGTGTGGGGCGACGCGGGCTGTAGCTGGGCCGGCCGCCCAATGCCGCCCAATGGGCAGTTCCGCCCCTGCGTACAACAATAGTTGATGTGCCAGGTATGGCCTCCAGCACTGAACGGAAAAGATCTGAGCTTATAGTTGGCTTCCAATGCGCTAGAATACCCGTCGATCTTGAGTACGTGGTTGGCTCGCGCAGCCACAATTGTGGAGGCGGACCGCGGTGGAGGAACATCGCCGGCGCTGGAGGCGAGAGTCGTCGTCGTCGTCGTCATGACAGGATGTACGTATGAAGGAGACACTCGTCCTGTGCGTGTTTTGATAGGTTTGCCGAGTTAAAAGGGATTGATTTCCTGGTGTAAATTTGATAGGGAATCTGGGAACGGGAAGAAGCAATAAATCTCCCGCACGGTTAGCTTCCAACTCCAACTGCGTGCGTTCTCGGAGCCTCGGAGAACTGCCATTTTCGATTCACCTTTCCTGTTTTACTTGACCTTTCCGTTTTACTGATAGACCTATCCTTTCATTTTGTATGGTTCAATAGTTCACGACCGATCGATCGCTGCTATTTATTGCGCAGCAGGTGGCGTCGGGCAAGTCATTGATTAGATCAGTAGTTGTCTCGCTAATACTCCTACGTACTAAAAGCATTGATTAGGGTAGTATCTTAACTAATTAAAAAAAGAAGGTGACGAAACTAGGGACGTGGGTACCATGAGCCTAAAGAGCGCGTGCGCCAGCTACGCAATCTAGCGCGTATACGCTAATTGATGTATATATAGCATCGATGGTAGCCGCAACGAACATTCGAGTGCAAAAAAAAGCAAGTGATCCACGAAAAAGAAGGAAGGTGAATCCAAGGTTGCAGACCAAAAGGAAGGAATCCTTGGTAAAAGAAGGAATTAATTGCTAATTAAGCAATTGGACGCTAAAAACTCACGATCGAGAAACGAGATTAATTGCTTCTCCCTACGTCCTGCCATGACGATGGCGACGACTCTCGCCTCCGGTGCCGGCGATGGTCCTGCGCCATCGTCCGCCTCCACGGCCGTAACAACGCGAGCCAGCCACGTTCTCAAGATCGACGGCTACTCCAGCACTCTGAGCGCCAACCGTTACAGGTCGCTCAGCTCTTTCCCGTTCAACGCAGGAGGCCATACACTGGTGGAGAAACCGGTCGACCAAAATCTATAATAGTCCCGGTTCCACTAAAAACCGGAACTAAAGATGATATTTAGTCCCGGTTGGTAGCTACAGTGGGCATATTTCATCTTTAGTCCTGGTTCGTATGTTGTCAGGGGCTGTCAGGCCCTCCCGTGATCTTTAGTCTCGGTTGGTGTTACCAACCGGGAGTAAAGATCACGTGATCTTTACTCCCGGTTGGTGTACTAAAGTTAGGATTTTTAGTCCCGGTTGTTAAACAACCGGTAAAACAAAACCTCTATCCACGCGCGCATGCAAAGTCTCCTATTAATTCCATCCTTATCTCCTCCTCTCCCATCCAGCCATCTCCATCTTATCTTCTTCTCTCCTCCTCTCCTCCCAACCTTCTCTTCCTTCTTCTCTCACCCCATCTCCTCCTCCCCTCTCTCCTCCCCCTCCTCCCCTCCGGCGGGGCGGCGGGATGGAGGCCGGCCGCGGCGGCCCCGGGCGGGGCGATGGGATGGAGGCCGCCGCCGGTGGCCCGGCACGGGGCGGCGAGATGGAGGCGGTGGCAGGCTACGTCGGGGGCGGCGGCGGCCGGCTGCGTCGGGCGGGAGGCGGCGGCAGGAGAACTTTTTTTTTCTCTTCTCTATGCTATCTGATGAATGCTGAAGATGTTGTAGATGTGAACTTTCTTTTTCCTTTCTTTGTTCTCTGTGATAAATGCTCTCTGTGATGAGATGTTGTAGATCTGAATAAGTGTAAACAATATGGATGCTTTGTTGTTTAATTTTATTCATTCGATCTATCACTTAGGCTTTGTTGTTGATTTTATTCATTCGATCCACGAGCGAAAGCTAAAGAACAATAAAAAAGGAAAAAGGCCAACCGGATTGAAAGGAAAAGAAAAAAAAAACAAAACTTTTTAGTCCCGGTTGGTAACAACAACCGGGACCATATTTTTAGTCCCGGTTGGTAACAGTCCCGGTTGGTGTGTTACCAACCGGGACTAAAAATTAATCTTTAGTCCCGGTTATTTAAACCGGGACTAAAGATTGTGATCTTTGGTCCCGGATTCGTAGTCCCGGTTGAAAAACTAGAACAACAAAGCGTTTCTCCACCAGTGATACCTGGCATATCAATTACCGTCGCTTGGGAAGCAGCGACAGCAGCAGGGATTACATCTCCTTCTACCTCGTTCTCGAAGATCAGGTCGTCGAGGATGACACAGTGACAGCACAGATCACGTTCAGCCTGCTTGACCAAGACAGGAAGAAGCCGGTGCCGGCCCACACCCATATACCACCAGACCGTTCAGCTTCTCACCTGATTGTATCTCCTTCGGGTTCGACAAGTTCATCCTAAGAAAGGACCTAGAGGAATCGGAACATCTCAAGGACGACTGCTTCGCCATTGGTGTGGATGTTGTTAGTGTTACCAAGGATGAGGTGTCGTCTGTCAAGGTGCCACCGCCGTCGGACATGCACCGGCATTACGGCGATCTCCTCTCGAGCAAACTAGGCACCGACGTCGAGTTCGTAGTCGGTGGTGAGATGTTCACCGCGCACCGTTTGGTGCTCGCGGCACGGTCACCGGTCTTCAAGATAGAGCTCTTTAGGACAACGGAAGAGCGCACCACCCCAAATGCGATACCGATCAACGACACGGATGCACAAGTATTCAGGGCTATGCTTTCTTTCATCTACACGGATACTTGGCCAGAGATAGATCAAGAGAACGAGGCGGCAATGGCTCAACATCTGCTCATTGCGGCGGAAAGGTATGGCCTAGATAGGCTGAAGCTGATGTGTGAAGATAGATTGTGCAATGGCATTATCGATATGGGCTCCGTGACAGCCATCAATTTGGTGCTAGCCGAGAATCACTATTGCCATAGTCTCAAGAAGGCATGTTTGAGTTGCTAGGTTCCTGGACAACTCTAGCTGAGTTCATGGCAACGGACGACTTTCGGTATTTAACCAAAAGCTGTCCTGGTATTTTGAATGACCTAATTTGCAACGTTGTTGCTCGTGAAAGGGAAAGGACAATTTTTTTTCTTGGGGAATATGGGAAGACAATGTGACAGCATACACATCAGGCTTCAACCATGGAAAAACTCAGCTGCCCAGAAAGATCAGCTATAAAGATAATGCTGTCGAACACAAGTTTCTATGGTGGAATTTAAACCAGTTTTGAATAGACCTTTTCACTGTTCTATGTTTCTTTGGCTTTTATAAATACATAATATTAGCATAGTATTTTTTTTTTCGATGAATATATTGCTATAGCTTTTTTTTATCAAGTTGGGTGTATTAATTGATGGTCTCAATTTCTCAAACGGTTGTAGGTCGTCAAATAAAGAGAGATGTATCAAGTTTTTTTTTTTCAAAAACTGAGGGGAAGACCACTCGGTTTAATTTGAAGTAGCCACGATTATAACACACAGATTTGAAACATATATAAATGACTCACATTTAGCCTGTCGCAAGGAAGCAAACATAAACCATCAAGATAAATAGTCTAAACAAGTTCTTTTTTTCACGCGAGCCAAATTAATGAACATTGTAGTTAGTTGCTGAAGTGATTAATTATACGGTAAGAGGTAGAATTTTCCAATATAAAATTTGATACCTCTATGCATCTATCCAGTATCATAAAATTTATCTATAGCTTCTAGGAACTTATAATAAGAGTACAGTCATAGTCTATAAATACAAAAGTCAACCTCAATTATGACTCTGAACATTTTTACACAGCCCAACTATCAAGACTGGTCCGTAAAAATACAAAACACAGTTCTAATATTGTTTTTTCACTACTATGAAAACCATTTTTGTAAGCGATCAGAACCCATTTTTATAAGCGGGTAAAGCATCCACCTAAGCCCACATGTATGCAGAAATAGGAATTTTTTTTAGTCGGGAAACGCAACCATGTGAAAAACGGGATTTTTGTAGGCAGACGCATTATGCCACCCATTTGCATAAAGAATTTCGGTGAAAAAAAAATATATAAAAACTCCAAAACGAAACCTAGCTTCCATCCCTACATCTAAGCAAACCCTAGCCACACCGCCACCACCACCAGATCCATTGCCGCTGCGGTGGTGTAGGCACCCATGCCGTCTTTGACCTTTCCCACGCTGGATCCACCGTCGTGGAGGTCACTGCCATCGCAGTGCCACCCACCCATGCATTCATCTATCCTCTATCTCTTTCTCCTCTCCACCCACCGCATCCCTCTCCTCCTCCTCCCCCACCTCTCTCCCCTCCTCCTAGAGACCCCAACCCTCCTCCTCCTCCTCCTGTTGGCGACAGCGACGGTGACGATGGCGTCCACGGCAGGCGCGGGCGGCGAGGCCCTCACCTCTCTCCCCTCCCCTCCCCTCTCTCTCCCTCTCCCTCTCCCAGATCTAGACGGAGGGAGGGGGCGGCGGCCGCCGCGGCAGACGGGTAGCGGCGGAGCTAACGCCGACGACGACGTGCCGGACCCGGGAGGCGCGGGCGGCGGGCGGCAGCTCTCGGGCGCGGGTGGCGGCACTTGGGCCCAGGCGGGGAGGCCGGATCTGCCTCCGCTGGGCCGCGGGGAGGCCGGATCCGCCGCCGCCAGGCCACGGGGAGGGCGGCATCGACCTCGCCGCCATCGACCGTGCTGCCCGGCTCCCTCCTCCGACCTTGACGCCGTCGACCGTGCTGATTTTTGTTATGATTTTTGTGATGCTTGAATGCTTGGGTGAACGAAAACAGTTGAATGTAAATTATTGATGTAAATTTCTGTGGTTTTCTGAATTCTTGGGTGAATTTCTGTGAAATTTTTGAATGGTGGAGCATTGACGAAGGCGGACGGCTCCATCCGTCGTTTTTTTTAAAACTTGGCCAGTACTAACATTGGTGGCTGGCACAGTGTAACCCGCCAGCGAAAAAACATTTTCGCTGGCGGCCGTCTTAAGCCAACCGCCAACGAAAATGGATCTTTGCTGGCGGCTTGCTTAAGACGACCGCCAACGAAAATGAATTATTGCTGGCGGTCGATAATCGCTAGCGAAGATCTTTATCTTCACTGGCCCTTGCTTTGTGGCGGCTCCAAATTCCGCCAGCGAAAACCCAAAATGGCCGCCACGAAAAATGGTTTTCGTAGTAGTGTCAGATCCATGCGCTGAGGTCCCTACCAGCAGATCCATGTCACCAATGCTCCCAAGGCCGCCACCTCCACCGCCACTCCGAGTGAGCCCGCCATCGGATCCGCCATTGCCGAGGTCACTGACGATGGACCTGCCGTCGTCGAGCTCTCCATCAGCATTTTTGCCGTCACCGATGATCCTGAGCCCGTTGTCGTCGCTCCCGAGCACGCCCGTCACCGCCCGCTGCCGCTCGAGTTTGCCACGAGCCGCCAATCCGCCAACACCGTCGTTGGGCGCACGAGGGAGAGAGGAGGTGTGAGAGAGAGGGGGGAGTTGAGAGATAAGGTTGAGAAGGTGAGAGAGAAGGTAGGAGATAAGAATAAGGACTTTTTTTTTTTTTTTGCATACAGGCATGTACTGGACACCTCCTAAATCTTTTTACAAACGGAGTTTTTTAGCCCACCTCGAAAAAGGGGATGTGCGTCTCAAAAATCGTTTTTTAGTATTTTTTTTTCGACTGAGCAAAAGCCATAGTTAATATATTAGTAGGAGCGAAAATTTTGTACAGCTGCGCGTACTGTTTCTTTTAAAAGTTTAACTTCCAATTCGTATAGTTTATATAGCTAGAGATGAGCACTGCAGGTAGTGAACGAACAAGGATTGTCGTGGAGCTTAGGCTACATCCCACAGGGAAGAGCCACCAGTTGTTTTCATATATGGAGATGGATTCTCATTGTAACTCTAGAGGATGTCTCTCGTTTCTTTCCTATCATCTAAATAGTTATTAAAAAATTACAAAAAATAATAATATGATAGATCAATATGGGATACATCATTTCACAAATTAAGCATGCAAATTAAAACTTGATTTTTACATAGCTATATAAACAATTGAACTGAAACTAGTTAATATAAATTCATAGTTATGTTTGTTACTTTTGTTTTAATTTATGGAAGTTAAATTCGAACGTGCATGTTTGTGGTATGATATATATGTATCATATTAATCTATCTTATTATTTTTTTGACTTTTTAATAAACATTTAAGTGATAGGTAAGAAATGAAGGATATCCTCTATAGGGATAAAACACTTCCATTATGTGCATTTCTCGCTAGGGTAACAAGCACCCAGCATCAAATCCAGGCAACTGTTCATCGAGACTTAGGATTTCAGTTCAAATTCGCAACATATCAAACAGCAAGATGCCAAGATCTTAGCTACTGATCTCTGGGTTAATTGACTAGCTGTTGCGAACCATATCTGGCCACATCAATCTGAGTCGTCACAGGAAGAGAATCGCCGTCCTCACGTGAACGGCATATATATGCTTAATTATTTGTAAATTAAGCAGTTAATAACCACAATATCATGATGGCTACCTAGTCAGCAGCAGTGTACTCCTCTTACTTATCAGCTTACTATACTTATCAACTAAATTCAACCCTAGATATAACTGGTATGACACGTAGAACAGAATTCCAAATTAGCAAAAGCATTCTTATGAAATTCAACTCATATAGTATTCGTCGCCTTGCTTGGATCCTGGCTAGCAGGACTTTCTTACAATATATACATAAGTACAGAATGGCAAGATATACGTGAACTGGACAGAAGTTAATGCAGATCAGAATCTTCTAAAATCGATCTTGACCATGCTGTAAAACCTGCAATTAACAACGAATCCCAATCACTACTGGAGAAATGATCTTTGGAGGGTCGAGCGATTTTCACAATCGCCCCGGTTCTAGTAAGAACAGGGATTAAAGATTGTTTTTAAGTCCCAGTTAAAAAAAATTGACCTTTCCCGATTGGTGTTACCAACCGGGTTCATCCCCTATCAGAAGCCTGCCAGGGAGCCGAGGATCTTTAGTCCCGGTTGATATACTATCAACCGGGACTAAAGATTCCCACTTTAGTCCCGGTTGGTACTACCAACCGAGAGTAAAGATTTATCTTTTAGTCCCGGTTGGAGTTACCAACCGGGAGTAAATATTTCTCTCCCATCTCCGATTAGTTAAGTCCTATATAAGATCAGTTAAGTCCCCTCGATCTCCTCCTCCCCTCAAATCCGATTTCTTCCTCCTCCCCTCCCCTCTCCTCCTCCCCCTTCTCCCCTTCCTCCTCCTCCCATCTACTGCCCCTCCTCCCTTTGCGCAGCCAAGCAGCGGGCCGAGCGGCGGCTGGCGCGGGCGAGCGACGGGCCGGGCGGCGGTCGGCGCAGGTGAGCACTGAGCAGCGTGCGAGAGCAAGCAGGCGGCCCGCGGCGGCGGCGGCGGGCGCCCGGCGAGGCCGCACACGTAGGCGGCGGCCGGCGTCCTCCGTTTTCTTTTCTTTTTTTTTTTGTGATTTGTGATTCACCGGATGTATAATTTCTAGAATTTGTGATTCATTGTATGGATCTGTGATATTTTTATTTTGTGTGTAATTTTTTTAATGATTTGTGTGTATAAGTAACTTAGGATTTTTGAGGTGAATGATTTGGGATGTTACTTGATTTGGGGTTTGATTTGGGGATATACATCTCACCCGATTTGAGAGAAAATACAGGGATTTACTCAGTCAGTAGCAAATTAACAATGAAAAAAAAGAAAAAGGATCAATCGGGACGTGGCTCAGCCATCTTTAGTCCCTCTTCACTCCCGAGTATTTGAGCACAGCCTAAGTGTACCGAAGAATCGGCGTGGTGATGAAAAAAAAGGAATAAGGCCACTTTTTCGTATCTCTCACCGTAATAATAGATGTCCAGTACAATATTGATAGTAATATTCGCTGACTTGGCATTCCAATCATCAAACAAAATAAAAATTAAGGTAAGACCCACATGTCATATTCCTTTGTGCCTCCTCTATCTACCGTCCTCTCTTTTCAAATTTTTTTTTAAATAATACGATTTTAATAGAAAATCACAAAAATATAGATTGGTTAGGCGAAATCGCAAGTTTGGCAATCTCTCGAGCAATCGTGTTTCGACAGGTGATAAAATAATTTTTTAAAAAAGAGAATAATCACTGTGCGGCACTGTTCATACGGGCATATCGAACTTTGGGAGTTCCATAGGCCTCCGCCGAACACTGCACAAATACTGTTCATGCACTTTTTTTTAAAAAAAAAAAGGTGGTCCAACTACCATGTTGAACAACCGCAGTTTGATAGCTTGTTCGACAGGCCCTATCGAACCATGGTTATTCGACAGAATAATGAACTTGCGATTTCGTCTAACCGATCTATATTTTTACGATTTTTTATTAAAATCGTATTATTTCTAAAAAAAAATTCTCTCTTGTCCCCATGTTTTCTCAGGGCCGACAGCGTGACAGCGAGGAGGAACGATGGTAGGCGGCGAGCGCAGAGGAGGAATGGCCCATGGCCGCCGATTCGTCTTGATTCTTTTGGTGCTGAGTTTGCGTTTGTCGAGAAGATACGTCTTACAAATACTTGATTGACTTGTTATTCATTCGATTGATTTCTTTGGCTGTTACGGTGACGTTGACTTTGTACTCTCTCCCCTTCGTATTATAATTTGTTTTGATTTTTTTTCTGGTTAAACTTTTTAAAATTTTAACAAACTTATGAAAAATATAACAATATTTTCAATACAAAACAAACATATTATCAAAATGTATGAAATATTAGTTTTAATAAAACTAATTTGGTGTTGTAAGTGTTATTAGCTTTTTCTGAAAACTTAATCAAACTTTAAAAAATGACATGACTACACAGTTAGTCTCTAAACCAGCTACCACTCTATCTATAAGAGACTCTATCCACCTATACTTCAAATAAAATTTTCTCTTAAACTATTCATCCGATCTACGATCCGATTACACCATTGTGTTCGTAATAATTAAATCTTTATAACAAGATCTCACATTATTATATTTTGATGAAAAATCATAAATTACTTTTATGATATGTCTAAATTACTTTTAGATTTCACTAAGTTACTTCTTAGACATATAAAAGTAAATTCAGCAAAGCCTAAAGGTAATTTACATATATTATAGAAGTAACTTAGAACAAAAGAAAGTAACTTTAATGCATGCATTTTTCATTGGACATGACTACACAGCTAATCGTAGCTGGTTTATACTCTAGTATCTCCTTTCAACTTGAAAAATGCAATAGTATGTATCTTATATATGTTGAAGTTAATATGTATTTGTTAAACTTATGTGTGTTGATCTGTACTGATTAAATAAAGTTTTCTATATAAATTCATTTTTTATCCCTATAATGAATTTACTTCTAATGTCGTGACAAAGTTACTTCCGTTTTGTTTTAAGTTACTTTTATAATATATATAAATTACTTTTAGACTTTATTAAATTTACTTTTATATGTCTAAGAAGTAATTTAGTCAAATCTAAAAGTAACTTATATATATGATAAAAGTAACTTACGTATATAATAAAAGTAATTTATAAATATAAATATTTTTTCATCGTAATATAATCATGTAAGATCTTGTTGTGAAGATTTAATTGTAACGAACACAATGGTGTAATTGGATTGTAGATCGAATAAGTAATTTGAGAGAAAATTTTATTTAAAAAGAAAAAAGGCATACATGTCTTATCTCAGTTTTTCATGCTATATAGGTGTGTCAGCGTCTCTGCAGTCAAGTACTAGTGGAGAAAGCGATAACGTAAGCCGAAAATGAATAGATAACGAGATCGGACGGTCGAAGGTGCGTCGCGCGATTAGAATAAAACGAGAGCGCGTACTGTTTAGATTTTATATTTAAAAAATAGTACATAAAAAGTCAAAACGACTTATAATACGAAACGGAGGAAGTAGTTGATTCTTCATCTCCTAACTCCATTAGAATTCGCTCTCTTTCTTAATTAATCCACTGTCGACAGAGCTTAGGTCGTCCCTGGCTATCAACCCGTGCCACGCTCGCCGACAATAGAGACGGGCCGCCAGGGTGTCAGTGGCTGCCAACGATGGGTCATCACTGTCCTCTCCGCCGTGGTGCATCAGTGCTCTTCATCTCTTCTGCTCCACTGGAACACCATTGTTCCCTCGGAGAAAGAAGGGGAGGGGGAAGAGAAGATGTGAGAAGAATCATGGTTGTTGGTACGTGGGCTCCGGT
Source organism: Oryza glaberrima (assembly GCF_000147395.1). Taxonomy (NCBI): domain Eukaryota; kingdom Viridiplantae; phylum Streptophyta; class Magnoliopsida; order Poales; family Poaceae; genus Oryza; species Oryza glaberrima. Next base: position 15,434,029 of record NC_068335.1, on the reverse strand, counting down.
AGTTTTTTTCCCTTATCATTTACACATGGGTCCCAAAGAGACTTCTTATTTTTTCGATATAGCTGCCAGGCATCTATTATCTATTATCTTAATAAAGTAATAGAAAAAGAAGCCTTCACGTTCGCTCTATGGCCTAAAAATTTCCACATTAATCGGAGAAAAAGAAAAACAGAGTCCATATAGGAATACAATATAAAAATAGCTGAAATTCGGAATTAAAAATAAGGAATATTGAAAGAGTAAACTAGAGTTCATAAAGAAATACAATTAAGAAATAATAAAAATTCGGAATTAAAAATAAGGAATATTAGAAGTAGAGTATAGAGTCCATATAGAAATACAATTAAGACATAATAGAAATTCGGAATTAACAAATATATATCTATTATCTTATTAAAGTAAAAGAAAAAGGAAGGAGCCTCCACGTTCGCTCTCACGGCCTAGAAATTCTCACATTAATTGGAGAAAAAGAAAAACAGAGTCCGTATAGGAATACAATATAAAAAATAGCTGAAATTCGGAATTAAAAATAAGGAATATTGAAATAGTACACTAGAGTCCATAAAGAAATACAATTAAGAAATAATTGATATTCAGAATTAAAAAATAAGGAATATTAGAAGTAGAGTATAGAGTCCATATAGAAATACAATTAAGAAATAATAGAAATTTGGAGTTAAAAATAAGGAATATTAAAAGTAGAGTATAGAGTCCATATAGAAATACAATTAAGAAATAATAGAAATTCGGAGTTAAAAATAAGGAATATTAGAAGTAGAGTATAGAGTCCATATAGAAATACAATTAAGAAATAATAGAAATTCGGAATTAAAAAATAAGGAATATTAGAAGTAGAGTATAAAGTCCATATAGGAATTTGAAACTAACTAAAATTCAGAATAAACATAATAAAATTTAAAGTAGAGTTTAGAGTTCATATAAAAATATAATTTACAGATAACTAAAATTCGAAATTAAAAAAATATGGGAAGAAGAGTCTAAAGTCAATATAGGAATACAATTTAGAAGTAACTAAAATTTAAAATTAAAAATTAAAGAATATTGAAAGAGGAGTTTAGAGTCCACATAGAAATACAATTAGAAATAATATAAATTTGAAATTAAAAATAAATAATATTGGAAGAAGAGTCTAGAGTCTATATAGAAATACAATTTACAGATAACAAAAATTTAGAATTAAAAAAAGAAATATTGAAAGACGAGTCTAGAGTTCATATAGGAATATAATTTACAAATACCTAAAATTTGATATTAAAATAATTAACAACTAACACGTATATAAAATACTATCGGAGAATGAACTCCTCCACCAGGGAACCGTGAGGCCCCCCTTTGTGAGTTCGGCCGAGGGCAGCGGGTGAGATTCGAGGGCTTGGTGAGCGGAGCTGTGTGATCTTGAGGGGGTTAGGCCCCTCCAAAACGATGAGATAAAAGAGGTTTATACAGGTTTGAGCCGCTGAGAAGCGTAATACCCTACTCCTGTGTATGATTGATTGAATGTAGAACACAAGTGCTTGGGGTTGCGAGACCCAAGCGCCCGTTCGCTCGGAAGTCCCCCTCCCCCTTCCTCTCCACCACTAGGCCTGGACCTCCTTTTATACCTCAAGGGGTTACCACATGGGCCCAACAACCTAACCTAGCTCCGGTGGAGAAGTATTATAATCTTTGCATTAAATGCATGTCTTGTCTCTTGACTTGGGAAGCCAAACATACGTCGTCTTGATGATGGGGCCTGTCATATCTTGCCGCCTGACACGGGGGGTGCCCTTGTCAGTCACCATTTAATGGGTGAAGACTTCTGGGCTCCTATTACACCGGGAAACGGGAGCCTTGCTTTGACCAGAGCGGGAGGACCGACTCCGGTTGGGATAAGAGGATGAGAACCTCTCACCATCATTATTTGATGGGATATGTCGGACTGCACGTCGCCTGACACACGCGATGGTGCGCCTGACATCTTGGGTCCCATCAGTCATTCGACCGGTCACAGACTGGTTGAGTGCACTGCACACCACATTAAATGCGGCGTGGCGTGACCGCTCGGGACGCCATAAATGTGGGTAGGTGGGCACCTGGAGGCGGACATCTAACCCACCGTACGTGGTGACCTAGAGAGGGGGTCGGGGGAGCCCGACCCCTAGTCACGGGAGGGGGCGGTCGCTGCCCGACCTCGGGCCCGATCCCCCCTCGGGGGGAGCCACGTGGCGCCTGGGGCGGCCTTCTCCCTCTAGTCTCGGCCAGGGAGTGGCCGCCGCCCTACCTCAGGCCCGACCCCCGTCGGGGGAGGGCCGCGTGGCATTGGAGGGCAGCCTCCTCCATCCAGTCTCTGGGAAGGAGTGGCCGCCACCCTACCTCGGGCCTGACTCCCCTCAGGGGAGGGCCACGTGGCATCGGGGGGCAGCCTCCTCTGACTAGTCTTTGGGGAAAGAGTGGCCACCGCCCTACCTCGGGGCTGACTCCCCTCGGGGGAGGGCCACGTGGCATCGGGGAGCAGCCTCCTCCGACTAGTCTTTGGGGAAGGAGTGGCCGCTACCCCACCTCGGGCCTGACTCCCCTCGGGGGAGGGCCACGTGGCATCGGGGAGCGGCCTCCTCCCTCTAAACCTGATACCCCCGGGCCCATATCACCGACAAATATAATATGAATATTACACATTAGTAGTTTCATAAAATTAGTATAAAATTTAAAATTATGTTGTCATTTTAATATATTTGAACAATACATTGAGAAAACATATATACTATTATATGAAAAAAATACAATGATGCTAGCCGCACAATCTGCGCGGGCCACCATGCTAGTTAGTAGATATTATATCAGCATATATGGACTTCTAAATCAACATGCCAGTCAGTTAAACCACCATCAAAACAGCAAAACAGGTCACGCACGAGGGCAGCCGCACTGATGGGCGATAGACCAGCTGCACCAGCAGCATACATGGGCCTGAACGGGACTTCTATGGACATGGACAGGAAGTCCGGAACGGGATTATGCGGCCCATTTTTTCCTAGATTGGGCAGATTTGGGCTTGGAGGCCAGAAAGGCTAGGATGGTGGTGCGCCTCTTGTGGGCTTCGTTGCTGCAGTCAGTGCCTCACTGGTGTTCGCTTTCAGTTATTCTGTACGGATGGAGTGAATTTCCCAGTCACGTTTCTGTTTTTTTTCCTCCCTGCTGTTCCAGTCCTTCATTATTCGGGTTCGGGACACTGATGTTGTTGAATGGTGTTGGTTTTTTATATTTGTTCCTTCGTTTTCCTTCACCCTGAGAACTAAAATTCTATCTCTCACGGATTATTTTTGACGAGGCTTTTTACGGTCCAAAGATGACTATCTTTTGTAACAGGCCACTCGTCTCTATCATGGATAGCTCGATAGGGATGCCTGGTTCTGTACTATTGAGTTGTACTAGACCATAAAAGGAAAATGAATACCACAAGTAACAAAGTTTATCCGGAAGAAAATCTAAAGTACAGGTTAGAAATTTAATTCTCTAAATAAAAGAAACTAAACCCGAAGAAAAACTTCAAAATCAGGCCTCGCAAAAAAAAAAAAGCATATCAAACCCGTTGTGTCCTATAGGCTATAGCTAGCTAGTGCTAAATCGGGCCATCAGTACGGTCGATTGGCGAGAGGCCAGACAAATGACAATATGGCGGGTACACTAAATTAACCCAGACATTAGTACGGCGTTAATTAACCATGAACCCTAATTAATCCACCCAACACGATTCTTGCCAAATGATGTGGCCATGCAAACGCATGTACGGCCGGCCCCCAACACGGCAAAACCCCATGTGCCCACGTCGCTGGCTCTCTCGTGGCCTCATGTGTCTCTCAATACTCTCATCCCGTTTCATTATCCCACCAGAATTCTTCCGCGATCACTTGTTAATTCGCCATTTGGGAGCACTCATTCCACAACAACACATTAACTATCTGCCCATGCAATTATCTGCGCAGGGCCGTCTAAGCTAGCTAGCTAACCTCTCAAGTCTCAATTAGCTACCAACCTAGCTAAGAACATGCCGGTGATAGCAATGTCCTATACTGCAAACGAGTTGCTGAATCCTGTACATTAATTTAGATTCTGATCAACAAATTTTTCTTGGCAATGAGGGTTTTGTTTTTCCATGGCTTTGACATGGAGCTAGCTAGCTCTGCATGAGTATACTTTGCATGTGGGAGCTGAGCTAGCAACTGGGATGCCGCCGTGCAATCATCGACCAAACCAATCAACTCCCCTGTATTCCCTGCCAACGACCATCATTCCCTCTGCCTCCCCTGCAGCTCATCCCCGTCTTATATAGCCCGTACTTGCATGTTTCCTCTTCACAATCTTCCATTGGTCCATCAAAAATTCATAACCTTAGCTAGCTAGCTCAATCCCCTTTGTCTCTACTCTTGTCAAGTTCTTGACAGACACTAGCAGCAAAACCGCAGACCGGCGATGATGGTGATCAGGTTCTTCGCCGTCCTGGCGGCGGCGCTGTGCATCACGTCGGCCTCGGCTGCGGCGGCGGCGGCGGCGGGCGGCTGGGTGAGCGGGACGGCGACGTTCTACGGCGGGAAGGACGCGTCGGGGACGATGGGCGGGGCGTGCGGGTACGGGAACCTGTACACGCAGGGGTACGGCGTGTACAACGCGGCGCTGAGCACGGCGCTGTTCAACGGCGGCGCGTCGTGCGGGCAGTGCTACCTCATCATGTGCGACGCCTCCAAGACCCCCGAGTGGTGCAAGGCCGGCACCGCCGTCACCATCACCGCCACCAACCTCTGCCCCCCCAACTGGGCCCTCGCCAACGACGACGGCGGCTGGTGCAACCCGCCCCGCCCCCACTTCGACATGGCCCAGCCCGCCTGGGAGACCATCGGCATCTACCGCGCCGGCATCGTCCCCGTCCTCTACCAACAGTAAGACACACCATAATATACCTTCTACGGTACTCTCTACTGGTAGTATTAGACATCAGATTTAACTTTTCGGTTTGACTGATTGTATCGAAGGCCACCAATAGACTGAAATTCACGAAAAATTAAAAATTCCGGCTAAAATAATATTGTATCGAAGGGATCCGGAATTTCTGAAATCTCAAAAATTTCAGTCTGAATTTTCCAACCCGTTAACGATGATGACTAAGGTCAAAATGTTATTATTACTAGGGTGAAGTGCTGGAGGCAGGGAGGGGTGAGGTTCACAGTCTCCGGGTTCAACTACTTCGAGCTGGTGCTCATCACCAACGTCGCCGGCAGCGGGTCGGTGCAGGCGATGTCGGTGAAGGGGAGCAAGACGGGGTGGATACCGCTGGCGAGGAACTGGGGCGCGAACTGGCAGTGCAACTCGGCGCTCGTCGGGCAGGCGCTGTCGTTCCGGGTCACCTCCACCGGCGGCCAGACGCTGCAGATCAACAGCGTCGTGCCGGAGTGGTGGGAGTTCGGGACGACCTTCACCAGCAACCAGCAGTTCGACTACTGATTAATTTGATTGTTGGTTAATTAATTAGCAGCGAAAATTGTGTATTAGTAAGGAACACGCATGTGCCTGCATGCTGCCGCCTGGCTCTGGTAAATTTATAATCCTTCGGTTGACTTGATGGTTGTGTGTGTAATGTGGGCTGATCTGGATTTTGATCTGTAATTGGGATTTTCAGATATGTTTTTCTTGTTTGTTTTTGCTGGTTTATGTTATTATGTACTACATGTACATCAATTGTCAACTGAGTTAATATGATTGGCATATGTGTGTTGAATTGATTCACCATCCTAGTAGATCTCTCTCTCTAGAAACATTGTGTATAGCCATCAATTTGGAGCAAACAGTTTCTTACATGAACTGAATACTTGATAATTCCTAACAAAATTTATGACATTTTCAGAAATATACAGATGATAAACTACTACCTAAAAACGTGGTTTTCCCTACAAGCGAAATACTACATAATATTCGAGTACTAGAAGCAGTGATCGGTCGATGCAACAGGATATACACACACAAGCAAACAGCCATGAGGTCAAGTATTCACGCACATGTTGCCAACTGACGGTTCTTGACTTCTTGTTCAATCAGTTACCAAGTTCCAACGTAACTTAAATCTGATTAAATTCATGAAGTGAATTTTCAATATAACCTAGTTAAATTTAGTGGTAGGGTTAAACTAAATTGATTATTGTAGTACTTCGAAACAAAAATCAGATGCATTCATGTTTAAGTAAATTTCATAAAAACTAGTTTTGGGGCAAGCGTAATGTAAAATCTCAGGTATTGCAATTTGTTTCAAGAAACCACATGTTTGAACTCATGTTGAAAATATGGCTAACTGTAACTATCCCATACTATTTTTTACATTTATTATATATGTATAAATGCATTAGCCAAGTAGACAATATAAGTAGCTTGAATTTGGGGTTTCTTGAAACATTTCTTTCCTAAATATAAGGTTCCTTGAAATAAATTATAATACTTGATGTTTCGTGTTACTTATATCCTAAAACCTAAGGTTTCGTGAAATTTACTCTAATGTTCTGTGTGTTGGGCATGCTATTCACTCGTTGTCCGGCCTGTGGTGACAGCTAAGCTAGATTCGGCTAGAATTCGTCTGTCGGAGAAACGGTGGGATTTAAATGGGGGTGTGGTAGTTCAATCCATACTTAACTGATTATTTTAAGAAAAAAAATCAAACTATTTAAAATTTCTTCTTCAGTAGAAACATAATCCTAAGTTTTTTATAGCTAGAAAATTGAAGACATACGTCTGGAGAGCGTATACAGCATACTTGCCTCGTTAATAACATTTCATTAACTCATCTAATAAAAAATTACATGCATAGGCAATGGAATTAATAATAATTAACAAAATTAAGGAACAAATTAAGCATGAAGCTAACAGAGCAATTAATTAAGAACACCAACGAGCCGAAATCGTAGGCATCTTACGTCGCGCGCACCTCCGGGCTCCGGCATGCCAAGGATGTCATGGCGGCGGCGTGCATGCAGCTCCGTCAAAACCACGAGCACGCACGCACGCACGCACTCACCGTCGTCGTCCGGCCATGTTCCGGCCGTCCGTACGTCGCCGTGTATCAGTAGTCGAACTGCTTGGAGGTGGAGAACGTCTGGCCGAACTTCCACCCGGCCGGCGCGACGTCCTGGAACAGTATGTACTGGCCGCCGGTGGTGGTGACGCCGAAGCTGAGCGGCTGGCCGGCGAGCCCGGCGAGCGACTGCCAGTTGGCGCCCCAGTTGCGCGACATCTGGAGCCACCCGGTGCCGGCGCCCCTGACCGACACGGCGGCGACGGAGCCGCTGCCGGCGACGTTGGCGACGAGCACGAGCTCGAAGTGGTCGAAGCCGCCGACGGTGAAGCGGACGCCGCCGCGGCGCCAGCACCGGACGCGGCGGTAGAGCACCGGCACGATCCCGGCGCGGTAGACGCCGATCCGCTCCCACGCCGGCTGCGACATGTCGAAGTGCCGCCGCGGCGGGTTGCACCACCCGCCGCCGTCGCTGGGGAGGGCCCAGTTGGGCGGGCACAGGTTGGTGGCCGTCACGGTCACCGCGCCCCGCGGCTTGCACCACCGCCCGGCCTTGTCGGTGTCGCACACGATGAGGTAGCACTGCCCGCACGCCGCGCCGTCGTTGAACAGCGCCGTGCTCAGCGCCGCGTTCTCGAGGCCGTACCCTTGGTCGTACAGGTTCCCATACCCACACGCACCGCCTGCTCATGCATACCCATCGTGTTAGTTTATTTTTTTAAGGAAATTGTTATGCATACGACTTAACTGCTCAACTCATGTACGACTAAATTTAATCAATGGTTGTAAATAGCTACAATATATATAAACATGTTTCCCTTTAATTGATATATGGTTGTATACTTGTATATCTCTAGTTGTACAACTTGATAGTACATTTAGCAGTACTTTTTTTTATTAGTGTTGAAATTCATTTTTACTGATTGTTAAAATCATTTTTACTGATAATAATAACAGAATGTTATCAGCAGAGACTATTTTTTTTTTCATGAATGTGCAAAAGCCTTACACGTCAATATATTATAACAAGAGTAACGTATATCGGTACAAACCAAAATAGTTACTGGGGGGTATGGGGTACAATATGACACTAAATAGCTTGCTAAACGAGTACAACTCCTACGAAAAAAAGTGATAGAAACGAAACTAGACGTACTCATAATCTTTATGTGGGATATACGGTTCGCGCGGAGAACGAAAATGTTGGCTTACCCATGGTGCCGGAGCCGTCGTTTCCGCCGTAGAACGTGGCGGTGGCCGGAATCCAATCATCGGCGGCGGCGAGCGCCATGCGCGCCGCGAGGATGGTGCACAGAACCAGGAGGTTCTCAGCCATGGCGCCCATGGCGACGTTCAAACAACAGATCAGGCTGGAAGAGATCGACCTGAATAACTACAAGTTCTTGAATATTTTGATGTTGTTACTGAGTGCTAATGCGTGTTATCAATTGAGTGCTTATATAGAGGCAGGAAAGAGTGGGAGCTAACTGGATTAGCAGTTGATTAATTAACTAAACTAATTAATTACAGATTAGGCTATCATGATCGACGCTAAGGACAGGTTGTTTGGTGGAAATTAAGCTAGAGGGGAATGATGGTCTTGTCCTGTGTCAGAACACTCAATCCGTGTTCGATCGAAAGCACATGCAGATCGGTTAATTAATCACTAGTTAATTCAGTGATTAATTAAGCTAAGCTCCGAGGCATCTGACTTTGGAGAGGAGTGGAGAAATGTTCTGTTCCCTCGTTGGATCAGAGTAGGCTTCATGCCGGTGCTAACGTGCCAGTTGTAACGCCATGCTGGTTGTGGACTTGGAATTTGGTAGGAGAATTATATTTGGTGAGGCTGTGTGCCAATTTTCATCAGCGATCTCAACCGATTCTACCAACCAGGGTTTTACATTTCAGAATAAAAATGGGTTTAATTATAATTAGAGGGGCTGAAATTTCAGAATTTTCGAACAGAATTTTGAAATTTGAACAGATTTCACTTGATTTGATTTTTTTTGCTAAATTCAAATTAATTTTAAAAAAATTCAGTAACCCATGATTTTTGAAATTTACGTGTGAGATTGTGAATCATGCTAGTACCAAGTACCAACCAGTGGAGTTTTCTCTCTCTTTCAAGTATTGTTTGTTTTAGTACTGATTATATCCGGAGAGAGTACATTACTAATTTAATATAAGTACAGACTACAGTGCTCTCAAATAATGTGGCAATGTGCGCCGATATCTTTAAACAAAGTGGTGTTTTTTTATACTAATATTTTCTCTCTTTTCTTCTAGATAGTCTATATTCACGCATGAGATAACGCGCGATTAGTGTGAAATGAGATAGCAGGTTGAATCGCAAGCACATGATTGGACAACCCGGCATTGACTTACGCATTAGCTACGTAGGAGTACAATCAATCAGTGATTTGTGTGTGTGTGTGTGTGTGTGTGTGTGTGTGTGTGTGTCTAATTGTGTTCTTTCTTTCTTCCATCCAAAAATGATTAACCAACCACTGGTGCCCCTCTGAAGAAGTCCAATACTTATCCTAGATTACTCACATGTACCAGTAATTAATCTAGCTGGTACTCGCAAACTAGCTGGACTTGTACAACCTGTGTCCTTTTCAAGATCAAAATGCCACGTTTTTTTTAATAATAAAAGGCAGAGTTTGATTTGTCATTTATTTCAAGTAGAAGAGGAGCAGAGTACATCCGACCACAAAGAGAAAAATATCACTTTACCTCAACTATACTACTGTTGAAATGCCATAATCTGAAGTGTTGAAGTGATTTTACATATCCTATAAAAAAACTGATTTTGCATATATATCTCGGTTTATCCTTCAAGAACCATAAAATTATCTCTACGTGTTAACCTTATAGCCAGGTAACACGGAAATGAAAGACACAAACAGGTGTTGAAGACAAGGATGAAACAAATTACACTGATCATTGAACAAATTTCGGTCATCAATTCCATGCTGCGGCGCGGTACAGATCAAGTAAGAGCAAGTTTAATAGTATAGCCCACTACTAGCTACAAATTATATATAGCTAATGTAATAGTTAATTTATACAATAGTTGCTTACTATACTATTATAACTAGCATGGTGGCCCGCGCAGATTGCGCGGCTAGCATTATTATATTTTCTCTTATATAATAGCATGTTTTCTCATTATACTATTCAAATATATTAAAATGACATCATAATTTTAAATTTTGCAATAACTATACGAAACTACAAATGTGTAATATTTATATTGTATTTTATATACGTGTTAGTTATTAATTATTTTTAATATAAAATTTTAGTTATTTGTAAATTATATATATTCCTATATGTACTCTAGACTCGTCTTTTAATTTTTTTTAATTCAGAAATTTTTGTATATTGTATTTCTATATAGACTCTAGGCTCTTCTTTCAATATTATTTATTTTTTATTTCTGAATTTTTATTATTTCTAATTGTATTTCTATGTGGACTCTAAACTCATCTCTCAATATTCTTTAATTTTTAATTTCGAATTTCAGTTACTTCTAAATTGTATTCCTATATTGACTTTAAACTCTTCTTCCCATGTTTTTCTTAATTTCGAATTTTAGTTATTTGTAAATTGTATTTTTATACGGACTCAAAACTCTACTTTTAATTTTATTATGTTTATTCCGAATTTTAATTAGTTTTAAATTCTTATATAGACTCTATACTCTACTTCTAATATTCCTTATTTTTTAATTCCGAATTTTTTTTTCTTAATTGTATTTCTAGGTGGACTCTATACTCTACTTCTAATATTCCTTATTTTTAATTCCGAATTTCTATTATTTCCTATTCGTATTTCTATATGAACTCTATACTCTACTTCTAATATTCCTTATTTTTAATTCCGAATTTTAGTTATTTCCTAATTGTATTTCTATATGGGCTCTAGTCTCCTCTTCTAATATTCCTTATTTTTAATTCCGAATTTCTATTATTTCCTATTCGTATTTCTATATGAACTCTATACTCTACTTCTAATATTCCTTATTTTTAATTCCGAATTTTAGTTATTTCCTAATTGTATTTCTATATAGGCTCTAGTCTACTCTTCTAATATTCCTTATTTTTAATTCCGAATTTCAAATATTTCTAAATTGTATTTCTATATGGACTCTAGTCTCCTCTTCTAATATTTCTTATTTTTTAATTCCGAATTTCAGCTATTTCTAAATTGTATTTTTATATGGACTCTACTTTTTCTTTTTCTCCGATTAATGTGAGAATTTCTAGGCCATGAGAGCGAACGTGGAGGCTCCTTTTTCTATTCCTTTAATAATATAATAGATACTTGGTCCCACTTGTCATACACACATTATGTATTATAGTCTGTGCTACAGCTAGCTACAGATCTGTAGCCCGCTACTTTTCTCTCTCTTCTTTTATCTTTTTAAAATATGTTTATAACTGACTTATAACATGTTATTGTACCTGCTCTAACTATAGAATATTAAATTTTCGTCCATATTACAGGATGGAAGAAATTAGAGATTACAAAATTTTAGTCTAGGAGTAGTATGCATTGTATATACGTGCATATGCATTACAGAGGAGTCGAGGATCAATCATGGCCCAAATTCATCTGTTAAACCTCTCGTCCAGGTAACCAAACCAACCAACTAACTCGTCTGTTAAACAAACTAGCTAACTAACTAACGACTAGCTAACTGGTAATATATCAGCAATTCAGCATAGAACATGGGTGCAAACGGGCAACGGCTAACAGAATTTAGCAAGGAATAATCTTAATTTTAATCCCCAGTATCAATCATCCATCAGAGCGAGCAAGTCAAAATATCCGGAGTTACATGTGCTAGTTTGAGGCGCGTATATATGTATATACGTCCATACCCCATTTGGCTTTTTTTTTTTTTTGGAATTCCCACAAGGATATCATATGTATGTTTAGAGGTAATCTTGTTTAGTGGCCCAATTAACGAGATCTTGTTTACGGTGTCCTGAGAATTATTCTGCTCTACACACATTGCGGACTGAGTTATTTTTAGGTGATGTATATATTGCTGATCTAACACTTTTTTCACACATATCTTTGGGTGATACTCCCTCCGTATTTTTTTATTTGACGTTTGGGACAGCATCGACAGAATTAAGGAACCCATAAATTGACCATTTTGCCCTTACCCCTTCAACCAATGGTTGGCTGGCTGACAGCACTTTTCATGTGGCAAGGAAGTAAATTTCCGTACGGTATGGAGGAGAGCTGAACTGCGAGCGTCAAATAAAGGAAAACGTTTCTAAATTGAGCTAGAGCGTCAAATAAAAAAAAAGGGAGTATATATTGCATGGATGTACTAATTAAAATTGACTGAAATGTGTGATACTTACTAGGAATAAGTCCATTTTACCTCCCTCATCTCTTGCGCTTGCGTGAATAATATCCCTCAACCGGAAAACGGGGTATAATGCCTCCTCCTTCTCTGAAAATCAAAGCAAATCACCTCCCTCGGCGGTTTCGGAGGCGGTTTTGTCCTACGTGACACTTACGTGACGGTGGACTCTCCGTTGACTAGCTGAGTCAGCTTATGAACCCCACCTGCCAGCGACCCCCCATCCCATCTTCTTCCTCACGCGGACGACACCAGCGGCACGCTGACACGAGGCTGCTTCATCCTGAAACAGAGAGAGGAGTTGGACCTCAGCACGTCGCGTTTCGTCGTCCGCCGCACCGGCACCGTCCCCTCCGGGCACGACTCATCATCGTCCGTCCACGCCATCGGGAACACAACCTTCTCCTCCGCCACCTCCCCATGCGCCGCCGCCGCGGCACCGACCTTGGGCCTCTCCTCTGGCTCCGGCTCAACCTGCACGCGCACACAGTCACAAACACGATCAAGAAACGTCGCCGGAGATAGAAACGATCACTGCAAATCGAAACAAAAATGAATGAGCTTCGGGTGGTCGAACACCGGTTGTAGGTGCAGCGGCACGCAGTCGATGACATCACCGTCGGGGCTCTGAATGCAGCCATGCACCACATGACAGCCAACCACCTCGAGTCTTTCTTCCTTCTCTCGACAGCAAGAGGACAAGCAGCTAGCTACTCCTAGCTAGCAAAGCTAGCAGCTGATGGAGTGAGTGAGAGAAAAGAAGAAAAAGAATTACCTAGATAGAAGCTTTCTTCAACCTCAGTAGCATCGCAGGAAGAAGCCAGCAGTAGCATCACAACGCTCCAGGGCGGCGCCGCTCGCGGTGACGGATGGCTCTCTCTCTACCTCTCTCCCCGGTCTTCCTTTCTTCTCCGCCTGGGAACAGCGAAGGAGCACGGGACGGCGACCGGTGGTGGACGGCGGTGGTGGCGGGACAGAGCTTGGCAAGGGATCTCTAGGACGGCGGCTCAGCAAGGGATCTCTAGATGGCAGCACCGGCGGTGACGGGGACGACTCTCTCTCTCTCCCCTTCTCCACGTCCTGCGTGCTCTCGCTACTTCGGTACGGCGGCGACCGGTGCTCCGACGTCGTCTGCCACCGCTGGCCGCCGCGCGCCTCTGGTTCTCCACCTTTGTATTAGGAGCAGATATTCCGCCGCCGCTGCTCCGGCGAAGGTGAAGAGAGAGGCCGAGGGTGAGAGATAAGGGAGAGAGACGGGGAGAAGGAAGAAGGGAAAGAGAGTTTGCACTGACATGTGGGTCTCACCACGCTGAGTCAGCTCATCAACCGGGTCAATGACGCCGCATCGGACGAAACTGCCAGCCAAACCACTGAGGGAGGTGATTTGCTCTGGTTTTCAGAGAAGAAAAAGGCGTTATACCCGGTTTTCCAGTTGAGGGATGTTATTCACACAAGCGCAAGAGATAAGGGAGGTAAAATGGACTTATTCCTACTTACTATACCTACTTAAGGATGGTAATATACCTACTTAAGGATGGTAAAATTGCTGTATGATTTTACTTATGAAGATGGGTGAAATTAAGCCCATTTTCTTTAGATACAAAATTATACAGGCCATAAGCAGGAAAGCCCATTGGGCTATACCCTAAGGTCCCTAACCAAGGAATGGGCCTAATTAACTGGGCTTTATTTTCTTTTTCAGCTCGTCTTGAATTTGTTGTACTATAAATTTGTTTGATTCCGTAATAAGAGGGAGATCGATATGTTGCTAATCGGAAGCCGGCCACAAGGTTAATTAAGAGTGTGGAGATAATGCATTCAGGGCTTCATCAGGTCACCAGAGTTCAACTCCTAAAATCAGTGTTTCTGTAATTGTGTGTTAGCTTGTGGCATATGTATCATGTGTGTTAGCACTGAATGCACATGAATGTGCTTCGAGTTCGCACCCTGATTACGTACGTGTTCCATCACACATGAGGATTAATCGCCGGCGTTATCCGTCTAATCGTCTTCAGGTCGATCGTCAGTAATCAGCTTCTGTTCCATCCGATTCCCGCGTTCCAATCCAATCCATGGCTATCTAAGCACCAGCAATTTTGGCCTTGTCATCATATCAGCGAATCAACAACACATTTCGACCGATCTTCTTCCTCTGTTTCTTTCTTGCTGCAAGGTTAAGTTGCAGTGGACATGGGCATGACAAGGTCGCTCGCTCGCTGGTTCTTTGCATTGCGGTGGTGGCGCGCGGCAGCGTGCGCGCGTGACCGGCGTGGCGGCGAACTGGTCGGCGACGGCGACGTTCTACGGCGGGAGCGACGTTTCTACCAGCGCGCGTGTGCGTTGCGTGTCAGGGTCGTTGGCTTCAACGACTTCGTGTCAGAGACGATCAGACGAGTCAGATTAAATCTAAAAAAAATGACACCGTTCATTCATTAATTATATTAGTCGTTAATTAATATCGTTATTATACATGTACTTTGCAGTTACATTAAGAATTAGATTAGGATTGGATCAATATTCCATCGGTGACTTCGACTTGGAGTACCATACGGATTTCAACTATACATTTGCACCCATTTATACCCTCATCCTCCACGTAAGATTTTTCTCCCGTAAGGCCGTAACAACCTGTCCTGTGCAGACGCAAGTACTTTTCTTGGCGTCGTCGCCCTTATCCTCCACGGGAGACTTTTCCCCCGTAAGGCCTACTTTTGTTGGCAAAAAGCAGCGCCGCCGCGTCGTCGCAGCCGCCACCGCCGCTGTCCCCCGTGGAGCAGATCGATCTACTGGCCGCGTTTGGAGTGATGGCTGCAGACTCGGTTCCATTGACATCATCGACTAATGCTGCTGATCCGTCGTATGTCACGTCGTCACGAAGAACCACAGCTGCTACTGGGCAGATTAATTTGTTGCTGAATCTTGAAATTATGGCTACTACTACTGCCGCCACACCTCTATCCACAATGAATGCCGTCGCTGCTCTGACGTCTATCACGCCGCGGTCGTCGGATAGACCCACGACTTGCCAGTCGTCCAATCATAGGGTGGTGGATATCAACTATCATCAGGACCAGCAGAACCGCGGTGGCGGTGACTCCAGCGAGCACCTTCGTCTCGGCGGGGGAGGTCGCCGTGGTGGCCGCCCTATGCCGGGACGCGGCTATGGCAGCGGACACCGTGGTGGTTATGGCTTCCATAGGCATCGTCGCGACGGTTGGAGAGGCCACCATGGTGGGCATGGACCGGAGCACATCATCAGTTTCCTCCCACCGCCACCACATTATCCTCCTTTCCCCCGCCGCCGTCATTTCTCACGTCGCCGTACTTCGGCGTGTTCCATGAACCAGCTATCGGATACGCACCCCACAGCGAACACTATGGATCAATGATCGGCCATGCACACCCAAGTATGTGAGATAAGAAGAAATAGATGATTGATCCTTAAGACAGGTGACTGAGTCACTTACATGTGAGACCACTCTATTATAGGATCACATGTCAGTGACTCAAAAGTCATGTGACCTAATGATAAAGGAATCCATTTCGGTTAGATACACTATAAGTTAAGTTTGGTGAATTATTTTCTTAAAAATTATATTGATTTTCAGTTATCCATAACCTATGTGAGACACACCATAAGTTTGGTGCATTCTTTCCTTCTTTTTTTTATACTGACTTTCTTTGTGATATGCAGGATAAGTTGGGTGCATTCTTTTATTTATTTATACTGACTTTTGTTGTCATATGCAGGATAAGTTTAGTGTATTCTTTATTTTTTTTTTATTTATACTGACTTTCTTTGTGATATGCAGGATTTGCCTTTCCACTCCCACAACAAAACATAATGCCTCTCATACCGTTTTCGGTGCCTCCACATATGGAGCAACCGGAAGCACCATTGACCGCAGAAGAGCGTGAAAAGAAAATGCGTGAACAAATTGAGTATTACTTTAGGTTCTTACTGTAACTCATTCAATTTTTAACTTACAGTGTAATAGTTTTTTTAGTCCGGATTCTTAATCTATATATTCTCTCTTTTTTTCCAGTGAAAACAATTTATGTTCCGACGTGTATTTGAAGGGGTGGATGAACCAACAAGGTTGGGTTCCGTTGACATTGGTTGCTGGTTTCCCTAGAGTAAGTTCTACTATAAAAGATTATATAAATGCAGAGATGTAAATGGCAGCACATTTGAAGTATTGTTGGTGTTCATTTAAAGGCATACTAATATATCATACTAAGCTGAGTTCCTAACTTACAATGATATTTTAAAAATGGTTAAGCAAAGTCTTATCAAGTAGCTCAGTTCTTCTAGTTTGTTTATCTTTTATTCGAATTAGCTATTTCAATTTTTTCAGGTTCAGGCTCGAATTAGCTACAAATATTGTTTCAATTTTTTCAGGTCCAGGCTCTAACTACCGATTACGAGACCGTACAGAGGTCTGTGCTATCGTCGACTGAAGTAGAATTGCAGGTAACCACTTTCTGCATTCAGATGAAGCCTCATGTTTGTTTACTTAATATTCTTCTAAACAGTAGCAACCCTATTACACAAGACCGTTTCGCTACTCATTTCTTGACCAGGATGATTCAGATTATCTTCATCGATATTTCAGATGTTTCAGTGTTTACCTATACTTGTTACTAATTAACATATATTCTTGGTTTTTTACTAATATAGACTTAATTCGTACACTTTAACAGGACAGTAAAATAAGAAGACGCATGGGGTGGGAGAAATACATTCTCCCTATAAGTTTCACCCATGAGGGTTGATTAATTGCAAAAGTAAAGCTCTACGAGAGCGGATAATTGTCACGGGTTGATTAATTGCAAAAGTAAAGCTCTACGAGATAGGATGATCGTCACCATGTTTTTTGGTTGTGGCGCGTCTATTATCCAAGTTTCCTTTTTTTTTTTTGTATGTTATGTCGCGGGTTCCAAGATCTAGAGGACAACCCTACATTCGTAGTCCTGTCCACTATGTCCCTCTACTGAATATAATTCATTTGTGTTAAACTGAATATTCTATATTGCCGTGTTCACAAAAGAAAAAAAAGTACTATTCAGCTCTCACTTCAATTAGTAGCATCTGCTAATAAATTGGCATATGCCCTGAATGAATTCTTAATAATGCTGCAATGTATGCTACTGAGTGTTGTCTGTCTGAATCTAAATAACCTGACTGAATTCTGAAGCATGCATGCTGCTGAACTGAGTGAGTGCTCTCTGTTTGTCTGAATATGTTCTCTGCAGCAATGTTAATGTGCAATGAGGTTCAGACAGGTCAGCTGGGCTGTTTGGTGATCCGTCTTTCTGTTGTCTACTGACAATCAGACATGACCAGGAAGTAGTTAGTTTGAGGCTTAGAGATGAAGCTAAATGATATATAATATATGCTGTGAAGTGCAGAGAACTAGGATGATTATATATGACTGTAGCACCTAACTGTCAAATTAAGATGACAGTGCAGGCAAAGCAAAATGCAAGGGAATCATTGTACAAAACCATTGATATGATTTTATTATAGTCATAATGGATTATGTGCTATAATTTGAAATTTTCACTTGTAACCATTTTGCATATATTTATAATTTATTTGTGTACAAACACTTACCATAAGTGGATTATGAGTGGACTGTAAGGTAAAACACTTTCAGTCATATTCCCTTATGTATAGGACAAACATATCGCTTTCTAATGAGTTGGGTATATACGGTTGCATGTCGAGTTAGTGAGCCGAATTAATAAAAAGGAGTGTGATCAGTGTACTGGTTGGCCCCAATTTATTTCCATTATGGAATTTACGCTACTAGTATGACAAACTGAGATGAATTGACTACTGTTCAGTTCCTTTTCCCTGTCTCCATTTTTAGACTTTGTTTTGAAAACAGAGATTTCTCAGGCAGTCCTGAACTCACTCAGATCACTCAAAAACTGAAAAAATTCAAGGCGGTTCATTGTTTCCAAAGGGCAAAGGTACAGGGGCAATATAACAGAGGTGTAAACCAAGCTATTCAGCAATGTACAGTACCATCAAAGTTCGTTCATTGCTTCATCACATTCATCCAACCAAAATTAATTTAGGAACCTACTTGCAGCTGCATTAATTCTATCTGAGCATATATTGATATGGCCAGAGTGAATTTGCAAGGACCTAAAACTATATCTTTACTTTGAACTTTGAATTCTGCCATGCCGTTTTGCTCTACCACCAGGACAGGTAGAGATTGGCCATTTCATCTCATAAGCTGGAAGCAGAAAGGGAGAAAACAACAAAGTTTTTTTTCCTTTTTTTTTAAAAAAAAGAGCAAAATGCTCATGCAGGCAACAGCTAGGATGGATTCTGATTAACCAAGCTAGAAACCGGCGACGAAGAGGGAGGAGAACCAGATGACGAGGTCGTCGCCGAGCTGGAGCTCGTCGAGCCCGGCCACGGCGGCGGCCACCACGGCGCCGCCGACGTGGAGGCGGCAGAGCGGGCACGTCCGCCGCCGGCAGTAGAGCGCCAGCCACCGGTCGACGCAGTCCCGGTGGAACGCGTGCCCGCACGGCAGCCGCCGCACCTCCTCCCCGTCCCTGAACCCCGATATGCACACGCAGCACCCCGCCGCCGCCGCCTGCCCGCCGCCGACGCCGTCGATGTCCCGCCAGCACCGGCACTGCCCTCCGTCGTCGTCGCCGTCACCTTCCGCCGCCGCCTTCTTCCCGGACAGCGCCGACGACAGGAGCGCCATGACATGGCTCACCACCACCACCATCGTCTCGATCGATCAAACGCGACGCGATCGATACTCGAGAGTAGCCAAGATTAAATTTGCGATGGCTTATAAAGAGAGCGATCGACTAATCAAGTTTGGGATCATCTGGGAAAAATTAAGGTGATGGAGACAGGGATTGGTTGCACCTAATTAAAACTCCCAAGAGTACATCGAGCTATCACACTCCCTTGGATATAAAGGACTGGCCTCCTCCAAACAGTTTAGATTTTCACTCAGATTTAAAGAAGTTGCAGTCGTAGAATTCAGAGAATATACTAGAAACTAGATTATCCAGATTCTTACCAGTTAGTTTCTCACCAGTTGTTTCTCAGAATTTTAAGCTCTCCAAACGGAACCAAAGCTTCTGACTTCTCACCAGTTGCTTCTTAGAATTTTAAACTCACCAAAGCTTCTGGCTCACCGGCGTAGCTGAGCTGATCAGCTCGAGTGATGAGTGATCGATCTCGTCAGTGTACGTGACCTACCTGACACGAGGCGTGAGGTCGAAACATCCGCATGATCATCAGATGAGCAACAGTGTCGCAGCTCGCGAGGTGGAGTGGTCATTCTCGGCCGTCCGATTGAAAATCCAATTTATCTGTGGGCTACTGTAGCGGTTGATCCGAGCCGTCCTTTCAACCACCTAGGCTAGTAGCTAGTACGTACAGACCAACAGTGGATCATTCCTAGGCTATCAGTGTACCAGCTCAGTTTGGTGCTTTGGAGTTTGGACTGTTGTTAACGAAGCTGGATAAATTTTCTCAAAAAGAGAAGGTATTGTATAGGACTCAAGAATTCATGTGTTCCAAACCAGGCTCAATTTATGAGATTGCATTTTGCCATTTTGAACTGAAAGGCAGAGACAGAGATAGAGCAGAGGCTAAGCACCTTCCAATAATTTTTTTATGTAGGGTCATATAATTAATTAGGTATTTAAGCTAAGTAATGGTGTATTAGGTCCCCTCTAAACCTCTCGGGGCCCCTTTTTCTAAACACTGGCTGATTGCGCTTATCTTTCCAATTGATATAAAAATAAAAACTTGTAATTGTTGTAACCTGTTTAATGCACATATTAATTTCAAGGGGTGGACCAAATGTGGTAATCGAACTATCGTGTCTCTCTCTGTCTCTCAAGTGTTCCATATTTTCATAATGCAATAATATTATCAAATTCGCAGTATAGATTAAAGAAAATCTTAGTTTGCCAAATGCCCCAAAACAATTTAAAGCCTAGAACTACTTTCAGTACATCACATGAGGTATTGCATGTTGTTGATCGATCGTGTGCACAGCCTTGTCGGTCGCAGCCATACAAGCAGATCTGCAGATGTGCCTGTCATTTGAGCTATTCTGCCTGGTGCCTGCTTGTTGCTTCATCAGCACAAAAGCCGGTGACCTTTTTCTCATTGCATAAAAGCAACTTCAGTAACCTGCAAGGAACCAAAGGAATAATAAGTGAGTAAGCCAGTGATCACTGCTAGTTAGGTACACTGACTGGAGCTATTCTTCCCCTGCAGAACAGAGGTGAAGGTGATCCGTCACTAATCATAGCTCTCCTTGGCATGTCAAATCTCTCTAAATATATAGTTTTTTTTCTTAAAGTTCTCAACTTAACCAATCCATTTGATGTGCCTGTAGGGTGTACAATTTAGTGTGATCATATAGAGTACAGCTTATTTTCATTTCAGTGCATATGTAGAGCATTAGGCATGTACTTGTTGGCCACCGCATAACTGAAGTTACATGTTTTTTCATTCAGTAATCAATTGCTTAGTGCATATGCAAAGCATTAATCATGTAACAGTTGTTGGGCACTGCTGCATAACTGAAAATACATGTACATGATGTGTCCCTTGCCGCAAGAACTGTCCTGACTGACCCATACGAGATTTCTTTCGTGTTTTCTGGTGACAGCTTTAAATTGGCAGGTGCTCCAGCTTTCGCTGTTCTCTTTTGGCTCTTTGCATTGCTTTATAAGGTAGCAGTAGGCTAGTAGCTTTTGCTGTTCATTCTTTTTCTTAATCATTTTAGGTCACTTTCTTTATCTCGTTAGAATATTAATATCCATGCAAGTTAGAGCTAACGCTATTCTTCTGTTAGTTTGGGAACAAGGATCATATGTATATAATGTTAAGTGATTAGTTCTCTCCAAAAACCAGTAGAAGTAGAGTACTAATATAAACGTAGAAATAGAGCAACTTGGGATCATTTATTCTCGATTATCATGCACAATGCAACAATTAATTACTCCAGCCAAAAAAATTAAGTTTATCACAGGATCGTACTGGGATAATAACTACTCACTCCGTCCCTAAATACAAGGGATTTTAGTTGGATGTGACGTATTCTAGTACAACGAATCAGGACAGGCTTCATATCCAGATTCATTATACTAGGATGTCACATCCAATCAAAATCCCTTATATTTAGGGATGGAGGGAGTAACAAGTGATCGGCGTTTGGGAGAGCATCCTGATCAATATGAAACAGAGAGAGAGTTGGTTCTAAATACCAAGCGACAGAGTGAAAAATCAAACACCACTGAATCATGAGTAGCCATGTAAGTATTTCTTTGTCCTGATGAACAAATTGGTCAGTGCCCATCAGCAGGGGAATGCTTTATTGAAGCAACAAGCAATTAGAAGAGCACGCAGGTTGTGGTTTATCTCAAAAGTTTTATTCTTACCAACTATTACCACAACAGAAATGCAGATATTTGAGCCATTGTTCAATGCCTGTGGGAAGAATCCTTTGCACCGCAATCTTCTGATTTGTCCTGGTCGTGGTCCAGCAACTTACCATCTTTTGGGACAAGATAAGGAATCCCATCGACTATCTGGAGCAGACATAAGCACAAAAAGTAAGATGAATAGAATCACTATGACAGTAGCAGGTCCTCACAAGAAACCTTGCCAAAAAGTAGATAATTCAGTGGGCAATAGGAGTGCTGCCAAACTCCCCATTAAACCACCCAAGATTCAATGAATTCCTGCTAGAAGAAACAGCACACTTAAATCCTACGATTCCACATGTTAAAGTTCTCGTCCTTTTTCTTTTGGCACGGTTCAAGCTTTCATTTGTTCCTCCAAAAACTGTGTTTCACATATTTATAGATCAGAATGCAGATAACATATCAACCCATATCTTATCAACGCCATGTCCTACTGCGGCCATCACTGTAATTCTCTTCTGTGACCAATGGTTGATCTCTGTGCTAAGAAAAAGAGAGATATATAGTAATACAATCAGGTGAGGTGAGGCGTGAGCCCCCCACCCCCCCCCCCCCCCCCCCCACCCCCAAAAAAAAAAATCCCTAAAAAACACCCTACAGTAGTTCATCTCACATAGAACACATGCATGTCTTAATTGACAATGGGCACTAATATTTGGCGCTGAAACCATGTTTACACAACAACTAAAGGCCTATTCACTTTACTGCCAAAAAAAACCTTACCAAATTTTGGCATTTGCCAAAATTTTGGCAACTATATCAAAATTTTGGTAACTTGCCAAAATTTTGGCAGGATTTCTTATATAGTTACCAAAATTTGACAGAAAATTAAATGTAGCCACTTTTTTGGCAACTTTACTAAAATTTGATAAGGTTGAAAATGGCACCAAAGTGAACAGGCCCTAAGTTGCATGGTTGGCTAGCTCTAGAACATCTCCGAGTAACACGTAGCCCCTGGTCCTGCCAAATCCCACTCTAGGACACACACCGCATCCAAAACATCCTAATGTGCCATCCCGCATGGTTCACCATCTATATTACTCAGATCAAATAAACCTCGATAACTGCAGGGCATAGCCCCCACGATGTGTCACTAGGCACCACCTGAATTCAATCGGCAGAGCTGGGTGTTCCTTTCCGCATTGCAGCTTTTTACTAGGGAATGGAATTCCATCCCCCATTTCTTGGATATTTGTTTGGCTCAAGGCACAGGCAATACAACAAACAGGTGGCCGGCAGTCCAAATGCAAAAGCCAGTAGCTCAGAGGGAGGAGCCGCGGGGACTCACCGGGAAGGACACGCCGACGGCGTCGCTGACCAGAGACCCGCTGTCTTCGCAGTACCTGCAGGTAGCAAGTAGAAACCGCACTTGTAAGCGAGACGAAACTGAGGACTCCGCCGCCCGCACAGCGCGCCGCGGCGGCGAGAGAGGAGGCACAGCTTCCCTTGGCTGCTTGACCGCCTCGCCTACCTGAGAGGCTTCTTGGAGAGTGGGCAGACGAGCGCGTCGGCGAGCGCCTGCGGGATGCCTCCCCCGCTGCCTCCGCCGCCGCCGCCGATTCCGCTGTGGCGCAGCAGCGACGCCGCCGTCCGCCGCATCGTCGCTCGCCGTGCAATGGTCACGGCCCGGTGGCCGCTGCCGCCCAAAGCGCGTGATTGCCGAAGTGCCGGCCCACATAGGCCCAAAACGCTCTCGTAGGCTAGTAGATTGCGGAAGTGACGGCCCACATTGGCCCGCTTCTTTGGACATGTAGCGTTCAGCCCAAATCATCATCCATTGAACTGATTCCTAGCATATTTTATCAAAATGAAAAATTCGTAATGTGTTTCTTTTATATCATTTTTATAGCATAAAATTCAACGTTTTATTAATCCATAAAATTTCTAAGTTCGTCAAGTTTTGTGAAGTAACCCCAAATACCTCAAAACCAGAAGTTCAAAGGAATTATTTTCCCCGAACATTGGAGTCGTGTTTGGTTGGTATGAAGATGTGTGATAAGGGCAAGTTTGGTTTGAAAATCAGATGAAGCTCAAAGATGCAGAAGGTATACTGAAACTTAATTATGGGGTTTTGGATATATGACCAAGAGAAAGATAATGGTCTGTGTGCTAACTTGTGAATTTCACCTTGCATGTATTCAGAAACTTTTCTGTCTTGCAAGAAAAAGAGAGATAAATCTACAAGTCATGATCAATTTTGATCAAAAATTTCTCTCCAACCTATTCCCCTTCATGCAATCTGTTCGATTTCATCTCAATTATTTGTACCCCCAAACAAACTAGCTGCCAAACGAACCACCACTGTTTGCTGAAAACTTGTGCAGACAAGACAAGGTCGACATGGCCAGCAGCAGAAGCTCTCTGGTGGTCGCAATGGCGGTGGTGATCCTGCACCGGTGGTGCTGCGCCGCTGCTCCGGCGGCCGCGGCGGCGAACCGGACACGGACGCCGGCGCTGTTCGTGTTCGGGGACTCCATCGTGGACGCCGGCAACAACAACGCCATCACGACGCTGATCCGGTGCAACTTTGCGCCCTACGGCAAGGACTTCCCCGGCCACAACGCCACCGGCCGGTTCAGCAACGGCAAGGTCCCCGGCGACATCCTCGGTACGGCCTCTGCTCGTCCATGGTGCTGCTTGGCGACCAGAGTGACACTAAGGACCTATTTAGTACAGCTCTATCTCCAAGCTCTACTTTTTTTAGAGTTGGAGCCTGACCAGGGAGTGAAGCTGGTTGGAATGTTCTTATAAAATGAATTAGATATGTAGAGTTAGGTTTAAACAGCTCCACAACTTCACTTTAAACCCAACTTATCGAGTTGAATTTAAGAGTTGAAACCTTATCAAACAGACCCTAAACTTCCATTTGGAGAGGTTTAAAATTCTGAGAATCAGCCGATTGGTAACCAACTTCCAAGAATTTAAAGCAGCTGAGGAATCCAATTTCTAGCTTCTAGTTCATCTTTTAAATTTTATAACTATATATTCTGCATATTCTCAAAATCTGGATGAGAAACTGTAATAAAACTGTTTAGGGGAGCTAGAGCTTCTGAAAGCTCCCTACACAGCGCATATGAACATGCAAGCCTGAAGCTGTTTGGTATCTTCAGCGACGCAGATGGGCATCAAACAGTACTTGCCGGCGTACCTCGGCGCGGAGCTCAGCGACTTCGACCTCCTCACCGGCGTCACCTTCGCCTCCGGCGGCTGCGGCTTCGACCCGCTCACCGCCGAGCTCGTGGTAAGCACTCACCGGCGACCACACATTGCCAAGAAGGCAAGAACCATATCGACCATGAACTCTGACAGCTTCTTGTTTTCAGTCGGTTCTGACCATGGACAACCAGCTGGACCTGTTCAAGGAGTACAAGGAGAAGCTCCGGCGCGTCGCCGGCGACGCGCGCGCCGGCGAGATCGTGTCGGAGAGCCTGTACATGGTGGTCACCGGCACCGACGACCTCGCCAACACCTACTTCACCACGCCGTTCCGGCGAGACTACGACCTCGACTCCTACATCGATTTCGTCGTCCGGTGCGCCTCGGGCTTCGTCCGGAAGCTGCTCGGCATGGGCGCGCGGCGCGTGAACGTCGCCGGCGCGCCGCCGATCGGGTGCGTGCCGTCGCAGCGGACCAACGCCGGCGGGCTCGACCGGGACTGCGTTGCGCTGTACAACCAGGCCGCCGTCGTGTACAACGCCCGGCTCGAGAAGGAGATCGAGCGGCTAAACGTCACGGCGGCGCCGCCGGGCACCGTGCTCAAGTACATCGACCTCTACACGCCGCTGCTCGACATGATCCAGCGCCCCGCCGCCTACGGTATATATAAACCACACACACGGACACACCTCAGAGTTCCGTAATTCGGTTCAAAAATTGCGAAAAATTTCAAATTTTTTTGGTGAATTCAATAAAATTTATTTAAATTTGACCAAAACTTGTTCAAATTTCAAATAACTTAAATTTCAGAACTTATTTTTTTTGTTTGCATTATGCAATGTATTGAACCCTGCTCATACCACCACGTGCACACGCATAATCCTGTCCAAAAACATCACCGTTTTTTTTTCTTGTTGCAAAAGACTAAGGCTTTCTTTTATTCATAGGAAAAAATTGAGGAAAAACATAGGAACAATAATCCTATGGGATTTGGTACTATTCATCCTTTTGATTTGTAGGAATTAAATATAGGAAAAGCATGGAAAAATTTCCTATGACCACGATTTCAAAGGAATTCTATAGGAAAATTACATCTACATTGAGCTCATTTTTCTTTTCCTATGTGTAGGATCAAGGCAAAACACTATTGGAAGATAAGGTTTACCCCAGTAAAACCATTCAAATTTTGATTGCTATTAGCTTAGTACTCAATTTTTCCTTTGTATCAATCAAACGATCATTCCGATAATTTTTTTATATTTTTCAATTCTCTGTTTTACCTATGATTTCCTATGCTATTCCTAAGTTTTTTCTATTCCTACGTTTTTTTCAATTCTGTGATTTAAAGGGGCCCTAAATTTTTGCGAATCGGATGATCAAACTCTGTTCTTGTGATAGGATTCGAGGTGACGAACCGAGGTTGCTGCGGGACGGGGGTGTTCGAGGTGACGCTGACGTGCAACAGGTTCACGGCGGATGTGTGCAGAGACGTCGACAAATTCCTCTTCTGGGACACCTACCATCTCACGGAGAGAGGCTACAACATCCTGCTCTCCCAGATAATAACCAAATACGGCTTCTGAACTTCTTAATTCTGATATAGCAGAATCTTCAGAGAAGAAAACGAGGAAACTTTGATTTCGTAGTATCATCTTTCATCAGTGCTTCAGCAGCAGCTACAGCATTCCAAACTTCAGTGCTGAAATATGTGGTACTAATACTGAAGATCTGATGGGCATGATCCTGGAAAGGTTCATTCCATAAGCTGCAGTGTGGCAGCTTAGGTTTCAGTTTGCCAGTTAAGTATCTTGCTGTGATGCTGAACCCTACACTGAGAAATGGTGACCAGAATTTTCATGTCAAAAATATGTGGAAAATACAGTTTCATCTTTCATGTAAAGGACAAACATTCAGCCTAACAAGCAGCATCGAGAGTGGGCATCACAGAACCTCGTAATCTGTTCGGCAAAACAATATGAAGCTCCTCAGGTTCACTATATCACAGAACAAACTTTGGCCACCTGAAGTGCTGATTGGTAGAACATAGGCAAAAAATAAACATCATTTCTGCAAGCAAATTATTAGCTATAAATAGTTTACCAGTACATTTACTATATACAGACCAGGGAATAAACCAAACTAGATTCTTCTTACTATATAACATGCTAATGACTAGTCTAAAACGTTCTTCAAAAAAATACTAGTCTAAAACTGCCTAACCAAACAAAACTCATGCTAGGGAATTGACATAGATAATCATGTACATTATGAGATGGAAGCAATAACATATTGCTGGTTGCGCCTAAAGGTCATTGCAGCTTCAAAGAAGCTTATTCTGTGCCACCGCTTCGCAAAGCTCCTCCTCATACAGTAAAACTCTAGTCGAGGATGCAGCTTTGGACACAGGCCTTGGCAATCCTGGTGGCATTGAACGGCGCAGACGTTTTGAAGGAAATGTGTCTGGGAAAAGAACAGCAGTGATTGGCTTGAAATCAAGCAGCTCAAGGCGCGCAAGCCGAGGAGCATGTTTTGGAGCCTTTGGGGTTCTTGGGGTAGAAATCCGCACATCCTTGCCATCAATCCTGCTGAAAAGAAAGTGGTTGTTACAACATATTAGAATTAGTGCAACTCGGTGTTACTAGGAGAGCAAATGTGATGTGACTAAAAGTAACCTCATGAAAGGCCAATGTTCTGTTGGAAGAGGAGTGGTGTGCTGGAGTAGTTCCTGTCTGCTTCGATCTGGGGTAGTGTAGTTAAAATGGTACTGCCTCGCCAATTCAACCTAGTTGACAAATCCCAGAAAACATGAGTTTGGGATAGGGGGAAACGGTATATGAAACATGGAGAATGCAAGCTAATTCGGTAAAAGATGTTTGAGCAAATAAATGCAAAATAACTCAACAAATAGAATGTTGAGAATGCAAAAAAAATGAAGCAATGGGCCAGTGTAGATGATTCAGAAGTGCTCTATACAGACATTTTGAAGTATTAATATGAATTGAAATTAGTTCACTTAGGTTTACACAATTTAACAATGAATGGACAAGCAACTTTAGCCAAGAGCCGATCTCAGTTAAACAGGTGAAATGGGTGATGAGCATTCTTCAGCAATATATAGAAAAGTAAGAGCCAATGTCACTAATATCTAGTAAAGCATCATCTACAGGTGCCTAAGTAAGTGAGAACATGTTGACTAGACAAAAAGGGATGGTCAAAAGTTCAAGAGAAAATACTTACTGCCTTCCGGATCCTTTTTGAAACATGGAAAACAATATTCAGCTGATCATGGTGCAAGCAACAAATGATCTTGATCTATATAATAAAAAATGGCGATCAGATACAGTACAGATAATGCACAATAAAGATTTAAAAAGGCAGTTTCATTTCCATACCAGCAATTCAAGTGGAAGTGATTCAAGTCTTGAATGACCATCAGATAATTCATCTGACTGAGGAGTCTTTGGAGTTATTGGCATTACCTGCCCCTTAGTTCCACTAAATGGCTCAAAGTTGAGCCTTTTAGGCGACATCATAGGTTCAGTGTTTTCGAATGCAGCCTCCTCCTGCGGTAACTCATCCTTATCCACATTCAACAGAATCCTTTTCTTTCCTATATCCCTGCTTGTGCTCCTGCTATAACGAATCTGGGCGAGAGCGCCAGGTTTCAAGTACTTGTTCTTGGTGTGCTTTACTCGCTTCTTTTGTTTCACGGTAACTGATCCAGTACCCATGATGTCTGCTATCCACGAGAAAATAACAAGCTTTGGTTCTTATCCAATTTCACAGTAGATGTTGTGAAGCTTTGATTCCTATCCAATTTCGCAGTAGATGTTGTGAAGCTTTGATTCTTATCAAATTTCATCTCCCTGAATCAATCAGTAGAAAAAAAGAACACTTAACACGGATAACTTGTCTTAAGGAAATAATATAAATTCAGGCAGAGCCTTCTCTATAGCAAGATTCATTCTATGTAAGAGGAACAAAATATAAAGCAAAAAAAATGGCCTATTGTAGCCAAACTAGCAAGATTGGGTCAGGAATCAGGACAGTTCTCTTAGCTAAATAGAGGTGGAAGAAAGGTAAGGGGGGAGCTTTGCTCTTTACAAAATCAGAGAGTTTGGGTAAAATTCCATCTGAGAATTTACTAAACTGGAAAACACTGAAAAAGAGGACAAATGCTCTGTGTATATACACTATATTTAACAAAGAAAGCAGTCCTTTTTCATATTACAAGCACTTCGACTGTTTTCCTTAAGTAGTGGCTGGTGGCACATCTCACATTCTTGAAGAAATTGGCAGGATTAAATAACATAGTTATACAAAGCATGGTATCAATCAAGTTCATACTGATGATTCATCAGATCCATTCAAAGACATCTGGACATTTGTGTAGTTTAATGTACCACGGTACCAGATTAGGGGATAAATTAAATGCATGGTACCTGAATGAACCAGAGCAGAACATCAGTGCCAAAAATTCGAATCTGAACAGTACAGATCATTCACACTTGAAGCTTATCGGGACATCTTGACAAAAAAACTGAACATTTTATTTAGCGCGTGAACATTGAAGGCAGTCATATTTATGCCAAGAGTTTAAGGAGCAAATCATTCAGTATTACTAGGGATGTAGCAATAAAACGCTTTGCTTAATGAACAGCATCAGATAACAGTTGAAGCGAATCCTCAAGATCACAATAATCATTATCATCGATTAAATGCATGGCTCCCTAAGTAATCCTGGAAAAGGCTCCAATTTATTGTTGAACAATAATAGACCACCCAATTACATGAAGTATAACAGATCAAGTAATTAACAGCATAAAGCAACCAAACGGATTGATTCCAGGGGAGGAATTGCATGCAACGAACACCAATCCTCCCAATCTGCCGAAATGTACTACAGCAAAATAGGGTCTAACAATATTTGCTTTCTACTGTGCAAATTTATCCCCATTCTACAGTAAATGCCACAGATTCAGGAAGAACACGCATATGCATCCACGCATCAGGAAAATCGCCTGTACCAAGAACCCAAGACGTCCACTCCTAAATCGCACGCCACCGGCCTATCCATCTATCCATCCCACACAAAACAAGCTCACCAACAAGAATCTTCTCCCAGCCGCGGAGAGCAACCCAACGAACAACCGATAGCGCGAGAAGGAGAAATCAACCGAGGAAAGAACAGCATCTCTTTGAAGGTGAGGCGGGATTTACCGGGGGGCAACGCGCGGCGCAGCTCAGGAGCCAGCAGCTCCCATCCTATGCTCGCTCTAGATCCAAACCCCCAACAGCCCAACTCCCTCCTCCTCCCCGCGGTAACCGCCGCAACCGAGCACCCACGACGCCACAAATCTCTCTCCCCTCCCCTCTTTCTCTCTCTCACGCAGATGGAATAGCAGAGTGGGCTGGTTGAGGAGGTAGTGGGGGAAGAGAGAGAGAGTATCGAGGAGATGGTTTTGTACTGGGATGAGAGAGAGGGGGAAAGAGGAGGGAAACCGAAAATTTTTCGCGGGGTTTTGGCGCCAAACTCACTCTCGTCTCGCCTCGGGGCCATCGGCGCGCGGGCGTGGTGGGCCCCACCGGGAAGAGCCAGGATTCATTGCTGGCCCCACCTCTCGCGTTCCCCCCCCAACTTCCGAGACGGGCGGGCCCACCTGCAGTGGGGCCCAGCAGCAGCAGCGCCCTCGTTGCGCGGGCGCGGCCGTACGTGCGGAAGGATCTGACGGCGGGCGACGGCGCAGTCACCGGGGGGATGTGGCTGACAGGTGGGGTCCGCTGGCTAGCGCCGTGCGCGTCGGCTGGACGGACTCGTCGTGTCGCTTTTTCAGGTGGTGGTGTTGGTGGTAGTGGGCGCGTGCAGTACTAGTACGCGTGTTCGTGGTTGGTGAGTTTTGGTGGGCGCGGTGGTGACGGTCTCTGCCTCTCGGCTCGGCGGTGTGTGTGCGAGATTGTGGTGGTGGTGGGGGGCGTTGCGGCGTGCCGGCGAAGCGGAAACCGCGGAGACAGGCGCGGCGCGCGGTTGGGTGGTGGTGGTGGCCCGTAGTAGGCCGTAGGCGTAGACGGCGGGTGGACGGGTGGTGGATGAGTACGTGCGGCTTTTCCGGGGGTTTTTCCTCGGCGCGCGGTTGCGTTTGTGTCGGTGAGGGGAGGAAATCTCGCGTGTGCCGTGTGCGCGGTGCGCGCGAGAGAGAGGTTGGCGATTCTTGCGTCGGCGTCTGGGGTGTTGGAAGGAAGAATTCCCCGTGCGCCGTCGGGACGGGCGGCCGTCCGCTATAAGAGCAAGGCCAATAGTATAGCCAGCTACTGGCTCCAAAATATTTATAGCCAATCTAATAGTCTATTCATATAATAGTTAACTATAAAAATATACTACATCATTAATATCTGATCTTACCTCTCATACACACATAATATCTTGGAGTCCGTGTTGCAGCCGGCTATAAATCTGTAGCCCGCTTTCTTCTCTCTCTTCTCTTTTCTCCTCAATATATGGTTATAGCCGGCTTATAGCCTGCTATTGTACCTGCTCTAATCTGCACCGCAGCATCCCTTCAACCAAGACTATGTGGTCTTTTGTTGCTAGCCCATTGGGCATTGGCAGATGGCAATGTACTACTCCCTCCCTCCAGTTTTATTTTAATTGATATTTTGGATAATAACACGGTCTACGAAATATACCTTTGACCTTATTTTTCTATTGTAATATACACAATAAATAAATACATATTTACTTTTATTATAGTGTTTTGAAAGACAAATTTATATATCTTGTTCTAGTTTTTTTAAACTAAATACTTTACTTTTGAAGTTATTAATAGTCAAAATTATAAAAGTTTGATCTTAAACGTTAATTATTATAGAACTGGAGGGAGTAACTAGATAGCAGGCTAGAACGGTTGCTAGCTTTTCTTTTCCTGGCCTTGCGTGTCAGCGGTCGGCAGTCGGCACGATTGAGAATTTGCTCGCTCATTATCTGGAAAAGTCTAAATCTAAACCCACCGGAGTTAACTATAGGGGTACTATTAAGGGAAAGAAAAATTGAGCAGAGTTAGGGTCTGTTTTTTTCAGTTTAAGATTATTATAATCTAGATTATTAAATCAGATTACTATAAACTAGATTGTTATAATCTATTCTCTCTCTGTTTTACAATGTAAGTCATTCTAGCATTTCCCACATTTATATTGATGTTAATAAATCTAGCTATATATGTCTAGATTTAGTAGAATGACTTACATTGTGAAACGGAGGAAGTATAGTAGAATAAGCGGTTAGTTGTTTCTTTCCTAGATTATTAAAGCCTAGATTGTTGGGTTTGCAAGTCTAAAGAGGGAGTGGGGTGGCATGGTGGGTAATTTTTCACCCAATAATCTGAAAAAAAACTCACTTAAATAAGCTTATCAGATTATAATAAGCTGGGCTCCAGATTATAATAAACTACTTCAATAAGTTGTTTGTTTCTTTCAGCTTACTCCCAATAATCTAGATTATAATAATCCCAAGCTGAAAGAAAAAGAGCCTTAGGCCATGTTTAGATCCCACCTCAAAAGTTTACATCATGTCACACCGAACGTTTAAACACCTATATGAATTATTAAATATAGGCTAAAAGAATAACTAGCTGCACAGATTGCGACTAATTTGCGAGATGAATCTTTTAAGCCTAATTGCTCCATGATTTGACAATGTGGTGCTACAATAAACATTTGCTAATGATTGATTAATTAGGCTTCATAAAATCGTCTCACGGTTTAGTGACGGATTCTGTAATTAATTTTTTTATTAGTGTCCGAACACTTCATGTGACACCCTATATAATATCTGATGTGACACGCTAAAACTTTACACCCCTGGATCTAAACACCCCCTTATTTCCATTCTCAAAGCTAGTCTGAGCAAGGCAGAGCGTAGGATGTCGAATCGAATTCCTATAATGATTTTTTTTTTACTTGGCCTGTTTAGTTCGCGAAATGAAATTTTTTTGTCACATCGGATGTTTGACCGGATGTCGGAAGGGGTTTTCGGACACAAATGAAAAAACTAATTTCATAACTCGCATGGAAACCGCGAGACGAATCTTTCGAACCTAATTAATCCGTCATTAGCACATGTAGGTTACTGTAGCAGTTATGGCTAATCATGGACTAATTAGGCTCAAAAGATTCGTGATTTCCCCCGTAACTGTGTAATTAGTTTTTCTTTTAATCTATATTTAATGTTCCATGCATGCGTTCAAAGATTCGATATGATGTTTTTGGGAAAAACTTTTGGGGAACTAAATGGGGCCTTACAATGTGTCTTGTGCTATACATTCTCTTTCTCTCATGAAAGCTTTTACTTTTTATGTTTCTCTGTTTTTATTTAGAGAAAATCCCCTGTGTATCCCTAAAAGTTCACCTATTCCCTTATGTACCCCTGAATTTTGCTCAATCCCTTACTGTAACGCCCCGGTTTTCGTTCGGGAATAAAAATCATTTAATAATGCATTTTCTATAAATTAAATAAAAATTTAATCAATTTAATTTGGTGAAATTACGGAGGAAATTAAAATTTCCTTTAAAAATCATTGGCCGGGAATATTTTGTAATATTCTTTGTGCCCTAATATACTCTCCGGATTTTTCCGTGAATTTTCGGAGCTCAAGAAATAATTATAACAATACAAAGTTCATATAATCAAATAAAATAAAAAGAAAACAAATAAAATCTCCCTCCATCCCCCTTGGGCCATTTTCGGCCCAAGTCCCTTTCCCCCTCCTGCGGCCCGCGCCCCCTCTCTCCCACTCTCGAGTCGTAGGCCCATCTCCCTCAAGTCTGCTTTTCCTCCCCCTTCCAACTGTCTCTCTCTCCCTCCCCGACAGGTGGGTCCCGTGGGCCCCACCTGTCATCCCCAACCTTCGGCCTCCTGGCCGGCAACCGCCCATGCCGCCACTGCCGCCCCACGTCGCGGCGTTTTCTCGCGTGCCCGTGCCGCTCCCGCGCGCGTGTGCGACGTGGTCGTCGCCCACCTTCTTCCCCACCATTTCCCCCACTCGGCCCACAAAAACCGGCTCCGGCGAGCCGCCACCACCCCACGTCGGCGTCCCGCTTCCGTCGGCCGATCCCGCCTCTCCTGGCCACGATTTCCACCTCCCAAGCTCTATAAAACGATCCCCGCACCTCCTTCTCTCTTTTCCCCTCTCTCCCGAGCCCTCCCGTGCCCGGAAACCACCACGACACTGCCGCACCCCATCGCCGCCGCTCGCCGGCAACCTTCGGCCGCCCGCCACTGCCGCCCTAGTGGTCGCCGCACCGCGTAGCCACCGCCGCAGGCTCCACCGCACAGTGCCGCACCTTGGCCTCGCTCCGTTTCCCCATTCCATCGCCAGAACCACCTCCCCACCGCGCTCCCTCTCTCCACCACTCACCGACGAGCTCGGCCGCCGCTCCTCGCCGCTCCAGCCACCGCCGCGCCATGCCGCCGCCACCGCCGGCATCGCCCCGCCGAGCTCCACCCCAGCCTCCGCTCCATTTTCCCCCTCCACCACTGGAACCGCCATTGCACCACCACACCCTCGCCGCTTCAACTCCTCAGCCACCAGCCGCTCGCCGCTGGCATTCGGAGCCACGTCCGGCCGCGCCGACGCCCCCTCTGTCTCCGTGGTGTCGAGCTGCGCGTCGGCCACCCCTCCGTCTTCGTGAATCGCCGCCGAAAATCCCTCCCCTCTGCTCAAGGTGAGTTCGGCCTTTCCCGCCGGGTTC
This sequence comes from Oryza glaberrima, assembly GCF_000147395.1. Lineage (NCBI taxonomy): Eukaryota > Viridiplantae > Streptophyta > Magnoliopsida > Poales > Poaceae > Oryza > Oryza glaberrima. The sequence goes on along the minus strand of NC_068335.1, from coordinate 15,399,200 downwards.
CGGCCGCCTTTTGCCGTCGTTCCGTGCCATCTCCCTCACTCCAGCTCCCTTCTATACCTTCCCTAGGTCCTGCCGGTTCTTGGCCGCGCCGCGGTCTTCGCCGGGAATCACCGGAGTGCCATCCCACCGTCATCCCGAGGCGCCCACCGTCGCCTTGCTCGCCGCCGGCCGCCTCCTTCCACTGTTTGACCTCTCGGTGAGCACTCCCCTCCCTCTCCCTCTTCCTCCCCTTCGCCGGCCGCCTCCTGGGCCTGCCCGTGACGCGCCGCCGCCGCCGGTGGCCGTCTGATCGGGTCGCCGCCGCCGCGCTCCGCGCCGTGCCACTGCCGGCAATGCCGGGCAGCCGGCTGCCGCCTCACCTTGCCACGTCACGCCGCCGCTCCCTAGCATGCGCCGCCACCGCCCGCATGCGCCGCCGCTCCCCGCGCCGTCGCCGGCCGTCGCAGGTGGCCGCGTTGCCGCGCGCCGTCGCTCGGTCGGGCCGGTCTAAGCCGTGCCTGTGTCCCGGCTGCGCCGCCTCGTGGCCGCCCGATCGGCTAGGGCCGATCCGGGGCATCGGTTCCAGTGGACCGCCTCGGTGGTCCCGGTCCACGGTGGTCCGGTGCCCTTGTGCCGCTGACCGGTGGGGCCCGCTTGCCGGCGCCGCCCCTCCCCCTTGATGACGTCAGCAAATCTTTTTTTCCTTTGAGAAATTATTTATTAATTGCGCAATAAATCGAGTTTAATTCTAGAAATTCATTTAAATGGCCCAAAACTTCTAAAAATCATATCTAATTCATATGAACTGCAAACTGGGCCATTCAACTTGCAAAATTCATCTAAAATTGAGCTCTACATGTTTGTTTACTTTTGATATACTGTTTGCTTGGTGTTTATTAGAGTTTTTCCTCGTTTTGTATGCCAGCGTGTAGAATCCGTCGTTTCGGAAGTCCGCGGTCGCGAGGATAAGAGTTCGGAAGATTGTTCGAAGAAGCAAGGCAAGTCACACATTCCCCTTGAGCATTTTGATCCTACTTTACAAATGTTTTACCATTTGCAAATAAATATGCATGTTTTGCTAATTCCATGGGATCGGGGTTTACCTATCTGCTCGCTTGTGCCATATTTACTTGATATCTGTCCTTTGTCAATCTTGGGTAATAAATCAACTAGCTTGTGTTACTATGTTGACCTAGCTAGAACTATATGCTTAGCCATGCTTAATTGCCACTAACTCAGTTGATGGGATAATTGCAGTATTAGACCTTGTTAGTATCAGAACGAGCTGCGTGCTCGAGACATTTGGCCATGTTTCATGGTCATAATTATCCAACTAAAATGCGACTGAATGGTGGGCTATGGGTGCATGGTGTTGCTGGTCGCACCCATGGCAATTAAGGACCGGTTCGCGGGATGCACTGGAAGACATACAACGCTTGCCACAAGCGGGAATGGGTAACTGCCTGACTTGAAGTAGAGCTTTCCGCTGGCTGACGCATCCAGGCAAGGGTGAGCGTGATGAAGTTCGGATGGGCCCTACGACGGCCTATGCGGCTTTCTGATTCGCCTAGGCACGAGAGGGGACTGCCCGCTGCCTGCCGGGGGCGGGGTGACACCTGAGGTGTGGAGTGCTTGGTCAAAGGGGGTTATATAAAGGGTCTTGTCACAATCACTCGACATGGTGACGTGTCTGGCCTGGCACAGTGACATGCCGGTGGATTGTGTCTTTGTGGGTACAGTTGTGCACCTCTGGCTAGAATAAAACTATTCGAATAGCCGTGCCCGCGGTTATGGGCGATCGACCAGAATCACCGTGATTAGTCTCACACTTAATAAATCGCCCCAATGCACTGTAGTTCATGTGGATTGGTTGGGCCTGTTCAACGTGATGTAGCGTTGATCAGTGGAGATTTAATATTACCTTAAATGACTCAACCGTTTTACTGATTTGCTCAATAAAATGCTTTACAACCGCCTTTATGCAAATAGCCTCAAGCCATCTTTGTGTCCCTTGCTCGTCTGTATCTTTGGTGTGGCTTGCTGAGTACGGTGGTTGTACTCAGCCTTGCTATTATTTCCCCCTTTTCAGAAGTGTAGTGCTTCTGAGCTGAAGATGGAGTTAGAGAACCAAGGCTCAGACCCAGTTGAGTTTTGCCTGTGGAGTGGAGCTGAAGCCCCGCTAGGATCGCCTTTTTCCGCTGCTGCTGCTTTCTTTTTGGTGTGAGGACTAAGAGCCTCTTCTGTAAGTATTTACGCTTTATTTACGTTTGGAACTGTTTATTACTTGTCGTTTTGTATAGTCTAGAAATTTGGGCTAAATTTCTAGGCGTGACACTTATATACCCCTGAATTTTAGTTTGGATCCCTTCCATGCCCTTTCCGCTAGTTGACCGTTAAATTCTTATGAAAAAGTCCATTTTGCCCTTTGGTATAAAGAAGCATATAAATTAATAGAGTATATTGTTGGAGCATAGAAATTTGTTATATGAGACTATTATGTTTATGAGATAGTTATGCACCATATTATTGCGATAAATATACTTTTAGATATGACATAAAAAATTAATACTTATTTATTTTTTTTAGCATATGTGTTCTGATAGTAATAAACAAATATGTTGTATTATTATGAAAACACATATGCTACATAAAAAAACTTTTAATAACTAATAAATAAGTATTAAATTTTTATATCATATGTAAAAGTAAATTTGTCACAAATAATATGGTGCATCACAGACTCATAAATATAATAGTCTCATCCAATAAATTTTTACATTCCAACAATGTACTTCATTAATTTATTATGATTCTTCATAGCAAAGGGCAAAATGGACTTTTTTAAAAGAATTTTATGGTCAACTAATGGTCAACTAGCGGAAAGGGCATGAAAGGGATCCAAACTAAAATTCAAGGGTATGTAAGGGATTGAGCAAAATTCAGGGGTATAGAAGGGATTAGGTGAACTTTCATGGGTACATAGGGGATTTTCTCTTTTATTTATGTATCGCCATACTTTGTATCACAGCTATCTTGCTACCTTCCTCCCCCATCCCACCCCCAATGCTTCCCAATCTTCTTTCTTCGTCAACTCATAATCAGATTACCTATACTACTCATATATATATATATATATATATATATATATATATATATATATAGTAGCTCTATTATACAACCCTCTCCTAGAATAACTATTCTACACCCCCTCCCTCAACTCCCGATCCAGCCCAGCCCACCCCTCCCTCCCCCCAAGTCCCCACGCGCGCCCCCCTCCCTCCCGGCGACCCCACCCTGTCCTGGCGCGCGTCCCCCCTCCCTCCCTTCGCTCCCTCCCGGTTCCCGGCGACCCCACGGCCCCACCCACTCCCAGCGCGCGTGCCTCACCTCCTTCCTCTCGATCTCTCTCCCGATCTCTCCCTCCCTTCTTCTCTTTTTTTTTTCTTCTCCCTCTCTCTTATTTTTTCGTCCTATTCTTTTCTCTCTTTTTTTTTAAAGAAAACCTCCTTCCTCCCGATCTCTCCCTCTTTTTTTTTTCCTTCTCCCTCCCTTCTCTTATTTTTCCTCCTATTCTTTTCTTTTTTGAGAAAAAATAAAAATAAATTATTGAATTCAAGACTAGAACCCATGATCTCATGGTTCATAACAAACTCTCCTAACCAATTCACCTGTATATCTGTTCAAATTTTATTAACACAAACTTGTTATGTTACTGTGGGAAATCATACCTTGTTATTATGATTCGACAATAACATTATCGCAGAACTGCAGTAACACGATACGTTATTGTGAAATTTATAGGCTGTTACTGCAAAATTTATAGGTCGTTACTGCACTTTTTGTAGTAACATCATGATGAAATTGCAGTAACAGAGAACATATGGTAGTAACAGTACTACTACAGTACCACTGCTTGCGCATAGCTAAATTTTTAAATCTCAATCTTATATAAAATACAAGTGCTAAAAAAATGTATGTGCATGGTCACAAGTAAACACAAGTGCTAAAAGTAATTCTCTTTATCCATACAAAGATACGTAGTAGCAAGCTTAGTATAAGTGAATTTTTAGAATTGAAATCTTTAAAAAATAATATCTCTCACATCGCAAATTATTTTTTAGAACCGTTTTCACCATAATGCTTTAAAACGATGTTACAACGAGACAATAGTCATGTTACTACACGATGATCGAGACAAAAATGCTTTTATAACGTTGTTACTGCAGAAAGTAGTCATGTTACTGCATATTGATCGTCGCGTTACTACGCCGTTCCAGTGAGACGAGAACTTAAAAAAAAGTAAATCTCAATCTTTAGAGAGCAATATCTCTCACGTTATATAGTATTTTTCTAATCCGTCCGCACCATGATGTTCGTAAAAAAATACTTAACAAAACTAGATCCATCATGACTATTTTTCGATGTTGTTACTGCGAGAAAGTTGTCATGTTACTGCACAATAACCGTTATGTTACTGCGGAAGTCCTGCGAGACGTGAACAGCAAAGCGGTGGGCGGGGTAGGGAGTCAATGGGCGGTTTGACTCGGGTTTGACCGGCGGGAGGGGGCTTTGACCGAGGTGGGAGGGGGGTTTTGGGCCCTAGGGAGGGTGGGGGAGGTGGGTTTGACCCATGGGAGGGGAGTTGTAGAATAGTTATTCTAGGGGAGGGGTGTAGAATAGATTCAATATATATATATATATATATATATATATATATATATATATATATATATATATATATATATATATATATATATATATATATTGGAAAATGTTTCTGTACACCCAGGTGTATGTACTCCCACTCTAATCCACCGTCCATCAAAGGTAAGCACCGATCAATCCATCCCACCCTCCTACCGGGTCTTTATATTAAACCCGTTTGATCCTTTTCTTTTTGAAAAGAAATTCTATTAATTCTGAATTATCCCGGCCGGCCTAATCGGAAGGCACAACAATACTGATCCGTTTCATTAATAAATAGCAAGTTCGTCGGCGGCGGTAGTTCGATCTACCGCGTTCCCAGCTGCCAATCGGCGCGGTGTCTCTTTCATCCCGTCGATCGCTAGTCACCCTCGCCGGACGGCTGCTCTGCTGTGACTCTAGGCTGTGCCTCGGTGTACCGGCGCCGTCCGCGCGCCGCGATAGTGGTGCCTTCCGCCGGGCGTGCAACGGAGTAATCGAACTCATCAAGCCAGGAAGATGGGCACCGTAACATTCTATGCTGCCATGTCCTTCCGTACTTTCCTGTTCTTTGCTTCTTGTTTATGCATGGAGATCGAAGCTTCTGTTTAGTTCTTCCATTAATCTATTTCTATTGCTTACAGACTCGCGCTCCCCCGGCTGCTGCGGCCGTTTTTTAAATCGATCGGCGACGGCACGACATGGCGGCGTGCTAGCAGAACCAACCATGCATCAGATCGAAGCAGAGATGAATGATCGTGGCGTTTCTTCATCCAAGCGCAGCCGAGTAGCCGATCCGTTGCACTAGCCAGCGTGCTTCGTCCCTTTGTCGATTTCAGGCGACGGTGCCAGCTGCTAATTGCTACTCCCTTCCTGCTATCGGTGCCACACCGTGCTGATGGCGACGAAGCCGACGATGCACTATTTTCTGGGATAGATACTACTTTTTCCACTTTTTTTTTCAAACAACTATACTCCTTTTCCATCGATGATAAAAGTAGTATCATAACATACTGCTTTTGTTTTGAATATATATATATATACTATTTTTTTTTCGGGGCAATATGTATACATCAATTTCATATATCTTCTTGTTCAAAGTAAATTGGCATTAAATAAAAGAGACCAGAGACAGAAGATTTTTTCACCCGATGTTTGGAATTCGGAAGCTTACTGGCTTCCTACGCCACTGTTGAGGTGAGCCCAACTTCACCACTTAAACCACCGAGCCTCCAAATCCCTTCGTCAAGGGATGGACAAGGCGGGAGCCATTCCTGAATTAGTCTCCCAAGCCTCGATCACTAGTGGTATCTCTTCTCCGATCTCTGGATAGGTGAGCTCCAAACCTTCACAGTCAACCACCGGGCCTCCTTCACAAACTCCTTTGTAGAGGTCACTGGGTCACAACCGCCACCAAGCCCTCTAGATGTCAGCAAACACTAAGAGTAACAAGTCAAGACCCACTTAACTCTTACCAAGCGCCAAAGCTCAATCGCATGCACAAGCATAATGCCTCTACCACTCTCAATTCGTAAGTAATGCACTCTAGAGAGGAGATAAGAGGCTTCACATAAGCTCAAGCATGCACAATATGCTCACAAAAGTTGGTTCTCATATATATGCCTCAGACCAAGAGCAACAGCCAAACTACTACTACTCACGGCCTTGTTGGTTTAGCGGCGATCGACCACGCTTAGTGGCGTCCAGTCTGATGCTAGCTTTCTCCTTGATTGTGTGTAGGCGCTGGCGGTGCATGGTAGTGTTTTTTTTTTCCTTCCTAACTATTGCTTTATAGGGGTACTAGCCTTGTAACTTCTTCATATTCTATTCAATAAATCATCGTGCCGTCTCGAGCTGATCATTAAAAAAAAAGAAAGAGAAATCATGCATAAATCTCATCGTCAACTCAGACGTTTTAAATTAGAAAAAGTACGAATTACCCCCCTGAACTATCGAGGTCGACCGAAATACACCCTCGGACTCGAAAACCAGACATTCTACACCTGAACTATTGAAACCGGACAAATAATCCCCCCCAGCTTAATCCGCGGTGGTTTTAGTCCTACGTGGCAGTCTAGTCAGCAATTCTTTAAAAAAAAATTAGTGGGGCCCACTGTCAGATCTCTCTCATCCTCTCTCAGCCTCTCCATGTCCCCTCTCTCTCTGTCTCTCGCCGACATCGGCCACCAGAGGCCACCGAGGTCAGGGAGGATGGAGAAAAGCGGCGGAAGTTGGGGACGAGACGCGCGATGGCCACCGGTCTCGGGGAGGATGGAAGGGAGAGTAGTGATGGCTGCCGGTCCCGCGCGAACAAGCTCGCCGGCGCGGCCTTCTCCCTCTTCATGCGGTGCCGGACTGTCGTCACCTCGCCGCCACCGGCCACACACGCTTGCTCCCGCGTCGCCGCCGTCGACGCCCTCTTCCATAGCGTTGTTGGGCGCTGTCGCCGCCGCCGAGTGGCCCCTCGTGCGTGCGCGGCGCCGCTAGGCCTGGAGCACCGCGGCGTGGTCCGGGCATGGACAACGACGAGGAGTAGGAGGGTGACGCGCGGGGGACGGCCGAAGGAGCTCCAATTCCGCCGCCCGCCGCCCGGGAAGCTCCGCCTCCGCCGTCGGCCGCACCGCTCCGCCTTCGTCTCCGCCACCCGCCACCCGGGGAGCTCTGCCTCCGCCTCCGCCACCCGCTGCCCGGGGAGCTCCGCCTTCGCCTCCGCCGCTTGCCGCTCAGGTCGCCTCCGCCGGCGCTGTCGCGGTCCTCGCGCTACTCACCATCGCGGCCGCGTTCCTCCTCATAGGCCGTGCGCACCGACCGCCGGCCGTCCCCGCGCGCCGCTGCCCGGGGAGCTCTGCCTTCGCCTCTGCTGCTGGCCGCCGCGCGACCTCCGCCTCCGCCTCTGCCGTCCGCCGCCATCCTCGGTGCCGCCGTGGCCTGTGCTGGTGAGGAGAGTGAGAAGAGAGAGAGATTGGGATAGAGATAGGAGGGGAGCTGACAGGTGGGGTCCACCGATTTTTTAATTAAAAGAATTGCTGATTGTATTGCCATGTAGGACCAAAACCAACGTGGATTGAAGCGGGGGTTAGTTGTCCGGTTTGCATAGTTGGGGATGAAAAATATTAGGTTTTGTGGTTTAGGGGGATAATTCGGTCGACCGCGATAGTTTAGGGGGTAATTCGTACTTTTTCCTTTTAAATTCAATTGAAATCTACATGCCACCCCCCGACCCCCTCTACATTTCTCTCTCACACACACATACAAGTCAAGACAAATTAATATAGCGTAAATAGCACGTCGAGACTAAAAATGGAGATTAGACAAGGCCGAATACATCGAAACATCGAAAAATGAAAGGTAATAAAGCAAAAGCAAAAGCCAAAAGAGGCAAAGGCACACAAGAATAACCGAACAAGGGAGCCGTGAAGGAAAGAAAAAGGCGGGAATCGAAGCGCCTAGCGACACTCCAGTACTCCACTCCTCTCAAATCCCCTTCGAAGCAAAGAAGAAATCCACCTGACCCCGCGCCACCTGTCGCCTCCGAGCAGCCGCCTCACCATGGCCGCCTCCTCCTCCAACCCCACGCCTCTGCTGCTGCCACCGCCGCCGCCGCAAGAGCCCGCGCCTCTGTCGCCGCCGCCGCCGCCGCCGCCGCCGCCGCCGCTGCCTACGCCGAAGCCGATCCCCACCGTCACCGACAACTTCCGCAGCCTGCTCAGGTCCGGCGAGGCGCTCCTCCGCTTCGCCTTCCGCGGCAACTCCGGCCAATTGACTCACCGGCATCCGCCTCCGCCTCGGCCGCCGCCGCAGCAGCAGCATCCCCACCACCACAACCGCCCGGTGCGTACGCCTCGATCGTGAGCTCGAACACACTCGATCAGCAACCATGGCGATTACCTTCTTCACTGAGACGCTCGCGTTTGCAGGCTGAGATCATGAAGCGGCTGCAGCGGGAGAAGTTCGCCGACATGATCAAGCACATGGACGGGCACGAGCAGATCGACCGCCTCGTCGCGCTGTACACGAGCAGCGCCAAGGGGCTCCACCTCCCGGAGCTCCCCGTCCGGGTGAAGGTCGCGCTCGACGCGGCCGGCGCGCTGCTCCTCGTCGACGGCGACGAGCTCGAGAAGGCGAGGGACAGGCTCGCCAAGGCCAGGAACACGACGGGGCTCGGCTCCAGGTTCGTGTTCGAGTCGAGCACCCGTGGCGGCAAGGACACCGTCGCCGCGGAGCTCGCCACCGGGCTCGGGGCGGCGGCGGCCGGCGGGAGGCCACTGGAGCTCACCCGGCTGCAGTACTGCGCCCACGTCAGCGACCTGCTGTCGATGACCCTCGTCCCGTTCGGCGCCCAGTGCAACAACTTCTTGCACGGTTCGAGCCTGATCCAGGTAACTTGCCACTGAGCTCGCCGGAGTATTGGCGGTTGCGGCGGCGAGCTTTTGTCTGACTATGAAACTGTTCGCCGCAGAGTATCCAGAGCAGAGCGTTGTCCGGCGGGCCGCCGTCGTATTCGGAGCGTCATGACTGCGGCGCCGGCATGAGCATCAAGGGATCAAGATTCAGGGCCTCCATAGCTGAGCTGATCTTTGGTTCTCCAGGCGAACATGGCGGCGGCGGCGGCGGCGGCAATGGCGATCACGAGGTGCCCAACCGGTTGACGACGTTCGGCAAGGTGAGCTACGAGACGGCCGACGACATCAAGCTCAGCTTGTCGGGGCTGTGGCAGGTCCGCTCGCCGGCGTCCCGGTTCAGCGAACTCGGCGCGCTCGCCGTGCCGCTGGGCAGCCTGAAGACGCGGAGAGCCATCGCTCCTCCTCCGTCGCCGCCGGCGACGACGCATCCTCCTCCGTCGCCGGACCTGATGGTGCAGGTGCCGGCGCCTCCTGCTCCTCCCACCCCCATGATGGGTATAGGGTCGACGGTGGCGGTGCAGGGCTCCGTTGCCGCCGCCGCCGCCGCCGCCACGGCGCCGTCGTCGCACACGGTGGCCGTCATGGTGGACTGCGACATGTACGACACCTTGAGAGCAGAAGGCTGGGTCGAGATGGAGACGGCGGCGGCGGCGACTCCGGCGAGGTGGCGCGGGCCGGTGGCGCGGTGGGGAGTCTGCGTGTCCGACTGCCCGGAGCACGAGCTCGGGTGGGGGGTGCGGATCGGCGGCACGGCGGAGAGGAACGCGCACCGGCCGCACGTGGAAGGGTTCCTCAGCTTCGACCTCGGCAAGGGCGGCAGGGTGCAGCCGGGCCTCGTCATCGCCATGGACGGCGACAAGCGGACGCCGGCGCTGGTGCTGAGGTCGTCGTGGCTCATGTGACGCCGGTGATCAAACTTGCCCGTTCTTCCCCTTCATGCCGGTGTTTTGGTTTTTTGCTCTGAAATCTGTTGCAGATATAATAAGCGTACGTGACAAATGCCCTCCTTCAATTTACACCTGAGTGAGATTTCATTTTTCTTTTGCTTTTTGAGGGATTTTTTTTTCTACCACCAACATATCGATCGTCGCTTGCTTTAGATAGCAAAAGGGAACTCGAATTTGAGTAAATTTGATAACACCTTTAACTTTTTTGTCCAAAAGTGCCCAAGTTAATTGTAATCTGTAGCTCTCAGAAATTTGAGCTAAAGTTGTCATTCCTTAATAGTCTTGAATTTTATTCTTGACTGAGGTGGTAGTGTCAGTGCGTTGCAACTGGCGTCAACTAAATATGCTACTCCAACATTTTGAAAAACAATATATATCAAAAGTATATATATACTCAAACTCCAGAAAATCTTAGAACATAAATGCCCAGGTAATATGGCTATATCCGCACTATTTTGAGTAAAGCAATCCTTTTATAGCACTCATGGGACATGTGACTTCTCAAGTATTCATAATTTCCAGGTATGAACCACCTGAACTCTGAATGCATCAATTCGCAAAGTTTTCCTAATGTCATTCACAGCCTTGTACAGGCAACATTCATATTGTATAATTTCTATGTATACATGCCCACAAGATGGTATGGCTAGATAACTAGATAAGGCACTATAAGCAAGATTGGGCACTAAACAAACACCAGTTGTTTTCATGGTACCAAACACACTGATCAATCAAACTAAACATCACAAAATGCAATTCACAGCAAAGATGTCAAGTGCCTCGGCACCCAACAACGCCGGACCGCGACTACGTAGCTCGTAGCTGCGCTCCAGTCCTCACCGCGAGGTTTTGCCCCTCGGCTGGTGGCTTGCGATTAGTGGAGAGAGAGATTAGGAATGACAATCTATTGGCTGCCCTTCCAACGGGACTGATTACAGGATTATATAGCCACTGGCCTAACCAATTATAGAAGGCTATCCTTAATTCTAGGGACACCAAAAGTAGCAGCAGATTTCTTCTTTCCTTTCTTCAGCCACTGGACGTCGCCATCGCGCGCTCGGCCGCTCGGCGCATGTCACGCCTGCGCCTGTACGTGCGGCCGTACATGACATCTCCCCCTCCGTCGAAGTCCAGCTCGTCCTCGAGCTGAAACGCTGGGTACCGGGCGCGGAAGTCGTCGAGGTCTTCCCAAGTGGCCGACTCGTCAGGCTCGTCGCGCCACTAGACGAGCACCTGCCGAACGCCGCGAGCCAGACGGCCGCGTGTGACGCGTGCAGGTTCTGGAACCACCGCCCCATGGAGAGTAGGAGGCAGCGCCGGGGTGGAAGTGGGCGGCGTGCCCACAAACTTCTTGAACATTCCTACATGGAAGACATCATGAAGACGGGCGCCCGGCGGAAGCTGCAGCCGCACGGCCACATCGTTGATGACTTCGGTGACGCGGTAGGGCCCGACGTATCGAGGCTTCAGTTTCCCCGTAGTGGTGCGCGGCAGGGACGAGGCTGCTCGCTGGCGGAGACGAAGGAGCGCCCAGTCGTCCACCTGATAGGACACCGGCCGGTGAAGCCAGTCGTAGTGCTTCTTTTGCACTGCTTGCGCTTGCTCGAGTCGGTAGCGGACGTCGGCGAGGAAGGCCTCGCGAGCTTCCATCTCCAGGGCGACAGCGGCGACGCGGGTCTCGCCAGGCTCGTAAGAGCGGATGGAGGGCGGGTCGCGGCCGTAGACCACTCGGAACGGCGTCTCGTGGAGCGAAGATTGGTATGCGGTGTTGTATATGTACTCCGCCCACGGTAGCCAGCGCAGCCACTGTCAGGGGCGATCGCCGGTGAAGCAGCGTAGGTACATGACGATGACACGATTAGCCGCCTCCGTTTGGCCGTCCGTCTGGGGGTGGAATGCCGACGACATGAGTAGCTTGGTGCCCATGAGGCGCATAAGCTCGCGCCAGAACCCCGAGGTGAACACTGGGTCGCGATCGGACACGATCGACTGGGGTAGTCTATGAAGGCGCACGATGTCGGTGAAGAAGGCCTGCGCCACGGACTCGGCGGTGTACGGGTGCGCCAAGGGGATGAAGTGGCAATACTTGCTGAAGCGGTCCACGACGGAGAGGATGATCGTCTTGCCATGCACCCGGGGAAGCGCCTCCACAAAGTCGAGGCCGATGTCTGCCCACACAATGGACGGAACTAGAAGGGGCTGTAGCAGGCCGGCCGGGTGGAGATGTTCCGACTTGTAGCGCTGGCAGGTCACACACGCCTTCACAAAGTCCTGCACCAAACGACGCATGTGGGGAAAATGGAAGTTGCGGCGGAGGCGGTGGAGTGTGCGGTGGACGCCCTCATGGCCGTTGTCATGGACCGCGGCCACGATCTCCTGTAGTAGCGGCGAGGCCGGCGGGATGTAAAGCCGCCCATCGTAGGTGACCATGTCCGTGACCACGGCCCACGGCGCCGTGCGCGTGCCTGCACGGACCTCGTCGTGGATGGCGAGCAGGCTCGGATCCGTGGCCTGGGCGTGGCGCAGCCGCTCGATGAAATCGAAACGGGGCGCGGAGATGGCCAGGAGCTCGCCCTCCTCGACGTCGCGGCGGGAGAGGGCGTCGGCGACGGTGTTCGTGGCACCTGATCTGTACTCCACCGAGAAATCGAAGCCCAAGAGCTTCCCGACCTAGTGGTGTTGCAGAATCGTCGCTAGGCGCTGGTCGAGGAGGTACTTGAGGCTGTAGTGGTCCGTCTTGACGGCAAAACGGCGTCCCCATAAGTACGGCCGCCAGTGCCGCACAGCCTGGACGAGGCCGATGAGCTCGCGCTCATACGCGGCGAGGGCGCGGTGACGAGGGGCGACAGGGCGGCTGAAGAAGGCGACCGGATGGCCCTCCTGAGTGAGCACCGCGCCGAAACCATGGGACGACGCGTCGCACTCGACGATGAAGAGCTTGGCGAAGTCCGGCATTGCGAGTACTGGGGCTGTAGTGACCGCGGTCTTGAGGGCCGCAAACGCCGCCGCCGCCGCATCATCCCCAGAGAAGCCGTCTTTCTTGAGGAGGGCAGTGAGCGGCGCGGCGACCGTGCCGTAGTTGTGGACGAACCTGCGGTAGTAGCCCGCCAAGCCGAGGAAGCCGCGCACTGCCCGAGGCGAACGGGGAGCCGGCCAGTCGCGGATGGCCTGCACTTTGGACGGGTCCATGGCGACGCCAGCCGCCGATATCACGTGGCCGAGGTAGGCGACCGAGGAGGTGCCGAAGGAGCACTTAGTGCGCTTGACGAAGAGGTGGTGTCGGCGGAGCTCGGTGAGGACGGCACGAGGTGACGGAGATGGTCCACCCACGTCTTGCTGTAGATCAAAATGTCGTCAAAAAAGACAAGGACGAACCGGCGCAGGAAGGGGCGGAGGACGTCGTTCATGAGGGCCTGGAACGTGGCCGGGGCGTTGCAGAGTCCGAACACCATCACCAAGAACTCATATAGGCCGTCATGGGTGCGGAACGCGGTCTTGTGGACATCCTCTGGGCGCATACACACCTGGTGGTACCCGGACCGAAGGTCGAGCTTGGAGAAGAACCGCGCCCCGTGGAGCTCATCGAGGAGCTCGTCGACCATGGGGATGGGAAACGCATCCTTGACGGTGAGCGCGTTCAGGGCGCGGTAGTCGACGCAGAAGCGCCAAGACCCGTCGGGCTTCTTGACGAGGAGGACCGGCGACGAGAACGGGGAGTCGCTGCGGCGGACGATGCCTTGCTCGATCATGGCGGCACATTGCCGCTCTAGCTCGTCCTTGTGGGCCGCCGGATATCTGTACGGGCGGACAGCCACCGGCTGCGTGTCCGGCTTGAGGATGATACGGTGATCGTGCGCGCGTTGGGGAGGCAGACCCGTGGGCTCGGCAAAGAGGTCCCCAAATGTCGCCAAGAGCCCATCCAGGAGGAGCTCGCTGTCGGTGGTGGCGGCGAGGGCCGGGGCGCCGGGGGTGGGCACGCCGGACCAGCAGACGGTCCGCCCTTGGCGCTGGAACGACATCCGGCGGCTGGCCAAGTCCCAGACGATGGGCCCCAGGGCGCCCAGCCAACAGGTGCCGAACACGACGCCGAAGCCTGCCAGCGGCATCACGAAGAGGTCGGCCGGGAACAGGACGCCGTCGATGGTGAGCGGCGCGGCCTTGAGGACGCCCGCGCAGGTGACGCGCTCGCCGTTGGCAACCATGGCCGTTAGCCGGGGGCGTATGTGTAGGGGCATGCCGGAGCGCCGCGCCGCCGCCTCCGAGATGAAGTTGTGCGTGCTGCCGGAGTCCAGGAGGGCGACGAGCGACGCCAGCCCAAGCGCGACCGCGATCTGCATGGTGTCGGCGGCGGGTACCCCGGCCAGGGCCTGCAGGGAGAAGACAGGCGCCTCGGCGTCCTGGTCCGCGGCAGCCTCTGCGTCGTCGGCGTCGTCGAGTTCCACCCCATCGATGAAGAAGACGCGGCGGCAGACGCAGTTGTGGCCGCGCGTATACCGCTCGTCGCAGTTGTAGCAGAGGCCAAGGCGACGCCGTTCCGCCTGGGAAAGACGTTTCACCGGGTTCCCGGCCACCGGCGCGGCCGGGGCGGCGGCTCGTTCAGGGGCCGGCAGGGCGAGGCGGGGCGGAGGCGCCGGAAGAAGAGCGCGCGGAGCAGGCCGGGCGGGTGGCGGCGCCGGCGTGGACTGCTCGATCAACTCCAGTTGCCGCGCCAAGCTCATCGCGGCGGCCAGCGACTGAGGGTTGTGCACGCGGACGGCGTGGCTGAGCGAGGGCAGCAGACCGCCCGTGAAGAGCTGGACCCGCTGTGCTTCCTCCAAGGGTCCGGCGCGAGGGAGCTGAGCCTGGAAGCGGTCTTGATACTCCGTGACCGTCCCCGTGCGTCGGCAGTCGGCGAGCTCGAAGAGCGGCGCGGATCGGAGCGGGGGCCCATACCGGAGGTTGAGGAGGTCGACGAAGCGGCGCCAGGGCGGAATGCCCTCGTCCCGTTGGACTTGAATCCACCACATCTGGGCACCATCTTCCAAGTTGTACCCCGCCATCCAAACTTGCTCCTCCGCCATGATTTTCTGCTGGTGGAAGTATGACTCACAGCGATTAATGAATACGAGCGGATCGGACTTGCCATCATACTTGGGAAAATCAAGTTTCTGGAAGCGCGGAGGTGGCCGGTCGGTGTTGGTCTCCCCCATGCCCGCCCTGGGACCCGAGGACGACGACTTGTCGGCGGAGAGTGCGAGGATTGCCTTGGTGTTGGCCGCCGCGGTCGCCTGGAGGGCCTTGACGGTCTCGGCGAGCTGCGCGATGGTGGTCTTGAGGTCGTCGGTGTCGCTCATGGCGGCAGCGCAGGAAGCGGATGAAGACGAGGTAGGGGACGTCGGCACGGCGGGCGGTGTAGGGGAGGTGGTGCGGGAAGGAGAGGATCGCCGGGATCGTGATACCAGGTTGTCAAGTGCCTCGGCACCCAACAACGCCGGACCGTGACTACGTAGCTCGTAGCTGCGCTCCAGTCCTCACCGCGAGGTTTTGCCCCTCGGCTGGTGGCTTGCAATTAGTGGAGAGAGAGATTAGGAATGACAATCTATTGGCTGCCCTTCCAACGGGACTGATTACAGGATTATATGGCCACTGGCCTAACCAATTATAGAAGGCTATCCTTAATTCTAGGGACACCAAAAGTAGCAGCAGATTTCTTCTTTCCTTTCTTCAGCCACTGGACGTCGCCCGTCGCGCGCTCGGCCGCTCGGCGCATGTCACGCCTGCGCCTGTACGTGCGGCCTTACATGACAAAAGAGCAGAATGCAAAGGCATCAAGCATGCCAACAGAAAATAAAGCATTGCCAGACTAAATTAGCAAGATTAGTAGGAATCCAAAATTTCTCAGATATGAACTTGCGAAACGGCAAAAAACTAACTTGATCACAAATGTGCAATCCACAAATCAATTAGTACGGATATAAACCAATCTAAATACATGTACTCATCTTCAACACTAAAACTTGCAGAATGGTTAACTTCCTGCCATAATCTTCTCTATTCGCCTAATCATCAATCTGTGTCCGGGGTACCAACATACTGATCAAGCAAACTAAACATCACAGAAATGCACACTTCACAGCTGAGAACAGAATGCAGAAGGTATCAAGCATTCAAACAGAAATAACACTGCCAGACTAAGCAAGATACTAGCAAGCGAAGATTTCTCAGAGATGAATGGCTAAAAAAGGCAATTAGTACTGATATGAACAAATCTAAAAATACTCATCTTCACACTAAAACTTGCAGGATGCTAACTTAATTTCTGCCATAATCTTCCATGTACACCTAATCATCAATCCTGCAGCCTATCTAGCAGGCATAAAACTGGAGGTGACAATCTCAACTCACCAAGAACAGCAACAGCGACTAACACAAACACGCCCGGTGAAATTTTTTTTATGCCCGGCGAGAAATAGCACAAACGCATTTAGCCAGCGTATCATACCCTGACAAAGCAATTGAGCATAACAGATTCACAATTCCTAGCAGAGAGGCAGGTAAAGAACATCTCACAGCTGCAGAACCATCCAAGCAAAAATAAACTAATTACTGAAGCTGAGCAAGATATAAAATAAGCATACCGATTTACTCTATCTAACTGTTTTGTGCTGATCTGAACCAGATCAGAAGAACATCCACCACAACTCACAGCAAAATTTTGCAGTATTCGATGCCTAATTTGATTCTACCAGTATGGAAGTTTTTTCAGTAATTCAGAACTCAATCTGTGGAGGCCTATCTTCTAATAGTCAGAACAAGCCAAGCCTTCCTCTCCCTTCAGTCCTCGAAGGCCCAGGCGTTCTCCCTCCTGACCTCCGCCTCCTGCTCCGGCGTGTAGTCGTTCTCGATCTCGAAGATGTCGCGGATCTCCTCCGGCTTCTTCCCCCTCATCTTGTCCGCCACCGCGGTGCACGCGTCGTCGAGCAGCTCCTCGATGTTCAGGTAGTTGGCAGCCTCCCAAATCATCCCAAATTGCAACAATCGGTGTTAAAATCGAGAGACCACACAATCCAATTGGGGGAGAAAAAAACAGAATAAGGTTTGGCGGGGGTGTGGTTGTGCTTATACCATGATGATCTCGAAGAGGGTGGAGTTGTCGACGTCGAGGAACTTCTTGTCGAACGCCTTGAGGCCGTGCGGGTCGGCGTCGGGGTCGACGAAGGTGACGGGCTTGATGGAGGAGGCGGTGGGGGGGAGCTCGACGGGGAAGGGCGGGAACGGGTAGCGGTCGCGGTCGGAGGCTTCCGGGTCGTAGTGCGGCGCGTGCCTCTCGCAGTACTCGACGAGGAGGGCGAGCACGTCGGAGTGGACGCCGGCGATGGGGATGGCGCCCGTGGCGCACTCGTCCTCGATCATGCCGCGGAGCGTCTTCGACACCCGCGCCGCCGCCACCGACGCGAGCACCTCCACGCCGTCGTCCGACACCAGCACCAGCTTCTCGCCCTCCTCCTCCGCGGCGGCGGGGGGCGGCGCAGCCGCTGCCTCGTCCGCCTCCTCCGGCGGCAGGGGGCGCTTGCCCTTGTGGTCCTCGGCGGCGGCGGTTGTGGAGGCCATGGGTGTGGGATTGATGAGAGCTTTTTTCTCTCTTCTACTTCTTCGTGGGGGTTTGGGGGATTTGGGGGGTTTCGTTTCGTTGCGTTTTATGGAGAAGGGGAACGGAACTGAACCGACCGGGGTTGGGTTGAGTCGGGTATTCTTCGGCATGATCCGATTCCGACCCCGGTCGTGGCTGTGCGAGCCCGAGACCGAGCTGGTTTGGTTAGTGCCACAAACGCACAAGCGCGCGGGTCGGTCTCGGTGAGAACTTCGTGATGCTAAAATTTCAGTGTTTTCGAAATAAAAATACGGAGGAAACTACAAATCGGACTTCTGATTTTATCTTCAAAATCAGGCGTTGTTTTAGTATTTGGAGAAGAATGCTTCACTACTAGCTTAACATAAGTTTCGAACTATTTAAGTGATGAAACATGGTTGAATTATGGATTAAAACACTTTGTCTAGATACACAAAACATCAAAGCTTCAATTACTGAAACATCAACAAATCCACAAGAACTGAAGACAAAAATTAAAACATCATAAAAATTCTCACTGCAACATTTTGATCCAACACAAATAAACATCAAAATACATTGGTTGAAACATAAAAAAAAGAATCACAAAATACACCAGTCAGATACGGCTTCTTCTTCTCCTTCGGTGGCAACAGAGAGGAGTAGACCGAACTGTAGAGCTCCAATACGGCTTTGCTGCTAGCGGAGGATGAGACCAAAGAAACGGCATCGGTGGCGACGAAGCAGGGGTGATAGGGCTTGAGGTTATCACCGGTGGCAGGCCGGAGAAACCATGTCGGTGGCGCTAAAGCAGTGGTGACATGACTTAGGGGTTTCCAGCAGCGGCGAAACGGTGTTGATAGTGATGAAGGTTGGAAGGGGCTATCATCCTCTTGTGTGAGCCGGCGATTGGAAAAGAGCCCGATATTTTGTTATCCCATGATCCCATCAGGCGCATGATAGCTAGCATTCTCCGAAAACCTCAGCTTCAAGTTTAGATATCATATAACATGACACTAAAATTAAAATAGCTATTGCTTATGGACTAGCCACAAAATAACACTCACGTATATCTTCGATGTAGTGTACAGCATATATATCTCACTTTGGCTTTCACATGTTGACTAGATTGAAGAACAAGATTTATATTTTATAAAGTGAATTATATTTTGTACTATCTTTTATTATCTAAAATTTACTCTACACCACTCTTTACTTCATTTTTTCACTCTACGCTATATATTTATCTTTTTTTAGACCACTCAAACTCTCTTCATGCGCATATCAATAACCTCGAACATATCGACACCTTCATGCTGATAATCTCCTTTATTTACGTGCAGCTAACATCTTTGTCGAAGGAGAAGTTTAATGTGGTTAATAAAAGCGTAAGAGTTACATAGTCCTAAACGTTGTAAAGGTAAAAATATCTAATCTGGAATAAAAATATGAGATAATGGGTGGTTCAAACTTGGATATGAATGTGATCCAAAGTATAAATCACTCTATTTTATATCATAATTACGGTATGGGTGTATGGCTAATACTTTATATTCTCCTATAGTCACGTATAGTCACACCTCGTTTGTCGAAGGCTTCAATATTGGATTGGATAAACCTTTGTGACGTCTCTTTTCCTTTTCTACGTTTGCACATCTTCTTCAGAGTTATAGATATGTTTCAAGCATTGATCGATCCTAAATTTTTTTAAGCAATATTCTTCTTTATTAAATATTAGAAACTTAAGTACGGAGACAAAAATCCCTTTGAATTAAATCTTTGAGCATCAGAGATAAACGAAAGAGACATTGGGCTATAGAGTGGCCCTAATCATGGTTGCTAATATAGCATATGACTTGCATATGCATTGACATTATAAAAAACACAATTAGTTATAATATAATAGACCTATAATACAAAATAATATAAAGTTATATTGATTATTACGTCGAATTCACAAGCCAAATTTTTTTCTCTCAATAGTACGATAGACCTAAGATTGTGTTTGAGAGGGAAGGAACGAAGAAGACTGAGGAATACCTAAAACGAGGTGAACCATTATCATATGATTAATTAAATATTAATTATTTTAAACTTGAAAAGTTGGTTAATATGATTTTTGAAACATTTCTATAGAGTATATTTTAAAAAAACATACCGTTAACAATTCAGAAAAGCGCGTACATAGAAAACAATGAAGTTTTCTTCGTAATTTGTTAATGCCAAACACACACTCACAATCTCTAAAGATCCGAGTTTATTACATATCTATTTTACGTTGAAATGAATTTCTAAAACTTATATTGGAGAGGATATGAACAATTACTTCAAAACGAAAAGACAATTGAGGCCGTGTTTAGTTCCAAAATATTTCTTCAAATTTTCAACTTTTTCATCACATCGAAATTTTCTTACACACACAAACTTTTAACTTTTCCGTCACATCATTTTAATTTCAACAAAATTTACAATTTTGATGTGAACTAAACACAGCCTAGAACACCTTATCGTTTCAAAGTTCAAAGTTCAAACCATTCGAAAAAAATCCCAAGAAATCATAGGCTGCAGTGGCTGCAACTGCTGCGCGTACCGTGCTCTGCCCTCGGCTCGGCCGGCGCGACCTCTCCTCCTCGACCCGCCTCACTTCTCGGCTTCCCCCGCCCCCGCCGCCGCCGCCGCGGCGGGACGCGGGCCCAGCGCCGGCGCGCGCCATAGAAACCGCAAGAGCGAAGCGCGGCGAGATCCGGAGCCCGCGCCGCTCGCCGCCATGCAGCCGCCGGTCCTCCTCAACATCGGTCCGCCGCCTCTTCCACCACCCGTAGCATATCCGTTTCTGCTCGATTCGATCCAAAAATTGGTCTCACCCCCTCACGCGAGCCCGCCGCCGATGCAGGGGGCAGCAGGTACGAGACGACGGCGGACACGCTCACGCAGCGGGATCCCGGGTCGCTCCTCGCCGCCGCGCTCTCCGGCGCCGCCGCCCACGGCCTCCCCACCACCGTACGCCGCTCGCCCCTCGCTGCCGGTTGTGGTTTGATTCTCCTAATCTCCTCGGCTGACCTCGTCGCTGCAGGAGGATGGGGCCGTGTTCGTGGACCGCGACGGGGAGCTGTTCCGGCACGTGCTCAACTGGCTCAGGGACGGCGCCGTCCCCGCGCTCGCCGACGCCGAGTACCGGCAGCTGCTGCGGGAGGCGGAGTACTACCGGCTTCCTGTATATGAGCAATGCCTCCTGCCACCCTGGTTGTGTGTGTGTGGGGATTTTGACCCCAATGCTGTGTGAGAACCTGACATTGATTTTTTGGTTTGGTCTGATTTGATCCTCTAGGGATTGATCGATTGCATAAGTGAAAGGATTGAGGATTGGGATGATAAGATTGGAAGATCTTCAGAGGCCGAGCTGACTCGCAAGGACGTGATCAAGTGCATCCAGGCTGATAAAGTCCGGTTCCGAGGCGTCAACCTTTCTGGCCTTGACCTGTCCAAGCTTGTAAGCTCTTGGGAAAGCTCACTTGTGTAGTTTGCCATCCATTGTTACTGAAATGCTTCTTGTAAACTTGCGGTGAACTTGTTTGTATGTGCCTTGTTTTCCCTATGTTCTGCAGGACTTATCGGAAGTTGATTTCAGTTGCGGGTGTATTGAGGAGACAAAATTTTCCCTTGCCAATCTTCACAAAGCTAAATTTGGGGTACAGAACTTGTAGTGTGATATCATTCTGCTTATTGCATATGTGTTAATTGATGAATTGCCTATTTGGATTTTTACATCTCATTTATTTATATATTTCAACTCAGTGTTAATTGATGAATTTCCTATTGTGTTTTTGCTTCAACTGAGAAATACAGAAAATTGGTAATGTGTGGAATTCGGTTGTGAAACACCTATGTATTCTTTGCAGGAGGTTCAAGCTTCTCGATCTTCGTTCAATTATGCTAATTTGCGTGAGTAAGAAGATTTCAGAGTCGCCTTTCCCTTCAGTTTCTCTTCTCCTTTAGCTAGTTCATGTTTTGGACTTTGGAGGTTCTGTTAGTAATTACAAAATATGAAATTGCAGGTGTGAGTTTGTAGGAGCAAATCTCCAAGAGTCTACTTTGGACAGAGCCAACCTACAAAGTGCAAACCTGCAAGGTACTTGACCTTCTATTCTTTTCACATTTTACTTGATCACAGATTATTCTGCTTGAACCTGCATAGTTTTCTTTTTCTCTGCAAAATATAAACAAATGAGTAGTTGCAATAAATTCTTCAGCCTATTCTGCAGATGCATGCTTGGTAAAATGTAGCTTCATTGAAACAGATCTTCGTTCAGCACATCTGCAGGTTTGGAAATAAAAAATTGTGTTCAGTACTCCATATTGCTGCGTATTTCTGCTATATGCTAACTGAAATTCTGTTCCATTAATTATTATGTGCAAGGACACTGCTGCCAATTTCTTATAATATAGGAAACTGTTTTTTTTTATGATGATGAACCTGAAGCCAAAAAACATTAACATTTACGATATATAGTCTTTCTTTTGTTCTCTAGTTCTGTAGCATCTAATATTCTAATATATCATCTTGCATACTGGATCCATGCCAATCATTTTTTATGTGTAGCACCATATAGGCACATACCTTTTTCCCCGTAGCGTCACTTTGCAGAGAAACCGTATGTGAACTTATTTGTACCTACAATACACATATTATAATAAGTTGAATGCTGTTTGATTCTCATGGATCAGTTTTAACACCAATTGTTCAATACTTCAATTTACATGGATTTTCAGAGTGCAGACCTTACAGGTGCCAATTTGACAGGAGCTAACCTTGAAGGAGCCAATCTGAAGGTAAAAATTGTACATTGCGAATTTGTGATGCATTTATTCCCAGGATAAGCTGATAATCTTTTGTGTTACTAATCTAGAATTGTTCCTTCAGTAAGATTTGACAATGTCCAATAACCTCTGTACCAATTCAGGCATACTATCTCTCATGTTGTGCATCATGGAAACTGAAGATATACTAAAAGTTTTTATTGTCTCTTCCAACAATTGCCATTTAGACGAGACAAATCTAAATTAGTATCCTTTTCACTTTTTCAGGGAGCTAAATTGTCTGGTTCAAACTTGCAAGGTGCAAATCTTCAGCGAGCTTACCTGCGGGAAGTTGATTTACGTGAAACTGTATGTCTACTTCCTATCACTCCACTTCATGGCAGCCAGTTATCTATTTCTGTTTCACATATGAATGCACAGGAAAGTCGCATCTAGTAGGATAAAAGTGCACAACCTCAATAATTCTGTGTACCTTCTTCCCCTAGGTTTAGATCATGCAACTGCAAGATGCAATTTACTTGATATGGATCTAACGTGGGAATGTGGCATCATAGGTTCTAGTAGTTCAAGATTGTTTTCTAAAATTTAATCCATGTGTTCTTTTGAGCAGCAATTAACTGGTGCTAAGCTCGGTGGTGCAAATCTGCTTGGAGCTATCAGATAGTACAACAGGGGAGTGTCCATCTTCGTCGACATTGTTTGCGCGATGCTTGTTGGAAGAAACACTGAATTACAGATTTACAGTAGTTGCTGAATCCTGTACAATACTCCATATCATCAGTCCACACCCCCGTGAGTTCCTGTCTAACATCTCAGAACATCTCAGTGATTTCCGACATCACTCTGGCTAGCAAGCAGTGAAAGTTCAGCGCAGAAATTATCAGCACAGTTAATCAATATCCTGAGCTTCCCAATTATGCTTATTACAGGGATTTTATTCCATTATTTATCCTCGTCCACACTGGAAAGTATCCATATCTTGTTGGTATATACCATGTTATGCAGCGATTGTGTTTGCACATAGGGTGACGCGGTTTGTATCACTCGTTCTTGGTCGGTTTGTTGGCGAACGTGACGAGCCAGAGCAAGACGACGGCGATCACGACGTTGAGGACGACCTGCCGGTGCCGGCTCAGCGCCCCGGCGAGCTGCCACGCCGGGTGCCCGCCGCGCCTCGCTGCCGCGCGGCGGCGGCGGCCGCCGGCGATCTCTCCCTCCTGCTGCTGCTGCTGCTGCTCGCCGTCGCTGCCGCCGCCGGCGGCGGGAGCGCCGGGGCGGGGCACCTGGACGTAGAGGACGCCCTTGTCGAGCTGGACCTTGATCGCCGACGCGTCGCCGGCGGCGCCGGGAGGGAGGTCGAAGCGCTTGAGGAAGTGGAGCCAATGGCGGCCGCCGCCGTTGACGGCGCGCTCGCCGCTGATCCTGAGGCTCCCCGACGCCTCCACCTGGACCTTGAGATGGTCCTTGCTGAACCCTGCAACAATTTGGCATATATTATATCAGTAGTTTTGCAACAAAAATAGTTGAACAAAAAATAGATGCCTACCTATTTCTTACGACGAATGCTACTGGTACTTTTGGCCAAGATTTCAAGAAAAACGGTACGGGTTCACAATCCTGATATCGGATCAAAAACCGCTCACTAACGGTATCTCTAGTTTTCAAGAATACTATTGATAAACGGGTTCACAATCCTGATATCGGATCAAAAACCGCTCACTAGCGGTATCTGGTTTTCAAGGATACTGTTGATAAACCAACAAAAACCGATGTAATCCAGATAAATCTTATCAAACAATTAAAATCCAGTTTAATTTTCTCTAACTTACCAAAAATCCAACATTTTGTATTTTCGACTTAGTCCAGAAAGTCTGAATTTTCGGTTTCGGTCGGTTTCTAGCATATCGCCTTGAAAACTGAATCTCCCTACAGGGGGAATGTTCCGTAGAACACCTAGCTAAGAACAAAACCTGAATTTGAGACGCAGAATTGAGGAGATACCTGTAACGTCGAGGACGAGCGTGTCGAACTCGTCACCGTGAATCCATTCGCTGTGGGGGTCGATTTCAGACAGGACACGGGAGCGAGAGCCAGATGCTGCTGCTGCTGCTGCCTGATCCATTTTGCTTGTGCTATTTTACTTGTGCTGAACTGTGTGCTTTGCTTCCTTGCTCGGTTGCTGCTTGGATGAGAAATTTGCCGTGCACAGCAGCTGGGTTATATAGGCTAAATGGCTAATCCATGGAGCAGTAAAATATTGGGACGTGAGATGGAAGACATGCCAAGTCTGGTAATGGTGATGAAGGAAAGGGGAGGATACCTCACCTTGCCGACCAGCATGTATTCATCAATGGGGCCAACTCCTAGCTAGTAGATGGATTTCCTTGCTTTTGTGCAACTCCATTTTACAACCTTTTCTTTTACAGTTATTTATTATTGCAAATCTTTTTTGCTTGATCATGAAGCTGAAGCTGATGCATGTCCTCCTTTTCAGGGCATCTACAGACTGAAATGTTGAAAGAAACTAAGCAGGGCAATGGGAAACTGAAAAGGGTACTACCAGTTTTAGCTCCCCTCCCGGATTTGAATTCTATATGATTGTTTTGCCCAAAACGGTCCTTGAAACAAAAGATTGGACACCATTGAATCCTATTTGAAATTTCTGCCTCAATGCATGGAGATTTCCGAAGGAAAGTTAGCATGAGGTTTAACCTCTTGGAAATGTCTATCTGCCTTATCCAATTACTATGCTTTTCTTATGGCTTGTTCACTTTGCTACCATTTTCAACCTTACTTTTTTTTAAGTAAAGTTAACAAAAAAAATTGGCTACATTTAGTTGTTCCCAAATTTTAGTAAGTACATATGAAATCTTGCTAAAATTTAGCAACATTATCAAAATTTTGGCAACCTTACCAAAATTTGGCTACCTTACCAAAATTTGGCAATGCCAAAACTTGGTAAGGTTGAAAATGGTAGCAAAATGAACAAGCTCTTACTGTTTATTCAAATTGCCATTCATGAGTTTGTATTTTATTTTATAATCATCGGTTTTGCATATGCATTCATATCGAAGTCCTGTTTTTTCCCCTTTAATTTACTAGTTCTAGAAGGACCTTAATTATTTGGTGGAAACATGCCAATAGGTTCATCATCGCATTAGATCTCCTTCGCATTGGATCTGATCATTTGGCTCAATGAAGACGGAATATGGAGCGGATCTAGACCATAGACACCGTAGGCCATACCCCAGGGCCTGAAGTCAAAAGCCCATGGGAGTTGACAAATTTCCACCATGATAGGGTGATCTCACAAGAAAATTAGAATGGGCTGGCTCAGTTCATATCTCTAAGTTGTGTCCGTCCTGACAGATGTTATAGGCCATTGTTCGGTTAGTCCCTCCCATAAGAGAATTGATGGGGATTTGAAGTGACTTATTCCGCACATATTATGATATGAAATTAACCCCAATTAACCCCCTCCAATCCCTTTCTCTTAATCCTCTTCAATCTTTTTCTCCTCCAATCCTTCCTTTTGGGCTTAACCGAACAAAGCCCTCAATCTCCTCCAATCCTTTCTCTTCAGATTAGCCTCCAATCCTTTCTCTTGGGATTAGCAGAACAAGGCCGTATTGGGTCATCGGATTCAACATTTTTGGAGCTTTGATGAAGACTCCGGTTCAAAGCACACGCCTTGGATCCACTACCATTTTTGTTGAACCAGTTCTATATATACAATATGGAAGCATGCCGATCAATTAGCGCCTTTTTTTTGGGACCATCTATAGATCACTTGACAGAAAACCCCCTTAGAAATCTTGCAATTTTTGGACCACCCAATTGCTTTAAGATTTGTGCAGGCAACCAAACCCTAAAAAACCTTTCCTCTCCCAATTCCCCCTCACGCCGCTGCTCCTCAGTGCGAGAGCATTCTGCCCGCCTCCGTCTCCGCCACTACCTGGCCTCGCCGGCTTGTCAGAAGGTGTCAACGGCGCCGGTGAGCCCCCACCTCCACACCCCGACTGGCCTCCTCCCCCCTCACCTCTCTCCTCGAGCCATCGAAGGCGAGATGCTCCTGGCCCGCCGTCTTCCTCGTTGCTAGATCCGCCACCATCGGCCACCACAAGCTCGCTATGCCCCTCCACCAACGCCGGCCCACCGCCCTCCTCCGTCCCTGTGGCTCCGGCGCCGCCGCCGGCGCCTCGCCGCCCGCCCGTTCCGCCGCTCACCGCCGGGCCGCCGCCTCCCACGACCATTCCTCTAAGCTCGGCGAACTTCCCCTTCTTCCTGTTGGGATACGCGTAGGATACGATAGCATAAATCAAAAATTTCCATCGCGTAAACCAGGAACCATGCAAGTATTAGATCATAGATCGTTACCACTTGACGCGCTGCACAGTGGAAGAAAACGCTGAGAAGTCGAAGGAGCTCTCGCGAAGTAGCGCGCGTCGATGTAGAGGAAGTAGTCGATCGCATCGGCTCGACCTTCTCCTACTCGTGCGTTCTCCTCGCCGTACTCCCACGCCGATCAGCACCGCAAACCAGCGGTGCCTCTACCGGTATCCACACGTACAGGGACGGAACGCCACGCGCAGATGTGCTAGCACCCGCGCGCGGCTAGGGTTTTGCTCGGGGAGGGAAGTGACGGCTAGGGTTTCTCACGTGATGCAATGCCTCCGCCGGTCACACCCCTCACGAATATATAGGATCCATTACTCGGGCCTCCAAGGTCCGTAGGACTCCTATTCGGATCCCTATCCGAATTAAGCTCATATTCGATCCCTATCCAATCCCTTATTCCGGTCCATTAAGCGTGTGACCCTGTAGGTTTATGTACACTCGGCTGTAACCCGAAAACTCTTTTTCGGTCCACGCGTCAACAGCGGCCCCTAGCAGAACGTATTGACCCACCGGACATACATCAAGATCATATTGGCTGAACCTCTAGTGTATACTTGTATGAACCCCTTTGCCTCACGATATCGATTAAGCTCAAGGCTAGATATGTGCCATCCTCTAATAGCTCAATCATTCACTCGAACCTGTTAATAGATTATATAACTTGTGATTGACTCCTCAATCACCTTTGGCATGGCCATGCACTTCCATAATCTATAACATCGAGGGGCCCAAAGATATCTCTCCATAGGAGGCAAATCCTATCTTGATTATTCATATCCCACTACATGTTTCATAGCATACCCGAAAACTACTTTTATAACTACCCAATTACGGAGTAGTGTTTAGCAGTCCCTAAGTAAACTACTACACATGTTGGAAACCATGATAATCTCAGGTCTAAGGATTCAACACCAACACTAAATGAGATCACTGATGACACAACACATATGGCTCTTGCAGTGTCTCATGTTGGGTCTATCCAACAACATGTTCACCAACATGTGTCCACATTATTAATTTGGTATCTCTATACCATGATCCATGAGACATGATCATCAATTAATACATGTGCTGATCATTTAAACATATTTGTTCCACATATGATATTTGATCAGGGATCCTTTAGAAATAGTAACAAACAACATAAAGAGTCTCATAAAAGAATCACATATTCATTAACAAATAATGGGTTATCTATTTCGAGGAACAATGTCGGATAAATATGTAAACATAGTATGTGATACAATCATCTCTATGATTGCCTCTAGGGCATTTCACTAACACTTCCCCTTCCCTCTCACCCCTCCCCACTCCGGGACCCTAATTCGTTGGCCCTCCGCCGGGGAAGTAGAGGAGTTTGCCGGAGTTGGAGAGCAGCTGGATCACGAATCAGGAAGCACATCTAGTGGACCAAAATTTGCAATATTTAGAGATAGATTTTCTGTCAACAGATGGTTAGCAATTCTGTTTTTCATTTGGCATATGTTCAATTAATCTCAATTCAATCGGTTCTAGTTAAACATGGAAGCAGTCAAGCAGAAGGAAGCTTACAAAGAAATCGGCGGGAGAGCTTTCCATTCTCGCATACCCCACGCCGCCGCCGTTTCTTCCGGCAATATCACCGTGCGCCGCCGAGAACCCCGGTGCAATCGCGCTACGTGCTTCTCCTATGCACGATATAAGACGCGGCCACCCCATGCAATGCATACACACGGTGGCAGCGACACCGCTCACAGATCACGCCGGCGACGGCGGCGGCGACGACGAGGAGTTGGTTTTGTGTGCTGTAGCCGGCGGCGAGCGCGCGATGCAGCTGTTCCATCTCGTCGCGGCGTGGCTGTTCCCATGCGCGGTGTGCGCGACGACGACGATGACGACGCCCGCGGCGGCGGACGATGGCGAGGGCGGCAGGGCGGCCGAGCCGCCGCCGATCGGAGACCGGCTCCAGCTCGGGACGTCGTCGTCTCGGCAGCAGCGCAGCCGCTCCGCCTCGCCGCCGTGCTTCGGCGCCCGCACGCGTCGGCAGACAGCGGCGGCGACAAACGGCGAGGCAGTGGTGGCCAACGACGAGCCGACGACGGCGGAGCACCATCCGAGGAAGAGCGGGCGCCGACCGGCGCCCGCCAGGAACGCCATTGCAACGGACGCGCCCGCCGTCTCGTCAGCCTCATACTCCTCCCCCACGTCCTCACCTCCCTCCTCGCTCCGCGACCGGCTCCGGCTCGGCCTCACGGCGTCGCCGCCGCGCCGCGCGCACGACGGCAGCGAAGGGCGGCGCGGTCGGAGGCTACCTCCGCAGGATCTCCAAGCGGCTGATGACGACGCGCGGCGCCACCGCCGCCGCGGACGCGGCGGCGCCGTCGGCCACAATGATACCCCGCTCCTCTCCGCTCGTGGGAGAGGGGAGGAGAAAAGGCGGGAGCGCCATCGCGACGGAAGATGAAATCCGAGCTTTCGTCATCGCGAATGGTTCGCGCGCAATTCCCTTGGTCTAACGTGCGACGGTGCGTGTGCCTTCGCCGCTCTAAAGCTAATCATCCGTTTCAAAACATGGCCTGAGCTTAAGGGTAATTTTATCATTGTTAAGAAGATATACAGAGATATCATATTTTCTAATATAAAATTTGATACGTTTAAATACTAAATACCTATAAAAAATTTTAGTGTAAAATTTAGATACCTTAAGATACTTTCTTAATAACTATAAAATTTTCTCAAGGCTTAAGGGGGTGTTTGGAAACTTTAGTCCCTAGGGTTTAGTCCCTCCAACCAAACACCACCTAAAGTTAGTGTCTAGGAGTTGGAGGACTTTTGTGACACGTGAATCCGATGGCCCACATGTTAGCCACTTAAAATCAGATGATAGTACTGCACAAGGATTTGCATGGGGACATCTCTTTCATGCGACATGGATGATCATATATATGAACAGAAAAAGCCAAGGCTTTGTTTACATTTCCATTTTCATTTTTCCATTCAGATGGATTTCATTAATTCTTACAGCGAAACCCATCGCATCATCGCGATCGATCAGTGCTCGTCATCTCAGAAATAAATACCGTGTGTCCCCCCGGTTCATGGCTTCACGCTGTACCTGATGTAGATGACGAAGCTAAACAAGACGAGCACCACGCCGAGCAGGGTGGTCGCGAGCTTTCCCCGCTCCCGGAGGAATTGGCATCGTTCGCCGCCGCCCCGCTGATCCCCTCCTACTACCGCGGCGGCGGCGGCGGCCGTCTTGGCGGGCGGCGGCTGCTGCTGCGGCTTGACGCCGGGCAGGGTGACGCGGATGACGCCGTCGTGGAGCCTCGCCTGGATGGCCTTGAGGTCGCAGCCGTCGGGCACCGGGAACTGCAGCCGGAAGCGGCTCCACCGGTTGGTCTCGCCGGCGACGGGGCACTCGCCGCTCACGACCAGCCGCCGCCGGCTGCGGACCAGCTGCACCTTGATGTGCTCCTTCTTGTACCCTGCATATATGACACGCCATCGATCACCAAAATGGAACAACGAGTCATAAACTTTGTCCAATTTGAAACAAATTATCGACACAATTGTAGATATAAATTAAATATTTTGATAAATAAACTTAACATGTAGTATTTCGTTATCTTGGCTTTCTACCAAAAGCCGGATCATTTGAAATATAATAATGATCTCAGTTTAAAAACAAATAGCTTTGTTAAGGGATCGAGCAATGTAGTACAAAAATATTTTTCAACAAAACGTATTTCTTTTGCGTGTGGAACAAATACTTCATGATATGATGGCAATAATATAATCTGTTGAATTAACTGAAAAGAACAGAACCATTCTTCCTTAAATAATCGTCAGGGACGACGTGTGTATTACCACAAGTAACTTTTTTTTTCTTTCTGCGAGGACGCATCTTCCAGGTGTATAGAATGTACGGGTGCTAATAATGTGTACTCCCTATGCATTTTCGTATACAACTGCGTTTAAAATGGGACAGAGCACACGAAAAGCATTTTGAAAGAAAACAGAAACTTTATTCTTATGTTAAGGTTGTGTTCTTCCCCTTTTTTCTCAACTCGCCTCCATCATTTTTCACGCACACACTTTTCAAATTATTAAACGGTGTGATTTTTTGCAAAAGTTTTCTATAGGAAAGTTGCTTTTATTAATCCATTTTCAAGTTTTTTAAGCTAATACTTAATTAATCTGGTTCTAATCATTTGCTTTGTTTTCCGTGTCAGACAAAGTTGGCCGAACTCAGTCTAAGGGCATGTTTAGTTGGCAAAAAGTTTTCCCCTGCACATCACATCAGATATACGGATACATATTTAAATTATTAAACATAGTCTAATAAAAAACAAAATGCAGATTCCGCCAGGAAACCACGAGACGAATTTAATTATTAAGCCTAATTAATCCGTTATTATCAAATATTTACTGTAGCACCATATTGTCAAATCATGGCACACTTAGGCTTAAAAGATCGTCTCGCAATTTTCTGGCAAATTGTGTAACTGGTTTTTTTTTTTGTCTATATTTAATACTCCATGCATGTGTCCAAATATTTAATGTGACAGCGCGAAAAATTTTGTTTGGGAACTAAACATGCCCTAAAGTAGCTAAATATGCATAGCAACAAATCAAAAGAGCATGTATGTATGTAATAGGACTGCTCATGAAAAATTGGAGACGTAGGAGAGCTTTGCCTTTGGCGGAGAGATCGATGGTGAGGGTGTGCGTGGGCGGCTCGCGGACCATCTTGTGCGGCGGCTTGAAGTCCTCGTACGAGCGGCCGCCGGCGCCGTCCATCTCTCCCTCCTCAACCGACGGAGCTACCGCTCAATTCACCACCAAAATCGGTGTGCCGCAGGATGAAGGGATTCAGCTAGGCAGAAGTAGCTTTGATTATAGCTTAGGAATCTGTCATGCATAGGTCGAGGACTATATATATACATGTACATGGCTGGAGTTGTCGTGGAATGGACGCTGGTGATGGAAGAAGAATCCATTTGGTAGGGAAGGAATTTTTGCAGGTGAGGAATGGTGAGCTTGTGTGGGCAAGTTAAATTGGAGATACCTTACCTTGTATGTCACCGTCTCTCCTTGGGGCTAAGCATCCGGCGTCGCAGGCTTGCGGCCACCTCATGCGAGCTTGCGAGCATTGCACACGCTGATACCCACACGGTCGTTGCATACTTGCAATCTCCTTTTCTTTCATGTGCCAATGGACCAGTCGAGGAATCTGCATGAAGCGTATGCATCAACTATCAAGGGGCAGTGTTGCCTACCTCCCCAAGTCACAAGTAGAAGGGAAAGCCACCATGGGATCCACGGGTTTAACTGATCATAGCTGCAGACCAATGGAAAAGCTGACAGTAAATTTGCAGGGGAAATTCCCACTCATGTCAATGTCATCTGGGAAATCCCGGGACGCTAATCGTCTAAAGATCGAAGAACTGGACAACAAGAGCCAAGAAAAAAATAAGGTACAACCGAACCACTCGGTGCATAGGGGAAATATCAACTAGTCTATCCGCTAGTATCTGCTATTCTACTGTACTAAAAGCATCTAACCGAGCTCAACAACCTACCCAGGGGCGAACAATGGTGGTTTGGAGCCTCTCCAGAGCGCACAATGGGGCTTCGAGCCTCTCCTTAGGACAGAGGTGCATGCTGGCAGACGGCTGAATCTTCCATGTGTTTTGCCACCTTCCAACAATGGCATCGTCCGCTGCTGTATTCACCTGGGAAGTAGGTTCATCATGTGCCTTCTTGAAAATGATGTCAGATCTGACAAAAAAACTCTGTTCATCCAAATCACAGGAAGATGTAAGCCACGGAACTAGATGGTGGCCGCATCTGAGCAGCTGACACGAGAAAAAGGCATTTCGGTCATGAATGACTGAACAACCGTCGAGGTCTTCTTGGACTGATCACCATTGATACTTGGCAGCTAGGAGGACTTCCTCATACAGCTTAGCAGCATTATCCCAACTTAGATCTTGCATCATCCCTCTCTTTTGGAGTCCCTCCCAACTAGTCCTGTAGTTCCTGTACGTGTTCAAGCAGTGCCCTAGAGCATCAATCAGTCTGTTTGCCTCTGCCTTTTCAAAAGTCCAACCAAGTCCGGACTCCTCGTAGGGATTGTAGTGCTCAACGGTGTCTCGAAGACCACCGACCGCATGGACTACTGGGACAGTCCCATACATCATGGCATAGAGCTGATTCAATCCACATGGCTCAAACCTTGATGGCATCAATAGTATATCAGCCCCTGCTGTCATTCGATGAGCCAACCTGATGGAAAAACCAACCCACCCCCTAACTCTATCGTAATGTTGGCTCTCAAGCCTCCTCAATGTATCTTCGAGGTCTTGCCGTCCAGTGCCCAACATTATTAACTGTACATCTTGGCCAGCAATCCATGGCATTGCTTCTGCTATAAGGTCTACACCTTTTTGATGGTCTAGCCGTCCAATGAAAGCAATGACAGGAACATCGCCACGAACTGGGAGACCAAGTTCCTTCTGCAATGCTGCCTTACATTGCTGTTTACCTGCCTGAACTGTTTCTAGAGAATAATTGGTGTACCCATCAGATTTTAGGTGGATATCACACCTAGGATTCCAATCAGTTGTATCAATGCCATTTACAATGCCCTGAAATTTCCAATCGCTTTCATTGATGATCCCATGAAGACCCCAACCACCTTCAGCTGTTTTGAGCTCCCATGCATAACCATGGCTTACAGTAAGCAAACGGTCAGCAGCTTTAATACCAGCTGCAAATATGTTTAGGTGATCACCCCCAAATGGGTCATAAAGTTTGAAAAGATCCATGTAATCAACTGGCAAATCCAGATAACTGAAGTCATCTAATGGGCCACGACCCTGAAAAGTGAAATTAAGTAAACTTATTATCAACAGAATAACAGGTACCCTGAAGCAAAAAAACCACATAATTCAGTACAGCCACTATGTAGATTGTTCAACAGAAAACAGAAGCTGTAATCTATTCATTGAAAGTTTGAAATTTTTTCAGACTTCTCTAAAACTTTCTTCTCTGTATTATCTCAATTTTCTGCATGGTAGTCTCTGTTTAATGTTTCAGATATCCATCATGATGTTGCTTGAATCTATCTGCTATCTAAAGCTAAAAATGTTTTCCTTTCTAGAAAGGACAAGTTAAACACTGAAAGATCTATTAATATTCGTTCATGAGCAATCTGTGACCTCAAGGACTAAAAATGGACTATATGATTGTTCAACTTGGTAGATACATTTAATAGATTTGATTCCTTAACTTTCCATGAACCAGAAGTAACACATGGATTGTGCATTTAGTAGGTGATTCATTGGGAGACTTAGGGCAAACACAAATCACACGCGAAAGTTAAAGATCAACATACCTGATGTGCTATATTGTGTATGACAAGAACAGAACGGGCATATATCATGAAACCATTGTCATGATAGTATGCCTTCAAATAAACAGGCAGTAGTGCAGTATGCCAATCATTTGCAAGGAACACAAGATTTCCATCACCGTAGCAGTAGCCACCACAAGGAACATACCATGGAACCTAAAGCAAGGTAATCTTGTGTTTTATAAGCATATCAAGGAAGACAGAGAAACAGGGCTAACCAAAGGTCAATCATGTTAATAATACTTTAGTTCAAAATCTATCCTTGAAAAGCCACTTGAACAGATCAATAAGGAAGGCAACTGATCTTTCTTTGAGCATAAAAAACGTAAGCAAGACACCAAATTACAAAATAAGGACTAATGGAAAGATAAAAGATTAAATAAGAAAGAAGATTTTTCAGATTGTCTATTGCAAGGTTTGTTGACTGTGAAACCAGACGTGTAATGTGGATGGAGGTTTTAGGATTTGCCACTCCCAAATAATGGTAAATGATGATTTACTTTGGATGTATTTTCTCATGGAAAGGCACGTGGTATACTTGACATATGAGCAAATTTTTACCTCTATAGCCGCTTTGCACAACAAAACCATCCGTTTTAAGATGTCCTGCAGATAAAAGTCAATCATCTTAGCTTTAAATCACAAACAACTGAAAAAAGGCAAGAAAGATATACCACTGACTATACATAAGAAAATTTTAATCTCAATTTTTCTTATCACCAAACATGCAATGAAGTGGTAAGTGGTAACAGAGAACAATCCATTACTTACTGTTTGGTCTCCGCCATAAATGTCATTCTCAACGTGGTGGAAGATAGGATTGTCAATGAAAACAAAATCCACACCATCTATGTATGCATGATAATAAATTACCTCCATATCCTGTACAGTGTACACATAGTCTCAAACGAGAATATAGTCAATAAGTTACAAGGTTCTCATGACATGACAGAATAATATACCTGCCCTGCAACCTGGTATCTCCTTGGCTCTCCTAGCTGTTGAGGTTCTGCGTAGTTTTTATACATTGGCACTACTACCTATAAAATATATGTACCCATTGCAAGTTACTACTATTCAAGGAAAAAGGAAACAAGACATATTTCCTATTCAAGCACTTCTACAAATGTAACCACCAAAATATTAGTTTATATTGTCAATTAGGGGGCAGCAACACATAGAAGAGATCAACCTAAGGACCTGAAAATGTGCCAATTTGCAGAAAGGTCATATACCTGTACTACTGCATCACTCAGTTTCAACTATTTGTCTATTGCAAGATGGCAAGATTTTCTCTCAAGATAAAATGTTTAGGTTAGAACTCTGGACATAGTACCAGAGCTATTTCAAGCCCAGGAAACTACTCTATATTTACAATTATTATACTGAAACCCAACATGCAAAGGTGTACTGTTCAGAATTTAGGTCCTTTAATCTCTAGTGCATAATAGATGTGCCTTAGCCAACAACTTGTGTCGTGAAATTTGCTTAAATATTTCACACCAATTCATGTAATAGGGCATATGGCGAGTTCTGCTGACATGTCCCAATTATTCCAAATATATCATATTATTTTGTAGTAACTGGTTCTATATGAGAAGTTTGTATAACTAATTATGCCACAACTGATTAGTTGTGAGTTTCCTGTCTATTGAGGTTTGTTACTCCAATCAAGTCAATCTAAGTAATGATTAAACTATATGCAGCGTATGCGAACTGAAGTTCTTGTAGACTCGAATGCCATCTTGCTCTGCTTGTATCACGTGTTGACTTGTAGAACTTATTAGATGTGATTAGCTTACTGAGTCTATCCAAAAATATTGGTTCAGGAAGTCTTATTTAAAAATTAAAACATACCATGACACGGTGACCTCTCCTAGCCAAAGCCTTTGGCAAAGCTCCAGCAACATCTCCAAGCCCACCTGCAGGAGATTAAGAGATGTCAAAGGAGGGGGAAGAGAGATGAATGCGACTGGTGTATTTATACTTGCAAATATACACGGCAATGAGTTTTGTTATATAGCAACAGTCGAGTTACTGTGTATTGCAGCCACCCAAAAAGGTGGACAAGTGACCATGCCACCACCATTGCCTCCCTCCGTCCCTCATATAGACCATCCTCTCCTTAGCTATAGTAATTGGGTAACTGCCTAAGTCCCTGAATTTATATCAACCATCTTCCCTTCCCCCTCCTTTATCAACTCGAAAGCTAGTAAATGGACCTCATGTTTGGGTATTGAGTGTAAATCTAGAGTTGTTCATGTTTAGACTCATGCATCTTTAGGCCCAACACTGGGGTGAACTCAAGGCTACTTTTGGTACGTTGGTCCAGCTCATGCCCTAAAAAGGCCACTAAAAACAATAAAAACTCAACTGGTGGGTTAAGACGGCCCACGGAAAACCCAAAACCCCCTGAACACGGCGCGTGACCGGACGCTCTCAACCTCATGCGGGCAGCACACGCTTCTACCAGCACCTGTGAGGGGGGACAAATAAAAGACATTCGTACATTAAATAAACTGGAACTTCTCTGTTCTTTTGGGGGCTTCAGGCATGGAAGTGTCAAGCCAAGCTCTGGCATGGCCTTCCAAGGCCAAGGCAATATTTTCTTGGGGGTTTATGAGCAGGTCTGGTTGAAACAATAGACTAACCTGTGATTGTGTAGTGTATAGAATGAATGTTCTATAGCATATAGCAGGTCCAATATGCTCAGTAATATTTGCAAAGATATAGAATTAATTTGGTAGCTTATAATTCTCAAATATAGTATGGTTAGGCTTGAGGAGTTGCTGGTGTATATGTCTGAAGTCTTGGAAAATTAATTCAACATGCCATAGATAGACTATATAGGAGTAGTTTTTTGGGGCATCGATGCATTTGTACTTTACTAGATCAAGTTTAGGGATATTGACTAGTTGGGCCGACTTCATTGCACGAAAAATTCATGATGTAAGACACAGCATGCATGCTCTTCTACAACAGGCAGGAATGAATATATCTACATCTATGTTCTCCCTGACACCTAAAGTAACACCCATCGAACCCCAATGTTTCAATCATTGAGTGTGAGCTCTACAGAAGCTACAGAAATGAAATTAGCCTACTTTTGCCTTCGACTCAAGTGAGGCTTCATCAGGACATAGGTTATAAAGTTGCCAATTGTGAGTAACTGGATGGAAACTATCAAGAAATGAAAAAAGGCATGAAGACAGACTACATCAACATTTGTCACGAGAAACATAACGGGCTGACGGAACAAGAACGTTTAATATAGGAACACAAACAACACGTCCTTAAATTAAATCAGCTCACACAGGAAATGTAACCATGTAATGTTGTATTTGGAATTTTGGGTGTTAGCCCACACACCCTCCAGTCCGCCAACTTACAGGTACTAGGTTAAACCCGCAATGTCCTTTCATGGAAACTGAAAAAATTAGAAGGTATGTGGCTATTATGATCTTGCCTGTTTTGGACCAAGGAGCACACTCCGCCGCTACCAATATGATATTGATAAGATCTACAGCAGCTGAAGCAGATGGATCATCACTTGTGCCCTCAGCAACTGACTGTCCCATTTCACTTATTTGACTTAGTTGTGCCTCATAATCCTGAGTTGCAACAACTTCAGATTGATCTGGACGTCTATCAAGGTACATCTGTAGGTCATAGCTAAATTCATCATCGTCTGGAACTTCATCAAGATGATAAAAAGAACTATCTCTTTGACCAAATGGATCTTGCTCATTATAAATGGAACTGTCCTCTATAATTGAAGTGATCTTCTTCCTTTCTGATGCCGATATCTGAATAAGTTGGCCACATATCATAACTCAAAACCACCATTTTCAGTAAACAATAAAAGAGGAGGACCAGAACTGTTTCATATAGTAATGTTTTAATGTGAACAGCCAGCAACATGCATAAATGTAACTGCAAAATGGCCCAAAAAAA
Organism: Oryza glaberrima; assembly: GCF_000147395.1. NCBI lineage: Eukaryota > Viridiplantae > Streptophyta > Magnoliopsida > Poales > Poaceae > Oryza > Oryza glaberrima. The sequence goes on along the minus strand of NC_068335.1, from coordinate 15,361,031 downwards.
GGTTGTAATTCAAGGTCGTTCGCAGGGTGCCTTTCTCATCACCACTATATAATAACCATTTAAGAAATTAGCATGCTACATTTAGTAACATTTCACATTCCAGCAAGAACATGAAAAAGGACACATTTTCAGTAAACTCAGTGCATCAGCCCTTCAGTAGAATACCTAATTGCTTCCATCAAACATGGTGCAAAGGACCTCACTGGTAGATGTTAACAGAGCCTCCATTACCTTTACACCGCCTTGTTCCTCAGAAGCTAGAACTTAAACTGTCTCGTGATGGTATAGAATGTAAAATCCAAGACTAAAAGGTATATCTTTCAACAATGGAGACTACAATGTTTATTACTTCAACAGTGGAAGGAAATGCTCTAACAGCATGTATGTGGATAGAACGAATCTGACTAACATGAATGTCTACCGCTTGTTTGTATAAGAGAGCTTTATAGGTGATCCAACAACTAAAACTATATCATACTTTGGGAAGTTCATAGTAATCTTGTATTTTCAATTTATGTACCTGCACCCAAAAATTGTCTACATAAATGAAAGGTCACACAAATAATGCTACAACCTTTTTAGTTTCATCATTTTTGTGGGCTTGTGACAACCTGCTAAATCATAACTTTAAACAGACAACTTATTTTAAGATTGAGAAACACATTTGTTCCAGCAACAACTTATAGAACAGCTACCTTCTCAAGTAGATTCCGATGGATCTCCAGCACCTCTTTGCTCTTGCGGATAACAGCACGAAGCTTCTCATTGGTAACCTTGATTCCATCATCACTATCGTCACCAACTTGATTCCCTGCATTGCCGACCATTCCAACAACGCATAGACACCTGCTTGACCCCGGTTTGGTCAAACCTGGGAACACCAGCGGCGACCCATAACCAACATTCACATGGGACCTTGCCTAGGTGAGACAATACATTGCATCAGAAACTGAAATCTGCAGGCATTCAGCTGGTTTGACTCGATCGAATTGCGACGTGGCAGACCTAGAATTTCCAGGACGAGTGTACAGGGTAAACAAAATAATACTCCTGATGGCTCACCGTGGATGATAGCCATTGCAGTGCTGCTCGGCAGCTGGTGCGAGCGCCCGAATTCTGAGCCTCCACACGCCCCCACTCCAACCTGCTCCTCCTCGGCACTGCCCAAGTCTGCCCAGGTTAAAAAAGTGTACAACATTCAGATTAGGAAAAAAAAACTATTATGCACCTGCCGAATGTGTACGTGCATTGGAGCTTAATGCGCTCTTAGCCTTAGGCCATGATTTCTAGTTTTCTACTGCGCATTCGAGAGCGAGTTTGAAGTCATTTGGCGCAAATACAATTATACAAAGCAATTAGATCAACAATTAGGATATATATCTCTCTCTAATACACCAACTAAAGTAGCTATTTCGCAAGTGCCGGTTCTCATCTAGGCTGCGCGACCTCCCAATCAACGAACATCCACGCGATTCGAGAGTGAGTGGGCGAGTGTGTGTGAGAGAGTGTGTGTACGAGAGAGGGGGGAGCTCACAGGGCGAGCCGCGGCGGTAATCGGGCGCCGGCGCGGGGAAGGTAGGCGCCGCCCGCCTCCGGGCCCGGGACCCCAGCAGCTGTGGCATCCGGGGGAGTAGCAGGATCCCGAAGGGGCGAGGAGGGAGGAGACGGCCGCCGCCGCCATTGGAGGTCGTCGCTGCTGCTCCCACCCCGCGCGTTGGCCACCTACTGGAGTGAAGTAGTGGAATCGGCGAGCCCTCCTCCCGCGGCGGCGGCGGCGGCGGCGGCGCTGATCCGAATTCGTGGGCTTGGAGTGGAGGAGGAGAAGGTGGTGGAGTCCACTCGACCTCGCGAGGAGACTCCCGTTGAGTTCCACGATTTGATCTCTTGTTTTTTCTTTCCTTTTTTCTTTTTTTTTGGTGCGCAGCAGTGCGAGCCAATTGCCGCTGGCCACGAGCCCAGGGGTAGCGATGACGAGGACCCCACGAGCAGACGACGAGGCCATCGAGGGTGCTGAGGTGGAAGGTGTAGCGGCAACGTGTGGCGCGTGTTTGCCTGCCGGCCTGGGGTTGCTTCTCTACCCTTTTCTTGGCCTGGGCTGCTTTCCCTTCCGTTTGCCTTTCCTCTTGTTCTCTTTGATTTGAGAAGCAAACTGATTGGATGGGCTACTACGATTCAAATTTCAGGTTAGGTTAGATTTGCTCTCCAGCTTGAAAGGAAAGTTTGAAGTGTCATGTTGGCTGTTGCCAACAAATGGAAATTTTGTTTTATGTTATGCAACTTGTAAAGTGATGAATTGTAACTGAAAAAAGGTGAGCCATGTGTACTTAACAACTCTAGTATCGAGAGAGAGTTTATTGGTGGCTAGTGTCAAGGTTAATGAAGAAGATTATGCAGTCAATCTAAAGCATCGTATGTGTAAAGAAAACATTAAGCCAGAGGTTATAAACCAATTTCATCAGTAAGAAATCGACATTGATAAATAGAGCTGGAGAGTTAGATCAGATGGTCATCGACAAGATTAAAGAATGCTAGTAAAATTGGAGTTAGGCCAGTAGTGAATAAGAGGGGCTAACCAATGCACGCCTCTACAACATGATGGCAGTCAAGTTGGAGTAAAAAGAAACGGATGTGATCATATTACTCTACTATATTTTTCTGTTGAAATGATTCATGCTAATTAAAGTTCATATGGGAAACATGCATTAACGAATGAGTGATGAACTGCAGACGTCAACAAATCCAAGCTCGCGCTGCTTGCCAACGTCGAGAGAATTCGTCGCACTGTGTGAGTAACTCTAAGGCACTGTTTCCCTTAAAAAAAAAACTCTAAGGCACTATGCTTTAGGCAGTAGCAGTGCAAGTCCTTTATTTGAATTACCTTAGGATAGATGCACAACGAATCACAGTGCAGGTTACTACACGGGATCCCCAAACCAACCATCCCAACCTCTCTCTGTTACTTTCCCATTCTCTCTCCCACTTTCCCCTTTCTTGGCGCCGGGCCGGCGACCACCTCCACACGGCGGACTCCAGTCTACATGACGCCATGCGCATAGTAGAACGGTGGGGTGCTCGACAGCGCCTTGCGCGCAGTGGTGGTGGTTGCCGTCGTCACGCCGGCGATGAGGAGACGGAGCGAGGAGGACAGCGGGGGCCTGGAGTGGCGCCGGGCCCTTCCTCTCTCGGCCGGCGACGAGGAGGCGGAGCGAGGAGGACGGCGGCGGCGGCACGGATCTGGAGCAGCATCAGGCCCCTCCTCTCTCGGCAGCGACGAGGAGACAGAGCGAGGAGGACGGCGGTGGCGACGTGGATCTGGAGCGGCGCGGGGCCCCTCCTCTCTTAGCCGGCGACAAGGAGACGGAGCGCGGAGACGGAAAAGAAGCGTGGCGACGAGGAGATGGCACGGCGGCGACCCCGGTCTCCTTGCCACCGATCGTCGTGCCTTTCTCTTCCGTTGGTGGCTCTCCCTCACCACCCACTCCTTCCTTGGCGTCGCCGCGCCCCCGACCAGCCCCCACCGTTTCTTCCTGTGCTCCGGCTACTCCCCTTCCTCGTCGGACTAGGCAGCGTGGTCGGCGAGCTCCAAGCCCGCGCAGAACCTCGGCGACGACAGACGGACAGAGTAGATGAATTTGGAAGTTTTATGGTGTAGAGGACCACTCACAGTAAGTGCATGCCGACTATTTTTTTCTATATTTTTCAAAATAAAAAATAGTCGGCATGCACTTATATTGTAATATATTGTAAGTCCTAAATTACATATGTAATTTTAGTATATTTAACATATAAGTTCCAATTAATACACTAAAATTACATATGTAAGTAGATATAAATAAGAGAGATGCTAGTGCAAATTCAATGGGAAACTAATGTATAACAGGAGCAACATGTTCGTAGTACAGAGAGATCAAATAACTACAGTCTTAGCAAATCAAACGTTCGTTAAGTCAAGCATTAAAGTGCAACACGAATCTACATGATATCCAAGGGTCAGATTAACCGACTGTGATCAAGCTAATTTTGTGTCGCCATAAATATAGCATGTCCGTTCTTTTTTGGCATGAGGAAACCAGATCCTTGCTAGGAGATGTAAACCTTTGTAAAGATATGGTCCCACTACCTTTTTTCATCCACGTCAGAATTTGGTCTAGCTGGCAAACGAGGTAACGCTGCAGGTAGGAGTACTGTGAAAGACCTTAGAGCAGGTACAATAGCAGGCTATTAGCTAGCTGTAAACATATTTTAATGAGATAAAAGATGAGAGAGAAGAGCAGCGGGCTACAGATCTGTAGCCAGATGCAGCGCGGACTCCAAGACGCAACGTGTGTATGACATGTTGGACCATATATTAATAGTATAGTAAGCAACTATTGTATAAATTAGCTATTAGATTGACTATAGATGAATTAGAGCTAGTAGTGGGCTATACTATTAAGCTTGCTCTTAGGAGGAAGAAAAAGAGCAGAGATGACTACGACACAATTACGCTTCCTCGACCACTTTCAGTTCAATGGCTCCACAAACATAGACGTGAAAGATAGTGCCATGTAAACTCCCTACTCTATATACAATTGCTGGTGGCCCGCGCAATTATGCGGCTAGCACTTAAACAAAATCATATATTTTTTAGTATGATTTTACTTAAAATTTATTAAGTAGCTATCTTATTGTATTAAGACTTTGAAAGACCAAATGTTATCATTCCCGTGTTTCTAATTATATAGTTTTTAAAAGTCACAGTTGCTATCCCTTACATCTCCTTTATTTGCTTGCTTGATCTAACACTATTTCTATTCATTCTTCTTGGAAACTTTAAAAAATGGATCTTATAGTTTTTAGAGTTTATTGCCTTGTTGGGTTTCTTTTTATAATTTTTAGAAGTCCCGTTAAATGTTGCTATTATACTACTCTACGGCCCGTCCACTGTCTTTTCTCTTTATTTTTATTGTTATTGGGATTTTGAAAATCGAACATAATTATCGTTCGGGTTACTTTTTACTTTCTAAAAGTCCTGCCAAACCGTCAGCGGCTTTGCCATTGTACTCTTTTATAGCTCGCTCGCTGCCTCCCTTCTTATTGTCATTGAAATTTTAAAATCGAACATGATTATTATTGTTTTTTTTACTTTGTAGAAGTTCTGAACCTTTAAAAATTGGACCTTATGGTTTTTACAGTTTATTGTCTTGTTGGGTTTCTTTTTTTATAATTTTTAGAAGTCTCGTCAAACGATGCCACTGTACTCCTCTACGGCCCATCCGCCGCTTAGTCTTTATTATCATTGGGATTCTAAAAATCAGACATAACTATTGTTGGAATTCATTTTTTATTTTCTAGAAGTCCCGCCAACTATCGGCGGCTCTGCAACTATACTCCTATACATCCTGCCCACTGCTTCTCCTTTTTATTGTCATTGAGATTTTAAAAATCGAAAATGATTATCAATCAGGTTTATTTTTTTTACTTTCTAGAAGTTTCAGCAACCGCCTTGCCCGTTTGCTTCACGGCCTTCCTATCATCCCTCTTTTTAATCATCATTAGGATTCTATTGGGTGTTTTATTAACAATTTTTATATGTTGTATCAACCGCCACCACTCTACTACTTTATAGGTCAATTACTTAGAATTCTATTTGGTGTTTTATTAACAATTTTTATATGTTGTATCAACCGCCACATCTCTACTCTTTTAAAGGCATGTTACTTAATTTATGTCGTCATATGTTTTACATGGTCTTTTCTTTCAATAGTCTTTATTTTTTATCACCAATTTTAGTTATTTATAAATTGTATTTATAATTAAATATTTTTTTCTTTTTCTAATTTCATAATTTATTTTTTTGTTTCAAATTTTAATTAATACCATATAGTGTTATTTAAATATTTTTATTGTTTAATTTCAGTTGTTTAAAAATTTTATTCCTACTTAACTCTCTTTTAATTTTTATAATTTGGATATTATTTTATTTTTTATTCTGAATTTTAATTAATCTCGTATCGGGTTCTTATATGGATTATAATTGTGAATTTTTTATTCCGAATTTTAAATTGTACTCCTACTTAAAATCTTCTTTTATTTTTGCTGGTTTCGGATTTTATTTTTATTTTAATTCTGAATATTAACTAATCTCTCTTTTATTTTTGCTAGTTTTGGATTTTATTTTTATATTTATTTCGAGTATTACCTAATCTCGTATTTGGTTCTTATATGGACTCTCCCCTCAACATTACTTATTTTTAATTCCGAATTTTAGTTATTTTAAAATTGTATTCCTATTTGGACTCTCCTTTTATTTTCTAATTTCAGATTTTATTTTATTTTTATTTCGAATTTAGATTAATCTCGTATTGGGTTCTTATAAGGACTCTCCTCTCAATATTCCTTATTTTTAATTCCGAATTTCAGCTATTTTTAAATTGTATTTCTACTTAGACTCTCCTTTTATTTTCTAATTTTGGATTTTATTTTATTTTTATTTCGAATTTTGATTAATCTCGTATTGGATTCTTATATGTAAACTTCTTTTAATATTGCTTATTTTTAATTCCGAATTTTAGCTATTTTTAGATCGTATTTTCTACTTGGACTCTCCTTTTCTTTTTTTTTTCTTTTTCTCCGATTAACATGTAAATTTCTAACCCCTACAGTGAACGTGGTGCCTCCTTTCAAAGCTGTTTTAATAATATAACTAGCCGGGTGGCCCGCGCAATTGCGCGGCTAGCACCTATACAAAATTATATATTTTTATATGATAAGGTTTGAAAGACCAAACCTTATCATTCCTGTGTTTCTAATTTTATAATTTTACACCAGTTGCTACCCGTTACTTCTGTTATCTCATTTTTTATTTGCTTGCTTGATCTATTATTGTTTCTATTCATTCTCTTTGGAAACTTTTAAAATTGGATCTTATAGTTTTTAGAGTTTATCGTCTCATCGGGCTTCGTTTTTTTAATTTATAGAATTCCTGCCAAACGCTACCATTATACTTCTCTACGGCCCGTCCACTGTCTGTTCTCTTTATTGTCATTGTTATTTTAAAAATCAAACATAATTATCATTTAGGTTCATTTTATTAGTTTCTAGAAGTTTCGCCAAAACGTCAGCGACTTTATCACTGTACTCTAATATGGCTCGCCCGCTGCCTCCATTCTTTATTCTCATTGAGATTTTAAAATCAAACATGATCATCATTGGGATTTATTTTTTTTACTTTTCAGAAGCCCAAACCTTTTAAAATTGGACCTTATAGTTTTTATAATTTATTGTCTCGTTGGATTTCATTTTTTTATAATTTTTAGAAATCCCATGAAACGTTGTCAGTATACTCCTCTACGACCCGTCCGCCGTCTATTCTTTATTGTCATTGGGATTCTTAAAAATCGAACATAACTTTGTTGGAATTCTTTTTTTTACTTTCTACGGTAGCTTTGCCAATGTACTCCCGTACAACCCGCCCGCTACCTCTTCTTTTTATTGTCATTGAGATTTTAAAAATCAAATATGATTATCATTGAGGCTTTTTTTTTTTACTTTCTAGAAGTCCCGCCAACCGCCTTGACTGGTTGCTTCACTACCTACCCGCCATCATTCTATTTGGTGTTTTATTAATAGTTTTTAGATGTCCCATTAACCGCCACCACTCTACTCCTTTATAGGTCTATTACTTAATTAATCACGTCATGTGTTTTAGATGGTCTTTTCTTCGAATAGTCTTTATTTTTATCACCAATTTTAGATATTTATAAATTGTATTCCTAGTTGAAATCTTATTTTTCTTTTTCTAATTTCAGAGTTTATTTTATTTTTTATTTCGAATTTTAACTAATAATGTACTGTGTTCTTTTAATATTTTATTTTTTATTTTCAATTTTAGTCGTTTTAAAATTGTATTCCTACTTGAACTCTCTTTTTAATTTGTCCAATTTTGGATTTTATTTTATTTTTCATTCCGAATCTTAATTAATCTCGTATTGGGTTCTTATATGTACTCTTATTTCAATATTGCTTATATTCAATTCCGAATTTCAGTTAATTTTAAATCGTACTCCTAGCTGAACTCTTCTATTATTTTTTTTCTATTTTCGATTTTTTATTTTTTTTATTTTGAATTTTAATTAATCTCGTATTGGATTTTTATATGTACTCTTCTTCCAATATTTCTTAATTTTAATTCCGAATTTCAGTTGTTTTTAAATTGTATTCCTACTCGAAGTCCTCTTTTTTCTTTTTCTAATTTCGAAATTTATTTTATTTTTATTCCGAATTTTAATTAATCACGTATTGGGTTCCTATATGGACTCCTCTTCCAATATTGCATATTTTTAATTCTGAATTTCAGCTATTTTTTTATTGTATTTGTTATTTTTAAATTGTATTCGTACTCGAAGTCCTCTTTTTTCTTTTTCTAATTTCTAATTTTATTTTATTTTTATTTCGAATTTTAATTAATCACGTATTTGGTTCCTATATGGACTCCTCTTTCAATATTGCATATTTTTAATTCCGAATTTCAGCTTTTTTTATTGTATTTCTATTTGGACTCTTCTTTTCTTTTTCTCCGATTAATGTGGGAATTTCTAGCCTCCACAGCGAACGTGGTGCCTCTTTTCAAGGCTGTTTTAAAAATAGATAGATATATAGATAGATAGATAGATAGATGGCTCCACAACATAAACATGAAAGATAGCGCCCTGTAAACTCCCTACTCTATCAATAGTTGAATACAGACGGCAAAATATCTTGACTGTTCTTCAAAACAACGAGAACATAAAAAAGAGCGCGACGTTGTAGTCATTCAAGAAAAAAAGAAAACGTTGGTTTGACGGTCACTGTTTTTTTTCCCGGTAAAGAATCTGACTCCGTACCTGATAGTTTATTAGGATTACAACTAGAAAATAGAAAATAGACGCCGCATAATAGGCCAGCCAGTATGAAATACTCCATCCGTTTCATATTGATCATCATTTAACATAAATTGAAATTTTCAAATTGATCATCATGTTATCATAGCCCCTTCGTTTGACGTGTAATATTATTGCATTTAAGCATGAAAATTGAGTATGCATGCATGTATGTAGGAATTCGAGGTAGTAAAGCTATCGTTTCTTAGAGCAAGTTTAATAATATAGTCAATCACTGACTCCAAATCATCTATAGTCAATTTAGTACGAAATTCATATACTCCTATAAACATTACTACACAATTTATACTTGGTCGCACCTGTCATACACACATATATCTTAGAGTATGTACTACAGCTGGCTACAAATCTATAGCTCATTGCTCTTCTCTCTTCTGTTTTATCTTCTCGAAATGTGTTTATAACTAGACCTGATCTTATGTATGGGGCCTAAGAGGAGTTAAAGTGTGCATGTTTCTTGATTTTTCCCTACCACATACTCACAGTTAATACTTTTTTTTTTCTTGGTGAAAAAGTTATATGGTAATCAATATGGAATGGAGGGAGTAAATGATACGGTATGATAAGTACACTTAATTTCTTTATCTATTTAATGCCTAAAATTATGGAAACTATGCTCTTTTATTCATATATTAATTTAAAGCAGCAAGACATTGAATTCATATACATAAGTTGGAAGTCGAATATATGCGCACAAATTCCAAATTCCAACGAAACCAAAGTAATGAAACTACTTACTCCCTTCTTCTAAAGTCTAAAACTTATTCCATTCTTTGGTTTTTCCAAAAGTTTAAGTCCTATTTATAGTCATTATGTGTTAAATTAAATTATTGATCGGAACCCAATAAACCATTTTATTACTTATTGGTTGCATGTTTATTGGTTTTGTCACATTGTAAATAAATTAATTACTCCTTGGTCTTGGTGCCAAAAGAAATAATCCCTCCGTCCCAAAAAACTCAATTCCTTGGTTTTTGTGTCTAACGTTTGACCATCCATCTTATCTGAAATAAAATGAAAAATTTAAAAGATAAGTCATGCATAAAGTATTATTTATGTTTTATCATCTAACAATAATAAAAATAGTAATCATAAAAAAAATTTCATATAAGACGGACGGTCAAACGTTGGGCACGAAAATCCAAGAATTGAGTCCTTTTGGGATGGAGGGAGTAGGTCTTGGACTTTTGGATGGAGGGAGTATTTTCATTTTATCTCCTGGCGGAGCTAAAAAGATTTTTTGAGCCCAAGCAAACTATACTTCTAGTATTTGTTATATAAATTTCATCATCAATTCATTCAATAACATATAAATTTAATGGAGTTTTTGTTGGTGAACTTGCGCGGCCACCTGCGATAGCCAGGTGTGGCTTCACCCCTGCCTCCACATGTCTATAAAAATCAAGAAAATCCTTTTTAAAAAAATAATTTTATCTTCTAAAAGTGCATAACATTAAAAAATTCTATTTGCACAATAAAGAAGAGTAAGGAATTAATTATTTGTTTGAAAATTTGGAATTGCGTTGAGCTCAAGCTAAAGCAAAAGATACCAGTGCCTCCTTATTCTCTTCTACTACTTAATTATATCCTGGATACTCCCTCAAAAAATTATACCCTGGATAAATGATTGCAAAGAGGCCTTATCTGCCCATTGCAACTTGTATGTGCAGCCGAACTGTGGTCCCTACTGTTTGGCTTATTTCCTAATAAGCCATTAGAAAATAAAAATGAATTTGTAGGTAAAACTTTTATAAATATATTCTTGGTGACTTAAAAGCCAATGTTGAAAAAGAAACTACATTGAAAATATCTCAAAATTATACTTAAAAATTTAAAATTTGGCTTTTTCTTTAGCTGATTAGGCCATCCGATAGGAGCCTGTAAGTGTCACTGAGAGCACAATCAAATGATATAATAAGATCTTTAGTTTTTCTGCCCTACACTATCTGAATGTAATGCTCACTGATTTTTCATTTAGATGGCAACGTCATGAAAAAAATCAGAGCCGTCCGTCTGTACATTGATCTAGCCGTTCGTACGCTGTCTTCAGTTGTAGGCTTGCAGCTAAATAAAGTCATATTTTTTTTTGTCCTTCCCAGTCCCCAGTCCCTGCTCCTAGTCGTCAACGACTCCGCTGCTCTCCAGTCTCCATTTCTCAATCTGCTCCTTGCTCCTCGGCGTCTCCATCTTCGCCGCGATGCCGTTGCGACAACGGACAGTATATGGCCTCCTTTGCAGGAAGTTCGATGGCGCCTGCGTCTACAAGATCGAAGTAGCACCGTCAACATGAGTGAGGAGAAGTCTGCGATGCGCTCCCTATCCTCCACCTCCTGCAATCCCTCCTGCTCCTCGGGCCATCGGCGGGTGGTTCGCCGCGGCGTCATAGCCACGACGCGCAGGTGGCAGAGGATCCGGCGCGACGCCACCGCTCACCCGTGCACGCCGCCTCCTCTCCTCCGCTAGCTAGCGCCCCCTCCCTTCTCCTGATTCGGCCTCCGGGTCGACGGCCACCACCGCCGCTCTTCTCTTCATTGGGCTCAACGGATCTTGCCGAAGTTTGTATCGGCGACGGCTATTGCGTGCTTGTGGTGACTCCTGCAGCATGACGATAGCTTCGCGCGTCAAGGAAGGGCAGCAGCATGGCGGCGGGGAGCGCAAGGGAGGGTGAGGTGGCCGGGCGGTGGTGAAGAAGACGAGCCCGCGCCTTGAGAGAGGACATGAGCGGGTGGTCCGCTGCGGCGCGCGGGTGGCGGAGGATCCGGTGGGCGGCGAGGCGTGCATCGGGAGGAGGGATGGGTGGAGTAGGGGTCGAGTGCTTTTGCGAGAAAAAATCAAGCTTCGTTGGTCCATCGCAGCGAACTTCTGGGGAGCAAGGAGACACATGGCAGATTTTCGGAGAGGAAAAGCTTAATTTATAGGACGCCACGTGGCCCAATCTCTAACCAGGGATAGAGCCCTGAAATCGGTATTAGAGATTTCACCACCAATTAATTTTAGAGTTTTGTATGAAGTGAGTGTAGCTTAATTAGTTAGGGTTACTTGTGATATAGGCTATTATTCTTTCAATGGTAGCCCATGTATCCGTCAACAACCGATCGATAACGAGATGCCTTTACGGCTCATTGTTCCTTCAGTGATAGTCGTTGCAGCGAGGCGCCTGTGCGTCGTTTGTACCGTGTTTCAAAAACTTTTTTGCAAAATTAAGAAACATGTGCAACGGTATAGCAAAAGCACAGATGAGACGCAGGGCAGCACACAGTAAAAATGTTTATTGACGGCGCTTCAGGGTAGGAACTTTGGAAGGACAAATTCAGCACTGAGCAGGAACAACAATGGTAAAACAAGTGTCTCTCTCTTGATTCTCTTTCCCCCTCGAAAGCTGGTCTTCCGGATGTAATGGCGATCCATCATCAGTTCAGTTGCTCGTGCAGTGGCCGCCGTCGTCTTCGTCGCCGGCGTCGGGAGGCGGCTTGACGACCATGATCGGGCAGCTCGCGCGGTGCGCGCAGTAGTCGCTGACGCTGCCCAGGAACGCCCTGCGCGACGCCATGGAGTCCTGGTCACTGACAGTGACACGAACAGCTAGGGGGTGTGTGCGTGACTGCGTGTGTGTACCTCTTGAGGGCGCCGAGGCCGCGGCTGCCGACGACGAGCAGGCCGGCGCCGGCGTCCTCAGCGGCGCGGCACAGCGCCTCCCGGGGCTCCCCCTCCACCGCCACCGTCGCCGCGGCCACCCCACGCCGCTCGCAGATCAGCCTCGCCCTGACGAGCAGGTTCCGCGCGTTCTCCGCCTGCGCCGCCCGCACCGCCTCCATCATCGACGCCGCGCCGTACACCGCCGACCCTGCGCGAACACCCGTAAGCAATCACCCCTCGAGACAGCTGCGCATTGCGGCGGCCCGACGGGGACGACGACTGACTGACCTGGGCCGACGGGGAACATGACGTGGTGGAGCGGCTCAATGGCATGGACAAGCACCAGCTCCGGCGCCGGCCGCGGCACCTGCTCCTCCTCGCCGCCGTCGCCGGTGGCGGCGGCGGGGAAGAAGAGGTGGTCGAGCACCCAGGACAGCGCGCGGTGGCTGCCACGGCTGTCGTCCACCGCCACAAGCACCTTCATCTGCGAATTCTTGATTTCTTTGGAGTTTGGACTGATCTCGCCGAGGTGATTGGAATGGCACGACTAGTGAATTGGGATCGGTGCCAAAAAGAACAGGGATCATTTATAATAGGAGTCGGCATGCGTGCCGGTGGAGATAGGAGGTGATGTGTTTGGATGAGAACATCGGTGGCGCGGGGGCGGGGATGGCGTTCGTGCGTGTCGGGAGATGGGAGCAAGTGGCGAACCGGGAGCGCGCGCCGCCCTGGTTTCGCCAGCGCCGAGCCGCCACGCCGCGCGGGGCACACGGTTTTCTCGCCCACGTCGCGGGCCCTGTATTATCTATCTGCTGTGTTTGCCACTGGAAGCACAACAGCAGCACAGCTTTGGTGGTAGTTACTCCAGAAACTAGTAGTCACGAAAAAAAAAAAGTAAAGTGCACGGCTGATATCTAAATGTATGTGGGTGTATAATTAGATCCCTAAACTCTCATAATTTTTTTCCCTCAACTTATCTCGTGTGTATATAGATTCAAACGGATAGTAAGGAAAAAATTAAGAACATATTTTTCTCCTCTCTTTTATCATTTACTTTTTTCAAAATTAAAAACATCATTTTCTTCTCTCTCCTCTCTTTTTAAATTTATTTTTTTCTATGTGACTGACACGTTGGATCCACTGACACATACTTCCCCCGTCCCATAAAAAACGAACCCAAGATTAGATGGGACATATTCTAGTACTATAAATCTGGACACATGTATGTCCAGATTCGTAGTACTAAGATATGCCATATCCCGTACTAGGTTGTTTTTTTATGGAACGGAGGAAGTAAACGCCACGTCATCTCACGGAGCGGGTTGGAACCCGTTTAGACATATATGGCACTCATGATAAGTTTGGGGCCGAAAAATTCATCTTAAGAGTTTAGGGAACTAGATGATATATCCGTACAAGTTTAATGACCGCATGTGCACTTCACTCAAACAAAAACATTGTGAGACTAAGGGGGTGTTGTTTAGATCCAGAGGTGTAAAGTTTTGGCGTGTTACATTGGATTTTATATAGGGTGTCATATAGGATGTTCGGGCACTACTAAAAAAACTAACTATAGAATCCGTCATTAAACTGCGAGACGAATTTATTAAGCCTAATTAATCCGTCATTAGCAAATGTTTACTGTAACACCACATTGTCAAATCATGGAGCAATTAGGCTTAAAAGAATCGTCTCGTAAATTAGTCACAATATGTGCAATTAGTTATTTTTTAAGCATATATTTAATGCTTCATGTAGGTGTTCAAACGTTTGAACATGACAGGGTGAAAAATTTTAGGGTGGGATCTAAACAGGGCCTAAGCAAGAGTGGGTACAATAATAAACTACTCCCTCCGATCCATAATATAAGGGATTTTGACTTTTTACTTGCACTGTTTGACCACTCGTCTTATTCAACAAATTTGTGCAAATATAAAAAACAAAAAGTTGTGCTTAAAGTACTTTGGATAATAAAGTAAGTCACAAATAAAATAAATAATAATTCTAAATTTTTTTAATAAGACGAATGGTCAAACAATACAAGCAAAAAGTCAAAATCTCTTATATTATAGGACGGAGGGAGTATAAGTTAGCAATAGACACATGTCAAGAAGATAAAAGAGTAGAGAGAAGAGTAGTGAGCTATAGATTTGTAGCCAATTATAGTACTGGCTCTAAGATATAATGTGTGTATGACATGTGAGATCAGTGGCGTAGCAAGAATTTTCTCAAGCCTAGGGCTCAACCAGCATAATTTACATAATTTACCTTTTATTTTTCATATTTTTGAAGTTTTCAAATGTAAATTTTAATGAATATTTAGGTTTAGGAGTATGCTGCCCTACCCCTGTTTCCGCCACTGTGTGAGACTATATATTAATAGTGTAGTATAAGTTCATACGTACCCATCGTATGAATTAACTATTAAATTGATTATAGATAATTTGAAGCTATAGTTTAATATACTATTAAACTTGCTCTAAGGTCATCACAGTTGCGAAAAACTAAAACAGTGTAACACAATTTAACACTGGGAATTAATAGTCAAGATAGCGAGGATGTGTGTGTTTATAAAGAAAGATGTCATAATAACGATCCACTGCAAATACATTATTTAGTTATATTCATAATTTGAATAACAAAAATTCAAAAAAATAAATTGAATAACAAAAATTCCAAACTATCATGACAGAACGAAGTGACTAACAATTACAAGGCAGGACGTTCTTCCTTTTCAGCGAAAGAAGGAAAAAAAAAATAAACCACTAAATCAATCAACAAAACAAACAAATTTCCGCTTGCTTGTGTTTGCACACTCTTGTTATTTTCCTTGAACCACGGTCATTAGCACTCAGGCATGTTTGGAGGACGAGGCAACATCTGAGCCTGCGGCGTCTTGCCATCCTTCACGATGAACACAGTGTCCATCCCCCATACCACGTGGCGATCAAAATGGCAATGCATGAACCACACACCTGAACAATGAAAATAAACACGAACTTTTTTTTAAAAAAAAAAACTGCACATGAAAGTACCATATCAAAATACCACAATCCGATCGAAATCCGAATAACTCACCTGGATTGTCTGCGCGGAAGCGGATTGCGGCCATACCACGTGGCGATCAAAATGGCAATGCATGAACCACACACCTGAACAATGAAAATAAACACGAACTTTTTTTAAAAAAAAAACTGCACATGAAAGTACCATATCAAAATACCACAATCCGATCGAAATCCGAATAACTCACCTGGATTGTCTGCACGGAAGCGGATTGCGGCCCAGCTGGACTTGGGCACGGAGACCGTGTTCTGGAACGGCGGGTCGACGAGGTTGTAGGTCGTCGGGTCCCTGCGCTCGTCGAAGGTTCCGGACCCTCGTCCCACGACATAGAAGGCAAAGCCGTGCAGATGCATAGGATGGTTCTCGCTGGACAAGTCCTGGAACACCACCTCCACCACCGTGCCGTACTCCACCACCTTCACCTTGGTGCCGCGCTTCGTTAGCAAGGGCCCGCCGCCGTTGTCGCCGGTGGGGTTGACGAAGGCATTCACCGGCTTGTTGGGGAAGTCCTCCTCGTACACGCTGCGGCCGGAGCCGTAGTAGTAGGCGTCGAGGACGTCGATGGCCGGGCTCTCGAAGCTAACATTGTTGAGGCTCGCCGCGAACCGGTTGCCTTGGGGTCCCTTGCACGACTTGTTTGTCGCGTTGGTGGTGTCGCAGGGAAGAAAGTTGACGTCGATGTCGATGAGCATGCGCTCGTCGACCTGCGTCGGTACGTGCACCGGGTGGTCCTGGTTGCCTAACGACTTGAGCTGCGTGACGAACGCCATCGCTGCGTCCTCGTCCTTGATGGCCGGCAGGAGGAGAGGGAATTCCGGTGGCCCGGGTGGCCTCGCCGTGGGGCTATCCGTGTACTCCACGATGGCCGTGGCGGTGCTATTGTTGAAAGGGATGGTGTCAACCGGTAACGTGATAAACGCCCTCGCGGCCATGTAATAACGGCTGTTGGACCCCAAGGTGCGGTTGGCCTCGAGGAGCACGTCCATGGTCTGGCCCGGCGCGATCATGATGTAGTCGACGGTGAGCGGCTTGGTGTAGCGGGCGTCGATGCTGACCACGGTGAGGCAGTGCCCGGCGATGGCGAAGAACATGTCGTTGGTGAGCCCCGCGTTGATGACCCTGAGCAGGTACATGTTGCCCTGCTGCACGGCCACCTTGAATGTGTCATCCCTAGAGCAGAGAGGGAACATGTCCCCGGGCTAGCCGTTGATGGTGTTCATGTCGGCTGGCTCCACATCTCCGCCGGTGCGCTTCGCCTCGTCGAGCACGTGCTCTGCGTCGTCATTCCACCACTCGCCTGCAAACACATTATAGCGATGATTCAGATCAAAACATACACGAAGCATTGCATTGCACTGCACGACGGAACTAATATTATCAAATAAGATTCGGCTCCATCGTTTAGCTTATTGTGGAGAATAAGCCAAACAATATATTTGCAGACGAAAAATAATTTATAAAAAAGATTTTTATATTCGTGTCACGCGCGCGTACCGAGGATGATGGGTATCTCCTTGTCTGGCTTGTTGAAGGGGAAGGTGGTGCCGTGCTTGGGGTGGATGACGATGGCGCCGTGGACGGTGGCGCGGTCGAAGTCGCTGTGCGCGTGCCACCACAGCGTGCCCTCCTCCTCGAACAGGATCACTTGGTAGGTGAAGTTGCCGCCTGGCCGGATCGGGCACTGCGTGATGAACTCCGGCCCATCCGACCACGGGTTCCGTGGCTGGTCCACGCCGTGCCTGTGCCACAATAAAATCATCGAGAACACCGCAAGTTTCGAGCCAAGGACAATGCCCTTTCGGTCCATTGTTTCATTTATTCGTGGAATAAACCAAACGATATATGGAATAAACCAAACGATATATTTACAAACGAAAAGTAATCTACTATTTATCTATTATCTACTAAAAGTCGATGAGACTTCCTATAAACGTTGTTAAGCCGCCAAGTGGCGCTCTAATAAAATAGAGAAATTCCTAGAAATTCTAAGAAAAAAGAAAAATATCTACCCGTTGATTTTCAATTAAATTGGTTGGTCCAATATTATACACCGTTAGATAAAATTGATCTTAAAACAAACTAAATACTATGGGTCCTACCTATCTTCCACCCGCGCGTTGGCAGGTGGCAGGTGGAGTATATACGTACGTATACATTTTTTCCATTTATTTTTTCTTTTTTCCATTTATTTATATATATATATATATATATATTGCATATATTTTTTAAATAATCATAATTTTACAAAACAAAGAATCTACCATCATATAACAAAAAATCTTCCTTTCAAATAATGCACTATTTTAAAATAAATTTTACACAATTATATTATGTACCTATTAAATAAACAATATCTATATTAACTAATTTATACTTATACGTACACTTAAACTGATGGCCCCATTATATAAATCATCAGATCTACTTTTTATTACATTGGTATATTATTCTTAAGTAATGCACTGTTTCAAAATAAGGTCTACACCATTATATTGTGTACCCATTAAATTAACAATTTAAAATCTATATTAACTAATGTACACTTACACTAGAACTGGTGGATTTATTATTATAATCATCGGATCTATTGTTTGCTAATAAATAAAGCGTCCGAAATTCTCTTTTTGCCCGCTGCACAATGCACATCTGCACCTTTACCTTTCGCATGTGTGACAAGGTGTAGTGTCTGAGACATATAAGGTGATCACAACCGCTGTAGAGCTACCGCTTTGCCACATATCAAATCATATATGGAGATGATTAATTTTGTTAATAACATGAAAAGAAAATTAAAGGTGTGATGCAGCGAGAGAATAATTAAGCACCATGGGTTGTGTTTTTCTCAACACTAATTAGCTCTGTTTAAGTTGAAACCGAGAGTTGATTACATAATAATTATAATGTATTGTGTTATGTCGTATTTGGATTTTGTACTATTTGTTCGTAAAGGTGAAAGGAATCATTATGTTATAAATGTGAGTGTAATATTGACGAATATTAATATAACTCTTACTGTGATAAGGGTGATAAAGGGAGTTTAAGGCCCTTTATTTTTTTTCTCGATTCCATATTTTGGATTTTTGTTTGCACGCTTTCCAAGTTTCTAAATAGTGTCTTCTTTAAACAATATTCTAACTTTTTAGAAGTCAATTCATTTGTTTATACCCTTAAATAGCTATCACATAAATTATATAATTCATTAATTTCAGCTATCCTAAACCTTAAGTACTACATATTTTTTTCATGCGAGTCATGGTGATAAATCATTAAAGTCGTAAAATGAATATGTAAGAGTTACAATTGTAAATAGGTGTCAAAATTAATTGCTATTAATTTTTTTTAGATAATGGGAATTTATAAAACCCGGCTTCTACACCAACGGGGTGTATACAGCCACAGAAAATCCGACCAAACAAGCTCAGTTCATACACACATGTTCACAAACAAAAGGAGCACAAAGGCTCAAGCACCTTACATAAAACTAAAAGAGCACAAAGACTTCCAACGTCTTTCAAAGTGAAAAAACCTTCCAAACAAACTAACGACCACATTACTCCTTTAACTGCTTTCTCATGTTCCATCCATCTTTACCAAAGAAGTGCATGACAGATGTCTCTAACAGTTTGCATCCTTCCTTCATCACATCGCGCTCATCTTCTTTAAGCAGCAAGGACCATTGTCGAGCCCAATACGTCCCCCTGAAAATAACATGCAAGTAAGAGTTAAAATTGGAGCCATTGAAGACCACATCATTTCTACAAATCCACATTGCCCACAACAACGCCGCAATCCCTATAAAGATTTGGTGCTTTAGCCTAGATTGTAAACCCTTTAGCCAAATCCCAAACATATTAGCAACATTGTTAGGCGGATTTATCCCAAATGTTATAAAAAGGGTACTCCAAACAAATCTAGCCACATGACAATCAAAGAAGAGATGTTGTATCGTTTCATTGTGGTTACAAAAACAACACTTAGTGCTGCCCTTCCAATTTCTTTTTGCTAGATTGTCCTTCGTGAGAATCACTCCCTTCTTTAAATACCAGAGGAAGATTTTGTTTTTCAAAGGAATTCTAAGCTTCCAAATTAAATCCTTCCTTGGCACTACATTCTCATACATAATCATTTTATACATGGAACTAACCGAAAATATTCCGGTTTTGTTAACTTTCCAAATAAGCTTGTCTCTATGGTTTGAGAGCCTAACAAGAACCACTTTAGCCACTAGGTTAAACCATGCAACCAAATTCTCCCCCACCAAAGCCCTTCTGAACTCAACATTTAACGGCACTTTATCTATAACATCCGCAACAATAGCATTCTTATTCCTTACAAGATTGTATAAATTAGGGTACAACTTTTCAAAAGGTAAATCACCAATCCAGCAATCCTCCTAGAATCTTATCTGAGAACCATCCCCCACCTTAAAGGCACCGCCTTTAAAAAAGACATCCCTCACCCCCATTAGCCCAGCCCAGAAATGTGAATCTCCAGGGCGTTTCTCGACTTGTGTGATGGTTTTCTTAGTCAAGTATTTATTCCTAAGAATGTCCTGCCAAACCCCTTCTTCATTGATGAGTTTGTACAACCATTTGCTAAGCAAGCATTTATTTTGTATCTCTAAGTTCTGTATACCCAAGCCACCACATTCCTTTGGTTTGCACAATACACTCCATCTTGCTAACCTATACTTCTTCTTATGTTCATCACATTGCCAGAAAAATATAGATCTATAATAGTCTAGCTTTTTGAGAATACCCTTAGGGATCTCAAAGAAGGACAACATGAATATCGCTAAACTACTTAACACTGAATTGATAAGGACCAACCTTCCTCCTACCGAGAGAAATTTTCCTTTCCAACTACTCAGTTTCTTTTGAATCCTCTCCTCCACACCCTGCCAATCCTTATTGTTGATTCTCTTGTGATGCATTGGAATCCCTAAGTATTTAAAAGGGTAATCCTCGGTATCACACACAAATAATTTGACGTACTCATGCTCCACATCTTTTGCCTTGCCATAGCAAAATAACTCACTCTTATGGAAATTAATCTTTAAGCCAGATAATTTCTCAAATGTACTTAGTACAAGCTTGAGATCTCTGGCTTCATCAAGATCATGATCCATAAAAAGAATAGTATCATCAGCGTATTGTAAAATAGAAAGACCATTATCAACTAAATGAGGTACCACTCCTTTGAATCTGCCTTGATCTTTCGCTCTTTGTATTAAAATGGCTAACATATCTGCAACAAGATTGAACAGAATAGGTGACAAAGGATCACCTTGCCTCAAACCTTTCCTTGTTTGAAAATAACTCCCAATCTCATCATTTACTTTGACTGCCACACTCCCACCCCTAACAATCGAGTCAATCCAATCGCACCACTTAGAAGAGAAACCTTTCATTCGCAATGACTGTTGTAGAAACTTCCAATCAACTTTGTCATATGCTTTCTCAAAGTCTAGCTTTAGAATCACTCCATTCTTCTTTTTCTTGTGCAATTCATGAAGTGTTTCATGCAAAATTACCACTCCTTCCATAATGTTCCTTCCTGACAGGAAAGTTGTCTGCGAAGGTTTAATGACCTTCTGAGCCACTAGGGCTATTCGATTGGCCATTACCTTCGTAAAAATTTTAAAACTAACATTCAACAGACAAATGGGCCTATACTGTTGAATTCTACTGGCGTCCTTTTGTTTGGGAAGGAGAGTAATGATTCCAAAATTTAATCTGTGCAGTGGCAAAGTTCCTTCATGAAAATCGCGAAAGACGGCCATAAGATCATCCTTGATTACATCCCAGAACACTTGGTAAAACTCTGCTAGGAAACCATCAGGTCCCGGAGCTTTGTTGTGTTCCATTTGAAAAATTGCTTCTTTAACTTCCAACTCCTTGAAGCTTTCACTCAACAACTCATTCTCAACATCCGTGACCTATGTAATATCATCTCTTTGGGATTCCACCATAGAAAAATTATTTTCCTCCGGCGCTCCAAAAAGATTTTTATAATACTTGGATATGTATTTCTTTAATTGCACATCACCCTTAATCACATCCTCCTCTTGCTCTAATTGAAAGATTCTCGTCTTCCTATGCTTGCCATTGGCCACTAAATGATAATATTTCGTGTTACGGTCTCCTTCTATTATGTGCTTAGTTTTTGCCCTTTGGTACCATTTTATTTCTTCTTCCCTCAACAATTGGGCCAATCTATTTTTTACAAAGAGTTTCAAATCTAACTCTTGATTAGACAACAGTTGGACTTCAGCCTTCTTTTCTAGCTCGTCTGTTTTTGCTATCAAAAGAACCTTCTCCCTCTTGATCACCCCGCTAACATTCTTCGCCCACCCTCTCAAAAACTGTCGGAGCCTACGAATCTTAAATTGCCATTTTTCCAACATATTAGACCCTCTACTTTCCTTTCTCCAAATGTCTTCTACTAGATCCACAAAGCCATCTCTTAGCAACCATCCAAGCTCAAACTTGAACAACGGTTGTTTATTAGCATGTGTCCCAGCCCCCGTATCCAGCAACAAAGGAGTATGGTCAGAGAGTTCTCTATTAAGAGCCCTAACAGTTGCTAACGGATACTTTTGTTCCCATTCAGTACTTATTAGCACTCTATCCAACTTCTCAAAGTTGGATTGTGCAACGAGTTGGCCCATGTAAATTTTCGACCAGAGAGCTCTAGTTCTCTCAAATCCAGGCTGTCTATGACAACGTTGAACAAAAATGGCCACTTTCCATCAAAGTTATTATTATTCTTTTCACTAGCCTTCCTTATGATATTGAAGTCTCCTCCCATAAGAATAGGTATAGACTCTTTATTACAAGCATTAACAAGCTCTACAAGGAAAGCCTCCTTATATTCTTCTTGTGCTGCCCCATACACTGCCAGAACGCACCATTGGAAGCCATCTACCTTATTTTGCACATGGAACTTTACATACAAATCTCCCTCCTCTATACTTGCAACCTCAAAGAATTCCAAATTAACCCCCAAAAGAATACCCACAGATCTCCCCTTCGGTCTTGTCCAATGCCACATAAAATCTTTACCACCACAAATATTTTTTAGACTAGAATCTGAAAAATCACGTTTTCCAGTTTCCAAAAGAGCAATGAAGTCTAGCTTCCACTCCTTGGAAGTCTCTGAAAGGAATCTAAATTTAGCCAAGTCACCTAGACCTCTGCTATTCCAAAAAATTCCTTTCATGACATACTTTTCTTATTTTTCAAGATCACTTTCACTTTTTGTCCCTTGTTTCTTTTGAAGGATGATTTGGACTTATAAACCTTGAAACCCTTTTTTAAGTCACAACTTAGGTGATCGGGTTCTTCGTCCATAACTTCGTCCACTAAGCCACCACATAAGTGACCAAGGACTAAGTTATCCACCATCTCATCCTCCTCTGACTCAAGTTCTCCTTCTAAGTTTCCAACTAAATCAGCTTTAGGTGCAACATAATTTCTAAGTCTAGTCTCTTCAACATTTTTCAAACTAACTATTGAACCTAAAATTTCAGCACTAGAGCTACCAAGATTAATACCTATGTTGCATAGGTTATCAATAATAGAAGGACAAGACAAAGACAAAAATGAACCATTAACATCATTACCTGACTACGGCTCCAGGTTCTTTCGTGCCTTTCTCTTTGTAGCCTTTTCCACCGAGTGTTCTCCTCCACTTGAGGCTAGCCTTACACTAGCCCGAGTTGGTGTAGTCGCCACCTCTTTAACCATTGCAGCCCGCACTATTTTCTCCTCTATCATCTTGCCCACCTCTTCCTCTCCATCACCCTGCTCAATATCATCCCCACCTTCAACCTCCCGCTGTCCTATTTCCCCTTCATGCACAGCCGGCTACCCCTCCTCATGCATTACTTTATCACACACCTCCTCCAAGAGACTTACAACAGCCCCATCAATGATTTTCGAAGCCATTTCTCCGAAAAACTTTTCCTGCACCCCATCCATACCTTGGTTCCCATTGTCACCACCGAAATTTCCCTCCATCTTCCCCTCCTCTTTGTCATCTAACACCATATCATCACTCTTCGCCCTCTTGGTCTCCTTTTCCCTTAATTCATCCTCCTCTTGACCCCCATCCTCCTTATCATCCCCACCATCCCCACCTTGCTCTATCTCCACCTCATCTCCACTTTCGTCATATCCCTTCTTTTCTAACTCAAACTCAAGCTCAAAGTAATGATCTCCAATCACTACATCCACCCTCCTAGGAACCACTTTGGACTTAAAATAGCCATGAAAATTCTTCCAAAGGTATTCTTCCTTGTGGTTTTCATATCCACCATTTGGGTAGCACCCAACAAGGACCCTACCGCCCAAAGTGTGAGATATTCCCTTAATTTCTTCCTCAGCCCGTACACCTTTACCCAAACTTTGGGCAAAAGGTACCCTTCCTCTTCTTCAAACCATTCCTCAAATTGCAAGCGCATCCCGGTGGCTAACCCATTGTCCTTCACATCAGCCCCTCCAAATGCAATTGCTCGTTGAAGTTCAACTTTCGATGGAAAAAGAACAACAAAAGAGTTATCATCTTTCTCCGATGGCTACCACTTCCACTTGTTAGACACAATTCTTTGTTGTTCCTCCACCACTTGCTCCTTAGTCAAAACACCTCCTACACATGATACCAACCTTAGTAGTCCCCTTCTTACTCCTTGGCAGCGGGTTGTGTGGTATGTGGTGGAAACCAAGTCCCTCTACCGAGTAACCTACCGCTTGAACCGCTGGCTTAGGAAGCTTCAAAACAGGGTAGCGATGGTTCACATGGTCCTTGTAATCACATATGTCACAATAAATCTCTGTGCTGCAATTTTTGAAGCATGGCCTTTTTGAAAACATCTCGAGCATACTTTCCCTTTCTCTACCCCTAGTTGCTGATCCTCAAACAAAGATGGATCACACTCCATCTCCACAAAGTCCCCATTTTCTTCTTTCTTCTCAACCATTGGCTGCTTCTCCTTTCTTGCCAGCACCAGGACCTCCACCTCCCCTACTTTCACCCGGCCTGCACCACCATTCCTCTCCGAGCTAGCAGCTCCCCCCTTCTCCTCTCCCTTTCTTCCCATATCATCCATTTTCCTCTCAAAAGCTGGACGTTGTGACCCGAATCCTCTTGCTGACCCTCTCCCTGGTCTTCCTGCAAAACCGCCGCACCTTGGGCCAAAGCCACGAGCCCGTCTCGGGCGGTAACCATGCCTCTGCCACCTCTGACCGAAGCTACCCTGCTGCCCAAAACCATAGCCCGGATCAAACCCCATGCGACTTCCCTGAAAGCCTGTTCCAAAACCTTCCTCCTCCTCCCTGAAGCTACCTCTTTGCCCCCCAATCTTTGTTGCTACACCCATCGTAACCATCTTTCCTCCTTGCCATCCCTCCCTTCCGAACCTCCTTCTTCTCCTCTTCGGCTCTAACCTGCAGCTTGCCGCCTACACACACAGACCCCCTTCTTCGCTGCCTCTTTCCTCCCCTCTCTATTGCGAATGTTTAGTCCTAGCTGCGACTGCCGCCTCGGTCGCTCAATCTCCCCCTTGTTACGTTCCTTCCGAGCCAAAGAATGGCGGCCCGCGTGCGAGAGGAGTCGGCCCAACACTGAACAAAATTTAACATTTACTCCCCTATCTCCCTTGCCGATCTGCAACGTGGGACCATCCATATTAGTGCCGCCGTGGAGAAGACTCGAACAGACAGACGCCTCGTCTTCTTGCGCTAATTGTCGACCAGAAAACTGAAGACTACTTGCCTTATCGAGGTTCCCCGAGAAAGTAGATGCATTAACATCCTCTCTTTTTGAGAACTTCGCCGGCGTTTTTTCTAACCCTGCCGTCCTCTTCCTCTGCCAATCCTCAAGCGCTGCTGAGAGGAAGGTTTCAAGCTTCCTGGGTTGCGAGATCCGCCGTGACGGCAGAGGTCCTTTCCAGGGTTTACACATCGAAACCTTCTTCCTGCAAACCGCAGCCACCAATCTATCTACAAGATGGTTCTTCCCCTTCGTCCTTGTGCTCCCTGGAAACGAATGAGCCTTTGGAGATGAATTTGTACACAACAAATACTCTCCCGCTGAAAGAATTTCATCAAGCGTGAAACCTTCTGCCATAGCCTTGCGTACGATGCTTCCTTTTTGAACTGATCCTACCACCTCCTCTTCTCGGTGACAAACCTGCTCTTCTTCCTCCTCACTATCTTCTCCATCGAGCACCCAAAAACGTGAACCAATAGCCCTAGGCCTAGTTTCACCTCTGGTCTCACTAGCGAAGTGTTTTGTTGGTGCGGAAAAACTGTCCTTAGGACACAATTCCAAGTCACACGCGAGGTTCACCTGTGACAGCATTATTGGCAGGCATACTTCTTCTTCCTCCTCTACCTTCTTCTCCCTTTGCAACTCATCCCTCAAACCAACTAGAGGCTCCCTCGTCATCACCGGCTGTGGCCAACTCGCCGAGCTGGCTGCCGGAGCCAAGGTCAGCCTCCGACCACCATAGCCACCGACCATCCTAGCACTCATCACCACGACTGCTCCTCAAAAAAACCACATCTGCCGCTCCTTCCTCCGAGCAGACAGCGAACAGCGCAAGAAACGCCGTTCGCCGGCAGCCAGCGCCGCCGCTCGCTGTCGACCGCTTAGCCTGACTGCCGTCGCCCACCGCCGGCCACCGGTCGCCGACCACTGAGAAGCTGCCTCTTGCCTAGCCCTTGCTAGCTAGGTCCAGCTTGCCAGGTACTGAAATTGGACGAAAAAACGAGAAGGACGCTTCCGCCGCCGACCGCCGCACGCCGCTCTCCGGCTGTCGCGTCGCCGGCTGCCCTCTGCCGCTCGTCGCTGGCAGCAGGCCTCCGAGCCTGGCAACCAACGCACGCCGCCGGCTCCCCGTGCCGCCGGACGACGCCGGTAACCGACCGCCGACCACCGTGCAGCTGTCTCTTACCTAGCCCCAGCTAGCTAGGTCCAGCTTGCATGGCACTGTTACACGAAGGAAAACTTACAATGCCAACCGCCGCTCGCCGTCGACCGTCGGCCACCGCTCACCGGTTGCCGCCGACCGCCGGCCGCCAGCCGCCGCTCACCGCTGCCCCCCGGATACCAAGGTTGCTTAGCGTGTGGTACCAGGATAGTGTCAATTGCTATTAATTAGACATCTAATGGCTTGCAAGCCACAAAATTAATTTCACTCTACATGTATGTATATAAAGATGGACGAAGTTGGAACAAATATTACCATATGTCCCATACATATATATTGCGCAGTTAATATTCTAATTACATGTGTTAAGTCATTTAAAATTCATGAAAATGCTCTCAAGCTGCGACGTGGTGCTCTAATAAATTAGGGCAAATATTAGAAATTCTAAGAAAAAAAAAATCAAAGTATCTATTTCTTGATATTCACTTAAATCGTTAGGTCCAATATTATAAACCATTAGATTAAATTGATTCTAGAACAAACTAAATACTACGAGGTCCCACCTCTCCTCCAGCGGCATAGGTACGCACCTACGTACGCTTCCCCTCCCTTTTTTTCGTTTTTTCTCCTTTTTTTTCCTATGCATATGCTTCCCTCCCTTTATTCCTATATCATACGCCTTCATGAGACGATTTAATCAAAAGAATTTTGAGTATCTTGCACTCGCATTTTTCATTTGCGGTCATACTACACGGTATATATATAGATGGACTATATGATAATTAACTAGCAATACCTTTCAATAATATAAGTGCCTGCACATACGCGCGGGCCACCTTCCTAGTTTATAAATAAAACTTTTATATACATGTTCTTAGCAATTTAAAAGTAAGGCTGAAAAATAAACTTCGATGAAAAAAAACGCCAAAATGAGTTTCAAATTTAAGGTTGAAGATTTAAATTTTGTTTGATAAGAGGCTTTGCAGCGGGTGGCAACGGATGTGGTTTACCAGTGGATGGTGATGTTTTTGTTGCCGTTGTTGTGGACGTTGACGATGACGAGGTCGCCCTTTCGCGCGTAGATGGTCGGGCCGGGGAACTGCCCGTTCACGGTGAGGATGCTCTTCTCGTGGCACAGCCTCGTGTGGTTAGTCTCCGTAATCTGCAGATCTCATCACGCATGGTTAAAACTCAAAACTCATTTCGTGCATTCATTAATTCCTGTACATCGACGACATTGATCCGCGAACAGGCTAGAATTCAAGCAGATCATCACTTGCAAAGAAATCGTAGTGGTGAGTCTTGGCGCCATGAGCGGGGTTAACTACTGCAAGTGCTAACACCACGCCTGCTAGTAACCAAAGCAATAATGCAGGTATCTTGCCTGTTGATCCCATCGCCGAACGCACACAATATTCAATCTCCAATCCAAGCGTATAAGAACACACAGAGCTAATTGAGATTCTAGTACGCGCGAGGTAGTTATTTGATTCTTCGCAGTAGCTAACTAGCTAGTGCCGTAAGCTGCTGCTTTGCCTGAGATGGCCATCATCTGACGAATATGTATTTATAGGGAACGCATATATGCATCATGCATGAACGTGACGACTGATGACTATTCTCCCACGAAATTAGCAATTTATTAATCGTTCTCCAGCCGCCGCGGCGTGAAAACGTTAAAATGGCGTGAGTTGATTGGCGACAAAACTGACAGCATCTTGAAGTTCAAATGGCTCCGGACGAGAAAATTGCATATCTACTATCGTATAAGAATGGCTTCGCTAGAATACCATTACTAAAATGAGCTTCACTGGAATACCACTCCCAAACCATGGGTGTTC
Source organism: Oryza glaberrima (assembly GCF_000147395.1). Classification (NCBI taxonomy): domain Eukaryota; kingdom Viridiplantae; phylum Streptophyta; class Magnoliopsida; order Poales; family Poaceae; genus Oryza; species Oryza glaberrima. The sequence continues at coordinate 15,332,634 of NC_068335.1, read as the reverse complement.
GCTGCAATGCTATTTTTGTGATTTCTTGCATTTCGAAATTATTTTTCCTCAATTACATATTTTCTTGGACCGTTCTACCCCTGGGTCACATGTTGAATCACATGGTGGCTGGTGTGAATCTCGCGAGCGGAGGGTGAAGCGGCGATGCCGGTGCTCGTGCGGACGCCGCGCCGCGGGGCAACTGACGGGTGCCGCGTCTGCCGCGCTCGCCGTCGCCTCCGTCGCGCGAAGGAGGGTGGCGGCGGGGAGGAACGACTCCGACGCCGCGCCGGGGGAGAACAGGGCGCTGCGAACGCGCTTCTACGGCTGCATCCGCGTGTTCCTCGTCCTGTCCTGCTGCTGCTCGCCGTCGAAGAAGTGGTGTCTCTCCTCGCCACTTGCTTCTGTCGGGAGAATGCTCTCGAATTGGAATTTCAGATAGACTGTTCATTCGCTTGTCTTGCCACATTCATAATCTGCCTGAATCAAAATATTCGAATTTTGAGCTGTAATAGAAATTCGATCCCTAGTTCTAGTTTTTCTCTGCGCGAATTGAACAGGAGGATTCTGTTCTTTTGGGAATTCGGATTTTGTGTGGACTCTGCATTGGATTGGGTTGGATCTTTGACCTGTGTTCCTCTTTGACCCGTAAATGTTTCTGGATGGTTTCTGAAATTATGAAGTTGCCGTGATCTTGCTTGCTCCATACGGAGTACACTATAACAAGAACATAATTTGGTGTTTTAAAGGTTGAATTTCGGCATCTGCACCAGCACCGGCGTCGCCGCTTCTACAAGGGTAGAATGGTCCGAGAAAATGTGTAATTGAGGAAAAATAATTTTGAGATGCAAGAAACCAAAAAATGGCATTGCAGCGAACACCCACGCTTTGAGAATGGTATTCTAACAAAGCCCATTTTAGTGATGGTATTCTAGCGAATCCATTCTTATGCGATGGTAGATATGTAATTTTCTCCTCCCGGACATGCGCATCCTCTGTTTCCTGCCCTGCTTCTTCAACCCAATCAACGCTAGATGTACGTGTTGGTTAACTTAATTAATTTTGGGCATATGGGAGCAGTCGAGGTTGTTAATGAACTGAGGCCCTGTTTAGTTTCAAAGTATTTTTCCAAACTTCTAACTTTTCATCACATTAAACCTTTCATATATACACAATTTTTCTATCACATCGTACCAATTTCAACCAAACTTCCAAACTTCAGTGTGAACTAAACACAGCCCGACTAATCAACGCGGAACGAAATTGATCTTGAGCAGACACTCATCCGTGTTTCGTCGTACCTTGGTGGGTGCATGTAATTAAGCACTCGATCAAAGGTCTAATTGGGCACGTTTGCATATGTTCGGCGGCCAGGGAGATTATCAATTCAATTATCATACATTGAGTTGGTGGTTTTCGTGATTTCGTCGTAGCCTAGCGGAGGTAAGTAGGCACGCACTCGATCAAAGTCTCAAAGGGCACCTTTGCATGCGTTCGGCGGCCAGGAAGCTTCTTCTTTTTTAAAAAAGGAAGGGCCGCCAGGAAGATTTTGAAATCGACTACTCCTATCAAACACTGCACTACAGTAAACAAATCAAACGCCCTGAAAATCAACTGTAATCCAAGACAATTTTACTGTAATCCACTAAAAATATGTCAACGCAATTTTAGTTTTTCCCCACAAATAAACACCGAAATTGCTATGCATCTATTGCAAGATTTTTTTTGTTAGAGATCTTGCAATTTTTCTGACCATTGGATTTTTATATTGAGATTCATGTTAGGGACTTCCCATAAAAAAAAATGCAAATGCGTGAGAGAAGGGATCTTTACCACTTGACTGAGTTGCTGATTTCGTAGCCAACAAGATATTTATAGCACAACTAGAAAGGAAACCCGCGTATATGCACATGAAACTTATTTATTATTCATAAAAAAATATTAAAAGAAAGAAATTTTTATACCGTGAATTGACTATAAACATTAATATCTTAAATGATAAAAAATATCTCGAGTATCACAAGTCATCCCTTAACCATTTTCATATCTATTACATCATTTGACATCGTTAGTAGCGTCCTCATATCCTCTGATGACTTCGGGCTTGTTCACTTTGCTATCATTTTCAGGCTTACCAAGTTTTGTCATTGTCAAAATTTGGTAAAGTTGCTAAAATTTTGGTAAGGTTATCAAATTTTGGCAAGATTTCATATGTACTTATTAAAATTTAACAACAAACTAAACGTAGCCAAAATTTTAACAACTTTACCCAAAAAAATGGTATGGTTGAAAGTGACAACAAATTGAACATGCCCTTCTTTGCCCCTTTTGCCAATTCTGCATTTTTAGTCTCTCTCTTACTCATCTTTGATACTTTGAGCATGCACACCCTCCTAAGTCATGAGAACTTACCCATCCTCCATTTTCAACGTCTCGTACTATCACCTTTCCTTTTCTTTTAGATAACAGAGTATTTCATTAATCAATGAGAACGTCTGACATTTGCACTAACTAGAAGTGCACATAGTAAAAAAGAAAATAAATGTAAAAATGCTAGACAACATGAACGTATTATGTTGCTATATGTTGCAATGTGACGGCTTTGCTCTACTAAAAAAAGAAGAAGACATAGTAACAATGTAACATAAACACCTTTCTAACTATTTACGCTTTTTTAAGCTCTTTTCTGTTTACTTCTGGACTTTTTGGCTGTGTGCCTACGGGCAGAGGCCGGAGATGTAATCCATTTCCATTATTAAAAAAACTATTTACGCTGAGCGCTTCTCTATTGCCAACATTATGGGCTACTGTCATTATTGTTGTCTATCTTGAAAAAAAATCACGATTTGTCATCGGAGAAGAGGAATTCATTGTCAACTAAAATTCAAGTGTTTCTTAGGAGATTCATACCTATATAATAGAAAATTCAATCCGTTGAAAATATTGAAAATATGCAGTTCTCATGTTCTAAACTTGTCATTGATTATTTGTTGTAGCACCTTAAACATTGGTTTTGATTGCTTACGTATGGCTATCAAAAGTGTATTAAACTCATTTCACATCTACACTTTCTTTATGTTGGTTATTTATACTATAAAAGAGAATGGAGGGAGTGCTATATTTTGTAGTATAATCACATTTGTGCAATCTAAACTAGCACCAAAAGAGTGGACTGAAAAAAACATACATAATAATTGGAAAAAAAGCAAATAACTTCATCTTTTCGTTTATATTTATCAGCCAAAATTTAAATTTACAACTTTAAATTTGGAGTTGATTTTGAGATTTTTTTATTGTATTTTATTTTCCAGCCTTTATTTTTAGTTTGTTAAGAACACATATATAAAACTTTTATTCATAAATTATTTTTCATTTACAAATATATTGTTTCGCATTTTCCTTCTATATGCCCGACGATGGGGCTGAAAATTTGTTTGTATTTTGAGGGGGCCAAAAGCCCAAAATTGGGTTCATTTTCAATTCACACAAAAATCGCTTCCCACACCGACACACCGTAGTAGTAGCACCGTACAAGCCGCCCTTGTCCGCCTTCACTTCCCTAAACCCTAAACCACCCCCACTTTCCCCACCTCTCAATGGAAGAAGCGGACGACGCCCCGCCGCCGTGGAGGCCCAGCAAGCCGGCGGCGGCCATCGACGGCTCGTCGGGGCCCCTCGCCGCCGCCGCCGCGCGCCTCTCCGGCCGCTCCCGCGCGCTCCCATCCTCCCGCGACTTCCACTTCTACAACAACTTCCCCTCCTTCAGGTCCCCCGTCGGCGCCGCCGCCGCCAGGGCGGGCGCCTCCCTCGCCGCCCTCGGCGCCGCCCCCTTCTACCCGAAGCGGCACCCGCCGTTCCCCGGGGACGACCTCGACGACGCCCAGGACTGGGTCGTCGGCGTCATCGACGACCTGGCCGAGCAGTTCGGCGCCTCCATGGACGAGTTCAAGGCGGCGCGGGAGGAGGAGGAGGCGACTGGCCGGAGGGCGACGGAGGAGGACGGGTTCCAGGTTGTTTACGGCAAGAAGAAGAAGAAGGTGATGGGCGGCGGCGGCGGCGAGGAGGGGGTTGGTAGAGGTGGTGAGGCGTTTGGTGGTGGTTCTGGCTCGGTGAAGATGGCCACCAGGGATAAGTTGGCCGCGCCGGGGGCGAAGGCGAAGGTGCCATTCCACATTCCCACCATCCCGCGGCCGCAGGACGTGCACCGCATATTGGTGGACAACTCGAGCAAGCCATTCGAGCATTCCTGGCTTGAGAAGAGCGATGATGGTTCCCGTGTTGTCCATCCATTGGTTAGTGTTCTGCTAAATACCTTACATTTGTGCTAACCTCACATCACAATAGTTGTCCTTCCTTATTGCCCTTGATTTGATTAGTTTGATTATAATGAAAAGATTCCGCCAGTAAAAAGCAATGATTTTTTTTATTTAGTGAAGCATGTAGAGAGATTATGGGATTAAGAGATCAGCAAGTAATGTAACAGCTGATTATGTGAAAAATAGAATGTACAGTGCAAATAGAAGTTGGTAAGATGGCACATGAATATAAAAGAATCATGTATTCTGCTAGTGGAGACTATGGTATTACTAATGGGCAACATGGCTATATCAATGGAACTAGGATAATATAGTCACATTAAGGTTGTGTTCTTCCCCCCATTTTCCCAACCCATCTCTCTCATTTTCCGCGCGCACGCTTTTCAAACTGCTAAACGGTGTGATTTATGCAAAAACTTTCTATATGAAAGTTGTTTTAAAAAATCATATTAATCCATTTTTCAAAAAATAGTTAATACTTAATTAATCATGCAATAATACGAGCTTCGTTTTGCGTGCCAGGGAGGAGGGAACCCCTCCTCCCTGAACACAACCTAAGAAGAAATGGAAAAGTAGGACATTTCCCTTTCCGCACTGCCATTAATTGAGATCCATCATTGGACAGATCAGAAAGAAGTGGATGTTTTCTTGTTCTGCATTTATATTTCTATCACCAAATGTGCAAAACAATTCATTCACAGGAAAAGATCCCCATGGAACAATTGGTTGACAGAGATTTTCCTGAAAGCGAGCCGATAAAGCCTCCTGCTTTGGATGATACCCCTTTTACACATGTCGAAGACTTGAAATCCTTGGAGGTGCTAGCGACAAAGCTGAAGAGTGCAACCGAGTTTGCTGTAAGTTTTAGTAGTAGTTTTTACTAAAGATATTTTCTTTTTGGCTTCAAACAAATAATATTGAAAATATTCAGAATTCTATTACTCTTATTAGCATTGTAAAGACCAGGGTTTCAATTGTTTTTTTTCAATACATCGCTGAGCACCGTATGGACACATAGGGGTATTGCTTTCCTATTATAACTTCTGAGGAGTGGATGTTGAGAGTTAAACAATCATATTCCATACTGCAACTGTAGCCTCTCTTTATATATTATATATTTTGGTGGGAATCTGAAGATGAACTGTTGGAAGTAACATGTGAGATCAGTTATGTTATATTGATCTCATGATCCTATCTGCCGCCACCACGCAACTATCTTTTACCAATAACCAACAAAAATTGGTGGTGAATTGATGGATTCTGCACGTTGAGCTTACATTTAGCAACCACATTTGAAAATTTGCATGGACTAGTTAAGTTGAAACTTAGGAAAAAGTCCACTCCCCACTCAACTCTTTATCCGGTTAATTTTACACCCTGAACTTCAACGCCAATTAGTTTTCATCCCTGAACTGTTAAAACTACTTTAACTTGCATAGTGGTTTGTTATGTGGCTGCAGCATCATCTTACCACCTTATTTGGAAGAAAACAAAAACACCCCATGTGATTTTCTTTCCACAAATACTCATGCCATGTCAGCTTTGTTTCATGTAGGATGCAACCTCACTGAAAAGCACCCTCAAAACCATCCTTGAGACACGATTTGCATGGTTTTGGTAGTTGTATGATGTTTCTAAACAATATTGAAGTTCAGTGTAAATTAAATCTAAATATATATTACTTATCATTATCTTTATTGTCCACTCCACGCTCATACATTCGTACCACTGAAATACATATTTGCATGTATTTACACATTTTGTTAATGCATTACGGTTTCTAGAAGACGGTTCACAATTTTGGCAAGGCAATGCTTGGCAATCCTTTTATGCTCCCTATTCTCCAGTGTTGTACAGCATTTACTGTTTTTCGGTCTGAGTTCTCTCTTTGTTAATGGAAGTTAATGTTTCTCTTGTTCCACTGTTTTCAGGTTGATTTGGAACACAACCACTATAGGTCTTTTCAGGGTCTGACCTGCCTGATGCAGATTTCAACTAGAACTGAGGACTTTATAGTGGACACTCTTAAGCTTCGTAAATATCTTGGTGATTACTTAAGAGAAATTTTTAAAGACCCAACAAAGAAAAAGGTATAACATGCTCTTTCATCATTTTCATACATGTGCATATTGTTATATGCTCCAATTATGTAGATTCTCATTGCTCTTATGGCACATAGGTAATGCATGGTGCAGATCGTGATATAATATGGCTTCAACGGGACTTTGGCATATATGTATGCAACCTTTTTGACACAGGCCAGGTATAGTGCAACATTAGCTGGATAGCGGCATGGTGCTTTGCATTACAGCTCTGTTTTGCAAATTTGATTAAATCATCATATTGTTATTCTGTTAACCGAAGCTTGACATTACAAACAGGCTTCAAGAATCTTGCAGATGGACCGCAACAGCCTGGAGCATCTTTTGCATCATTTCTGTGGAGTGACTGCAAACAAAGAGTACTTGCAATTTTTTGTTTTATGCCCATAACACATTAGCACTCCAATATGCCAACTTGTCTATCATGTCATGAATTTTATTCCAGAAGACATGACTAAGACATACAATCATACATGTCATTGCAGATATCAGAGCGCAGATTGGAGGTTGAGACCACTTCCTGATGAAATGATCAAGTAGACTACCTTTCTGAAACCCCTCATGAATTTCCTTCTATTTCCATGTTATACATCCACTTTTTGTCGATGGCTCTACTCTCGCTGATCATTTCCATCAAATGTACCTGATTATGCCTTCTTTGTTTAGGTATGCTAGAGAAGATACACATTATCTGCTTTACATATATGATTTGATGAGACTGAGACTGGTGAAAGAGTCTTCAGATGAAAATGATCTTCTTTTAGAGGTTAGATTTTTGCTCCCTATGTTGACTTTGCTCCCTTATCTGGTGGTCAACCTGTCTCTGACAGTAACAACATTTATGCAGTCCCAGTTTTCCCTGAGTCTTTACCATCCTTTTGGTGTTTGAATATGTGTGTCCTATCTTTATTGAAATGGCATAGACTACTGCTGAAGCACACATGTTCATTCTTTTGTTACACTTCTAACCATGTAGAGGCATAGAGCATACAAACAAGTAATCTGATATATCTTTTAACTGCAGGTTTACAAGCGAAGCAAAGAAATTTGCCTGCAACTATATGAGAAAGAACTGCTGACACATTCATCATATCTTTACATACATGGGTTTGTATTTTGCTTGTGGTGCTGCTTTTTTGTTATAAATAATGTTCATGCTACGTAAGGCCAATTTTATTTGATTCCAGGTTGAAAGAAAATGAATTTGATGCAAGGCAGCTGTCAGTTCTTGCTGTAAGTACCCTTTTTGGGATTGAAATGTTTGCTTGATTCTGGCATTTTGACATTGATGAATTTTCTGCACTTAGAAGTACTGAATCGTCCAGCATTTTGGTTGAAATGAAATATGTAGTACCTCCAGCTCCAAAATTTGGTCTTCACAAATGATTTCTTATTGAACTTTTTCTTTGTTTTAGTTGCCCCTAGTATTCTTAACTCTTAATGTCCTAATGTAAATGAAACTTCACGTACATATATTTTAAAGATACTACCCTATTTTGTTTCATATTTGTTAGCTCAGTGCCATACTTCCAGTTAAAACTATTAATTTTAATGTATACTGAAATGATTCTGTTGCACCAGAATTAATTGATTTCCTCCACAGAATATATATAAATGGAGAGATTCCGTTGCTCGTGGCGAGGATGAGAGCACTGGTTATATATTGCCGAATAAGACGCTGCTTGAGATAGGTATTGCTAATTTCGATATATTGCTTATATGAATGGCTTCACTTGGCTAACCATTTCCTTTCTGTTCTGGATCTAAAGCAAAGCAGATGCCTGCGACCACTGGGAGGTTAAAAAGAATAGTGAAATCAAAAAATTCATATCTTGAACGCCATCTTGGCCATGTTATTTCCACTATCAGGAGTGCCATTGCAAATTGTGATGCTTTTGAAAGTATAGCTGAGCAGTTAAAGAAGGGACGTCTGGAAGAGGTGCTATGCTGATTACATTTGATTTGAATTATATTAGGAATGTAGCAGGAGCTTTTTCTCTGAGAATTACTGAAAGCTTCAGAACTTCCTTTCGTATTAACATATGGTTTTGGTGCAGTTGGCAGTGGCAAACATGAAGAGCAACGATGGAGACACTGAAATGGTTCCTGCTGATGATGGTAATAACGATGATGATAATGTTGGCCCGAGTGATGAACATGGTGCTGTTGCCAGTGTTGAAAATGTTGGCGCTGCTTCTCATTGTACTGGGAATGTTACAAGTGGAGCTTCTTCAGTTAATGTACAGCTAGAAAACCCTGCAGAAACTAAGAGCTTAGGAATCTTGTCGGGTGTTTCTGGACAAGATATGGAGGTACTGAGCAATGGTGATAGGAAGCAAGTAAGGAAAATAAACTGTTCCTATAAAAAAGGGGAAAAACTGTTTAAATCTGTTATTGCTGTATTTGAACGACTGCATTATGCAGGTAGCAAAAGCCACAGTTCAAGTGTCAAAGAGACCTACAGCTTTTGGAGCTCTATTAGGGAAACCAACTTCTGGAAGAAGACAAAACCTTTTTTCAGGGTTTTCAAGCGGGCAGGTATGATTTGTTGCTTATTTCTCCATGCTTTTATCAGGGCCTTATAGTTGAGCAGTGAAGACACTGAAACCATGTTTCAACACATCGCTGTGAATTAATCTACAAGTTTCTTTTGTGACACTTACTGAAGTTTTTTTTATAGTGTACCCTTGTTAGCATTGGGCAAAGATGGACTACTAATCTTGGTGTTGAACCATTAATCTGATATAAATTGTGTTCAAAAAATATTTTCTGCATGTAAATTCTATTGAAGTAGCCAGAGTCATGCTGGATATGCTTAATGCTTTTAATCCTTCAATAAGCACATAATGGGACCTGAAATCCTTAACTTCACTAATATGTCATATATTATCTTTATTAATATGCATATCTTGATATGTTTTTCTGTCCACTTTTGGAACAAAAAGTCACTAGTTCTTCCCATTTTCCTTTGGAAAAGCCTAGAAACCAGAGCAACCCTGACTAACCTCAGATCTGTTAAAATTGCAGAATAAGGTGGACAAGATAAAATCTTCAGTGGCACTTCCTTTCCATAATTTCTGTGGCGGTGCAAAATCTCCGGCCACTAGCATTCCATTGGAAGAATCAGTGCGTCCTGAACCAGAAAGCATCCAGTATAGTGATCCAGCTTGTCAGACGGAAGATGTTATACAGTTGGGCACTGAAACAGATGGTCCCCAACCCCCAGAAAATCACAATGAAGATGGACAAGGCCACCTTGTACCTGATGACATGGAGATGTCTAGGTCCCCTCCTGAGCATTCTTCTGCTGGTGCCAAGCAACGCTTCCAGTCACTCAACGAAAGTAGAAACCAACAACAGAACCACAAGCCACACCAAGAACCAGAATTTAACCACCAGCTGAAGCCTTTTGATTACGCTGAAGCCAGAAAGAACATAACATTTGGAGAGCGTAAAGCCGAGAGAATCAAAGACAATGCAGTGGCCAGGGCAATAAACAAGGATTCTGGAGATAAAGGTAGAACCTCAAACCAATTCGGTGCTGGAGAGAACGAGGGGAATCGCCAGAATCCTCGGGGGCGACAGGCATTCACGCCTTCTGGCAACAGAAGTGCTACATACCATTAGTTGTTAAGATGTATAACCAGAGACATTGTGTTCTTGTAAGAGGTATTATGTTCATTTTAGATGGGAAGTGTATTGTCTCTGGTTTTCATCGTTAGATACTTAGATCATGGCAATCTTTTGGGGGACAATGTAACGGCTTTCTTAGTGATCTATCTTGAGAGAAGTAGGAAAGCCCTTCTGGCTGGTGGTGCTGGGTTTTAACTGAACATGATTCAGAACATTGAGGATACTTATACCAGATATTGAATCATTTCAGTAAAGCACGCATATAAAATATGCTTGCTTAGAATGTGGAAATTTAAGATGATTTCATTAGTAAATACTGCTATCATAATTTCCCTCAAAAAAAATACTGCTATCATAATTCTAGATTTCTAGTGTAGTTCGGATAAATATGTGCCTTAGAGCAGGTACAATAGCGCTATTAAGAAAGCTCCAAAACTTATTAATCAGTCCAATACAAAATTAGGGAAAGAAAATCGCTAGGAGAAACAAGCGGGCGCTTGTATTAGCGCCGGCTTGCACAGCGCCCCACGCCGTATCTGTCACGTTGCACAGCGCCCCACGCCGTATCCGTCATGTTGCACAGCGCCCCACGCCGTATCCGTCATGGGAGATGAGAAAAAAATTGTTATGTGAGCCCCATATGAAAAAATTTGATATATTTAATGTATGTATGCTTTAACCAAGACAACTTATAACTAACTTGTAGCTAGCTTGTTGTATGAGTTGGCTCCTTAAGTTAGCTCTACCTTGACATGATAAAATTTTAGAGCTTGCTGCTAGCTGCACTATTGACCTTGCTCTTATATTTGCTTTTGCATATACTCCGCTGGTCACTAATACATGTCATATCGATCCTTTTACTTTTAGACATATTCTTTGGAAACTACAATTTAGATGACTAAAGGCTGCGTTCTTTGCTGGGAGTTCCCAACTCCTCACACTCGTTTTCTGCGCGCGCACTTTTCAAACTACTAAACGATGTGTTTTTTACAAAAAGTTTCTATACGAAAGTTGCTTAAAAAAATCATATTGATCCATTTTTTTTAAAAAATTAGCTAATACTTAATTAATTCCGAGTTAATGCGAACATCGTTTTGCATGCCAGGCCCCTCCCGAACACAGTTTAATTCTTTCCAGTACTACCTCTGTTTTTAATAAATGATATCATTGATTTTTCATCACACGTTTGATCATTCGTCTTATTTATAACTTACATAATTATATAATTATAATTTATTTTGTTGTGAATTGTTTTACCAAATATTTTAAATATGATTTATATCTTATATATTGAAATTTTTTAAGGAGATGAATGGTCATTCATTTATTCAAAAATCAACGGCGTCGTCTATTAAAAATATATTCTACAACTCATATGGTTAATATATTATGAAAAAGGAAAAAATGCTATTTTTTTCTTTTAGAACTCCTACAAACACTAATTTTCTATATTAACTTTTACCGCTCTGCTTATCGATTTATTCTTAAAAAATACTAGACAATTATTTTTTATGATAAAAAGTATTTTAAGAATGATATACTTGTGCGTATTCGTATAATTTTTTAATAAGATAAATTAACCACATCAAACATTAAAAACATTATAAGTATAACTCAATGCGATTTTATGTAACTCTCATATAATTAAATCGAAGGATTGAGATTATTCTTTGCAAGATTAATGTAAAAAAAAAAACTTTTGCTAGAGAAGGCTTTCGAAGAAAAGATTATGTGCACCCGTCAAAATATCTTTTTTATAAAAAAACAGTGACGATTTGCCTCAGATTAAATTGGGAGCAGTAGAAATTAATGAACTAGAAAATGCTTTCGAAAAAAAGATTATATGCACCGTCAAAATATTTTTTATATAAAAAATAGTGATGATTTGCTTCACATTAAATCGGGAGCAGTAGAAATTAATGGAATTTTACCACTACTATCTCGCTAAACCGTAGAAGTGTTTCCCAACACCGACACATAAAAGTCAACGACCGACTTTTCCGGCTAGTTGTTGTTTTAATTATCGAGAAAAGTCAACTGCCTACCAAAACAACGAGTTCTTGATCTCTCCTCCCTCGGTCCCCTCCCCTCAGCCACTCGTCGTCCCTCGGCCATGGCGAGGCGCCTCTCGTGGCAGGATTTGCAGGCGTCGGGCTCGGCCATCGCGACCCGCCTCTCGCTGCAGGACTTGCAGTGCCTGGTGCGGAGGAAGCCGGCGTGCTCCGCCGCCGACCGCGCCGAGTCCTCGGCGGCGGGGGCGCCGGCCGGTGGGGGCAAAGGGCGGCACCTCGCCAAGGCGCTGTCCGTTCCTGACCTCATCGCCATCGGTATCCCGCGTCGCCTTGTTCTAATCTCCGCCTCTTCGTTTTCATCCTGCGTAGAACACCCTAGAAGAAATGAGGCGTGTGTTTCTTTTAATTAGTTGTAGCAGCAGTTCATCTTTGGAGTATTGTTACTACTAGCCCGTGCTTTGCTACGGATTAAAACAATTTAATAGTGAGGTTTTTGGGACAATTTTGTACCTGGAGATGTTCTATTGTTCAGGTGAAATATGATAGAATCATATATGTAGATGGATTATTTTATAGCATAAAAGTATATGGGGTAGTTAGTAGAAAACATGATGAATTAGATGGTAAATAAAAAAAATATTATACTTGGTGTTTAAGAAGAGTATAGATTATTAGGAGTTGGTCTTGGAGGAACTCTGAATCTGTTTGGTTGGGTTCTGGATTGCTTCAAGATAATACAATGTGTAATGCATTCTTAGAATCTACTAGTATCTCTCATCCTTCAGTTTGTGCCTAGTGCCTAATGGCATGCTGCGTTGGTGTCAACTGGCAATTGGCAAATCATATGAATGTGAGAATGTCTACTCAGATAGATAGTAAGATTACTAGTTTGATCGGAGTATTGACTTCTCGCTGTCCGATTACTTATATAGCAATGAAACACAAGATTACCAAGATATCTCAGATGTGTACCATCTGGTAGTTCTAATTGTCATGGAGGAGCTCTGACATAGGTTCTTGGTTTCAGAGTTTCAGGCTTTCAATCACATTAGCCATAGAAGTTATTTTTGTTCTTGCATTGACTTGTACTTTTAGGAACTTATGATATGTCATGTCTCACTGAGTTATTGCGATGTTCGACAGGTGTTGGCTCAACGATTGGTGCCGGCATCTATGTCCTGGTAGGAACTGTGGCTCGTGAGCATGCAGGACCAGCCTTGACCCTTTCCTTTCTGATAGCTGGCATAGCAGCTGCTCTTTCAGCATTGTGCTATGCAGAGCTCTCTTGCCGTTTTCCATCGGCGGGAAGTGCCTATCACTACTCATACATTTGCATTGGAGAAAGGTAGAATACAACTGTACTACTACTGCCCCCTCATTCTCTTATACTTAGCCTTTGTCCTATATATTTTCACTTAAATTTTCTCTTCTACTTCTTGTTGACAAATTATGATCAGTGTCGCTTGGTTGATTGGTTGGGCTCTGATTCTGGAGTACACAATTGGTGGGTCATCAGTGGCTCGTGGCATATCTCCGAACTTGGTAATACTCCCTATAAAGCTCTCTTCAGATGTATGAATAGATAAGTACTTACTGTTTTTCTATTTTTTTTCAGGCTCTATTTTTTGGTGGCCATGAGAAGCTTCCCTTTTTCCTAACACAAATACATGTTAAATGGCTTGAAACCCCGCTTGATCCTTGTGCTGCTATTCTTGTATTGATAGTTACTGCATTACTTTGCCTGGGAATTAAGGAGGTAAATTGTGCTGTTCGATATCTATGCATAGCTTGAAGTCCATGAATTACCTACTACTTACAATTCTGTAGTACTGAAGTATGAACCATGTCCTCTCAGAGTTCATTTGTGGAAGGCATCATCACCATTGCAAATGTTATAGTTATGCTGTTCGTCATTTGTGCTGGTGGATACTTAGCATTCCAGAATGGCTGGAGTGGCTATAATGATGAACAAGGGTAAAGCTAAGACTTGTGCTTCACATTTTCAATAAGAATTCCATATGCATATAGCTCTGATATTTGCTTGGTTGGTATGTAGTTACTTCCCTAAAGGTGTGGCTGGTGTTCTATCTGGATCAGCAACCCTCTTCTTTGCCTATATTGGCTTTGATGCAGTTGCTAGCACAGCTGAAGAGGTTGGCTTTTATTCTGCTATTTATTAATTAATTTGTTTTGAGCAAATTTCACAAAACTGCAAAATTTGTGGTAAAACCATCACAAGAACCATACTTCCTTTTGCATAATGTTTCACTAAACTACGTCTGGGTCCACTTGGTGGTCTCACAAGCTTACTTGTTTCATTTACTAAAACGGATAAGCTTGTGAGACTATCCAGTGGATCCGACCTGTCAATACAATAGCCATGCAAGTCTATTTTCGTGAAATGTATGTAAAAGAACTGCTCTGCTAGAATGGTCGCTTGATATGTACATGTGTTTTATTTTGTTTACCAAAGATATTGCGATTTTATGATAATTACTCAATTAGTTATGTTCCTATTTGGTGTTAACTCTATCCAGAGTCTGGTACTTCAGGGAAGGCCATTATAAATCTGCAGTTACGCAATTATCTTTATTTGCCAAGGTACTTTGCAGGTGAAGAATCCCCAACGTGATCTTCCATGGGGAATGTGTCTGACCTTGTCCTTGTGCTGCTTCCTCTACATGATGGTTTCTATTGTTATTGTTGGCTTGGTGCCATATTATGCATTGGATCCTAACACTCCTATTTCATCTGCTTTTGCTAAATATGGAATGCAATGGGCAGTGTAAGTACTAGATATATATATTTAAATCGAATTGCTTGACTATTAAGGAGATTATCATCTCATGCTGTATATATGTTAGTGTTAAGCATCCATGTAATTATCTCTGTTATTATGTAGGTACATTATTTCCACTGGGGCTGTTTTTGCTCTTATAGCATCCTTGATAGGTGCTATTCTCCCTCAGGTATGTGTCTACGTGAATTGAGAAACTAAAGCATCTGTATATCTCCTTCCCAGTTGAATTCCTTTCTCATCCTACAGGATACATAACTGATAGCTTGACTAGAAAATGTAATAAGTTAAGCTTCTTAACGTTAGCTTATTTTTTAAAAAACCATCTCATGTTTATATATGATAGATGATCATCCAAATTACACCAGGAAAAAAACTGACTAATTACTTCCAATGCCTTTTGGCTAGCCAAGAATTGTGATGGCTATGGCAAGAGATGGATTGCTTCCACCACTCTTTTCAGCTGTTGATCCAACGACCCAAATCCCAACCTTGAGCACAATATTGTCAGGGATATGTGCTGCTATCCTGGCTCTTTTCATGGACGTCTCAGAATTGGCAGGGATGGTAATATGTTACTTGCCATGTAAAACGGTAGCTTTGCTGAGTGGAGAGCTACTCCAGGTAGTAATAATTTCTTGATTGTTTGTTCAGGTAAGCGTGGGCACACTATTGGCATTTACTATGGTTGCCATTTCTGTTTTAATAGTGCGATATGCTCCTCCAAATGAGATAGCAACGAAAGTGGCTCTTCCAGGTTCATCTGAATCACTAACTTCAGACTCTGGGTATTCAGAACCAGATGAGGAAAATTCGGAGGATCTTTTGGGCAACGGTAATGAAAATACTAGTGATTTGTATACCTTGAGTTGATTTTACTTAACAGTAGTGGCAAGATAAAAATCATTATTGACAAATGAATTACTCTCTCCGTATTTTAATGTATGACGCTGTTGACTTTTTGACAAATGCTTTACCATTTGTTTTATTTAAAAAATTTATATAATTATCATTTATTTTATTGTGACTTGATTTATCATCAAATGTTCTTTAAGTATGACATAAATACTTTTATATTTGCACAAAAAATTTAAATAAGATGAATGGTTTTAGGGAATACGCGAGACGCACATTTTTGTATTAAGAGGAATAAATGTATGTACAGAGCGGGCCGGAAAAATTAAAAGTGAAGGGGACAGGGTACAGGAGGGGGAAAGAAAAACAAAAGCCTAATCTCCCGAAGGATTTGGCGACCCATGTACAAACGAATGGACTACCATGGCCGGTATGGCTGATCTAGTCATCCGCCAAAGGTCCGCTTCCCCTGTCATAGCCCTAGCTATCTCCATCCAAGGCCTGCTCTTCTAGTTGAAGACCCGATTGTTTCTTTCCTTCCAGATTGTCCACGCTACCAGTGTCGCAATTGTGTTGAACCCTCGGCGATGATCCTTAATCATCCTTTTGCGACTGTCACACAACCAAGTATGGAAGGACTGCTCGTTGAGTGGTAGACATTCAGAATGATCAATAGCGCTAAGAGCAATCCACCAAAGCTGCCGGGACTCTGGGCATGCGACCAAGAGATGATCAATCGTTTCATCGCATTGATCGCAGAGGGGGCAGCGATCCGGGTGCGACAAGCCTCAACTTCGAAGGTGGTCCACCGTCCAGCATCGGTTGAGAGCGACCAGCCAAAGGAAGTAACGACATCGAGGAGGGGCGTAAGACTTCCAGATTGGCTTGTGTTGGAAGTGAGTTCTTCCAAAGAAGAGAACACGATAAGCCAAGCGGGAGGAGTACTGCCCCGAGTTCTCCCAATGCCAAGAAAGCCTGTCCGGCTCCTCTGACAGCTGCACTGATCGAAGGAGCGCCCAAAATTTGAAGTACTCAAGGATCGCTTGCACCCCCAATGCCGAAGAGATATCGTGAATCCATCTCCTGTCGTGCAGCGGCTCAGCCACCGTGCGCTTGCCCCGCAAGCGGCCTGGGACAGCCGCCCATACTGCCGGCGCCAGCGACCAAATTGAAGTGCCCTGCAGCCAACAATCTTCCCAGAACAAAACAAGACGAATGGTCAAACGTTGGTCAAAAAGTCAATGGCGTCATACATTAAAATACGGAGGAAGTATCTAATTAAACATCAAAAGTACTGCACATGCCTGATTTAGTTCTTATGCTTCCTGTTTGCCTTTACCAGATTGCCTCTACTAACATAAATTAGGTGTTTGATACTTTTTTTTTTGAGATAAGGTGTTTGATACTTTGATAAAAAAGATAACTCCTCTTTAATATTGTTTTGTTTTATGGTTGTAATCCCACTTCTCAATTGCCTTTGCATGATATTAATGTATTATCTGTTGTCATTAGTTCATCACTTTCAAAATACTTTGTATAACAGCCTCATAGTTACTAACTTTCTGATTTTTCCCCCTTCTTAATGCGTTCAGTTCAAGACATACCTACTGCCAATGAAGCCAACAAGATAAGGCGACAGAAAGCCATAGCATGCATTATACTAATTTTTCTTGGGGTTGTCACCATTGTTTCTTCAGTTTCTTTCTCCTTTTTTCCGTTGTAAGTGAAAATGAAACCACCCACTGCAAATTTTTTTGACTTGCTCTTGACACCCACTCATTTGATCTGTTTCCTTTCTGTAGATTTTTGCGATCCATTGCAGGTGCCTTTGGTAGTTTGCTTTTGGTTAGTGCTACCATTGCACTCTGGTTCATTGGGCAAGACAAGAGCTCTTTAAGACAAACCGGAGGTACAAAGACTATGGCCATTATACTACTACGAAATTGACAAAATTTATGTAACTTCTGATCTATACAGTTTACAAATAACATCAAATTGTCTCCTTTGTTCCCCAGGTTTTATGTGCCCATTTGTTCCTATACTTCCAGTATGTTGCATCCTCATCAACGTATACCTGCTTATGAACCTTGGGTGAGCAACTTGGGTTCAAGATTAGCTTTTGCTCTGATTTACTTTGCATCTTGAAGCTTGCACCGTCTCCTATTATATTATCTAGTAGATTTGCAAAATCATGAAACCAAAATCACCATTATTCAATTCACAATACACTGTAAACAGATGATCTGGATAGATTAAAATAGAATGAACTATCTAAACCTATACTTGTGAGTTGTGAGATTAACAACTTCTGAAAACGATCTGGATATCATCATATCTGATATCACACGTACTCACACCCTTTGATTCATCGTTCGCAGGATTCATACGTGGATTCGTGTTTCGATGTGGCTAGCGGTTGGTGCCATCATATACGTCTTCTATGGGAGGAAGTACAGCTCACTGACAGGGGTAGCCTATCAACGGATTTCACCTGCATAGATCACTGTGGGGGTTGTTCATCTGTACATGGCGATTAACTTGTACAGCTTCCGTTGATTTTCCCTTTGACAAATTTCACAGTTCCAATCTTCAATGAACTATCAAAAGTCTTGAAGCTCTCAGAGATCATCTCACAGAAATGGTCTTCATGTGTAGCCCAGCGTGTTTTGAGCAAGAATTCGAGCAAAAGCATAACAACAGTGGCAGCAGCAGAAGCACAGCACATTGTGTAACTGCTTAGAATTTTTTGTGTCTTTCTACAGTCAGTTTTGACAGTTTTACCATCACCTGTAAATAATAAATGTTCTCACAATTGAGTTACTGTATTTCTATTGTATAAAAAAAAAGGAGATAAGATAATTGCAGTATGTCAAGATCTGCATATATTGTATAGCGACTATTTATGTATTTAATCAGACAGCTCAGATTTAGGGAAGAACAAGTGATGGTGGAATATATTTCGGCCCAGAAATTTGAATATTAGACGTGCCACGGATTTTTCCTAGGCCTCAAATAGTTCCAATTAGGATATTGGATGGGCTGATATTTGACCCACGTGGCCCAGTTTACGTGAATATACGGGCCAAATTTAGACTCACCTTTGGGCTGAATTTAGAGCAGGTTGTCACGTGAGTTCGGGAGGCAAGGTTACCTCCTCACACGGAAAACAAAGCAAGCGATAAGAGCGAAATTAATTAAGTTTTAGCCTAAAAAACTTGAAAAATAAATTAATATGATTTTTTAAAACAACTTTCCTATATAAAATTTTTGCAAAAAATACCGTTTAGCAAGTTTAAAAAACGTGCGTACGAAATAAAAGAAAGGTGAGTTGGGAAATAAGAGGAAGAACCTAGCCTTAGTGCTACATATAAAAATATCACATAGTATTAGGTGATGAGATGGAGGAGAAAAGTGAGGAGAGAGGATGAGTCACCCCCTTAGACTGGTTGTCTCCTCGTAGTTGGTTATGTAAGAGGCAACCTCTACACAAACTCTAAGAGCAAAGTGAAATAGTGTGAGAGTGAATCAACGAAAAAATTATTAGGGTTTATGTGTTGGAGGTAAATTGTTGTACATGTTGCCTCTTAATCAATGAGTAGATGATACGGCTAAATTGGACGTAGTAGTCATCTCCATTATAAAACTTGCTCTTAGCCACATGTCGGGCCGAATAGACACACAAGTTTGAGCCAAATGGCCAAATAGATGCACATAATTAGGCTGAACTGATGCGCTGACTTCGAAACAACAACCTAGGGGCATGCGAGAAGCATCTACATGCGATGAAATTTACTTTTAAGTGGTATGTAGTTACACTGAAACAACACTCATACGCTAATCTGTTGCTCCGTTTTGCATGTTGGGAGGAAGGGTTTCTAACCTCCCAAAAAGAACATAGCCTTCCGAGCCAGGAGCCTAAGAGTAGCAGAGTGTGGTTGGTTCCTGACCACACTTTGCCACGCCACTTTTTTTTGTTGCCACAGTTTGTTAGGCATATGTTTGGTTCCATACTTTTCTAATAACATGTCCCACACAGTGGCGAATCCAGGATGCAAAATGAGCTGGGGCTGTGAAAAACTCAGTATGATTGAGACGAACAAGAACTATATCAATAAAAATATTTTGTAAATATAACCCAAATACTCAAATGCACGAATGAATAAGAACACACTTCTCTCTATATTTCAACCTGCTGTGGATATATAAAATATCTAAACAAATCTATTTATTAATAAATAGGTACTTCATGGTCTACTCAGAGTGATCTATAAACAAAATATGTCTGTATTTGCCAGTTTGGCCTTGGCTGTAAAGTAGCTTGCCTTGCTGCCGGCCAATTTTTCACTAATTAATGATTAATTATAATTGCTAATCTTATAACATGAATTCTCTGCAAATTAATCGCCAAAGGGATGAGCCACGTGGCAAGTCCCTATTCACAGAACGGTCTCCACGCAAAAAAACAGGCGAATATACATGCATCAAGAGAGAGATCAAGAAAAGAAAAAAAAGAACACTGCGTTGCGCTATGGGAGCGCCTAGCATTCAGCCAGGCCTTGCATACACGCATGGGCCTGACGTGCCATATAACAGTCGCATGAAAAATAATAAAAGAACTGCAGTAGATTGTTTCTCACGTATCAAACTCCCATCAAGAAAATCTCTCTTGGTATACGAGGCGTGTGCATGCTTGGCGAATAGAGAACTATAGAGAATTATAAAAAAGAAAAATAAGTACTCCCAATGATAATTTTTTTAATATTTAAATAAGAATTTTCAGTTTGAGTTTATAAGATTATGATAGTACTTTTCCAATTAACTTTATATATATATATATATATATATATATATATATATATACATATTATTTTCTTGTATTTGATAGGGAGTTGGGAAAACATTCCCTTCGCATGGAAAACGGAGTGACACATTTTCTTATGATTAATTAAGTATTTGATTTTTTTAAAAAAAATAGATTAATATGGTTTTTTAAAGTAACTTTCGTATATAAACTTTTTGCAAAAACATACACCATTTAGCAGTTTGAAAAGCGTGCACGCGGAAAACGAGTGAGGAGAGTTGGGAAAGTTGGGAAAGAACCAAGCCTATAAGCTACAAGAAGTTATTAGTGGCCAAGTTACAGATGTTTGGCCAAATATTTATGGCTGGATGGAGCAATAGAAAACTGAATAAATAAAAAATGAAGGGAAAGAAAAGGGAAAAATATTAGGATTTCTAACCCATGATAATTTTTTTCGTAAATGCAATTACTTCATATTAAATCAAAATCGAGGTAAGTAACTTCATGATAGTAACATCCTATATTTATAGAAAATAAAACAGTAAATAGTGAAATTAAAAGCACCAAAGAAGTAGTAGCAATAATCTTAGTATCAAAAATCTTCAAATACAATCTACTACAGGTTTAATTGAAGATAAAGAAAACATAAGCAAAATTACAAGTACATAAGCAAGTACCACCAAGAATTTTCATATAATGTTGAAAATACAGTTAAGACAAATACTATTACCATGTTGATATCTTATATTTCTAAAGAACTGACAGCAATTGCTTTGGTAGAAATCAATATCTTATAGTAATACATATGGTAATATATACACACATGGCTATAAATTTATTAGCGTGCCAACCAGTACGGTAATTTTCTAGTAGCTAACTAGATGCATGGATTGGAGGTGGGGCTGGCCCACCAACTAGCCCCAACAATGGATCCGCCACTGGTCCCACATGTCAGACTTAACTTTTTCTTATCAACTTTGTATATTTTATGACTACTAATTTGTTCACCACACTTTTATGTCTGTCACAACTTATCTAACCTTCGTTGTGGCAAAGTGTGGCCGGTAACCAAACACACCCTATATTCTCGGGAAAAAAAAGGTAAAATGAAGTTTGAGACACAATGAATATATGCATATCCAGCGGCATTCCTACGTTCATTCTAGTCCTAAGACCACACGTAAATTATTCGATTCGAGCTATTTTATGTCATATTAATTTGTATATTTTAGTTAATAATTAGATAATTATATAGTATGTGTAGAATCCCAGTGGTTTTTTTTTTCTAGATTCATCACTGCATATCCTACATATATCAAATATCCTTTTTTCTGAAATTTTTGGGTATTCCCACGAATACACGTAATATCCATTGCGTCCGCTCATGATTGGTAATTTGGTACCACCATCTGTAGATCTCCTCGCATTACTTGTAGATTTCAATTTCCTTCAAAATGCACAAGATTAAGAGAATGTTTTGGCTAAAAAAACAAGTGTGCCATCACACATTTGGAATACAATATTGGCTTAAGCTTCAGAGTTTCATCTCACCTAGCTATGATCATTTTTGCTTTCTCAAAGCTTTAATCAAGAAGTAATGCACAGTCGATACAGGGTAATTTTAGACCGTCAAACAAATAACTTTTGTTTCTAGAAAATAAAAAAAAATGGTCCTTTCAAAGTTTATGGACATGGTACAGGCATCACACTAGAAGTTTGTCACCCTGGAATATGGGCTCCCATTTTCTTAACCCTGCCATCATCCATTGGGCAACGTTGGTGTAGGCAACAGCATCGACGCTGCTACGCAAATGATTTTCCTGGACAGGGACCCTTTTACATTGTGTGCGGACGGTAACAGGAAAATTGGCTTATTTTCCCGTGCGGTCCATTTAAGAGGACCGCACGGAAAAATTGATTTTTCGTGCGGTCCTCTTAAGTGAACCGCACACAAAAAAAAGAGTTTATTTTCGCAGGCGGACATCCTAACTGAACCGCACAAAAAATGCTATTCCCTCCCACACACACTTCAAAATTTTCACCTACTCTCTCTACGCAATTAGTTATTTTTAGCCTATATTTAATATTTTATGCAGGTGTTCAAACGTTCGATGTGACAGGGGTAAAATTTTAGAGTGGGATCTAAACAGGCTCTTAATAAAATTTGGTCAGGGTTTTACTTCAATGCCGATCCGAAAAACTTACAAAGGATGTGTTTAGTTCCACCGGCAAAAAAAATTGCCGGGTCACATCAGATATACGGATACACATTTGAAGTATTAAACGTAGACTAATAAAAAAACAAATTACATAATCCGCATGTAAACTGCGAGACTAATTTATTAAGCCTAATTAATCCGTCATTAGTAAATGTTTACTGTAGCATCACATTGTCAGATTAGGCATAATTAGGCTTAAAAGATTCTTCTCGTAATTTACACGCAAACAATATAATTAGTTTTTTTTGTCAATATTTAATACTTCGTACATGTGTTCAAACGTTCGATGTGACGGAGTAAAAAAAATTGCCGGTGGATCTAAACACCCCCAAAAAAGTTAATTTTGCAACAACAGAAAGTACCATACTAGAAAAGATTTACATGGTGGCATATTACTTTCAGCACATAGTATAGCAGTATAACTCTATAAGGGCTTTTGTAACTGAGCAAATAAATGGTGTTGGAGAACAAATGATGCAATCTTTTCTCTTTCAAAATGCAGACAAACTGGCTCCCGAAATTCAAGCATACAGGTTTAATCCAACAGTAGTATCATGTCATTCCCACAGTAAAAAATGCGCCAACCTCAGCAATAGCCCTATGGAAGAAGAACCAACCAAGGCACAAGCTGAACGTTAATCCTGTCAATTTTTTTACAACCTTACTAATGACCCCCATGTTCTTATTTCTGTGAGATTACACTGTCACTCTACTTTTAACCTCCCTCCAGACAACCAAAACTGCCTCAAATTCTTCCTGTAATTCGATTTCTCCTCTATTATATACATGAACACACACACTGATCATCAGAATTAGACTGTATATAAAAATGCCTCTAGTTTCACCTACACTGCTGCCTCCTGAAATTTCTCGCATTCATCATCTTGTTGAGCATGGCCCTGAGCCTCCTGGACCCTGCACCGGCCTTTATCATGCCCTTCCTCCCGGCCTCCTGCGGGTTGGAGCACAGCCTGACGCCCCCCTCGGAGCACCACCCGCCGTAGGCGAAAGCCCGGCCCGGGGCGGCGCCGTCGCGGCGGAGGATGTCCCGGTCGATCCTGTCCAGGACGGGGTCGTCCTCCCTGAACTTCCTGGCGAAGGGCGCGGCGCTGAGCAGCATCCGGCGGTAGTCCCTGGGGCCGAGGTAGAGCGGGTGCTGCTTGGGCGGGCTGTCCCACCGGATGAAGTGCAGGTCGTGGTTCACCGTGGTGTTCCTGAACCGCCGGGAGTTGCAGGCCAGCGTCTGGAAGTAGAACTCCGGCGAGGAGACGAAGTTGGTGTAGTAGAGCAGCAGCGTCCGCGGCAGGTTGTCGTCGTAGCCGACGGTGAAGTACTCGGCGAACTGCCGCGACATCATCGTCCACGCTGAACCTGCATCTCCCATCTATAGTCAAAATGCTTGTTCGATAGGCAGAGATTCGACCCAATTCCAAAAAAAAAAAAAAAAAAAAAGATTCGGAGGGAGAGACGCCCCTCTAAAACATTTTTAGAAGATTTTGTGAACGTGTTAAGGATTGAATACAGAACCTCA
The DNA here is from genome assembly GCF_000147395.1 of Oryza glaberrima. Taxonomy (NCBI): domain Eukaryota; kingdom Viridiplantae; phylum Streptophyta; class Magnoliopsida; order Poales; family Poaceae; genus Oryza; species Oryza glaberrima. The sequence goes on along the minus strand of NC_068335.1, from coordinate 15,308,389 downwards.
AGCTTAAAACCACACACCCCTTACCACTGTCCTATCAAATACATCTCGATTTGACCCAGTTCCACTCATAACAAAACCTACCAGTAATTTGTTTTCACAAATTTCTCTATATTGCTAGCTGAAAAATGAAAAATGGTCGGACATGGACGAAGGTGAACACATTGGGCCTCCTTTGAAATAGAGATGCTGCATAAATTAAACTAACTCTTGTAAAAGTTCATAGTTTCCAAAATTTTCTATATCCCAGCCGTTTCTTGGAAGCAAGTGAGTTTTTGGGAATACGGAAGCAAGTGAGTAGTAGTACTCCATCAAGCTTTGTCCCAATAGATCGAAACAAAAGCTGCTTTTGCTTTGCCAATGCAACAGCACAGCACATTGGTTGGCCTGCCTGGATTCGGCAACTCCAGAGCATAAACTAACACTAAACCATTCCTCGATCTCCACTGATTCAGATCTATCAGATTAATTTAACCATCTCCAGTACATGCAGTGATAAATTGATAATGCAGGGGCTTGGCTTAGCACAACTCCACAACCTGTACCTGCTCCATTGACTAGATACGGTTTCAGATAAGATTTTCTTTTTGTATGCCAGATTCCAAGGTGAGTACTACCCGTGCCTATCAAATGACGCATCTTACTATTACTTCAACAACAAACAAAGCCACAAATCCAACGACCAATCTGTACAACCATACCGTCAATGGCATTGTCTTTGGTGTGACAGATCAACCGGTGGCGCAATGTACGGTCCGTACTCACTCTCCTACCAGCAAAAGAGTTGACGAAAACGCATCCCAAATCAGTCGCTGACACGCATCCATTTTTCTACATATAATGGCATGTTCTTTCCAGCACGAGAGGTTTTATGGTTTGTACTCTGTACACGATCTTCTCATCCTTCTTAATACAATACAATGATACTATCTTTGTCTCAAAACAATGAATTTGGATAAACTTGCGTTACAATCTCTATCCAGATTTGTTGTTCATCCTAGACTGTAGCATTTTGGGACGGAGGAAGTATGCAAGTTTTTTTTTCTGTGTCATCTCGGAAATGTGTGAGGGGTTTTCGTAGCGCAATTGAGGTTGATTTAGTTGAGATGTTTTTGCGCGTACCTGTGAAGAGCTTGAAGGCGGTGGGGAGATTTCGCCGGTTGGTGGTGAGGTTCGCCGGACGGATGAGCTCCGACCGGTCGGCCTCGTACAGCGCCGTGTCGAGGATCACCGGCCGCGCCCTCTTCTTTCTGCAGAGCTAGCATATTTCAATCCCCTCATCAAAATCAAGGCCTTCTTTTAAAATTTGAGAGAAATTTGAAATCGGGGGTTTGCACTTGATAATTTGCCACTAAGTTATTCCAATTGATGCGAATAATTGAAACCAAGAAGAAGCAATTAAAAACTAATCTTGAAAACTGATGAAACAATTCAAGTTAGTGACGATTGGAGTTCTTACATCTTCCAGCCAAGATGGCTGGTATGCTGTATGAAGTTGAGATCCCTAGGCAACCTGGAGAACACATCCATCAAATCTGCAATTATCAGCAGATAATTAATTTAGCATTTCCCACAAACACTAAAATGGTACTAGTAGCGATTATTAGCGATGGTAATTACGATTAAGGATTGGCAATTAATTACCGTCCTGGGTGACGAGCGGGTAGTCGGAGGCGCTGAGGTTGACGAACCAGTCCCACCGGCGGCCGAGCCGGAGCAGCATCGCCACCGCGTGCAGCGTCGTGGACAGCATCGTCGGGCCGCGGTAGGTGACGAGGTTGGGGCGCCCCACGATCCACACGTTCCCGGCGCGCGCGTACACGGGCTGCCCGGACACCAGCTCCGCCAGCCGCCGGTGCTCCTCCGCCGGCGCCTCCCGGTCCAGGTGGAGCAGGTAGCAGTTGGCCGGGTGGTACAGCGCCGCCAGCAGCCGCGCCGCCCGCGCCGCGTCGCCCGTCGACGCCGAGATGAGGTACGCGAACGACACCGGGTAGTAACCCGCGCCGCCGCCGCTCCCGGTGGTGGAGTCGTCCCTCGCCGCCGCCAAGAACGGCCAGCTCTTGTACGCCGGGCCGGTGAGGAGGAGCGACGGGAGGGAGAGGATGGAGAGGACGAGGAGCGCGGTGAAGACGCCGGAGACCACCACCTCCCTGCGGCCCACCGGAGACCTCATCTCACCCTCACCACCTCGCACGCACGCATCCACCACCTATGTATATATCGATAGCCGATCTAGCTCCGCCACTCTCGCCAAGTGGACGATGCCACGCCGGTGCAGCTGGTGGGCTCTTCCGGCGAATGGCGGCGGGCAGGATGGTCGCCGGAGCTGGAGGAGAGAGAGAGAGAGAGAGAGAGAGAGAGAGATGCAGCTTGAGCGTGAGGTTGAGCTAGGTGGGAGTGGGTTGTGATTGGGCTTGAGATAAGTAAAGAGCTGTGGGGGTTGGAGTGAGGTCACTGTCGGCCGGTGGTCGGGCGGCTGACAGGTGGGACCCACGCGCAAAAGTGGGAACCCGGCTGCGTTCTTCCCCTCCCATTTCAACTCGCCTACCACTTTTCCGTGCGCATATATCTCAGACTACTAGTACTCCGTATGTCCTTTTAAATATTTTTATAGAAAATTGTTTGAAAAAATTATATATCCCTTTGTCTCAAAATAAATATAGTTTTACACTATTTACGTTTAAAGTTTGACCGTTTATCTTATTTAAATTTTTTATGATTATTATTTTTATTGCTATTATATGATAAAACATGAATATTACTTTATGTGTGACTAAATATTTTTAATTTTTTCACAAAATTTTCAAATAAGACGGATGGTCAAATGTTGGGCACGAATATCCACGGCTGCACTTATTTTAGAACGGGTTATATTAATCTATATTTTCAAAAAATTAGTAAACACATAATTAATCATATGTTAATGAGTAGTTCCATTTTACGTGCACGAGAGATTCCATAATACAGCCTAAAATTTAGAGGAGCAGTTATGTGCATTCTTGAAATTTAGCTGGTCTTGTGCTATTAACTAGCGCTTAGTCTTTTCTTTCCGAAAAGATAAATTTGAAATTATAAATTTTCTATAAGTGTGTTAATGAGCTAGCTTATGGGCCAAGACCAGCTATGCTTTTTAGATAATGAGTTCAAACGAATTCCCTTGAAAGAAACGAGTTCAAATGAATCGAGCTGGCTAGGTGGTATCCAGCCCTATATTGAGCTTCTCAAATAAGACCTACAAACACTGGAGTACTCATCAAATGTTTTTTTCACAAAATTGAGCTTCTCAAATAAGACCTACAAACACTCTTAACGTCATGAAAAGTTTGCTAAAAGTTTGTTAGCTTTGACTAAGAATAGGTGAATTCTAACAGCTAGTTTTAAAGCAACTAAAACTAAAATATGTGATACTATTACTAGAATACTTTTAATTATAAATCAACTGATACAATTTTAGACCACATATATAATTTGATTATTTTTAGAGAATGTTAATGATAAAAACTCAGCAACTTACGGTCAAAATGTAGGTTCGTCTCAAGAATAATGAGGAAAGAGGTACTCCCTCCGTCCAAAAAAAACTCAACCTAGTATTGGATATGACCTTTTTTAGTACAACGAATCTGAACATGAGTACATCTAGATTCGTTGTAGTAGAAACATTACATCCAATACTAGGTTGAGTTTTTTTTGGACGGAGGGAGTATATCGTTTTTTGCGCGTACATTTCTCCAAGGGTTAAACGATGCTACATCCGTCTCAGAATATAAGCATTTTTAGTGTTGTACATGGTTATTAAGAAAGTAGATAGAAGTGAATGATGGAGGGTTGTGATTGGTTGAGTAGTGTAGGTAGGTAGGAAAAGTGAACGGTGGAGACTTGTGATTGGTTGGGAGGAGAATGTTGGTGGAGAAGTATTATATTTTGGGACAAATCTTGAGGGGTAAAAGTTGTTATATTTTGGGTAGGAGGAAATATGTTTTTTTTTAAAAAATATTTTTAATATAATTAATACTCAATTAATTATAACAGCTTATCTTATTTTACCCGATGTGTCCAAACCGGTAGAGTGTCCAACACTATCTTGAAACTTCGAGATGATGCAGTTTCAGTTTATTTCGTTACAGTACACACTGCCAGAAAAAAGCAGCAGAAGGACGTGTCAATGTAGTCTTGGTCTTCGTAACCTTTGGGTGGATTTGGATCTCTCATCCATCACGGGTGCATAGCAGCATAGGAGTATGCAGCGATTGGATTTCACTTTTTCACATGCTCTCGTCACATGATGATAAGGTGACTGACAGATGCGTGCACTAACTTTGTTCATATTTAAACATTTTTCTATTTCTATCAGTGCCTGATAATTTAATTATTCAGCGTTGCTGATCACTTGGAGATGTTGGGGGTCGAGTGCGGCCGATGACGTTTCGCACCAGATGCTGTCTGTTTTTGGCCTTTTTTGGGTTGGTGCATTCACCTTCGGAGCAGCGGGCAAAAAATGCGTATTTTTAAAAGCACCTTTTACCCAATGTCCCAAACTATTTTTATAGTACATGATTTGTTTTTTCCTTTTCCAGAATCCTTAGAAATTTTCTCCATTAAAAGGAAACATTGGGTGGAATTACGAATGGTACAGCCTCTAGTTAAACAAAATTACTTTTGGCTTGTTTAAATCAGCAAGATGATGGTTCGAAAATACGGAGTAAAGCCCACAAGATAGAGGTACTTTCGCTATAAAAAAAAGTTATTTACTCTTTCCATCCAAAAATCTCAAGCCTATATTTCCTAGGTTTTCCTAAAAATCAAAATGCATACAAAGCTTTGAATGAACAAGGGGATGTTAGTTGGCCATGCTGGATTAAATGGATCAGTCACTACCCTCCACCTTATAATAAAAATCAATAATGAAAATAAGGGGATGGGAGGATAAAAGGGGGGAGAAGAGAGGCCATTGAATGCAGATTTATTTTGAATAAAAAATTACTTACTGTATATGTACTCCCTCCGTTTCACAATGTAAGTCATTCTAGTTTTTCCCATATTCATATTGATATTAATGAATCTAGACACATATATATTTATCTAGATTCATTAACAATAATATGAATGTGGGAAATGCTAGAATGACTTACATTGTGAAATGGAAGAAGTAGTTTCTATATATAGCATCTATATGACATGATTTTTTTTTTATTTTTTTAGAAGGGTATATTTTATGTAGTCTCTACATCGAACCGTTTTTTTATTTTTAGAGTAAAATGCACATGCAGCCCTTAAACGTGTAGGGTGTGTCATTTAGGTCTCTAAACTCTCAAAATACATATCAAAGTCCAAGAACTTATCAAAATGTGTAATGTTCCAAAGCGCCACAGTCCTTCCAGGGTCCTACATGGCGCTGATGTGGTATGCCACACGGATGTGATGTGGCATTATCTTGAATGAAAAGTGAGACCCACTTACTTTATTTCTTCTCCTCTTTTTTTTTCTTTTCTTTACCTTTCTCTGTGACCCAAGCACCCCGTGCGGCGGACCTACAGTTGCAGTGAGAGGGAGAAGAAGAAAAAGAACAAGCAAAAGAAATGGAAAGAAGAAGAAAAAAAAGGAAAAGTAAGTTTTTCAAGTGGGTCTCATTTGTCAGTCAAGATTATGTCACGTCACACCCGTGTGGCATGTCATATCAGCGCCATGTATGATGCTAGAGAGGTTGTGGCGATTTAGGATGTAGATAACACACTTTAACAAGTTCGATGATCTGTATTTGTGTTTTGAGAGTTTGGGGATCTAGATGATACATCTCTATAAGTTTAAGGACCGTTTATACACTTTACTCTTTTTTTTATATGACATGATAAATGTGGAAAATAATTGATGGTTTTTAGGTTGGGATTGCCCTAAATGAATCGGAGGAGTATGAGTTTCCTTGGTCATGCTTGAGATTTTTTAATGGAGGAGTATTTCATAGAATTAATGACAATATAACGCATGTAAGGATGAGTTCAGATGTGATGTTCGGATAGGACTTTTGATGGCACGCGAGCAGTAGCGCATAAATAATTAAGTATTAATTACTTAAAAATTTGAAAATGGTTTGTTTGATTTTTTTAAGAAACTTCTACATATAAAACTTTTACACAAAACACAATGTTTAGCAGTTTAGAAAGCGTGTTAACAGAAATGAGGAAATTTCTAAACCCAAACTCCCTTCCGAACTCACACCTAAGCCTTTGTTTTGGAGAAGTTAGGAACTTCTCGTCCCTGCATGTGAAACGAGATAGCTCATTAGTGCATGATTAAGTATGGCTATAAATTTTGAAAAATAGATTAATATGATTTTTTTAAAAAAATAATTTCCTATAGATAACTTTTTTAAAGAACGCACCATTTTAACAATTTAAGAATCGTGCATGTGAAAAATGAGAAAGTAGAAGATATAACACAACCTAAGTACATATTGTTGATGTTCAGGGTAGATTTGTCGCGGTTTGACTTTTTTTTTTTTTTTTTTTGACCGGAAGGGATGACGGATTCAAGGGAGTGAAATTTTGGGTCAATTTGAGTTACCATGGATGTTACAATCAGCATTGCTACAGTAGTATCTTGCAAGCAATTAGCCCACCGACAATTTTTTTTTCTTGGAAGAGACAATTCCAGAACTATAACGTCCATTTTTGTTTCCTTAAACCCACGCCGACAGTGTTTTCTGAACAATGAAACATGGATTCCTTCAGATTACAGATCTACATTCCAGGCTAATTCCCACCATGAGGTGCCTTGCACGTATGCACTTAAGTAGGACCACCTGATGATCTAGGTGTTCTTTTCCTTGGCTTAAACTCGAGACAATAATTCAGAGAGATAAAAGGGATGCTGGTACAGCTAACTACTGATAATAATTTGATATGGACAGGTGACTGAACATGAACGGTGGTTCACCAAAATTTTGGGAGCACGATTTATCCGATCGCGAGATGAACGCGGAAAATAAAACCTGAAACAAAATCAAGAGATCGACGAAGCCGACGCGTCGATGGAGAAGTAGCTAACGGTGGGCCTGGTATGTCTGAACATTGTGGATTCCGGAGGGGACAAAATTAATTGAATCATCATAACATTGCAATGCTTATTCAGAACATGTTTTTCAGATGTTGCAAAAATGTATGATGTTGGTTGGTTGGGAATTGATGCATGTGAGGTGGCTATTTAGTCGCTTGCTGACACACACGCTCTCTCTCTTTTATTCTCATTGTTTTGTCAATGTTTATAGTATTATTGTCACCGATAGTTGTTATCGAACTCGATATTATTCCAAAGTCTATATCTTTTCTTGAAAGCTCGTGTACTAATAATACTATATCTTTTCTCTTCTGTATACCGTCCTGTAACATTCCCCTTAAAATTTCCGTTGCAATGCGCGGAGGGGCCAACACAAAATGGTGGCCAACCGGGCCCCTTATGAAAAGAATAAAAAAAATAAAAAAAGTTCATACCGGTCCAAGTGCCTGAGAAATGTTGATGCAAAGAAAGCACAAGTAAATGGCCAGGAGCCCAAACCCCAGCGTCCTGTCCACCCTCATCCCTCTCCTGGACATCACCACCACGGCCCAGCAAATCCCCGCGGCGGCGAAGCCCAGCGTCTGGAATGGGCCGGCCTCCGCCGGCATTGCCACGGGCCGCGGATGCGAGGCCCACGACGACAGCAACATCGACACGCCGAGGCCCACGAGCACGTCGAACACCGGCCCGCCGTAGCACCCGGCCACGGCCACCTGCGCGCCCCCGCCGCCGCCGCCGCGCGACGCCACGGCGAGGTTGGCGACGAGGTCGCCCAGGGAGTTCCCCCACGCGAGCACGGTGAGCCCCAGCGCCGCCGAGTCGACGCCCATGACGTGCGCCGCGGAGACCAGCAGCGCGAGGAGCTCGGTCGCCACGGCGTACGCCCAGGCCACGCTCATGACGAACCCGGCGGCGAGCCAGGCGGCGAGGTGGTCGGCTGGGGGCGCGTCCGGGGAGGTGGTGAAGAAGGCGACGGCGCCGAGGGACGCGCCGGCGAGGACGCCGAGGAGGACGGCGAGGGGCGAGGTGATGCCGGTGGCGCGGCTGCAGAGGTGGGAGAGGAGGACGGGCGCCATGGTGACCGCGGTCACCGCCGCCGGCTTGCTCCACCGCTCCTTGCTCGCGTCCGGGATGGTCAGCCGCCGTGGAAGCCATAGTGGGAGCTCCAGCGCGCGCAACACCGACCAGAACGCGCTCCTGATCTTCTTCTTGGAGCCGCCGCCGCCTCGGTCGCCGTCGCCGTCGCCGGGGTAGTAGCTGAGTAGCGGTGCAGTGTCGGGGAGGAGTGGTTCTTGGTCGCCGTAAAACTTCGTCTCTGCGACGTTGCAGAGCTCGGAGAAGGCGTCCGCCGTGTGGTCCGCCTCCGCGCCGTGGCCTTTGCTCGGGGCGCGGCTGTGGGTGAAGGCGACGGCGACGACGTAGACGACATAGAGGGAGGTGAAGGCGAGGGCGCCCCAGATTGTCACCTCGCCGGCGGCGAGGACGACGGCCACGGCGGCGAGGGCGGCGAGGAGGAAAGACGCGTCGCGGTAGAAGTCCACCCTGTCCACGGCGACCCCGCGCGCGCCGAGGCGGACGCCGATGACGCCGAGCACCGCGGAGGACACGAGCATCGCGCTCCCCAGCACGCCGTTGAGCCCCACGGCGGTGGTCTCCCCCTCTCCCCCGCCGGAGGCGAATGACGCGATGGTGGAGAGCGCGTCGGGCGCGCCGTTCCCGAGCGACAGGAGCGTCACGCCGGCGATCGCCGGGGAGAGGCGGAGCAGCCGCGAGAGGCCCTCGAGGCTGGAGCAGAAGTACACCGCCGCCGTGTCACCGAGCAGGTAGAACAGCACGGCGAGCCACGCCGCCATCACGGCGTAGCCAAGAACCCGCCGCTCCTCGCCGAACACGCAGTCGAACAGGTACAGGTAGTCGACGTAGCCACGCGGGAATCGCCGGCGATCAGGGCCATCCTCCTCGCCGACGTGCTCGCACCTCTCCCCGTAGCTCTCAACCCGGAACACGCCGCCGCCGCCGTCGCTGCCGCCATCGCGACGCCCCCGGATCCCGACCTCCTTCGACGACGAAACCACCTCCGGCGGCGAGCCGCCGCGTGGCGAGATGAAGAAGAAGAAGGCGAGCAGGAGCAAGAAGGCCACGTTGACGCTGGCACCGATCAGCACCCTCGCCGCCGGCGGCGGCGCCGCCGCCGCCGCCGACGTGGCAGAAGGCTTTGCCATGCATAATGGTGGGCGCAGCGCGAGTGGCGTGCTGAAGATCACAGACCGTAGCCGACAAAACGGATCACCGCTATTACTGAAAATCCGTCAGTAGTAGCAAACGTCACTCCAAGCCCCCAACAAACATTCACCGAATTTTGGCCGAACCGAACCATTTTCAAATGAAATGACTACGGAACTCCACTTGAAATCTCCGTGTTTCAAATTACTATACATAATCAGGATGTCAAATGGTGTGTACTACTCCATGAAGATAACTTTTACTGTTCTCTCTACTGATATATACTATATGAAATGAAAGAAAATGATAGAACGGGGATAAGTGAAGAGTTGGGTGAAGGAAAAATGAAGATTGGGTTGGATGGTTGCAGGACGACAAAGGCAAAATTCATGATAGGACGTGAGCCTGCACCTTTGGATGTCCCTTGCAGATTGGTTCGTGACGTCGACGCATCACGCTTGGATCATATGGGGGCTACAGCTCAAGCGATTAAGGGGGGCACAGCATCAACTTGGGAAGTGTGATGTCAACATATTTTGGGTGTATTTTGGTTGGAACTAGCACAATTTCGAACAAATCACAAAACAGTAGATAGCAAACTATAAGCTATTTATAAACATCTCTACTATTATAAAAATTGAAGATGTTTTTACTGATTGTTTGGTGCGTCGTATGAATACGGTAGTCCAAATTCAAATCCGTGTCCTATTCAACCACCATAAAAATAGTCTCAAATACATGTACATGTCTGTTTCGAATTTTTTGCTTGCATGTATAGAAGAAGAGAACAGGTCATCAGATCGATTCGTGCTAGAATACTATGCATACGTAAATCTCTCTTTATTAGTTTAGAAAGAAGCGCAGCTAGCACCGGCTTCATGCTCTTCCTGATCCGATTATGATATGGATGAGATGATATGGCTTGACTATTTTTCAAAGGTTGCTGCATAAACAACCATGTAGGCATATCTTCATGTTATTTCTATTATTTATGTATTTGGAATATTCCTATTATGTTTTTTTTGTGAGATTTTCATAATCAGGATGAAGCGATCGCAATGCAATAACCAGCCACGTGAGACAATTTCACAATTCACAATGCTCAAATACTGCATAAAAAATATGTCACGATTTAGTTTTTCCGTTGTAACACACGTACACTTTTTCTAGTATATTAAAAAGATAAAATTAGTTCCCTGGACTAAAATTAGTTCTTGGACTAAACTTTTTAGTCCCTACTATTTGGATCTAGGAACTAAAAGGGACTAAAGTCACATGGACCGAGGGGAGAGAAGAGAGAGGCTGCCACTTTAGGGTGTGTTTGCAAGAGCAAGTTTTCAACACTCTTCTCTCGTTTTCCGCGTGCATGCTTTTCAAACTGCTAAATGATACGGTTTTTTGCAAAAAGTTTCTATACAAAAGTTGTTAAAAAAATTTATATTGATCCATTTTTGAAAAAAAAATAGCTAATACTTAATTAATCACGTGTTAATGGATCGCTCCGTTTTCTGTGTATGGGAGATGGGTTCCTAACACCCACCTCCAAACACAGCCTAGTCTCTATGGAAAGACTAATGGATTTTAGTTTCAATATACACTTTTAGTCACTTTTAGTTATCCTTATTTGGATTCCTAGGGACTAAAAGGGAGAGAGTAATGGATTACTCCCCACGAACTAACCAGGGCCTAAACTTGCTTAAAAAAACGCAGAGCAGCACGAAGCGGTTTCCTTTTGGTTTCACAATTATTGGTCTGGTCCAATTTACACCATGGATATTTGGTTGGTGTAAATTGCATTTAAAGCGGTTTCGTGGCTGCCTCCGCGTCATTCTTTTTTTTCCCTTTTTTTTTTGACACAATATTCACACCACTTGGGCCGAGTTCAGTTCTAAACTTTTTTTTTAAACTTTTAACTTTTCCATCACATCAAAACTTTTCTACACACATAAACTTCCAACTTTTCCGTCACATCGTTTCAATTTTAATCAAACTTTCAATTTTAGCGTGAACTAAACACACCTTTGGAGTAAGGACAGACAATATTCTTTCAGCAGTTATCACGCATAGGTGCTAATAAATCACCTAAAAGGCTAAAAGCATCCCCAAACCTTGCTCGAGGTGTGATTTGCAGGGTTTTGGTAGCTACATGATGTTTTCTAGACTTCTAGTAGAAGATGTTAACAGTTTATGGTGTAAGTTGAACCTGTGCAAGATTTTAGGGGATCCGATAATGTAAACTAGAGATTTTCCTAAGTTAAAAGGAAGGGTAATTTTAACATTCTTAGCGTAAAATTTATATACTTCAAGATATCTTCTCAATTCAAACAACTATTTTTTTTAATACTCCTTTCATTTTATATTATAAGTCGTTTGACTTTTTTTTCTTTAAACTAGGAAGGTAGCCTGCGCAGTTGCGCGGGCATCTTATTTAAAATATCATTTTTTTTGTTATTATGATTTTTTACATTATGACTTGGTCTCTTGGTGAAAGAATTTATGAATTTATGGTTGAAAAAAAATAGGTACAGGAAAAAATAGTTATCTCCTAGGTCGACCTGCCTGCCCTGCTCTCTTTATCTCCCTTCCTTTCCAGTGGCTATGTCCTATCTACTCCCTCCGTCTCAAATATAATAACCTAGGATTCCTGTTCAGTGGCTATGTCCTATCTACTTCCTCCGTCTCAAATATAATAACTTACGATTGAATGAGATGTTTTCTATTACAATGTATCATGACAGGGAGTCTATCTAGATGCGTTGTACTATGAAACATCAAATTCAATCCTAGATTCTTATATTTTGGGACGGAATGAGAAAGTATTTCCCTTAATTAATGGATTGGGTGTCAGCCATTGGGGCTGGTGCCACAAACCTCTTATTGCAAGGGTAACTCGTCCAAATTGCCGCAGGCCTCTTATTGCAGAGGACAGGAGGACGGAGCCACCAAAATTGTGTGTTGCAGACGGATTGAAAGGTGTTGCTGGTGAGGTGTACATATATGTATGCAAGCCGGTGTATATATATGTAGTCTTGCCTCATGAAACTAAGCAAGCTTTGCTTTGAGATAGATTTGAAATATTGCCTTGTGTACACAATTATGGAACTAATCTTCATTTATTCATGACAAATCCATGCGCTGCACGTGCCTAATCTTGCCATATGTGATTAGATTTTGCTTTGAAATTAATTTCGAATCTCTTGCCTCCCATACACAGTTATATATGGAACTAATCTTCGTGAACTATCTTCGTTAGTTCACGTTATGGAAATAACTCATGCACTGCACGTGCGGGCCCTAGGGGGTTCTCAACTCTCTTGTTGCGCCACGTGACGACTTAAAAGCGTTTTGAGATAGCCACGTGGCAGCTTGAGAGCGTTTGTAGGAAGTTTAATGGACTTTCAGTATATAATAGATAGATATGACTAAGTTTATAAAAAAATTTAGTAACATTTACAACACCAAATTAGTTTAATTAACTTTTAGTATATTTTAATAATGTGTTTATTTTGTGTTAGAAATGCTACTATATTTTTCTATAAATTTAATCAAACTTTTTTAAAAAATGACTAGGAAAATGACTAAACGACTGCTCGAAACTGAGGGAGTATGAAGGAAGCTTTTATTGATTAGACGACGATCACATCATGATGATACACTTTGTTTAAGATCCCTGTCTCTGCATAACTAGATCTTGCATGAGTAAGCCACTCAGCCATCACAAAACCGTGATGAATGTACAGTTTAACCATGCTGGAGCTGGACAGACCAACAAAAAACATGAAGTACTTGTGACCGGGACCAGTGGTAGCTGCGAGCAGTTATAAAAGGCCAATGCAAGTTTTTCAGATCTAATGCTGTTCACTCGAGTCTCTGTACCTAATGGCATGATATCTACAGCTCGAATAGGGAGAATTGCATGGGATAGACAAGGCACAGGCATTACCACCATCTTCACTCACATGGGCACAGCCAGCGACCACTTTCCAGAACTGCAGTGCAGGGATAGTACTATGCTACTAGCAGGCAACATCTTAAAGCTGCCTGAGAATGCAGCCTAATTCAGTACACTATCAAAACCATCAATTTTATCACTGTTTCCAATCCATGGCAAAGCACAAAAAAATATGCCACAAGTGCATAGCAGATAGTGAGTAATGAAATGTTTTTAGGTACTGTATAACCTAGTGGGAACATGAAACTGTCTCAAAATGTGTTTTGATAATTGAAAGTGACAACCGATGGACCTATATGTGCATGGAAGAAAGGACTAGCTAGTTACATTAACTATGTTCTATGTACCACTTTGTGCTTAAAGCTTAAGAGGCCGGACAGAGGCGAGAGCTATACTTTACCTGATCAGAGGTGAGAGGTCTCCAGCAAAAAACTGTCAAATTGTGCAGTAGCAGAGTTGGTGATGGTCAGTCATGATGTTGTTGTCAAGCGAATTCACATTGCGGGGGCTTCCAGCTGAACACAGTCGCGCGCGCATTCACCACCAGAGCCATTCCGACCGTGAGAGCCTCACGGAGGGGCGCCGGGCCCGCTTGGCCGGTGGTTCAAACACCCTCCCGCGCGCGCGCTGGGCTTTGGCTTCCCCCTCACGTTCTGATCGCGGCGACAGTGTGCTTGATGATGTGCAGGTGGAGGCGGAGGTGGGTTGGTCGTCCGCTGCGTCGAGCCGGCCGCCTGATCCGCTGCCACCTCCGGAGCTCCGGCCGGAGTCGCGGGGCTTCGCCTTACCCTTGCTGGTGGCGCCACCACCACGTCCTGGCACTGGCTGCGGAGGCGCCTCCTTGTCGCTTGGGCTCACCGGTTTTGGTGGCGTCTCGGCGTCGTTTGTGCTCGCTGTCTTCTGCGGCATCTCGTCGTCGCTCTCATACTCATAGTGCTGGTTGAACTCATCTGGCTGGCAGTTGGTGCTGAAACACTCCTCTACGGAGTAGATGGGACAAAGAGAAGGATGTCAGTTCCAATGGGGAGGGAATAGCTAAACCGGTGCTATTCAATGTTTTCAGAGGGATTTGATGAAGATAGAAAAAATAGAAATGGTGAATCCACGTGTTTTCAGAGGGATTTGATGGATGCCGTTCTTCATAAGGGTCAATCATCAAATTCAATATTTTCAGGTGGAAAAATATTGTTATATTTGCAGTCTCATAGCACATTCTATTATGCCAAATACGGATCACAATAACTAAATATATATCTAAGAGTTTTGGTAACTTCTAAGAGTACTCATCCAGTAGTTCATTGGTAGGAATATATTATGATGGTGATGCAATATTTTTTTTGGTTAAAAAAAGGAAAAGAGTCTGCAGAACCCCCTAAAGTAGTGTAGTTGATATACTAAAATATTTTCTTAAAAGAACTAACATTCTAAGCTATGAGAAAACAAAAAAGTATACAAAAAGCGACTCACCAACATATGATACTTCAGAAAGCTTAAGGACTGCATCTAAAAGGACCTTTTCTTGTTCCTGGTTCAAGTTTAAATGGCATTGAAGTACATAATGCTTAGAACAAGCGGAGATTGGATGAAATCCAATGCTTACATACTGAGTTATCCAAGTCAAGAGGGTTCTCACCTTGAGTATCGCCTTTGCTGTCTCTAAATCATCTGGGTTTGGCTTTTCTCTAAACAGTTGTTCAACCTGTAAAATGAGAATGTGAATCTAAAGCTCATTATAATACAAAGAGCTCCTTATCTTCTTTCTTAAAGTAGCAAACATTGCAGATCAAACAAGGTCGAATGGTATACATGAAAGAGAGGGAAAAAAACACAAATAATGGAATAAAGCCACACCTTAACCAAATAGCTTGATACCTTGATATAACTTAAAAATAAACGGCATAAAAGCACAAAGAGAGGGAGAAAATGCTAAACAGGAAGTGGTATAATATTATCAAAGAAAATTTAATTTCTAAGAAACATCACCGGAAAAAAGAATATTTAAAAGAGTTAGTAAGCAGTCAGAATCATAATTTAGGGGGAGTTCACCATCTAGAGCCAAGTCCAATGTTTAATACTCAGGATGATACATGTACCTTGCTCAGGAGGTTGGCAGTTAGGTCAAGCTTCATGATGTCAAAATCATGTTCTATGTTTCCAGCAGTTGACACGATGACAGTCAAGCTCTTAGATCCTGTCACTTCTGGCACTTCAGTTTTCCTTTTCATTGATGCTTTCATATCTTGATGAATACACAAAGGAACATGACCAGCATTTGCTTGGATGTGCTTTAATTGGATGGGAGATAGAGTGCAGCCAGTCTTCACTTCACAAGGTAATGTCTTAGTATCAAGCGGATCATCTGTGCTACGTTTCTGTCAAAAATTATAATCAACACATAGGGCTAGAATGCTAGATTATTAGAAGCGAACCTTCATCAGTGCCAAGTGATTTATTTAAAGAAAATCTTTAACTGAGTTTTTACCATAAAAACAGGCAGAGAAGTGGCAAAAGCTGTTTACTAAACCACAGAGGTATTAAAAGGGAAGGTTTTTCATAATTTACAGTTCCACATAAGTACATAACCACAATAGTTTGAATGGGCATATTACCAATTGGCAATTGTGGTTACCTTCTGAATACTGTGGATATTTTTTTAATGAAATTAAGCTCATCATGACATCATCCGGAGATAATAATTACTAGCAGGAAAAAGAAGAGCCAAAAAATTCCATAAATCCAGAATACCACTCATATTGTAGTTTAAGATGTTAGCTACTAAGAAAGAACCGATACATACCACCTGCACAGAGGAAACTGCAACTGGCAATTGTTCAGCTGGAGAGGATTTTAAGTATGATAATGTGTACTCATTTCCAGAGTACTTCTTAGCAGGAACTATTGCATGGGGATAAAGACAGGGACCCTTTTTGGTCCTGTGAGAGCTACGTAATATGTCAACACTCCTGTCTCATAAGTGAAAATTGTTCAGAAAACTGAAAATCCAACAGTTAGTTAATTTCAGAGCAATCTTAACTTATGTGAAATAATAAAAAACAAAAACATAATCACCTCACAGATAGCATTGAACGCGGTGATATTTGTGATTCCTGAGACAAACTGATGCAGTTTGTGAATGAGGTGAAGCTTTGTCCATCTTTGACGAGCTTATCAGGAACCATGGCACGTGCATCAAAAGTAGGATCCTTAAGACCAGAGTTATTTGCCAAACTACAATTCCTGCTAAGTGCAAAGAAATACAGACATCTGATTGATCAACATGAATTTTGTTTCCTGGGAGGCAATAAGTAGATATACTCACCGCAAAGACTTGATATACTCGTTTGAAGTGACATTCATGAGAACTTCTCTAAGCTCCGCATCTGATATTCTAAGTTTTTTCCTCAGTTCAGTGAGAAGCTTGGCCTGTGACTGTAAGGTAAAAAAAACATTTTATAAAGATGAAGCAATGCCAGTTACAATAAATCAAAATAATTCACCATAAGAGTATAATGACTATAAATGCGCAAAAGAAGGATAGTATGGAATGAGCAATAATGTGAGCCTATTTCTCCAGCACCAAGAAAATGTGGCATCATACACCTCTCCCAAAACTAAGAACTGAAAGTTCTATAAAATGGAAGCTGCATTGTATAGTGATATATCATACTCTAACTTATAGAAATAAGTGGATGACACATATACGGTATACCCGTGAGAGGAGTTCTGACTGAGCAAAGAAAGCTCTTAACACAGAAGCATATGCTGATCGCTCCAAGCAGTGAATCTGAAATGCAGTATCTTGAGCATCTGTTATCATGGGTACAAGATCTAGAGAATCCTTTGTAACTTCAATATTACAAATGCTTGCTTTGTTCAAACCAACACTGCAACAAGAAATGCAGCACAATATCAGTTGATTTGTTTTGTGGTACTTGTCACAGTATGAGAAATGTTTGCACAGTCAAGGAGATCTGAAATTTCCAACACTAAAACAACCGTAGAAATATGAGTTCAATACTATCAAATATAAAAGAGATATTGGGAATCTGGAAAGGTAGAGCAGGTAAGCTCACTGATCATTCTATCAGCATATATTTTATATTCTGTGAAACAATACTTGATTTGCGCACCTCAAAGACTGACTTCCTGAGATAGCCTTCATTAGATATTCTCTGTGCTCGGTGTCAAATATTCTGAATTCACTTCTCAGTTTTGCAAGACTACCTTCCTTGGCCTGTGAGTTGAAGATAATGAACAATAAGAATATACATATGGTAATGGTCAAAGCAAATATTATTCCATGGTGCCGTGTTATCCAATTATGACGCATGGCTACGTGAACCTACTCAGATTGGATTCACTAATCAAGCTATGTAATTCTAGGTAATTCACTGTAACAAAACAATCGTTAAAAAAATGCAGAATGCAAGATGAGTGATAAAACAAAGAAAGTCTGGTTGAGCATAGAACTTGTACAATTGAACCTGTTTACTGATATTATGTATGATTTGTTTACTGATATTTTGCAATTGAACTTGTACAAACAAAGAAAGTATCCATGAAATAAGTACCCCTGAGAGAAGGTCTGGTTGAGCATAGAACGCTCTCAGCACAGCAGCATATGCAGATCGCTTCAAGCGGTGAATCTGAAATGCCTCATCTCCAGCTTCTGGTATTGCACTTGCAAGCTCTAGAGTGTCCATCATTGATTCCGTTTTGCTCTGTTGAAGTCAATTGCAACAACAAAGAATTCACTACTCCATATCAATTCATTTATTGTATGATGAACAAGATTTGGAAATTATGCACAGGTGAGGAGATATGACCAGAAAAATTAGATACCAAGACTATCATAGAAGCATGAAAATTGTAAAAGTAGGTGCGACATGTCAACTAAACGCTGTAAACATACAATAGACAGTGCCCTTTTCCTGTACAATGATGACACTGAAACAGATAGTGGAATAAACAAAAATATCGATCATCCTTATAGGATTTCCCTGTGTAATAAATAAAGATGAAAAAGGTATAGACCCAGGAAAATCTATCCAAACTGCACAATCTTTCCAATTTGATAGTTTTCAGCCAGAAATCATTCTGGAAAAATCCACCAAGTTCAAAGAACTTTTTGTTCAGACATATGTAGCACAATTCTACAAGTCCATATCAGAGACCCATCATCCCCCCTTCCACTCCAGAAATCAACACGCTAATGGCATAACAGAGGAGGTATCGCATCAATTACCCAGCAGATTTTGGGTCACCAGGGAACACCAACGCTACACCTGCACAAGCGAGCCCCCCCCCCCCCCCCCCCCCCAAGCCTAATCAAACTCCTAGGAACACAACATTAGAACCCTAAGGGTGCAGAACTCGTCGGTGAGCCCAGTCGCCGGCCCGGAGGAGAAGCACCCTAATCGAAGAGCGAGCGTCCCCTACCTTGTGATCGCTACCTCGAACTAATTCACCGCCCTCAATCGCGTGCGATCGGAGCTCCGCCAGGGGACGGGGATGGGAGGGGAGGGGGTGGAATCTGAGAATCTCGTACCAGCGGAGGGAGGCGCGACGGCGAGACGAGCCGGAACGGACTCCTTCCACCACGGCGGCGGCGGCGGCGGCGAGCCACTCCGGCGTGGCGAGGCAAAAACCTCAGGCGACCAAACTCTCCCCGCTGCTGCTGCGGTTTCCCCCCCTGCAGAAAGGCAAATTTCAAAATTTTGAATCCACCTACCAGCCATAATACGCATTCTCCCAATACGCTTTCTATGCGAAGAGACGTATTTTCGCCACATAAACCCCTTCAAGGCTCCAGGCAACACGGCGTATTCTCCGAATACGCTTTCTGAAGGGAAGCAACACTGCCTCGCGCCAACGTCACGACGAGCACCCTGCTGGTCGCCGGCCGGTGATCGTCGGCGCTGGAGGTGGCGGCTCAGCCTTCGAATCCGCCAGTTGGAACCTGCAAGCTATAGCCTGACGCCACTCCACTGTGTAGTATCAGAAATTCAGACTGATATTCATCAGTACAAACTGTACAAGCATGTGCATTCCCTTCATTCATGATACAGAAACAAAGTTCTGGATACAGAAACAGAGTTCTGCATAACAAATCTATGGCAAGTGATGTATGTTATTTCGATCAACACCGTATGGCACACTTATTGTTCAACTGGACACCAAACAATGTTTTATGTCAACAATTTACAGATAAATCTGTGACGAACAAATACGACGACGATCTGAGGATCATCAGGCTGTGCACATTACATATAGAAGAAGAAAAACCAATAGGGGGAAATCAATGGCGACTGGACGATCGTGTGGAGTTTGGACTGCACAGTGGCGTCGTGGGAGGATTCAACTTCTTCTAGGCTCAAGCCTGGGCAAGCTTCTTCACTATGGAGGCCATGTACTTGCCCTGGTGCTCGGCTAGGGCGAGCTCCGTCTCGCTGGGCTGTCTGCTGCCATCACCAGCGAAGACGCCAGCGCCATAGGGGCTGCCTCCTCTGATCTCATCCATCTTGAACATGCCTGACCCGAAGGTGTAGCCAATCGGGACAAAGAGCATTCCATGGTGCACTATCTGGGTGATTGCCGTCCAACTAAAATGAACAGAGAAGCATGGTCAGCAATAGCAGGGTGAAGATAGACTTCAAAACCAACTTAAACTGAGAAGCAAAATAGCAGTATACATGTTATTCTTAGTAAACTAGCTGATTGCCCTGTGCAAATTGTGAAGTGTATTAAAATTATCTTCTGCAAACGGAATCTAAATTTGGGATATTATATTCTGTTGAATTAGTGCCAACTTATTTGAAATCTCCCTAAGTGACAGGATTGAGATGTGGTTCTTTCAGAAAATCAATATATAAACAACTATCATATCTGGGCCTTTAACTTAGATCCACCAAATTAAAGCCTATATACCTCTCCCTCCCTCTAGAATTTTTGTTGGTATTCTCCATTTCTCAGCAGTAATAAAACCACCACAATAAACTTTCATTATAAAATAAATATTAACCTAAAATGCTTCTTTGAAAAAAAATGTTGGGTGGTATAGACATATAAACCAATAAAAGGAACCATAGCCTGGCAAAAGAGCAGAAAGAACAGTACTATAACTGTGACACATCTTCTAATTCTTATACATGTCCAAATGCCATGATGAAGATCATCATTTTTATCTCAAAATCAAGAAGGGTTGAAACAAGTGAATGGCTATTTTCCTCACACTTGACGTGTAAGAAGTGGATTAAATATTTTGATCGAGGCAAGAACTGAATTCCCAACTGGGTTTGAAAATGATAAATCCAAAATTTTCACAGATACTACTAAATATTGTGTTGTACCCACTACCTCCATCAATTGGTTATGAATTTCATATCCAAATGCTTAGGACAGCACCTGAGTTGAGCCGGAGTACAGCAGATCCTGATCAGCTAGAGAACAAGATGCTATGCATGCTGTGCATTAAATCAAGATCTCTTTTTGTACAAATCATCTTCAATATCCTGCTATTCATAAATGCATCCATGACCACACTACCTTTGTTGTTAATAGTCTCACAGTACAGAATCATGGCTATTAATTATTGAGGAAGTAGTGCGTAAGGATTTTGAACAGCCACAAGAATAAGACCTCGTTTCCACAATTTGGAACTACCAAACAATTGGTAACGCACCATGACAAGGACATCTTAGTATGTGACATTAACTTGCTGATGCCCCCAGGGCGAATTACTTGAAATTTGTCAAGATAGGTGCAATTTGACTGATATTTATTGGAACCCCTTTCAATCTCAGATATCCTCACCTACTATATTTGACTTATAAATCTGTCCTAGAGGTAAACGCACACGCTCACTGAACAGAGACAGATTGAGTGCAACAGCAAGCATCATGCTGAAAATTGGAGTGAAGGAACAATTAAAAAATTAAACCTATGATATTGAACCAAAAAGGGGAAAAAAAGAGAAGAAGAGAAACAGTTAGTGCCTAAATTACTGCCAATACAGAACATATGCTATATCACCAACCAACAAAGTGGTTGCAAGCACTCAGCACTAACCCCAAAAAAAAAAAAAAAAAAAAAAAAAAAAAAAAAAAAAAACAGTCCACTGATGAGGGGTATGTTCAAATTTGAACTGAGTAGAAACAACAGCATTCAAGGTTCAGTTCAACATCTAAAACACCTAGTATATGTCATTTCTTATCCCAAGAACTAGATAATCTTATGAATGGAAAAGGAAGTGGTCTAATCCAGTCCACTTTAAAGAATCAATCACTACTATCCATGATAGCAAGCACTAATATAAAGATGATATGATTAGCAGCTTAATTAATCCATTTCTGAAGAAAAGCAGATGAGATGCTTACGCGGTGGTCTCCTGGCCGCCTCCCTGCGTGCCGGTGCTGACGAAGAACCCGGCGGGCTTCCCGGCGAGCTTCTGCTTCTCCCAGAGGGAGCCGGTGGAGTCGAAGAACGCCTTCATCTGCGCGGCCATGGCGCCGTACCTCGTCGGGAACCCGAACAGCACCCCGTCGGCCTCCTCCAGGTCCGCCGCCGCCGCGATGACCGGGACGGCGGGGTCCTTGGCCGGCGCCTGCATCTTCTCCAGCACGCCCGGCGGGAGCGTCTCGGGGACGCGCCGCAGCACCGCCTCCACCCCGTCCACCGCCGCGACGCCCGCCGCCGCCCGCCGCGCCAGCGCCTCCACGTGCCCGTACATCGAGTAGAACACGATGTACAGCCGCAGCCTCCGCCGCCCCCCGGCCGCCTCCCCCGACGCCGACGCCGACGCCTCCGCCTCGGGGGCGTCGCGCGGCGCCGACGACGACGACGGCGCGCCGGCGACGGTGCTGGCCGGCGGCTGCCGCTTCTTGCTGGGGACGCAGCCGCCGCCCTTCCCCATCACCGGCCGGTCAAACCCAACTCCGCCGCGGCGGCGCCCCCCAAGAAAGCAAGCTGCAGCCAACGAATCACAAACACCCGGCAATTCAGCAGCAAACAAACACCCCCGCAAATCTTAGACAATTCCGCAACAGAAACCGAGCCGCCGCGGATCTGAGGCAAGAACTCGCGCGCCCCACCCCGGACTGACCGCGAATTCAGAGAGCAGGAACGCGATCTTGGAAGAAGGTAGCGGAGAGGAGAAGGCTTTACACCACCTCGGGAGTTGGGCCGCCGCGCTGCTCGTGCTCGCGTCGCGTCTCGGGGAGGTGGAGTGCGATAGGGAGAAGAGTGGTGGGGTGGGGGGGTTGTGTTGTGGTGCCAAAAATGCCAGCTCAGGGAGGACCGGAGGAAGGCAGCGGCCAGCGAGTTGGAAAAAAAATATACTGTAGATTTTTTTTAAGGGAATAGAGGATTAGTTTAAGGAAGGAGGTTTACACTTTACAGTACTGCACATTCAGTAAAAGGCACTGACGTGTGGGCCCGATGCTGATCCATTGCTACTGCATCGACAATACTGCAGAGGATTTGGCTAGATTCATGCACAAGGATGATGGAAATCAGTTCATCATTAAAGTGTAAATTTCACAAAAATTATGTGTACTTTAATTAAATTATAATAAACCTATAGATTCAAGACGTCGTATCATAAAATTATAGATTTAACACAACGTTTATTAGAAAACTACTAATTTAAGATCAACTATCATAAAACTAGAGATTTAATACTAGAGTTATCACAAAATTATAGATTTTACAATTTAAATCCCTACTACTATTGTTATGTTAGAATTATAAATGTTGTAGTTTTGTATTTAACATGGTACAAAACATGTCATTCTGTGATCATTTTATTACTACATCGGTAGTTTGGTGATCTTCCACCTTAAATCTGTAGTTATTTGATAAATTTGGTCCTAAATATGTATTTATGTGATATACCTTTTTAAATTTATAGTTTTATAATAGTTTGATCAAAGTACATGTAGTTTTATGAAATTTACTCATCCTTAAATAGGACTAGTATAATCCATCAGTCTCAACATGAAGTTATATATTTTTACTCCTAAAATTAAGCTATTTCTTCGCTTACGCTCGCGTCTTAGCTAATCGCACTCATCCTTCATTTAATTTTGGGAAAGTTGCAGAAACCATTCCAAAAGCCACTTGAAGTTTGACATTCCACCTCATAAATCACTTTGTTGCAAATATCCACCCGTACTCAATTTTGTGCAAAAACCATCCCAGTGTGTACATGCTTATCTAATAAGCCTGTTAACACTTATGTAGAGCCACCATAGGCTAAGCTAGCCGAGTCAATCTTAGCAAAGTATTTGCATTAGACTTATTCTTTATGTTTCATTGATTTCTTTTCTGCATATACCGAAATTGAGTGCAACAACGTTTAAACTCTCATCAGCAATTCTATTTATGCAATATCCAAAAAAATTAAGGCTATACTCCTAGAAGTATTTTACTTTGGTAAAGACCATATAGACGCCTCACATTTTACAAAACCATGCATATCAATTTGGTTAAGCAAGTGCACACTAGGGTGTTTTTTCAACAAAACCGAGAGGGATGCGGGTATTTGCAAGGAATGTTAAAATTTCAAGTGACTTCTGAGGTGATTTTTTTTAATCTTCCCTTGAATTTTTTCACCACATTTTCTTTTCACTAAGTGACAGCCTTTCCTAAATCATTTTTTACGTATCTTATATACTTGTATAGTTCATCCCCACTAAGTGTAGTTAATGTTATTTCTCTCTTTTCTTATTAAGCCACATCACCCCAATCATTTATAGCCTTTGGATGATAGATCTATGGTCTAAATTGTCTTTTCTTTCTTCTCTCTTAAAAACATGCAATCTCAATTACTTTTAGGTTCAAAATTGTATCAAATTGTTTTTAGTTTTGTATATATTATACAACTTAATTTTCCGCAGCAACATGGTGGGGTATTCATCTAGTTTTTTTAATGTCTGTGTCCAACTCCAAAAATACACATTGCATTTTAAGACGATAATATATCATTCTTAGTTTCTTAGCACTTCTACAATCAATTTAAGCATGGGTCTTCTGAATGTAGTTTTGTGAGAATCATTCCAAAGAAATGTTACAATTGAAAATTAAGAAATTATAACAACAGTATCTGTGTAAATTATTGCAAAGTTCTTTTTATTGAAATGTATATTTGCATGTACCGGCATATCCCTAAATGAGCTTGGGTAGGCGAAGGAAATGGAGTACCAACAACGGAAATTTGTAATTTTCTCTGGCAACAAATATTGTAACCGTGTAACAAAATGTATTAGGGCAAGTACTATAAGGGCACATGTGTTGCTTCTAAAATTGTCACATGGGATTAGGTGATGAGGTGGAGGAGAGAAGTGGAGAGAGAGAGCATGAGCCACCTCTCATGCAAAAGGCAACCTCTATATAATTTTCAAGAAAAAGTGCAAACAGAAAATGAAATAATGAATCGATTAAAGAAAATGTTGGAGTTTGTGTACATGGAGATAACATATTGTACATGTTGCATCTTAATTAGTTTATAGATGACATGAGATGTAGTAATCACCCCACTATAAAACTTGCTCTCATAAAAAATGGCTTATGGCTTGTAGTTTTTTTTAGTAACATTTTTATTGGTTTTGGGAGACGATCAGTTTATCTTAATGTGGATCAAACAGACCCTTCAATTTCCATAGTTGTTTTCTCGCTAAGTTACTTTGCGATTACCTTTCTTTGGCTTCAAATCACCGCGTTATAAAAAAAGGAAAGAGGGTAGCATTATTCCAAGCACAACAACACACAAAACGCTCCATTTTGCAGCTTTTCGGGGCACACCACAGAATGTTGGTTGGTATCTTCGCCTTCTAGAAGACATTGACCCCAGAAGATCACAGCCGACCTGTTCTGTTCTTTGTTGTGTCCGCAGCTCAGTCACGATATCTTTTATCTCTCACCAACTCTCTGGTCCATGATGTACACATGATGCAGCCGTGAAGGCACCATTATAGACCACTGCAATTTTTTATCTTTCTCAGACAGTCTGTTAAGAGAAACTCCTTTTTTAGTGTGCCAAAAATGACTCCTCGCACTAAAAGTTTTCAATCTTAGAGTCCACAATTACACATATACGGGTGTATTTTCACTAAAAAATTCTAAGGTTCACATATTTGTCTGTTGGCCACTCTACGCTGGATGCGTATTAAGAAGGTAAACTTACAGTACGTACATGTGTAATATGGTGTGTATTAAGAATACAAACTTTATATACACATGTAATGGTGTGTGCGACGGTACGTGTAAACGCTGTCCATGCCATTGTGAAATAAACAAACTCTGGAACATCACAAACAGTTCCTTTCAAAGGGTTGGAACTGATCACCATCAACTAGGATTTCTTTTAAATTATTGCGATCTAAATAGGGTCCTTACATAACTGATGGGAATAATCCAGTTGGACTATGGGCATCCAATTACCAAAGAGTTTCAACAATATTGTATGATGACTTGGGGGCAACGGTTATGGACTGCTCCCTTCTTCCCAAAATAAACATATCTAAAGTATGATATGACATGTTATGTTAAACTCTATCCTAAGATTAATTTATTTTAGAATGGAGGGAATATTTAGGAAGTGAAGTTAAATGTACACAGATACATGAGAGAGAGAGGATATGACATAATTATGCATAGCAAGCTTCAAATCTCAGGTTCCATTTATTTATATTTTCTTTATTGGTTTAGGCTCTTTAGAGAAGTTAATGCGTGAAAGGGTCTATTTTGCAAAAATCTCTCTATGTACACTGGTGGAGAAACCATCTTTACTCGGTCGCTCAAAATCCATAATAGTCCCGGTTCGAATAGAAACCGGGACTAAAGATTATTTTTAGTCCCGGTTAAAATTTTTTTGATCTTTAGTCCCGGTTAAAGATTATCTTTAGTTCCGGTTGGTAACATCATTTTTAGTCTCGGTTCAAAAAGTTATCGGATCGAGTTAGACCCCAATTCTTTTTTAGTCCCGGTTATTTATACCAACCGGGACAAAAATCAACCGAGCCGTGCACCACTGCCTCGCCCGGCCGCCTCGGTCTCTCCCCCTTCCTCTCCCCTCCCCTCTCATTAATTAAACAACCTCCCTTATCCCTTCTCCATCCTCAGCCTCATCCAATCCTCCATCCCTTCTCTCCCATTCCTCTCCCTTCTCTTCTCTTCCTCCTCCTCCTCGTACCACATGAGGCCGGGCAGCGCGAGGCGGCAGGGAGGGTGCGGAGCGGCGGGTGGCCACGCAGGCGGCCGGCGAGGCCGGCGAGGCGGTGAGGCGGCGGAGCCCGAGGCGGCAGCGGGTGGGCACCGGCCGCCGAGGCGGCAGGCGGCGGGAGGCAACACTCCCCAGGTGGTGGTGGAGCCCGAGGCGTCTGGGCGGGAGGCCGGCGAGGCGGCGGACGGCCAGCGCCCGATCTCTGCGATGTGGTTTTTTCCTGATCTGTGCGATGTGTGCGGCCGATCTATGCGATGTGGATTTCTTTTTCTGATCTGTGTAATGTGTGATGTGTGATGTGTGAATGAACTTGTGGAGATGATTTTGTGATTTTGTGAATGATTTGTGATGTATTTGGGGATAGAAAATACAGCTTGATATATTTGGGGATTTTGTGAATGATCTGTGGTGTTCAAATGATTTGTGGATAATATGAATGATTTGTGGGGCTCGAAATCATGCAAGCAGCAGGAAAGAAAAAAGAACACCAACCAGGACTAAAGAACGGTTGGTAACTCCAACCGGGACTAAAGATTTAGTCCCGGTTGGTTTAGTCCCGGTTATTTTAACCGGGACTAAAAATGGGCATTTTTAGTCCCGGATTCGTAGTCCCGGTTCATAACCAGGATTATAGGGGGGTTGCGAACCGGGATTAAAAAGGGTTTGTCCACCAGTGGTATATACAAAATCTCGTATAGGCTTTCAAACCACATGATTTCTAGCAAGTATTTAATCAAGAAGGAAGTCCAACCCTCTCACGCAAACACATCTTCTTGCGCATTGGTCCTGTTTGGCTACTGATTTTGCGGTTGCGCCACAGCCGACACCAACATTATTGCACGAAAGCAGCATAGACGCTGCCGCTGCAGTCGGCTTGCTGAACAGGCCCATTAGCACTATTAATGTATCTTTGTAGAAATATCAATCGTAAGTGTGCCAATAAAAAAGCGTGTGGTTGCTATCTATTCCGTGTTGTACTATGTTTTGAAACTAAGCTATCGAGGGTAATCTTTAGGCCTATATGGATTGCTACCCTACCAATTCTTTGGTAGAGTAAGATTGCAGTTGGTTATATTTGGTTTGCTACCAATATGAAGCCAACATGTGAATTATAGGGAAGAATGTTATATATTGATGACAAATCTAGCATGGGCTTCAATCTAAACTAAGCATAAGTACTATTCAAACTACCAAATTTTGGTAGGTCGTATTTTGGTAGCAATCAAAAAGCCCTTTATTAGTTCATGTAGTGGTGTTGGTGGCAACTCTAACAAAAATGTTCCCATCTAGTAACCCCCGGTCTAAAACTTAAAATAATTAGGTGTTACATTATTGAGCTGATGAGCTGATTAACTAACAAACTAATACATAGAATAATTGATAAATATCATAGATTATAAAGTTAATAAATAAATTAGAAGAAAATATTAAGCAATTGTCATTTACAAGGTTTTTGGAAAAATCATACCTTTCGAAGTGTGTCACGAATAATTGTATTGAGCTAGTAAGCTGATTAACCAATATATTAATAAAATATCATGATTATAAAGTTAACAAAGAACTTAGACAAAATATTAAGAAATGGTCATGAACGTTTTTGAATAGATCATACTTCGAAGCGTGTCAAGAATAATCCATACTTCCATTACCTAAACATAAGTTAAAAAAAAAGAATAGGGTCTATAATGGAGCTCCACTGCAGCACACACAAAAAAAATAACTATATACTTTGGTCAAAAAATAACTATATACACACCAGCCTTTGAGAACGAAAAATGTTTAGATAATATAGGAGTATTATATTTTTTTTCATGCTATATATTTGGATAATATAAGAATAATTTGTAAGATATGTTTAGATCCGTATTTTTTTTGAAATGATTTAGATCTGTGTAATTGATGATTTAGTTATGTAGATCGTTTGTGCAACAATGTGAATACTACAATAATACGCATAAAACCATAAGCTAATGTCACAGCCTGATTTTCGTTTCAGGATTTATAAATAATTTAATAAATTATTAAAAGAATTTATATTAAATGTTCATTAATTTACAAGTGAAGTTAAATGTGGGAAATAAAATTTCCTAAATATAAAGCATGGTTGGATTTAATTTTTATTAAATTCTCCATGATTAATTATACTCTCTGGAATTTTCTCAGATTTTTCAAAGCTTAATTCCTAATTTTAATAATACAAAGAATATTTCAGTAATTATTTAATTAATAAATTAATCATTAAATGGTCTGGTTTTAATATTGTTAAATACTTTGAGTGTCCAAGTATGTTCAAGATTTTTCTTGGAATTATTTGAGCATTGAAAGTATTTTTAACAATTGAAAGATCATATGATTGGTTAATTTATTTGGAAAAGTAATAAAAATCCTCCTCCTCAGCCTGGGCCGAATTCAGCCCATTCCGTCCTCTCCTCTCAGCCGGCAGAAAAGTCTGATTTACCTCCCTGGCGCTACAGTACTCCATCTTCCTCCTCCAGACAGAGCCGAGCTAGCCCGTGCTCGTGCACAGTGCCGCCGCCTCCTCCCACCAATCCGACCTCACCGTTGCTCCTCTTTCCAAATTAGTTGCGGGAATGGAATCCCCTCAATCTCCTCTTCCTTTTCCCCAAGAAATCCCCAAAATTTTGTATGGAAATTCTTTCCAATTTCGCGGATCAAATCCTTCCTTTTTCCGGCGAGAACCCTAGACTTTCCCGAGTTTTTCCCATCGTTGTGGGCTTGATCCCGAGCTCCCGTGCCTATATAAAGGACCCCCTAGTCGTCCTCTACCTATCCCCTCAAGTCCTATCTTCCGCCGTCGCCGGAATCGCTCTCCCCGCGCTCTCCCTCTCTCTCCACCTCCGGCCGCCGCTCCAGCCGCCATTCGCCGTCGCCCCGGCCGTCGCCGGTCAGCACCGCCACCTCCCTCGGCTTCGCAGTGAAGAGCTCTACCCCGGCCACCCGTTCTTTTGCGCCGAACCCCGCCGGAAGTCGCCGTCACCGTGAAGGCCGAACCGTTGCCATGTTTTGATCTCCGGCGAAGCTTTGCCGTCGACTCCGTGGTCGCCGGACCTCGCCGTATCCACTGTCGGCATCGCAGCAGTGAGGAGAAGCCCGGCAGCCATCTCCCCGAAGCCGAAATCCACCGGAGCTCCATCGTCGCCGTCAACCCGAAGCTCGCCGTCGCGTTTTGATCTCCAGCGAAGCCCTGCTGCTCCTCCCGTCATCGCCAAGCTTCGCCGCTGCCTCCATTGGATTCGCAGCTGCGAAGTGAAGCTCGGCCACCCCTCCGTTGTCGCCGAACATCGCCGGAAAGTCGTCGCCTCCGTGGACATTACCTCGCCGCCCTTTGGAGCTCGTCGCCTGCCATCTCCCTCACTGTCTGTCGTCGCGTAAGTGGTGGTAAGGGTCGCTTTGATCCCCTCTCGCTCCCGGTGCCCTCCGTTTGCGTTATTGTGCCGTGGTTCGCCAGCAATCGCCGCTCCCATGCCATTCCCGTGCTTGCGGTCGTCGATCCTGCGTGGCAGCCAAGTCATCGCTGATATTAGCGCCATCTTGGCCATCCAAAATTAATATAAATTTGTCATCTCTTTTCAATGACATATTATTCTTTTTTAATATATGTCATCTACCAAAAATGATCTAATCTTTTTTCGGAGGATGTTTTAATATTCTGTCTCAGCTATAAATCATTTGTAAACAATTTGGAGTAGTCTTTTCTTTAATAGGTTTAATTGGAATTTAATCTTGTAAAATTTGTAATTAATTCATACGAAATCGGAATGAGACCGTTCAAGTCTCTAAATTTATCTAAAATCATGATCTACATGTTTGTTTACTTTTATGTACTGTTTATTTGGTTTTTATTAGTCGTTTTCCTCGTTTTACATGTTAGCTTGTCGTTTCCGTCGTTTCGAAGGATTCGTGAGGCGTTGGAAGTATTCAAGAAGACTAATTGAAGACCGAATATTGCAAGGCAAGTCACACAGATCCCAAACACAATTCCTTTGAGCATGTTGATCCTATATTTAAATTCTCTATTTATTTCAACTGTGCATTTATTTTCGAATGTCATTGGGTGGTGAGCCTTTCCCATTTAATTATGGCCGAAGATGACTTTATTTTCCTATGGGTTATAATTTGATTAGCTAGAACCTTATATATTGGTTTGGTTCAGCTAGATGCTTATAATAGATGCTTAGCCATGCTTAGAAACAATAGCTCACTAATGGGATAAATCATGCTTCACTATCACTTGTGGATATTTAATGGAAGCTCACGATGGTCAATCGTGATTGGTTAATTAATTACTTGCCAATTAAAACTTGATAATGGTGGGTTGTGAGCACATGGTTTTGATGGTCGTGCTCATGACAATTAAGGACCGGTTCATGAGTTTCGGTTGTGAAACATTAACTGTGCCAACCACAAGCTAGCGTGGGCAACGGCTTTACCTTTTATATAGAATGGTTCATTGCAGAGCACTAGACTGAGAAGTGGCGGAGATAAGCCCACGGGGGTCGCTGGGGAGTCCATGCCTTGTTTTATAAGGGGGTGATTATGATCCAGGAACGGTGCACTGTGGTGGATTGTGTTGTGTGAGGGGTACTGTCACAGCTCTTTCCGAGGTACCGTGGTGGTATTGAGGCGCATGGTGACATGTCGTGGGGCTGTGTCTTGTGGGTACAGTGGTACACCTCTGGCCAGAGTAAAACTATTCGAATAGCCGTGCCCGCGGTTATGGGCGGGTCTAACAATGTCTTTCGTGATTAGTCTCACACTTCTCACCATAATAAAAGATGCTATAACTGGTAATAATTTGATTAGCTCCTGGTTTGGAATGGTATATTCTTGGTTTGGAGATAGATCTGTGCAGCCGGGTATGGTTGTTTAGGATGGTTGGGCCTGTGCAGCATGGGTGTGCTGTTCAGTGTTGATTAATATTGATGATTAATTACTCTACTATTTTACAATTCTCAAATGTTTGTTAAATGCTGCTTTTGCAAATGAGCCCTATATTATACCATTCTTTGGTATCCTTATGCACTTGCATATTTGCTGTGTGGCTTGCTGAGTATGTTATATGCTCACCTTGCAATAATCAATCAAACCTCAGTTGAAGACAAGTTGCGAAGGAGAAGATGTTTGGCTTATACCCCAGTTGAGCTGCCTGTGGGAGTGGAGCTAGAGCTTCGCTAGATTTTATTTTTCGCTGTAGTTTTCTTCATGGGGAGGACTAAGTGCCTCTTAAGTAAGTATTTATCGTTTTAGTTAATTTGATGAATCTGTATATTAAATTGTCAGTTTGTATACCTCGGCTGATTTCTGGACGAGTATTTAATGCACAAATTAGTTCAAAAATTACTAGTGAATTTCTGGGCGTGACAGCTAATCAACCCAAGTCATTCTCATCTCTTATACCTTATCCACCCCCAAATCGATCCGATATGACAAATGTTGAGTGACAACTAATTATTCATCATTATCTAGTAAAAGAACTAATTATTCATGGCCCTAGCTAGAAAAGTACTTATTCTGTCCTATAATATACACCATCAGTAAAAAATAAATCCTAACTATACGTCCAGATTTATACCGAGCCAGGATTTGATTCTTTCTGGGACGTATGGTGTAGCTATTTTAGCATTGTAATTTGTTTCAAAATAAAGTTATTTTCTAGCTCCACTTTCTCTCAACCAATCTTAATTATTCTATGTTTAATTTTCACCTATTTTATTTTCTTTACCTATCATAATTTTCCTCCAATTATTTTTATCTACTTTTTAATACCCGTATTCATATAAAAAAGTACTTATATTCTAGAACGAAGGACGAAGGTAATATCTTATCCTTACCAACAGATCTACTCTTGCCATCTCAAAATACGTAACCAACGTTATGATATAACCAAACTAGTATTTCTGTCATTGGTTGCGAAGGAAATATTTGTGTGAACTGTACGTATGGATACGAAAGGGGAATCAAGCAGGTCAGTGCAGTAGGCGGTTTGGCAATTGGCACTGACAGCTTTTTTCGATCAACTAGCCGCGTACCATCAAACGAAAAGTAAACAACCATTGCGAAATGATCCTCCAACGATAAACATAAACCGTCACACTACAAGCTAGTCAGCAACGACCATGAGCGACACGGACGCGTGCAGATTATTGCACAGGCACCGGCCGTTCCGGCAGACGAAGCTGCCAATAACCCAAATCGAAGTTCTTTCTCTTCACCCAGCGACCAGCCGGAATTGGATTCTAACACTTTGTCCTACAAGAAGCAGGCGTGCAGTCTGTTAGTAGGAAAATCAATCTTTTCCACGAGAGAGAACGGCCTACCAACACAAGACTGCAGGCATGGCGACAACGACGGCGACGACACTTGCGGCCAGCGCCGGCGACGGTTCTTCCCCGCCGTCGCGGTCCACCGTCACGACCATCGCGGCGCAGGCTTATCACGTACTCAAGATCAACGGGTACTCCAACACCTTGAAAGCCGGCTGCCACTACCCCCTCAGCACCTGTCCGTTCAGCGCAGGAGGCCACACCTGGCATGTCAGCTACTACCCAAACGGATGCCGCGACAGCAACAAGGACTGCATCTCCACCTTCCTCTCGCTTGAGGGCATCGTCACCGAGGATCGGAGGACGTGCTGGCAAAAGCTACATTCAGCCTGCTCGATCGATACAGGAACCTGGTGCTGTCGTACACCTATCACACCAAATTCCGTAACTTTTCAACATATTCTGGTAGGGCAAGGGGGTTCGAAAACTTTATTAGGAGAGACGAATTAGAGCGATCGGAATATCTCAATGATGACTACTTTGCCATTGCTGCCCATGTAATCATCCCAAAGGAAAAGCCATCTGTCGTCGTACCACCGTCGAACATGCATCTG
Organism: Oryza glaberrima; assembly: GCF_000147395.1. Lineage (NCBI taxonomy): Eukaryota > Viridiplantae > Streptophyta > Magnoliopsida > Poales > Poaceae > Oryza > Oryza glaberrima. The sequence goes on along the minus strand of NC_068335.1, from coordinate 15,275,050 downwards.
CATTATGGTGATCTCCTCGTAAGCAAAGAAGGCACCGATGTCAAGTTCCTGGTCGGCGGCGAGATGTTTGCGGCGCACCGGTTGGTGCTGGCGGCACGGTCACCGGTCTTCAAGGCAGAGCTTTTCAGGCCGACGAAGAAAGGCACCATAGATGCGATACAGATTGACAACATGGAAGCACGAGTGTTCAAGGCTCTGCTTGGGTTCATCTACACAGACATTTGGCCAGAGATAGGTCATGGAAAAGACAATGTAGCTATGGCTCAACAGTTGCTTGCTGCTGCTGACAGGTATGGCTTACAGAGGTTAAAGTTTGTCTACGAAGATAAGTTGTGCAACCACATTGATACATGCTCAGTGTCAACCATGTTGGTGCTAGTGGAGAAGCACCATTGTTGCAAACTCAAGGAGGCATGCTCTACATTCCTTAGTTCCATGAGCCCTCCTATTGTTGAAGATCCAAATTCCAGCATATTTGGCAGTGAATTGGAGAAGACGGTTTCTTCTTCAGAGAACCATAGAAGTCAAATTAACCGTACAGATATTAGGATTCAACCGTGGCAAAATGCAGATGTCTAGAAACGTTATTTTCAGTGCTATAAAATTTGTTTACTTTGTTTCTAATAATTATATAGATTGACTTTGGACTTGAGTTTTTACGAGATGGTGTATCCTTATATATGTTGTCAATCATTTTTTTTAAAAAATAGAACTACTGATATTTGAGAAATGAGAAGTGGGCCCACACGTATCTAGGACGTAATAGTGGAGGTTCACAAATCTCCTGACAACGATCGCCTTTTTCAGGCGAGATTTTTTTTTTCACCACTTACTTTTTTTTTGCACCAATTTTGTTTTTTGTAAGTTTATATACCTAAAATTTATATTCAAATGTTTTTTTCGCCTTTCCTAGGCGAGATTTTTTTTTCACACTTACCTTTTTTTGCACCAATTTTCTTTTTGTGTAAGGTTATATACCTAAAATTTATATTCAAATGTTTTTTTCACCACTTACCTTTTTTTGGCACCAATTTTCTTTTTGTGTAAGGTTATATACCTAAAATTTATATTTAAATGTTTTTTTTATGTATGGAGTTTACTGTATATATTTATAAATATAAAGTCTATGCACATTTATTATTTTTAAGAATATATTTTAAGGGTATTAGATTTTTTTAACTTCTATTTTTTTAAATGGTTTGAAATTCATAGGGAGGGGATCATCAAGCAAAGGAGGAGGGGGCTAGGGAATGCCCGATCGCCTGCTTTACCCCTCCCAAATTGGTACATGTTATACTCAGCTGACGACAAGGTGTTTCTCGACAAGTGCATCCTGGCCTCAGTTTATAAAGGACTGAAACTTATGTTTGGTAAGCGAGGTGGGACGCTAGTGGCTGCACCGTATGGGCCTCGAAATTGGCAAGGGAAAGGACCCGCAGCTCATATGTGTGCCGTGCTCGGACCTCATCGTCCTGCTGGCTGCTGCTGCTGCTGCTGCTACGATGCCACCGGCCAGCGGAACGCGTTGGCGTTTTGGAAGGTGCGGTTCGGGCGCGAGGACACGTCGTACGTGTGATCGATGCTGATCACGGCAGTGGGCGCGACGGTTGGTTCTCGATCGAGGTGGCACGGCAGACGGTCGCTCGCGCACGCGCGGCAAACATTCAGGATGAGATCGTCGGCTTGAGACGCCATGTATATATGCTGCCGCTCACCCCTCGTCGTCGTCGAGAATCATATCGGCCACGCACCGGCTCCGCTGGCTGGCCGCGTACCTCGAGGGCGCGTACGACGTATTACGTACGCGCCGACAAATTTACGTACGTGCGCGAGCGACACAAGCCCCACGGCGAGGCAGCTGCACTGGCTCCCGCCCATCGGCGCGCAGGGCCTCGCACCGACGACGAAGAACATCGATGGCCAGGGCACCATGCACCGACGCGTACTGCGGAGTCACCATGTACGCGGGCAGAAGTCTCGTCGACTCGTTGCTGTCCGCGGTGAAATGAGCAGTACACCTGGGAGCTGGAATTCGAATAGTTGGTCCGGCACGACAACGGTCTGGCTGCAAATTCCAATTGAGTTTTGAGAAGACACACTTTCGCCTGAGCGCCGTGCGCAGATACGGTAGTCGTTCATCGATCAGATCTAAGTAGTGTCTTTGACTCCCGTGTATTCGTTAACAACATTTTCTCAAATAGTCCAACTGTAGCCGTGTTAACGACCAGATTTGATAATTCAAGTATCGGAGATAGAGATAAAACCGAAGCGGAATCCAAGATAGAGATCGTTCCGGAAATAGAGTTCGAATCGGCTGCAACCAGAATCGGCAGAGTTCGAGTCGGATAAGGCTAGCCGATTGAGCCAATTCCGACAATACGACTCGGTGCACGTCATCGGGTTAGGTTGAAGTGCTTCATATGGATTGCTATGCACGGATTGAGTCCTAAGAAGACAAGTGTATCTATTAATTAGGATATTTTATGTAATTTTCTTAGAGATAAGCTTGGGCAAAAGTCTGCCGCAAAGACTTATGGTATCTTAGAGTTTGTTAGAGATAAAAGTCGTGTCCGACATGGACATATTTTGTAATCTCGGGTATAAATAGGCCCCGAGCCATATGTAATAAAATTAACACACATTCAATAATAATCTCGGCGCATCGTCACCCTTTTTACTTTCGTTTCATCTCGACGAGTTCTTGCTTTCGGGTTGAGCTGCATCGGTTTCGATCTTCAGTTAGAGGTAAACTTGTCATGGCGGCTTGCGTTCTTGGGATTAGTGCTTCCATCTTTATGACACTCTAATCTTGTTTATGTAAGTTGTCGAGTTATCATATATCCTATATAATCTCCGGCAATATTATTATTTAACCTTCAGTCGGCTAACATCTATCGCTAGAGGGCAGCCGATTAGGTTAAATACCAACGTTGACTTAGATTATATATGGTATCCACCACCCTATGAAACATCCAACGGCTTGATTGTCTAGATATTGTTCTTCTTTTCATAATTATAGCTGCATCAGTTGAGTTTGACCTAAGTTGTGATTAGAACCTCAATCATGTCTCTAGCCTGCTTTTGGTTGCCGATTAGGGTAGTATCGGAGTTTCAGCCGATCTAACCTGATTTAGCTTTGTATCTTATACGCTTAATTGATATACTAGATCTGCCCTTTATGTTAAGATCCTATTGCATTTAGGTATATTAAACTTCTTGTTTTGTATATTTTGCTTGCTTTAATATCTTAATGTAGAGTGGTATCGGAGTATTAGCCGATACATGCTAGATTTATCTGATCGGCTATGCTATGAATGCTTATAATCTTCTTGTTAATATATATTTCGATCTAAGTGATTTATACTGTCTCGGTAAGGCGACCGATCTATCTCAATCATTTGATTTAAGTATATATCGACATAAGGATTATATACTGTTAATATCTACAGCCGATCGAATAGATTTGGTTCTTTCTCACTTATTCATGATTGCTGATCGATGCAAAGATGACATCGGCTCACAGATAAATGATATGTCATCGGTGACTGGCCGATCGGCTATCATTTATGGATTTAACCGTGATTTCTTTATCTTTGTTTCTTGTTGATTGCATGATCAAATCAACTGGCATGCTCACGAACCTAAAGGAAAGATTTTTGGACCTACACTGAAGTTAAGCAGATCTCCCAGGCCTCGTGTTTTTCGCATCAACACGCTTTTGGTATGCCCAGTGGGACCAAGCTTCAACAACATCTTCTTATGGCTGAGAAACCACCACAGTCACCATCATCGGCAACAAAGCCGGTGATCCCTCCTCAAACCAAGATTCCAAAGCCCCTAGGAGCTAACGAGTTCGAGGTTAACGAAGGAAATATTATGCCAGTCAATATAGATAAGCTATCACCAGAGCAAAAGGAGTTTGAATTGATGATGAAACATACACCACAACAATTCATGAATTCATTCATAGAGACTCGGCAAGGGAGAGTTGTTCAAAAGTACAAGTTGAAGCTAGTTGCCGATGTCCCTGGAACAGGTTCTTCTAAAGATGGTGAGGTGCAAAAATCTCAAGTTGTTACAGATGATTCAAGCAGTAAAGGCATTGCGGATGCCTCGGGCGATAAAGGCGATGGGCTCTAGGATGGCTCGGTTGAGGATCTTGGTGAAGATAGCAACAAAGAACAATTGCAGTTCAACAAGTTGCAAGATCGGATTGACTACGCCGTGCAACATGCTTTAATCAATCAATCGGGAGTGCTAGTTAATACTTTAACAAACATGGTGAAATCTGTGGTCGATGGTTCCATAGCTGAGCATCAAGCTACCAGACCAGTCTATTTACCAGGTGGTGCTTTCCCAAACTACAGGCCTTTGGTCACAGGTAACCAGCAGGGTACTTCCAATGTACCACTAGTTCAGCCGACGGCACCGGTTTCAGCTCCTGCACCAGCTGCACCATCGTCGGCACAGAGGCAAATGATCAATCCTCGATTGTTGACCAAGGAACAGCCGTATCATGTTGGGCAAAATATCAATCGGTTGACTCAGGAACAGGTTGATGCATTGTTTTTACCAACTCCACCAACTGCTGACCCAGTACAATCGGTGCCGATTCAGCAAACACCACCAAGACAACAGACGGTTCAGCCGATTCTACAGCAGAATTTGCAACATACATCGGCTAGGTTGAGAACACCTGACAATCGGCAAAGGCAGCACGCTATGTCTCAAGTTATCCTTGAGCACTTGGTCCATAATGTTCAGCCAGATCAATCGGTTGTGGCCCAAGTTATTCCTGGACATTTGGACCACAATATACAGCCGAATTTCCAGAATTATCATGGAGGTAACTTGAACTACCAGTACCAGCCTCCTTCGCCTCATGTCCAATACCAGCAAAGAGGATCACCTCAGCCCCAATTTGCTCCTCAGCTTAATCAGTTCGAGCCGATGCAGCAGATGCAAGGAGTACCTCAGCAGAGACCCTGGGCCGATATGATTGCAGATGTGATGAGGGAGCAGTTTGGACTCAAGCCAAAGGACACTGGAAACTTGTATCGGCATCCATACCCTGAGTGGTTTGAAAGGGTTCCATTGCCTAGCCGATACAAGGTACCAGATTTCTCAAAATTTTCTAGGCAGGACAATGTTTCAACTTATGAACATGTCAACCGATTCTTGGCTCAATGTGGTGAGGCATCGGCTATTGACGCCTTGAGAGTTAGGTTGTTTCCTTTATCTTTGTCCGGATCGGCGTTCACATGGTTTTTTTCCCTACCATATAACTCTGTCAATAGTTGGGCCGATCTGGAGAAGCAGTTTCACAACTATTTTTATAGTGGAATTCATGAGATGAAACTATCTGACTTGATAGCAATTAGGCAAAGACATGATGAATCTGTGCAAGATTATATCCAGAGATTCAGGGAGATGAGGAATAGGTGTTATAGTTTGTCTTTAACAAATTCTCAGTTAGCCAATCTGGCTTTTCAGGGTTTGATAGCACCAATTAAGGAGAAGTTTTCATCCTAGGATTTTGAGAGTTTATCACATCTTGCACAGAAGGTGACTTTACATGAGCAAAGATTTGCAGAAGCTAAGAAGAATTTCAATGAGATCAACCACGTGTATCCATACATGTATGATTCTGATGAAGAGGATGATTCCGAAGTAGCAGCAGCCGAGTGGGTCAGAAGCAAGAAGGTTGTACCATGCCAATGGGTAAGGAGTTCTAGAAAAGAAGAAAGATTTGACTTTGATATCACCAAGGATGACAAGATTTTCGATTTATTTCTTCGGGAGAAACATATTCAACTTCCTGCTGGTCATATAATTCCATCAGCTGAGGAACTAGGGAAGAGAAAATATTGCAAGTGGCATAACTCTGGTTCTCATTCTACTAATGACTGCAAAGTTTTCAGACAACAAATCTAGGTGGCCATTGAATGGGGAAAGATCAAATTTGATGACTCAAAGAAGCTGATGAAGGTTGATGGTAATCCTTTCCCCGTTAATATGGTACATACATCTGGAAGGACAGCCGATGGGGGGAAGAATCAAAACTTTCAGATAAATTCGGCTAGAATTATTAACAAGTACCAGAGAAAGTATGACAAGCAGCAGGAGAAGTATTATGAAGAAGATAATGGTGGTTTTGATCCTCATTGGGACTGTGAATTTTTCAGATTCTGCTGGAATGAAGGTATGAGGCTGCCATCGATCCAAGATTGCCCTGGGTGCAGTGACACTGCAGGGAGTTAAAGCCAATCCTATAATAGAGGTAATTGGTTGTGTCAGAGAAGGGTGTCTGTTCATCAGAGATTGGGCCCAGTTAATTAAGATTGCTACCAGGATGAAGATGAAGATAGAAAAACACAATGGTGTCCTACATGCATTTGTGTATATATATATATATGTGTATGTGTGTGTGTGTATGTGTATGTGTGTGTATGTGTATATATATTTATATATATATGTGTGTATATGTATATGTATGTATATATATATATATATTTATATATGTATATATATATATATATGTATATGTATATATATATATATATGTATATGTATATATATATGTATATACAAAATTAAACTGGACTACGTTGGTACTCATCTCGAGGGTCCGAACCAGTATAAACTCATGTCACTTTATTACAATCTCGCATATACCTGGGTACTAATGATCCATATTCTCTACAAATACCATTGTCAGGTATAGTCCATTGACAAAAAAATACTATCTTTTTCTATAAATAACTTTCAAATTTGAAAAAAAAAACTCAAAACGTCTAATAATATAAGACAGGTATCATATGCATTCGCAGATTCACATATGCATTCGCAGATTCACATATGCATTCACACAAATATGGACATTCACATATGCATCCACAGAAATCACAGAATATTACATTCACATATGCACATCCACATCCTCCACATCCACATCATCCACATAAATACAATATGAAACAAAAATGACACAATAATATTCACATCGTCCACCAAAATGATAGAATATTATATTCACATCTTGCACATCCACATCATTCACATTTCCAAGAAGACTCATTTTAAAATCCCACAACAATTCATATCACTCACCTGTTGCTTATAGAGGTAACAATGATGATGCCAGCGTCATCCAGTCAATGAGATCACCTGTTGCTTTGAGGGATAAATATATAAGTAGAGAAAGTTAATACAGAGATTAGGTAAATGTTCAAGAAAACAAATAGATAAGCATTAAGTAATAGATAAACTTAATACATGTTCGAGACATTAAGAAAGCAACATCAATCCAAATAACTAAGGTATAAGTTACTTAGGAAATGCTTAAAGGGTACGTTTTGCCCACTAATTCTAATCCTGCGTATCCTTTGTCATTGAACGACTATCTAGAGTGTCACTAGGGCCTCCAGCCTCAATGAAACCCACTAGCCCAGCAGGAGCTCTTGAAACATGGTATGCGCCGTTCATCGAGATGACATGGTTGACATGCAAACATGTGGTAGCAATTTACTTGTCGGCAGCTTTAATTTCTACAAAATGAAGTATTGAAGATGTGAAAACGTGTTATGTGTTTAGAAATGTGGATTTACGTTTTAACAAAATTAGCGAACCTCAGCATCCGTAAGGTTCCAGTTGGAGTCATCCATGAAAGTCCACATAAATTTCATGACGTAGTACCCGCATGTTGTTAACGACCAAATTTGGTAATATCAGCATCGGAAAGGAAGTTTAGATCGAAGCGGAATCAAAGATAAGGATTATCGCGGAAACAGAGTAAGAATCGGCTGGAGTCCGGATCGGCTACGATTGGATCGGCTAAATTCGAGTCAGACTTGGTTTGGTGATGCAGCCGATTCCGACAATACGACTTGGTGTACAACATCGGGTTGAGTTGATATGCTTCAAGATGATTGCCACGCGTGGATAGAATCCTGGGAAGGCAATTGTATCTACTAATTAGAATATTTTATGTAATTTTCTTAGAGATATGTTTGGGCAAAAGTCTGCCGGAAAGACTTATGGTATTTTAGAGTTTGTTAGAGATAAGAGTCGTGTCCGATAAAGACATAGTTTGTAGATCTCGGGTATAAATAGACCCGAACCCCATGTAATTATTCAACACACACGTTCAATACAATCTCGGCGCATCGCCACCCTTTTGCTTTTGTTTTATTTCGATGAGTTCTTGCTTTCGGGTTGAGCTGCATCGGTTTCGATCTTCAACAAGAGGTAAAACTTGTTATGACGGCTTGCATTCTCAGGATTAGTGTGTCGCGTCCCAAATCGACCCTAAAATACATCTTCTAAATTATGCCTAGAATAATTAAAATGCTTGTGAAAGCCTTCAAAAATTAAAATGTGCAAAGTTAAAAGTCAAATAGGGCTTGGAGGATTTTTGTATATTTCCTAAAAGCCTAAAATGTGTAAATAAATTTTAGTGAAATTTTCAGAGCACAAATAATAATTATTAAAAAATAAACAAAGTTAAAAAGGTTTTATAAAAAGAAAACCCTAAAAATCACCCTCTCCCCTCTAATGGGCCGAATTCGGCCCATCTCCCTCCTCCTCTCTCCTCTCCCCTGCGGCCCACTCGGCCCTCCCCGTGCGCGCGCCGCTGACGGGCGGGCCCGCCCGCCACCCTCGCTGACGGGTGGGGCCCACCCGTCATCCCCTTCCTCCCGCCGCCCCCGCCGCCTCGCCCGTGCCTAGCGCCGCCGCCGCCGCGAATCTCGCCGCCTCCCGCCGTCCCCGCGCGCAATAAAGTGGGGGGAATTATTCCCCGGGATCCCCTCCCCCTTTCCCCCCATTTTTCCCTCCCTCTCTCCCTCGGATTTGTTTGGAAACCTCTCCCCTAACCTCGCCGGCGCCATTAATGGCGGCCGGGCCTCCCGCGCCCGTTTCCCCCTCCTCCGGCCGCCCTCTCTCACTCCCAACCCTATATAAACCCTCCCCGAGCTCCCCACCACCGTTTCCGCCACTCACCGCCCTCTCTCCTCACCGGAATCGAGCTCGCGCCGTCGCTCTCTCTCTCCGCCGTCGCCGCCGAGCTCCGGTCCGCCGCCGTCGTCGCCCCGGACCACCTCTCACCTCGGCGCCGCCTCCTTCGGCTTCGCCGCATCCTCGCCGACCTCGTCCACCCCTCTGTTTCGCTCGCCGACCGCCGGAGCGCCGTCGACCCCGTCCACCCGAGCCGCGCCGCCGCCTTCCTCCGCTCCGGTCGCCGTTTCCGTCGTCGCCGTCGACCCGGGGTGAGCCATGGACCGCCGCTTCGTTTCCCCCTTTCCCTCCCCTCTCCCGGCCGCCGCTCCGCCCTGCCTACGGCCGCCGCCGGCGACCATAGGGGCGTGGGCGCGCCGCCTCCCGCCGGCCGCGCCGACGTGGCCGCCTCCGGGCGCGCCTAGCGGCTGCCGCGTGGGGCCCGGCCGTCAGCCGCCCGCGCCCTCGGGTGCGGCTGACGCGTGGGGCCCACGGCGCCGGCCGGTGTGAGCCGGGTGCACCCGGTCCACCGTGGACCGTGAGGCTGCCGCGTGGGTCCCACTCCCGTGGACCCGGTCCACGCGCCCTCTCTCCCGGCTGACGCAATAAATATATTTTTAAATTAAAATTTAAATGAAGAAATTCGTAAATATTCATTTAAAGAGCATATAAACTTCAAATGGCCATAACTTGGCCATTTGAACTCGGAATTGGACCGTTCAAATCTCTAATTTTTCCTTAAGAAGTCAAGAACCCATTTTTGTGCTTTGTTTCTGCTTGTTATATGGAGTTTATTAGAGTAAAAGCCCTTTTCTTTTCCGTTGGTCGTGTAGACGCTGCAGCTTCGGAAGATCCGCTCTTCGTGGAGGTTGAAGCCGACGTTTGGGAAAGCGAGCAAGGCAAGTCACATCATTCTTTGAACATATTGGATCCCACTTTGTGAAATTACTTTGATTTAAATTATTGCATTATCGCTTTATTTAAATTCCCGCGTTATCACTGTTTTATTTAGCCATGCCTATTTACCTTTGTTATGACCTTATTATTGTTGTTATTGTTATTATTACCTTGTTCACCCTAGAATAAAAAAAACCCCAACTAGTGGGCACTCTATTCATGGTTCCACTAGTCAGAATTTAGGTAGATGCTTCGCTGATTAATTAGGCAACCTTAGGTGGTTTTATAACCCTAGACTTTGGGAATATTCATATCACCTGGACATATTGGAATGGTTGGATTATTGTGGAATTGGATGCACACCTCCCCCTCTATTCAAAACCCCCAAAATGGTTTTAGGCTGGGCTCGAGGTGCATGGTTTTGATAGTAGCACCTCGGCCACATAAGGACCGGTCTTCGGGCCTCTGTTGCAAAGCACTACCGTACTTCCACATGTCTAGTGGGTAAGGCTTAGTTTGTGGCTCAGTCTGGTTATAAACAAAAGTACACGGATGGAGATGGACGAAGTCGGGGGTCGATGGACATCTCTAGGACAAATGAAGGCTACACGGGCTGCGGCCCGGTAGTCGAGATGTCATAGCACAGGGTTGGTGTCCTGCTGCTAGGGGCTCAATTCTGCCTGCCTGTCCGGGGGTTCCGGCCGTAGGTGGGTTGGGTCGGTACTCTTGTCTATGGCTAGGATGGGTTGGAAACTATGTCATGTCTTCCGTCGATATGCCGTGGTGGTATGTGGCACGTGGTTGCATGTGAGGAAGACGTGTCTTGTGGGTAAAGATGTACACCTCTGATCAGAGTAAAACCTATTTGAATAGCCGCGCCCTCGGTTATGGGCAAGCCTAGCAATGTACCCGAGTTAGTGTTTTTAATTCTTAAAACCTGCTTAATAACTAAAAGGTGGAATGGTTGGCCTGGGTTGGCTTGGGACGAGCTGGGACCCAGGGTCGGGTTGCCAGTTCGGTCTGAATCATCGTAGGCCTTGGGTTAAGGCAGGTTCGTGTGGGTTCACGGCCTTGTTTAATAATATTAAATAGTTCAAGGATCGTGTTTTAAATTTAGCTTTGAGCAACTAAGGGTCTTTTAAATGCTGTTTATTGCAAAACCTAACCCCTATACTATAACTCCATTGTACTCCTTTGCACTTATGCTGCACTTGTGGGTGTGTCTTGTTGAGTACGGTGGTTGTACTCAGTCTTGCTCAATTTTTCCCAAACCCAGAAGAGGAGCCCCTGGATGACGAAGGCTTTGGTGTTTAGCTCGTGCCTGCCGTCAAGCGCCTGTGGTCGTCGCCTTAGTCTTCCGCTGTTTTCCGTTGTCTTTGAGTGTGCTGGGCCGTCGCTGCCCATGTAATAATTAACTATTTACGCTTCCGCTTATTAAACTCTGAATTGTATCAACTTCTGGTGTACCTTGCCTCCTGGGACAAGGAATAATACACGCACGTAAGGAACGCCCGTTGGGCTATTTCTGGTCGTGACATAGTGCTTCCATCTTTATGATATTCTAATCTTATTTATGTAATTCGTCAAGTTATCATATATCTTACATAATCTCTGGCAATATCGCTATCCAACCTACAATCTGCTAACATGTGTCGGTAGAGGGCAGCCGATTAGGTTAGACATCGATGTTGATTTAGATTATATAGGATATCTACCATTCTATGAAACTTCCAGTGGCTTGATTGTCTAGATATTGTTTTTCTTTTCACAGTAATTCCTCAAGTTATTCTTGAGCATTTAGTGCGCAATATTCAGCCGGATTTTCAAAATTACCAGGGGGGCAATTTGAATTATCAGTATCAGCCGCTGTCACCGCAAGTTCAATACCAACAGGCAGGATCGGCTCAACCCCAGTTTGTTCCTCAATACAACTAGTTTGAACCCATGTCACAACAGTCTCAAGGAACGCCTCAGCAACGACCATGGGCCGATTTGATTGCGGATGTCATGAAGGAGCAATTTGGGCTTAGGCCGAAAGATGCTGGAAATTTATACCGACAAGTGTATCCTGAATGGTTTGAGAGAGTTCCTCTCCCTAACCGGTTCAAAGTTCCAGATTTTTCTAAGTTCTCAGGGCAAGATAGTACATCAACTTATGAGCATGTTAGCCGATTTTTTGCTCAGTGTGGTGAAGCATCGGCAGTGGATGCCTTGAGGGATAGGTTGTTCCGGTTGTCTTTGTCTGGATCGGCTTTCACTTGGTTTTCTTCTTTGCCGTATGAGTCGATTAACAGTTGGGCCGATCTGGAGAAGAATTTTCACAGTTATTTCTATAGTGGGGTACATGAGATGAAGTTGTCCGATTTGACAGCAATCAAGCAAAGGCATGATGAGCCTGTGCATGAATATATTCAGAGGTTCAGAGAGATGAGGAATAAGTACTACAGCTTAAGTTTGACTGATGCTTAGTTAGCCGATTTGGCTTTTCAGGGTATGATTGCTCCAATCAGGGAGAAATTCTCATCTGAGGACTTTGAAAGCTTGTCGCATCTTACACAGAAAGTAACTTTGCATGAGCAGAGTTTTGCTGAAGCTAGGAGGAATTCTAGAAAGGTTAATCATGCCTGTCCTTATATGTGTGGATCGGATGATGAGGATGACGATTCTGAAATAGCTGCAGCCGAATGGGTAAGGAGCAAAAAGGTTGTACCATGCCAATGGGTGAATAATTCTGGAAAAGAGGAGAGGTATGACTTTGATATCACCAAGGCTGACAAGATTTTTGACTTATTACTACGGGAGAAGCAGATTCAACTTCCTGCTGGTCACACAATTCCGTCGGCTGAAGAATTGGGCAAGAAAAGGTATTGCAAGTGGCACAATTCTGGGTCTCATACTACCAATGATTGCAAGGTCTTCAGGAAGCAGATCCAAGCGGCTATCGAAGGAGGAAAAATCAAATTTGATGATTCTAAGAGGCCGATGAAGATTGATGGCAATCCTTTTCCTGTCAATATGGTGCATACAGCTGGCCGAATAGCCAATGGAGGTCGTGCAAGAGGTTTTCAAGTAAATTCGGTTAAGATCATCAATAAGTACCAAAGGAAGTATGCTAAACAGCAGGAGAAGCGTTATGAGGAAGATGATGACGGCTTGATCCTTATTGGGGTTGTGAGTTCTTCAGATTTTGTTGGAATGAGGGTATGAGGCTGCCGTCTATTGAAGACTGTCCTGGGTGCAGCAATGTTGCAGAAAGTTCAAACCGATCGTATAATAGAGGCAATCAGCTAGGGCAGACAAGGGTTCTGGTTCATCAAAGATTGGGTCCAGTAAATCAAGATCACGGTCAGGAGGACAATGAAAACAGGAAAACTCAATGGTGTCCTCCTGGTATCTTTACAAAGAATCAGAAGAGAAGGGTTCAAAGATTGAGAAACCGGAAACGCTTTCAGGAAGTCGAGCAGGAAATCAATCATCGACTAAAGAAAACAAAGCCGAAGCAGGAGTGGCGCGTTAAGAAACAAGCTCCTGTAGTCGATGAGGCTGCGGCCGATGAAGCAAAGTGTTGTAACCGCATCGGTTAACATGGTTTTCACGTTGCCTGCTGAGTTTGGGTTCAAGCAAGCCGATGTCGATGAGATTGAAGAGGAATCGGCTAAGTTGTTTTTGTCACCAGAACAAGCAGTCTTCGAGAAGCCGGAAGGGACAGAGAATCGGCACCTTAAACCACTATATATAAATGGTTATGTCAATGGGAAGCTGATGTCCAAGATGTTGGTCGATGGTGGGGCGGCAGTGAATTTGATGCAGAAATACCGAAGATCTCATCAAGATGAACATGGTGCTCAAGGACTTCAGTGGCAATCCATGAGAGACTAAAGTAGTTTTGAATGTAGAGCTAACAGTCGGCAACAAAACCATCCCTACATCGTTCTTTGTCATCGATGGGAAAGGTTCTTATAGCTTGTTGCTTGGAAGGGATTGGATTCATGCCAATTGTTGTATTCCTTCAACTATGCGTCAATGCTTAATTCAGTGGCAAGGTGACAAGGTTGAAATTGTGCCAGCCGACTGGTTAGTAAATGTTGCCAGTGCCGATTTGGCTCTTTGGGAGATGGATGGTCTTGATTGTTTGTCCGGGAAAGTTTGGGATGGAGATTTTCTAAAAGTGTCCGATTTTGATATACAGCCAGTTGAAGATGGAGAACCCAAGCTATTATTTTGAGGGTGTCGTGGAGGGTTCAAACGTCTACACCAAGGACACAGTGGATGATCTCGATGACAAGCAAGGACAGGGTTTTATGTCAGCTGATGATTTGGAAGAAGTTGATATAGGTCCAGGTGATCGACCAAGGCCGACGATTATTAGTAAGAATTTATCTGCAGAATTTAGAACCAAGTTGATAGAGCTATTGAAAGAATTCAGAGATTGCTTCGCTTGGGAGTATTATGAGATGCCAGGACTTAGCCGATCGATTGTTGAACATCAGCTACCTATCAAACCAGGGGTTAGGCCACACCAACAGCCTCCAAGGAGATGCAAAGCCGATATGCTCGAACTTGTTAAAGCTGAGATTAAACGATTGTATGAGGCTGGTTTTATTCGTCCTTGCCGATATGCTGAGTGGGTTTCTAGTATAGTTCCTGTGATAAAAAAGAACGGTAAGGTCAGGGTGTGCATTGATTTCCGAAACTTGAATAAAGCTACCCCGAAGGACGAATATCCAATGCCAGTAGCCGATCAGCTGGTTGATGCTGCCTCGGGACATAAGATTTTGAGTTTTATGGATGGTAATGCAGGATACAATTAGATCTTTATGGCCGAAGAAGATATCCACAAGACGGCTTTTAGGTGTCCTGGTGCAATCGGCTTGTTTGTGTGGGTTGTAATGACTTTCGGCTTAAAGAGTGCTGGGGCTACGTACCAAAGAGCTATGAATTATATATATCATGATTTGATCGGCTGGTTGATTGAAGTCTATATTGATGATGTGGTTGTTAAGTCTAAGGAAATAGGAGACCATATAGCCGATTTGAGAAAGGTTTTTGAGAGAACCAGGAAATATGGCTTGAAGATGAACCCGACAAAGTATGCTTTTGGGGTATCGGCTGGCCAATTTTTGGGATTTTTTGTTCATGAGAGGGGGATTGAGGTAACTCAAAGCAGTGTTAATGCGATCAAGAAGATTCAACCTCCGGAGAATAAGACAGAATTGCAAGAAATGATCGGCAAGATAAATTTTGTTAGAAGGTTTATTTCTAATTTATCTGGCAGGTTAGAGCCTTTTACGCCATTGTTAAGATTGAAAGCCGATCAACAGATTACTTGGGGGGCAGAGCAACAGAAGGCTTTGGATAGTATTAAGGAATATCTTAGCTCTCCTCCAGTTATGATTCCTCCACAGAAAGGAATACCTTTTAGATTATATCTGTCAGTCGGTGAGAAGTCCATCGGCTCAGTCTTGATTCAGGAGATTGAGGGGAAAGAAAGAGTTGTATTCTATTTAAGTCGTCGGCTCTTGGATGTAGAAACTCGATATTCTCCTGTGGAGAAGTTGTTCTTGTGCTTATATTTTTCATGTACAAGGTTGAGGCATTATCTATTGTCCAATGAGTGCACTGTCATATGCAAGGCCGATGTGGTCAAGTACATGTTATCGGCTCCAATTTTGAAAGGAAGGGTTGGAAAATGGATATTTTCCTTAACTGAGTTTGATCTTCGGTATGAGTCACCGAAGGCGATCAAAGGGTAAGCTGTAGCCGATTTTATTGTAGAACATCGTGATAATTCAATCGGCTCGGTTGAGATTGTGCCATGGACTTTGTTCTTTGATGGATCAGTATGTACTCATGGTTGTGGCATCGGTTTAGTTATAATTTCCCCTTGGGGGGCATGTTTTGGGTTTGCTTATACTATTAAACCTTATGCAGCTAATAATCAAGCTGAGTATGAGGCAGTTCTCAAAGGATTGTAGTTACTCAAGGAAGTTGAAGCCAATGCTATTGAAATTATGGGGGATTCTTTGCTAGTAATCAGTCAATTGGCAGGGGAATATGAGTGCAAGAATGATACATTACTGGTTTATAATGAGAAGTGCCAAGAACTAATGAAGGAATTTCGGCTGATTACTTTGAAGCATGTATCTCGAGAACAAAACACTGAAGCTAATGATTTGGCCCAAGGGGCATCGGGGTATAAGCCGATGATCAAAGACGTTGAAGTTGAGGTTGCCTCAATAACAACCGATGATTGGAGATATGATGTGCATCAGTATCTGCAGAATCCATCTCAATCGGTTTCTCGAAAATTGAGATATAAAGCGTTGAAGTATACTTTGTTGGATGATGAACTCTACTATCGGACGATTGATGGGGTATTGCTTAAGTGTTTGAGTGCCGATCAGGCTAAGGTTGCAATCGGCGAAGTTCATGAAGGGATTTGTGGTACTCATCAATCAGCTCATAAGATGAAGTGGTTGCTTCGGCGTGCAGGGTATTTTTGGCCGACAATGCTGGAAGATTGTTTCAGGTATTACAAAGGATGTCAAGATTGTTAGAAATTTGGAGCAATTCAGCGAGCACCGGCGTCGGCTATGAATCCTATCATTAAACCATGGCCGTTTAGAGGTTGGGGAATCGATATGATCGGTATGGTTAATCCACCATCGAGTAAGGGACATAAGTTTATCTTGGTGGCGACCGATTATTTCACCAAGTGGGTAGAGGCGATTCCTTTGAAGAAAGTTGATTCTGGGGATGCTATACAGTTTGTTCAAGAGCATATAATATATCGATTTGGTATCCCTCAAACCATTACAACCGATCAAGGTTCAATTTTCGTGTCCGATGAGTTTGTTCAGTTTGCCGATAGCATGGGAATCAAATTGTTGAATTCTTCACCGTATTATGCACAAGCTAATGGGCAGGCCGAGGCATCTAACAAGAGCTTGATCAAATTGATTAAGAGAAATATTTCGGATTATCCTCGGCAATGGCATACTCGGTTAGCTGAAGCATTGTGGTCTTATCGGATGGCTTGTCATGGATCGATTCAACTCCCTCCTTATAAGCTTGTTTATGGTCATGAGGCTGTTTTGCCATGGGAAGTTAGAATCGGCTCAAGGAGAACGGAGTTGCAAAATACTTTAACAGCCGATGAGTATTATAACCTTATGGCCGATGAAAGGGAAGATCTGGTTCAATCACGGTTACGAGCCCTTGCAAAGGTTACTAAGGATAAGGAGCGAGTTGCTCGGCATTACAACAAGAAAGTAGTACCCATAGATTTTTCGGAAGGTGAACTCGTATGGAAGTTGATTTTGCCGATTGGGACTCGGGATAGCAAATTTGGCAAGTGGTCGCCGAATTGGGAAGGACCGTTCCAAATTCATAAGGTGGTATCTAAGGGAGCTTATATGTTGCAAGGACACGATGGGGAGGCTTATGGCAGAGCGCTAAATGGCAAATACTTGAAGAAATATTACCCAAGTGTTTGGGTTAATGCATGATCGGCTGATGTTGCCGATACATGATATCCGATGCGTTTTCATCGCCTTGAGATGGCCGATATGGTTATATCGCCCTTAGTTGTTTTTTATTGTAATCAGTTATGGTTTGCCGATGTATAATGGCCGATATGGTTATATCGCTCTTAGTTGTGTTTCATATTGTAATCAGTTGTGGTTTGCCATTGTGCACTGGCCGATATATATATATCGCCCTTAGTCGTTTTTATAACTTTATCAATGTTTTTGACATTGTAAAATTAGGGGGGCACATACATGGAAAATTGCAAATTTTTGAGCGTATTTAGAAGTTATGTTAATCGGCATGAAGGATTGTCAAGACAAGTAAAGTACTAGAGTATCTTAGCCAATTACAAAAACTCTTAAGGTCTATTATACAGAATGTCACTGAGACAAATATCGCTGGATAGCCGATATAGCCCTCTGCGTAATTTGTTCTACTTCTTCTGTGGCTTGGGCATCTTGAGCTTCAAGGACTTGATCATATCAGCAACATTCTTGATAGCCGATTTCAGCCTTGCTTTCTGTTCTTCGACAGCTTGCGGGAGATCGGCTAGCTTCTTGTGCTCCATATCCAGCTCGGCGTTGCATTCTTGAAGTTGTGCCATGAGATCAATCTTACGAGCTTTAAGCCGATCGATATTGGACTTGATCGGGCCCTCAGACATCTGTTCAAGCTTGGACTTCTCTTCATGCACAAGCTGCCGATTGTGCTGGATTGTAGCTTCAATATCTTTGCGCTTCCGGCGATCGGCTAATCTCTGCCTGGCCTTCTCCAGCTTGAATTGGTGTTGCTCAAGGTAGACAGCTGGAGTAAGGGCATCGGCTAGTTCATCTGGGAGTAGAGCTTGGATATCTATGAACCTTGCTCGGATCGAGCCACAGTTGGTCACCAAGTTGTCTAGTGATGCTTCTAGCCGATGAGAGATATCCTCAAGTGTTCTCTTCACATCATCGGACGAAGGAGCTATGGCTTTACTGGTGGTGTCTTCCTCTGTTTCATCGAGATAATCCTTGATGTCGAAGGAAAACAGATCGGCTAAGACCTGCAAGAGATAATATTATGGATGGTTAAGGATCAAAACATGATTGGCCGATCTTAGATTTGTGTCAACAAAACTTACCGGAATAGCAGGAGCAGCTGGTTGTTCTTCCTCTTCGACATTGTGTCTGTCTGCAGCCGATGGAGTACGGTTGCCTAATTCTAGTTGCACAGGAGGTGAAGGAGGAGGAGGAGGCTGTAAAAGAGACAAATGTTAGGCATAATCGGCTGAGATCAATTAATGAGATAATTGAGAATGTCTTACTGGTGGAGCCGGTTTGAGAGTTGGTGCTGCCGATTTCTTCTTCACAGCAATTTTCTTCTTCTGCAACTATAAAATCAGTGAGCAATCGGCTATAAGTGAAGTGACTACGAAAAGGATCCAAGAGAGCTGCTTACTCTTGAGAAATGAGCCGGAGCAGAAGGAGTCAGAGGAGTTTGCTTGGGCGAAGCCGATGGTGTTCTTTCTGTATCGCTCGCTTCGGCTGCGGCTTGATCAACATCGTCTTCAATGTCTTCTTCATCCAAAGCTTGTTCAATGGATGGATCTAGGGCAGGCAGGTCATCAGTTGGTTTAGGCTTCCTGAGTTTGGCCTTCTTCTTTGGAGCTAGAGCCAATGTGTCCACAACCAATGACCTGGTTCTTCTCTTTTTACCGGCATCGGCTGGTTCTCTGATGAGCCCTTGAAGAAGAGTTGAAGTCTTGGGGGCATTATAGCCGATGACAGGAGGAGATGGTCCACCTCCATTTGGAATTAAACCTGGGGCATATTTGATATCTCTGCCACTATTGCTTTGATGTGGAGGGGAAGATTCTGTTGTCTACAAAATAGAAGAGAAGGTTAGTCAAATTATGAATCGGTTGATAATTGTTCAAACAGAATTAATGAGATCAAGGTTTACCTGAGGTATGACATCGGGAAAGAGATCTGTCATATACATAGAAGCCGATTGATGGAATAGATGTAGTTTCCATTCACTCCACCATCTGTCAAAGTTCCTGTTCCTGAACCTTGCCAGCTCTATGTTTTCAATACTACCCAAGGGAGGTCCTGTGATGTTGAGTAGCCAATCCATCATCAGAGTTGATGATATTTCTCCTCGGCACTGGATCTTGTCGGCAAAGAATAAGCCGATTGGGAGTTGGCCCATTCCAAGTTGTATAGCTGAACTCATTGGGTAGTAGAATTCATAGGAGACTTGGATGTTTCTGCCTTGGTGGATGCCGACGGGCAAGATGCATGGGCTGATTGCAGTTGAGAAAACTTCCCTGGACTTTTGGTATCTTTCATGGTTAATGTCTTCAAATCTGAAGTCCGATGGATTTTCCAGCAGTGATGAATCTTCATAGAAGAACCAAACACGAGCATCTTTCTGGAAGCCTTCATAAAAGCTACAGAACCAGTCCTTGAGCAGCTCAGCCGATAACTTTGCTCCTGCATCGGCTGGTGTGGATGCATATTCCTCATAGGACATACACCTGCGGTGGGTGCGCTCTTCTCCATCATCATTTGTAATCGGCTCTAATCTTGGAAATTCACCTTCTGTCATGGATGGCCGATTGACAGCTTTCATGACTACTAGGTTTAGCCAAGTTTGCAACAACCACCATGGCCCGCCTGTACTAACAATTGAGCCGACAGCAATCTTAGCCGATGTGTTGTTCAGTGTCTGATACAAATAGCCGAGGAGGATCTTGCCTAAGGGAAATTGCTTCTTTGTTTCTAGGGCTTCGGCTAAGAACTGCCAGTTAGTTGTAGGGCCACAGCTCGAGGAGTGACAGGCCCTTTACCCATGTATGCTGCTACATAGCCAGACCAACCCCCTATGCTTTTGGTCCTGAAGTCAAATTGGTTCTTGGTGTTCATACTCACAGGGTTAGCCGATGAAGTTACATCTAATCCAGTGATCATGGTGATGTCGATCAAAGTTAGAGTCATCGGCCCTTGGTTGAACAAGAAGGCGTTGATAGTGTTGGACCAAAAATAAGAGGCAGCTGCCATTAAGGGTTCGTCTTTGGCTGAGTTGGCTATAGTAAGATCAAGTGCTTGGTCGATTCCGATTTCATCCCAGTGAACTTTTTTGCTAGCCGACATGCGCTTGAACCATGTAATCCAGCTCTTCTCGGGTGAGGTTTTCTCAAGAGATGGCCAAGATTTGAAGGTGTTCTTCCAATGACCTAGATCTGGGTTGGCTAATCTGAAAGGAACACTATTTGTTTCACCGATAATGAATTCGGTAGGATTGGGATTACCAACTGGGCCGAGAAAGTAGTGGTTTTCGTGCGAAAGGCTTGGAATCGCAACCAGATTGGACAGATTCTATAGATGCAAATAGGGATAGAGAAGAAGAAAACAAGATGAGGCAAGAGAAAATCAATCTGCTGCGAAAGAAAGTGATCTAGCCGATGGGTACTTACCTCTGCGTATTCGGCCGGTGGCGTGGCGGATGGATTGGCGGAGGATGACATCGCTGCGGGCGGAGATCTAACCAGAGACGAAATCGCATGGGGATCGCCTTGTGCGTCGGAGGAATCGCCGGAGAGAGAGAGGGCAAAGTTAACTTCGGTGGTGAAAACGGAAGGAAACGGTGTGAGTTTCTCGGGTGCAACGGTTAGTATTTAAAGCACTAGAATAACGGTCGGGAAACGACGGAGTGCGAATCTTGCTCGAAGTCGATGTATGGCAAAACCGAAACATTACCAAATATTCCGGACTTGGGGGGTATGTGTTAACAACCAAATTTGGTAATATCAGCATCGGAAAGGAAGTTTAGATCGAAGTGGAATCAAAGATAAGGATTATCGTGAAACAGAGTAAGAATCGGCTAGAGTCCGGATCGGCTACGATTGGATCAGCTAAATTCGAATCAGACTTGGTTTAGTGATGCAGCCGATTCCGACAATACGACTTGGTGTACAACATCGGGTTGAGTTGATATGCTTCAAGATGATTGCCACGCGTGGATAGAGTCCTGGGAAGGCAATTGTATTTATTAATTAGGATATTTTATGTAATTTCCTTAGAGATATGTTTTGGCAAAAGTCTGCCGGAAAGACTTATGGTATTTTAGAGTTTGTTAGAGATAAGAGTCGTGTCCGATAAGGACATAGTTTGTAATTCTCAGGTATAAATAGACCCGAACCCCATGTAATTATTCATCACACACGTTCAATACAATCTCGGCGCATCGCCACCCTTTTGCTTTTGTTTTATTTCGACGAGTTCTTGATTTCGGGTTGAGTTGCATCGGTTTCGATCTTGAACAAGAGGTAAAACTTGTTATGACGGCTTGCATTCTCAGGATTAGTGCTTCCATCTTTATGATACTCTAATCTTATTTATGTAATTCGTCAAGTTATCATATATCTTACATAATCTCTGGCTATATCGCTATCCAACCTACAATCGGCTAACATCTGTCGGTAGAGGGCAGCCGATTAGGTTAGACATCGATGTTGACTTAGATTATAGAGGATATCTACCATTCTATGAAACTTCCAGCGGCTTGATTGTCTAGATATTGTTCTTCTTTTCATACTTAATGCTGCATCAGTTGAGTTTGATCTATTAAGTCGTGCTCAGAATATCAATCTCTAGCCTACCTTCTGGTTGCCGATTAGAATAGCATCGGGGTTTCAGCCGATCTTATCTGATTTTACTATATTTGCTTTATGTGCCTTATTGACATGTTAAATCTGCCCTTTATGTCAAGATCTTATTGCATCTAAGTATATTAAGCTTCTGTTGGTATATTCTGCTTGTTTTAATATCTTAACATAGAGTTGTATTGGAGTATTAGCCGATACAAGCTAGATCTATCTGATCGGCTACGCTATGAACATATATAGTCTTGTTGTTAATATATATTTCAATCTAAGTGATTTATACTGTCTCGACACGGCGACCGATCTATCCCAATCACTTGATTTAAGTATATATCGACACCAGGATTGTATATTGTTAATATCTACAGCCGATCGGGTAGATTTAGTTCTTTATTATCTACCTATAACTGCCGATCGATGCATATATGACATTGGCTCAAAGATAAATGATACGTCATCGGCACCTAGCCGATCGACTATCATTTATGGATTAACTATGGTTTCTTTATCTTTATTTCTTGTTGATTGCAGGATCAAATCAACCGGCACGCTAGCATACCCAAAGGCAAGTTTTGGCCCTGCACTGGTGTTAAGCAGATCTCCCAGGCCTCGTGTTTTTCATCAACACATGTGCTCGTGCCCTCATTCTTGCGTGAGCACCAAGGATGGCAGATAACCTAGAATGTATTTGCACACGGAGCGTGTCGAATACACTTCTTCTTATACTCCACAAGTGCCTTATTAAGGATGTTAAGGACGGATTCAAAAGGTTCTCACGGTTTCCTCAATCCATCCAGGACGACAATCTTGGAATCGTTCAAATGGAACACAAGAAGGATCCAGTGAGGTGGCCTACGTAGAAAGGGAAAGAGCAATTAATAACATCTTAAAGTACAAATGAGAGGAACAACAATCTATGCCACACTTACTTTAAGTTGTAGGGCAAAAGGATCTTATTTGTGTTCTGAAGCTTGACAAAGGAATTGTACAGGTAGTCCAGCACAAGCTTTTCCATCTTTGGGCCTCCATGAATGTTAGTGGAATTGACAACTTGTGGATCGAGGAATCCTAGTTTGTTATGGGTTGCTCTACATTCAAGTGTCCCCATTCTGTGCAAGGAAAAAGTTAGATATGCAACGAGAATTATCTACTTAGAAAGACTAGTGGGGGGTCAAGTATACTTACAATGCCCATAACTGAAGTGGCGATAAATCTAGCTCCCTCAGATTGTATAGCTGAAATAGTTCTTTAAATGGGACCCAAATTATACCATCAGAGTGATGAAAGTCCTCATCCCTATAAAAGACGGGGAACATCTCCTTACCCTCCTTGGCCATCTGTAAGTACCACTCCTCTATCCTTCTCATCTGAGTACAATTGCTGACGATGTCGCGATATTCATCGGTAGTCAAGGAATCACCGAACTTGGACTGAGCTGCCAACGGTGCCTTCGCAATATTGTCCACATCAGACAAACTCTTCAGCCCTGCACCTTCCAGAAATTCTTGTGTTTTCTTCATGGCCTCCTCTTTCTCGAATTCTTTCTTGGAATATGCTTGCAATTTCTTTTTCTGGACTGTGCGTTGGAAGTCCGAAATAGGTTGCTTCGGGCCAGGTGGCCTTGCAACATTCGGTCACAGTTGTTCCTTAGAAATTACAAAATTCGACAGTTGTTCCTTAGAAATTACAACACACTAATTTGGTTCATAAATAATTATAGGTAAACATTTCGTTCCAAAATTACACATTCATGTTTGTTACAATAATAATCAAATGTGCTTGTCGATCACAATTACTCCTTCTTCATGATCGCTGCGAAGATATGGGGCTTCCTCCATATGTTTGTCTTCGTCTTCGTCTTCTTGACTTTCTTCACCTTCTTCTACATATGTCGCGAATGGCGGTAGCTCGTCGATTTGCTCAAAGCCTTCCTCGTCAACGATATTCTCAACCCCGACAATGCTCCGCTTTCCATGGAGAACCACGTGGCGATCAGTCATCGAAGAAGGGTCTTTGACATAGAATACTTGTGTTACGGAGTTTGCAAGCACAAATGGTTCATATTGATAACCCATATTGTTTAGGTTCACGATTAACATTCCATATTTGTCAATCTTTAAACCACTTGGAATTTTGACCCATTGGCACTGGAAAACTGGTACCTTAGTGGTCCATAGTCAAGCTCCCAGATTGCTTCTATATAGCCATAGTACGTTTGTTCTACACCATTACTGTCGAAGACATCTATGCGGACACCACTGTTTTGGTACGAGCTCTTGGCATCTTGGGTTCTCGTGTAAAATGTATACCCATTAATGTCATACCCTTGGAATGAATGAATTGTGCTTGCAGGCCCCCGAGATAAAACGTACAACTGGTCACTATTAGGATTCATAGCCATGATATGCTTATGTAACCAATCACCAAAATGCAATCTATGTTGCTTAGCGATCCATGCCTCTGATTTGCCCGAGTTCTCGCGACAGAGTGTGTTGTAATACACATCGACAAATGGAGCCACCAAGACCGATTGCTGGAGCACTACGAAATGTGCTTGCCGTAATGTTTCAAGGGTAGGAGCGAAAATTGCTTTATGCCCTAGTGTCCCCTTCCCTAGTAGCCTTCCCTCGTGTCAGGACACTGGCACTCCAATGGGAGGCAAATCCATGTAGTCGATACAAAACTCAACCACCTCCTCTGTTGCATAACTCTCTGTGATACTACCTTCTGGTCGAGCTCTGTTACGCACATACTTCTTTATGATCCCCATGAACCTCTCGAAATCCCACACGTTATGTAGAAACACTGGGCCCAGAATCTTTATCTCTTTCACGATGTGTGATACATGGTGAGCCATAATATCAAAAAATGATGGTGGAAAATTGTCGGGTCCCAAAACTAATGATTCGGTAACCGACTTATTAAAACTGTATCAAGCCCTAGATCAGTAGATTGATACAGGTTCAATAATTTGGATCTTCATTACATACATTTAATTAGGGCTCCAGAGGCGATGTTATTATAAAATAATAGGGCATTTACAAGTTTGTGGCTAACTATTACAGTAGAAGCTATATGATGAGCCAACTCTAATGTTTTGCTATAGACTTAAACTATCTATCTAATATATGCTTGAGAACTAAGTTAGAATGAGACTAACTTATATGATTGAACTCCCGGCTTTGACAAGAACTCCAAAATGACTCAAAAAAAGGGGGTTGAAGCAAGCGTGAGTACAACGTACTCAGCAAGCTATTATGTTAATCAATAATGAATGCATGAAATGGTAATATTTGGGTAGAGCTAAGTTTACTTGCAGAAGGCTGAGAATATAGAGGAAGAAAGCCTGTAATGTTTTAGATGCAACAATATTTAATAAAGTTTGCAATTAAGTTAATAACCAAATACCATATGAGTCTCGATACTCAATTCGTGAGCACGGCTATTCGAATAGATTCACGAATATTCATACTGCAGTAGATGTACGCTTTACCCACAGCCCACGACTTGTCGATAATCATTAGCTTTAGTCTTGGCCTAGTATTAGATTACTAACAATTGTGACACCTGTTCCATGAACTCTAGTCCCCATACGCTCTGAACGTAACGTTATCAGCAGCGTGAGGAGTTCTGGCGTTCCCAGGGTATTTAGAGAGAACTGATTGTATGACACCATGTCATCGCAATCAGGGTTTACAAAATAGTTCATGTACATGATTTCTCTCAATACATATTTACCTGCGCCTCGGTAAATATCACAATATTGCCCTGCTCGGCATAAGTTTGCCTCCTGCGCGAGGACTTAAATAAGAACCACTATACATAGGTACCACCTTGTTAATAACATAATACTAGATCTATACCCACACTTAGAGCTGTGGTCGTACCCGTTCGTTCTTCATAAGTATTTGGGCAGTCTTATGTTGGTTGGAACAGTACTAGCCACCCGGAAATCAACCATTTTCTACCGTACTGTTCCAATCTAAGTTCATTAGATTTTATGCAATCTAACTAGGCATGGCTAAGCAAAAGCTAGCATATATCTGGTTTGCTATATGTTCATGTTATGCATTCAAAATCATGAATGGCTAATGCATAGAATAGAGATATAGAATATAGGATAATTATGCTCAAGGGGAGGAATAATAACTTGCCTTGCTCCAGCGCAAATAAATCCAAGATAGGCAACCTGATTATCCGATCCTCGAAATACCACAGGTTGCCATCCAAATATAACAGACTCTACTGAAGAAGAGGAAGAACCAAATTCAATAAAAGCCATAAAATAACAAAAGAAGGGTGAATGGCTAGGAGAGCTAGGGTTTAGGATATATTCTATCTCCTTTATAGGGCATTGTGATTGTTGGGCTAGTATTTCATGTATGGGGTCTAAAGGGTTGAAGGTTAAGGTGGAGAGGGGATCAAGCAACTAAGGTTGCTCATAATTTATGTGAAGGCTTTGACTGGTGAGGGGATAGGATGTATATTGGATAATTAAACTGGTTCAGCTGGTATATGGCTAGTGGTAGGTTTAGGTAGTATAATACCTAAGGTTTGGTTATATGGAAGTTGAATGTGGAGTAGGGTAACATATCGGCTAACTCTATATTTTATGTGCGGGTTCTAGGTGGATGGAGAATATATGATGGGGGTGAGGAAGATTATGGAAAGTGGTGTATAGGTAATATTATAACTGGTGTGGAGTCTGGATAGCAGCCTGGCTAAGGTTTTATTTGTTTAAGCTGATATCGAGGTAGGATAAATATTGGCTAGGGTTTGGGTGTTTTGCTAGTCGTTGGAGTTCGACAGCATGACGACTAGACTTGACATCTTTTCTAGCCGATGTCAACAGACAATATAATGGCTAGATGGATAGAAGGTTTATGCAGGTTTAGTGGAGGTGTTACTCCGACAACCGTGAGTGGCGACGGAAAAGCTAAGGTTACACACAGTTCAAGAGCAAACTATGTGGTGTGCTATGGAGGTAGAGGGAATAGTGAAGCTCCGACCGTTGTACGCATTGAGGTGTAGGGTGCCAGGAGCAGCACTTCGACCTTAGGTTTGGGTTTTGCCGGGCTTTACAACCAATGGTTCGACGTCGGGGCTAGTAGACCGTGCGAACGTCCCCATGGAAGGCGTAAAGTTCCAAACGGTGGTTGTTTAGTGTTGGCGGTATGCCATGAGGCCCTTCGGCTGGATCTGCCCATTCGTCAGGACGGGTTCGGCATGCAAGCGACCTCATGGGATGCTCCGGCCTGACGGGCCCATTCGCCATAGGCCGGGCCCAATCTGTTGGCCCATTAGGAGCCCGTGCATGCAAATGACACTGTGTACCCATGTAAATGTCCCTTTTATAAGGGCAACCATGTAAATTCCACTGTAAAAACCTAAACCCTAATAGGGGAGCCTGTAATAGTGTTATAAATAGACCCCTAGGGCCATGTAAAGGGGGCCTCGGAAAAAATTCTCAGAGTTATAATTTACTACTTTCCCACACAGTTGAGTAACCACGTCTTTCGATGTATGCAGTTGTCGTTTCGACAACAGCTGGCGCCGACCGTCGGGATCTCCGAGTGAAACCACTGAGAGCGAATGCCACCGAAGAGGGTTGTGAAGGAGAAGGTTGCAAAGCAAAAGGAGAGCACAGCAGGAGAGGAGATGGCCGCTGAAGAGAGAGTAGAGCCTTCGGCACCCATCGCTGAAGCTGGGGGAGCACCATTGGCTTCAGCACCCGCGGCATAACCTCCACCTTCGGCTCCTGCTGTTCCGTTGGGGCAAGTACCAAACACAGTCGACGCGGCGAAGGCAGCTTTGGCGGCAAGAGTGCTCTAAACCAGGGCGGAGATCCTTTCGACAAGCCATCTGCTGGTGCCCCAAGCCGCTTCGTCACAGCCGGCAACAACTTCAACTGCGCTCGCCACTGCGCAAGTCAACCCCAACCCCGAAGCACAAGCCGAAGACGATATGGAGACCATGCGCCAGAACATGACTCGACTCCAAGACATGCTTCGCCAGATGCAAGAGCAGCAACAGGCGTACGAAGCAGCGCGGCAGGCCAAGGTCGCTTCGCCCCCAATCCTCCAGTATTCGGTAGGCTACATTCCACCTCAAGTCTACCCGCAGGTTTCGATTCAGGCCCTTCCACTACAAGCCACACAAGCGCCAGTGTACTTCGCCGGGCAGACTTCGGCCGCGACAGCACACCCGGCCCCTCATGTACAACCGTAGGGTAGGCCGGTTGCTACCCAAGTACACCCCCCACCACCTGGCCGAATGTCACAAGCAATGGCGGAAGGTGCTTCGGCTTTGCAGGCGCAGTTTCAAGCTTTCCTTCAGCAACTCAGCCAACCCCACAACGTTCCAAATACAGCCCTTTCGGCACAACCGGAGGGGAATACAAGTCAAGGTGCACCCAGTTGGCTGCCGTCGAACCAGCCAGGTCCAGGGGCTTCGCCTTGGAGTCAAGGACCGCAGCTCGACTTCAGCAACGCTACTCAAGCACCAATCATTCAACCACAGGCACCGACACCAGGCTTTGGAGCAAATCAGGCGCTGAACCAGATAGCCATGGCTTGGTCTCAGCCCCCGTTCGACCCATCCATGGCGGCATTCCAAGCAACAACATTCGGAGCTGGGCGGCCGAGCACTGTGGCCCAACCTCACGCGCAAGCCATGACTTCGCCCTTCGCCATGCCATATCCGCAGTAGGGAGCTGCAATCAAAGCGGGGGGCGAAAAGGGGCTACCGCTGAGTGGGGGGATAAAGAACAGTCCAATACCACCCCTGTTTAAGTTCCCACCTGTTCCGCGATACTCGGGCGAAACAGACCCAAAAGAGTTTTTGTCCATCTACGAGTCCGCGATCGAAGCCGCTCACGGTGACGAAAACACCAAGGCAAAGGTAATCCATCTCGCTCTAGATGGCATCGCCCGTTCTTGGTACTTCAATTTACCGGCCAATAGCATTTACTCATGGGAGCAATTGCGCGATGTCTTTGTTCTTAACTTTCGAGGCACCTACGAGGAGCCGAAAACGCAGCAACATCTGCTCGGCATTCGTCAGAGGCCTGGCGAATCAATACGGGAGTACATGCGTTGTTTCTCGCAAGCCCGATGCCAAGTCCAAGATATAACCGAAGCGTCTATCATCAATGCCGCTTCGGCCGGGCTGCTCGAAGGCGAACTCACAAGGAAAATTGCAAACAAAGATCCACAGACACTTGAGCACCTGCTTCGCATCATTGATGGGTACACAAGAGGCGAAGAAGATTCCAAGCGACGGCAGGCAATCCAAGCTGAATACGACAAAGCCTCCATCGCCGCTGCCCAGGCCCAAGTACAAGCGCAGATCGCCGAACCCGCCCCTCTCACCATTCGCCAACCTCAGCCGGCGAACCAGGGACAACCGCCAAAGCTAGGCCAAGCTCCCTCGACTTGGAGAAAATTTAGAAATGATCGTGCGGGCAAGGCGGTGATGGCTGTCGAAGAGGTCCAAGCCCTCCGCAAGGAGTTCGACACTCAGCAAGCCGGTAGCCATCAACAGCTTGTTCGCAAGAAGGTCAAGAAGGACCTTTATTGCGCATACCACGGCCGATCCTCACACACCACCGAGCAATGCCGAAACATCCGGCAGCGTGGCAACACTCAAGACCAAAGGCCGCAACAAGGGGCTGCTGTCGAAGCACCTCGTGAAGCTGCTCAAGAACAAGCACCCCTGGTCGAACAGCGCCAAGACATCCAGCGCAGAGTAATCCAAGTAATTACAAGGGCTGATCCACCAGTCCAACAGTCGAAGCGGCAGAAGAAGATGCAGCTGCGAACGGTGTACAACATAACTGCGATAGGTGAAGGAGGTCCGAGGTACTTGAACCAGCAAATATCTTTCGGGCCAGAGGACGCCGAAGGGGTGCTATTCCCACATCAAGACCCTTTGGTGATTTCGGCCGAGGTAGCTGGCTTCGAAGTCCGGTGAATCCTGGTGGACGGGGGAAGTTCGGCCGATGTCATCTTTGCCGAGGCATATGCCAAGATGGGGTTGTCAACACTAGCCCTCACCCAGGCGCCAGCCATGCTTCAAGGTTTCAGTGGCGAAGCAGTTCAAGTCTTGGGCCAAGTACAACTGGTGGTAGCCTTCGGCACAGGTGAAAACAGGCGTGAAGAGCAAATATTGTTCGATGTCGTTGACATCCCATACAACTACAATGCCATCTTTGGCCGTGCAACCTTGAACAAGTTTGAAGCCATCTCCCATCACAACTATCTCAAGCTCAAGATACCGGGCCCAACAGGTGTGATCGTCGCCAAGGTGCTTCAACCCTCGACCACATCGAAGGGCGACATGGCCGCAATTAGCAGGGCAGTACACAATGTAGAGGCCGAACCACATGACCATGCTAAACGCATGCCGAAGCCTGCACCTCATGGCAAGGTGATTAAGATGCAAGTCGACAATGCTGATCCTGCAAAGCTCGTCTTGCTGGGGGGTGATCTAGGCGAAGAGGAAGCTGAAAACATCCTGGAGGTGCTCAAGAAGAACATTGAAATCTTCGCCTGGAGCCCCGACGAAGTGGGAGGTGTTTCGACAGACCTCATCACGCACCATCTGGCGGTCAAGCCGGATGCCAAGCTAAGGAAACAGAAGCTGTGAAAGATGTCCGCTGATCGCTAAGAGGCAGCAAAGGCCGAAGTGCAGAAGCTACTCAAAGCGGGGGTGATCCAAGAGATCGACCACCCCGAGTGGTTGGCGAACCCTGTTTTGGTGAGAAAGTCGAACGGCAAGTGGCACATGTGCGTCGATTTCACAGACCTCAATAAAGTGTGCCCGAAAGACGACTTTCCACTGCCGCGGATCGACTAGCTTGTTGATTCGACAGCCGGCTACGAGCTCATGAGCTTTTTGGATGCATATTCCGGCTATCACCAGATCCACATGAATCCGGCCGACATCCCCAAGATAGCTTTCATCACACCGTTCGGCACTTTCTGCCACCTCAGGATGCCTTTCGGCCTAAGGAATGCTGGAGCAACATTCGCCAGGCTGGTGTACAAGGTCCTTTACAAGCAATTAGGGCGAAATGTGGAGGCCTATGTCAATGACATTGTCGTAAAAAGCCACAAGGCTTTCGACCATGCGTCCGGCTTACAAAAGACCTTCGACAACTTTCGTGCGGCTGGTATGAAACTGAATTCTGAGAAGTGTGTTTTCAGTGATCGCGTGGGCAAGTTGTTGGGTTTTCTTGTTTCTGAAAGGGGCATCGAGGCGAACCCTAAGAAAATCGACGCCATTCGGCAAATGAAGTCCCCGTCGAGCATACACAAAGTACAAAAGCTCGCTGGCCGAATTGCGGCGCTCAGTCGATTTCTCTCAAAAGCAGCCGAAAGAGGTTTGACCTTCTTCAAACGCCTCCGGGGTGCAGGAAAGTTTAGCTGGACACCCAAATGCCAAGTAGCATTCGACGAGCTAAAGCAGTATCTGCAAAGCCCACCCGCCTTGGTCAGCCCAACACCAGGAAGCGAACTGCTGCTCTATTAAGCAGTTTCGCCGGTGGCGGTCAATGCGGCTCTTGTCCAAGAGACAGAGTCAGGTCAGAAACCAGTATACTTCGTCTCTGAAGCTTTGCAAGGGGCGAAGACAAGATACATCGAAATGGAAAAGCTCGCTTACGCCCTAGTGATGGCTTCGCGCAAGCTTAAGCACGACTTTCAGGCTCACAAAGTCACTGTGCCATCGCAGTATCCTTTGGGCGAAGTGCTGCGGGGAAAGGAAATCACGGGCCGACTCAGCAAGTGGGCGGCGGAGTTATCACCCTTCGACCTGCGTTTTGTCGCCCGCACTGCCATCAAGTCCCAAGTCCTAGCTGACTTCGTTGCTGAATGGACACCGACGTCCGCCCCCGACCCCGAGCCTGTCGAACAGCCTTGGGTAATGCACTCCGACAGCTCGTGGTCGCACAAGGGGGCGGATGCCGCGGTAGTACTCACTTCGCCAGGGGGCGTGCCGATTCGGTATGCCGCAAGACTGCAGTTCGATACGACCAACAACACGGCCGAATACGAAGCTGTACTATTGGGCCTAAGAAAGGTGAAAGCACTGGGGGTTCGGTGTTTGCTCATCCGAACAGACTCCAAACTGGTGGCTAGTCATGTTGACAAATCCTTTGAGGCGAAAGAAGAAGGAATGAAGAGATATCTGGAGGCCGTTCGGTCTATGGAAAAGTGCTTTGCTGGCGTAATGGTCGAACACTTACCTAGAGGCCAGAATGAGGAAGCAGATACCCTGGCGAAATCTGCAGCCTATGGAGGCCCGCATTCGCCAGGCATCTTTTTTGAAGTCTTGTACGCACCAAGTGTGACCACAGAAAGACTGGATGTCATGGCAATTGACCAGGCAGAACTGGGTGAAGACCTAGAGGACTGGCGAACACCATTCGTCAAGTACCTCAAGAATGGCTGGCTCCTGAAAGACGAAGCAGAAGCGAAGCGCTTACAGCTCAGAGCTGTAAAATACAAGCTAGTCTCCAGCCAGCTGTATTGTTCCGGGGTGCTCCAACCCTTACTTCGCTTTATTTCTTTCGCCGAAGGAAAGGAAATGGCGAAAGAGATACACTAGGGGCTGTGCGGTGCACATCAGGCCGCAAGGACGGTTGCTTCCAAAGTGTTTCTCTAGGGGGTGTATTGGCCAACTGTGCTAAAAGTTTGTGTCGAGCAAGCCAAGAGGTGTGAAAGCTGTCAGCGGCACGGCCGAAGCCAAACTGCACCTCAGTACGAACTGCAGCCTATCGCACCAATCTGGCCTTTCGCCAGATGGGGGCTAGACATCATTGGCCCATTCCCTGTGGCGCGAAATAGGTACAAGTTCGCAATTGTAGCCATCGAATACTTCTCCCGCTGGATCGAGGCCGAACCACTCGGTGCGATCACTTCGGCAGCCATACAGAAGTTCGTGTGGAAAAACATTGTTTGTCGTTTCGGAGTGCCAAAGGAGTTCATCACTAACAACGGCAAGCAATTTGACTCTGACAAGTTTAGACAAATGTGCGAAGGGCTAAACCTAGAAATCAGGTTCGCTTCGGTCGCGCACCCACAGTCAAATGGGGCAGTTGAACGAACAAATGGCAAATTTCTGGAGGCGCTCAAGAAAAGGCTTGAGGGGGCAGCGAAGGGCAAATGGCTAGACGAAATGTTATCTGTTCTTTGGGCCCTTCGAACGACCCCCACAAGGCCAACCAAGTTCAGCCCGTTCATACTCCTCTACGGCGATGAAGCAATGACCCCAACTGAGCTAGGGGCTAATTCGCCAAGGGTGATGTTCTCGGGAGGCGAAGACGGGCGCGAGGTGTCACTCGAACTCCTTGAAGGGGTAAGAGTCGAAGCATTGGAACACATGCACAAATACACCACAAGCACTTCGGCAACTTATAACAAAAATATTCGACCGACAGAGCTGTTGCCTGGCCATCTCGTCCTAAGAAAGAAGGCGAACCCAGTGGTGGTCGGGAAGCTTGAATCGAAGTGGGAAGGACCATACCTCATCAAGCACAAGTACAGAACAGGCTCCTTTCGCCTAGCGACACTGAAAGGCGAAGAGTTCGACCATTCCTGGAACACTGCTTCCCTTAGGCGTTTCTATGTCTAGAACGGGTGGCACCCAAATCGCCAACTTGTAAAAATGTACATATTGATATGTAAGCCCTTCGGCACAAAAATGAAAAAAAAAAGAGGAAAATGAAAAAAGAAAAAAAAACTGGATGTAGGGTTATTATCCATATTGGAGGCCCGAACGAGTATAAAATCTTTGTGTTTTTTGCCTCTTTACCTGTGTAAATGATAATTCGTGGAAGAACCCCAAGGCAAACGCCTGATCAGCGAAAACGCCAGGGAGGCGAAACGAATCGGCTGAAGCATTGCTCGCCGAACGTTGAAACCACGACAGCTTATTTTGGAAATAACTAACCGAACACTGTTGTACTCGATCAATGTGAACATAGGCGCTTCTTTCAGTGCGGAATACCACATATCAAAAATGGGAGTCGAAAGTTGAAAAGTCAGCATACCTATTTCGCTATTATACGCAAAGAGGCCGACATGTTTCGACCTAACAAAAGCACGAAAGGTGACAGTGCGAAAACATCGAAAAGGAAATAAAACACATCTTTATTTATTTCGGAAAAATAATCAAAGGTTACAGCCATACAACATGCTACAAGCATAGAAAGCAAAGGCTTCACAGCCCAACTCACAAATAAATTACATCTTCGCCCCCGAAGTAATCCCCACTCCCTAAGAAACGACTTGGCGAACACGGTTCACCATCACTAGTAATGTCGTACACTACCCTAAGGGGATAGGGGGTGAAACACAAATTACGCCATAACGGCGGCAAGCGATCGCCTCTTGGCGAATCGACCTCTTAAAGTTTCGCCAAAAGTTTGTACTGTTCTCGAGGCACGAAACACGATGGCGATCATAATCTTCTAGGGTCCGACCCGGATGTGCGCGCATCCACTTGGCAACCTTTATGACTCGGTAGCTGTTGTCGTTTATTAACATCTCGCGGTAAACAGGCCGAAGAGGATGCTTAACCTTCGGCAAACCTTTCACCGCCACGAATTTCTCGTTCTCTTTTCGCCAACCAGTAGTGGGGGGCCGAATGCATGATTTCCGGCCATAAACCTGCTAATAAAGCACCAAAGAACAAGTACAAAAGGAAAAATCCGGGCGAAATCAATACCACTGTCCAACACGATAATAAGGCTGGCGAAACGACGATTTCTTTTTCCATTAACAAGAAGTCATAACAATTACAAGGCGAAAGCGGCTGAGAGCCGAACATTCAAAGAGCCTATATACAGCAGGGCTACTAACGCAAAAAAAAATTAAATAAATCATACGAGGGCGAAGGGCCTCACACCTCAGGGTGGTCTTGGCCTCTATTGTCTTCGCTCACTAGCTCCGCCGACCCAGGGTCCCCTTCGGCATGGACGGCAGCAGCTTCCTTCTTCGCGATCCTCTCAAGATTCTCGCGAAGGCGGGTCTTCGCGCAATCCCGGCCGCCGTCCTCCTAGAAACCCTTTCGGAACACCGTTAAGGCCACCCCGGAGCATTGCGAGTTCGAAGGCCATTCTTCCGTCACATAGCGGGGAAAATCCCTGATATGCTCGCAACCGTGCGTATGTAGTAGGCTAAGGACGAAGCCCGCCGAAACACGAGCACAGCAATCCCCGTAAGCGCCGGCCACTTCGACAACTGAGCCGGCCGCCTCTTGCGTCCACTTGGAAAAGTCGAAAGCCGTCCCATCATCTCCTAGGGTGTCCTCCGCGCAAGCACCAAGGTCATTCAGGGCCAGCCTGAGCGTGGAACAGGCCTGCTTGGCAGATTCCATCGCCAGCCCTAAAGTCGAAGCAGCGGCTTCGGACGAAACGAGGCGGGTCTCAAGAGACTTGATCCTCTCTTCGGCCGCAGCAAGCTGGCGATCATGCTCGGTGCCCCGCCTGTTCGACGCTTCCAGATCGGCACGAAGGGACCTGTTCTCCGTATTCGCCCTCCTCAAGGTGTCAGCCACGACGCACCTTTCGTCCTTCTTGTGGCGAAGGTCGTCCTTGGCCTTCCGCAACCGAAGCCGGTAACCATCCAGCCTTTCCAGGGCAGACTTCTTCGCACTCAGATGCGCGGCAAGGCCCTGGAAAGGGGAGTTTGGAATAATTACGCCATGATATAAGCGAAAAGAGAAAATTTCGCGCAAAGAAAAAAAAGCATACCCGAACAAACAAGCTCTCCACGGCGGCACAGCTCTCGCCGAACTCGTTCATCTCGGTGAAGAGACCAAGGCCTTCCGTGGGCGCGATAACTTGGCACACCCCATCCACAAAAGGGGTGATCTCTGGCCGAGTGGCAAAATCGGCGGGAACGAAGTGCGGGGCAGTAAGTGTCACGTCTGACACAGTCGCTTCGACCGTCGGAGCTTTTCCTTCTCACCGGCGAGCTGGCAAAGGAACCACCTCAACCCGTTCGTCTTGAGGGTTGTTCGCCCCGATCGCTAGAGCCGAAGCACTCCCACCAGTCGCCGCTTCGGCGTCGCTAGAAGGCGGAGGAGATGCACGCCCCCCACGAGGACCGCGCTGGAGAACCGGCGAAGTCGGTGTCCCGTCGGACCGCTCACTGTCCGAAAAGGCACGACCAATCTAGACGACCTTCCCGTTCTTCTTCCCTCTAGCGACTGATACCGGCTTCGCCGCAGTGCTAGAGATCGCCAGAAGAGTGTTCGCCACAGCAACGTCTTGCGGGTGAACGGGTGAAACGCGGGAGCCCGCCCCAGATTTCGCCGGGGGCGGACTAGGGGTATAGCCACGGGGGCCATCGTCCTCAGACTCGGCCTCCCCGTCGTCTTCCTCCTCCTCTTCACCACTTTCGGCTGTGTCCTTCGTGGAGCGACGAGATCGCACTTGCCCGCCCTTCGCGACCGCCCGTTTACGCTTTCTCGATGTTCCGACGTCGTCAATAGCTTTGGTGGGGATCGATCGACCGGGTAGTTCGCCAAAGTGAACTCGGTTTGCCTGGCCGTCAAGCTGACGCGAAAGCAGGCGGGCAAACTCGGCCGAAGTAAGGCCCCCAACCATCTTCGACGCCTCGGTTTCAGCGTCTCCAAGTGTGCAAACTAAAAAAAAAAGCGGAATGAGTCGAAAGATGTCCACATACATACAAAGGATGCCGATAAACACAAGGAACTTACGGTGGACTCCCGGAGGAAAAGCGAGGCGGGGAAGTCCGAGCACCTTTTCGTCCTCACTAACCGACACTCCCATTCGCGAGCAAGGGGAGAAATCCGAAGCAAGCAAAACTCCTCGCAAAGGTCACGGGTACTTAGCCACCGTGCGACCTTGCGAAGGAGGATAAGCCGAGACTCAAGAACATCGTCGACCTCCACGTTCGGCTTAGCAGTGATCGAAACGGCAGCGCGTTCGAACCTAGGCCAGTTCGCCCTGCTATCTTCGGCGGAATATGGGTTATTTATGTAAAGCCACTTTTGCATCCAATTTCGCTCCCATTTCGCCATCGAGGAAGGCACCGGCCAGGTGTCCGAGCGCTCAGGGCGGAGTATGAAATTCACGCACCCAAACACCGTCCTCTTTGGACCGACCGATGTGCTCACGTCCTTCGTCGTCGCGCATGCCATAAACAGAACGGCGAAAAGCTCAACAGTGGGATCGAACCCACACGCTCGGCACATCCATGCAAAAACAGCTAAGTTCGGGAACGCTGATGGGCTGAGCTGGTAAAGCTTGACCTCGTACATTTCCAACACGGATGGCAGAAAGTCATTGCAAGGGAGGCGAAGTCTGGCAGCAAAGAAGGCGGCGAAGACAATAGTCTGGTTGTCACCGGGCAAAGGGACGACAGCTTCGCCCCCGCAGGTCACCTGGCCCTCCGCGAGAACGCCAGAAAGGACAAGCTCGCCCAAGGTGGCCTCCTTGACAAGTGATTTGCCAAGGAAGCACGACCACCCTTCGCCAAGGCTGCCAGGGTCTTCGCCAGTCGATCCAGCCTTTGTAGGCTTGCGAGGAGCCATCGAGTCCGTGGCGAAAGGAAGGGAGTGGTCGAAAGGTGCAAGAGCGCACAAAAGCGAAGGTGTCGAACCCTAAGGGTGCGAGCGCGTAGCAGCGGTGAAAGTAAATGGTGAGGGGAGAAAAGCGGTAACCCGGGGCGAGGTTATATAACCCCGTCCCACGACGTTTCGACTTCCGCCCAATCAGGACGCGACACGTGTCCAGGGGCAAACGAAATGGTAAATTCCCATCGGCCTAGGCCGCACAGTACAGACCGAAATCCAAGAGGGACATACAGGCCCACAAAGGGCCCCTTACTGTCGCACTTCGGGCCAAAAATCAAAGCAGTGCAGTTTCGCCCTTTCTGAAAGGGCGAATGCCAAAGTTTACTAACAAAACCATGAAAACACCAAGTGTCCACCTTCTTCCTGAAGGACTCAGAGAAGAGGTTTCGGTAGGAACGTCAGCCGAAAGGGGGTGCCTCATACCATACCACATAGTTTGCACGGTCTCGGCCGAAGCTCCTTACTCACCCTTGCCCGTGAGGGGCTTGTTGACGGTATGCCATGAAGCCCTTCGGCTGGACCTGCCGAAACCCAAGGACCAGCGAGGATCCAAGCCAAAGACATTAGAGCCAATGGGGCAAAGCCCTATGGCGAAGGCTATGGGCGAAGATGCTGCAGGCTGACAAGCCGCGTCGGGTCCATGCGAAGCAAAAGCATCTTGGGCGAACGGCATACGGCGAAGGGTGCATGGCGAAGGCGCAAGGCCTTCGTCAAGACGGGTTCGGCATGCAAGAGACCTCATGGGTTGCTCCGGCCTGACGGGCCCATTCGGCATAGGCCGGGCCCAATCTGTTGGCCCATTAGGAGCCCGTGCATGCAAATGACACTGTGTACTCATGTAAATGTCCCTTTTATAAGGGCAACCATGTAAATTCCTCTATAAAAACCTAAACCCTAATAGGGGAGCCTGTAATAGGGTTATAAATAGACCCCTAGGGCCATGTAAAAGGGGCCCCGGAAAAAATTCTCAGAGTTATAATTTACTACTTTCCAACACATTTGAGTAACCACGTCTTTCGACGTATGCAGTTGTCCTTTCGACAACATTTAGTGACTAAGGGGTATTTCGAGAATAAAAGGAAATATTTGAAAGGTAAATATAAGTTTAAATTGGAAATTCAAATATAAGATTAAATTAAATATTTATTCAAATGGTATTTGAATAAATTAAGGAAATTCAAATAAAATCTTAAAATAGCAAATTTGGTATCAAAATGTAAATTTTGAATTTAGATGAATTTAGGTCCAAGTTTCACTGGAATCGGATTTATGGTTTAGGAGATATGGGCTTCTAAAAATTGGATTTTGAATTAAATGGAGAAATTATAAAAAGTTACTACGCGGGGGCCCACCTGTCAGGAATCTCTTTCTTTTTCTTTTTCTCTTCTTTTCTCTTTCTCTTTCCTTCTTTCCGTCTTCTTCCTCCAGCCGATAGAAGGGAGAGGAGGAGGCGGTTGAGGCGGCGGCGCTCCAGTGTACGGGGGACAGCGACGCCGGCAGCGAGAGGTGTTCCCGGATGTGGCGCACCTAGATACGGCGGTGGTAGGTCGAGGGAGTGAGGGATATGGCCGGAACGGCGAGTGCAAGGCCGTGAACCGGGAGGAGCGAGAGAGAGAGCTCCGGTGAGGTTTAATTTAGAGGTGGAGAAAGAGGGAAAAGGGGAAAAATGGATTCACCTCACCGAGGCAAGTGCTATGGCCCAAGGATTTGGTTAGAGAATCTCTAGTGAGGGAGATCGGCCGACGACCGGTGACGGCTCGACATGGATAGAGAGAGAGGAAGAGCTTGAAGAGCTCGGCTTGGTGAGGGATGGCAAGTCTTACCCTCTATTTATAGGTGTCGAACGTCGGTTACAAAGGTCGGTTTGGAGAAAGATGGTGAGGGGAATACGGCAACGACGGCGTGGACAGAGGATCGACGGCGCCGGCTTTCTTCTCTCATTGGTCGGCAATGGCGGCGCGCACACGCGTCGGCTGCCAGGGAGTTGGGCGGCGGGGAAGGAGGAACACGGCACGACGTCGACTTTCCGTGGCCAGCAAGTCGATGGTGTAGACTGTGGGCGGCGGCGGCGCAAATCACGGCGATGGCGGCGGTGGCGTGTGCGCATGCCGCCCACGCCCACAGGAGGGAGGAGCCGGCTTGCCAGTGGCTTGCTGGGCCGGCTTGGGCCGTGGGAGTGAGAGGAAGAAAAGAGGGTTTCGGCCCAAACTCAGATAAATGCTTTTCTAATTTTGAAGGGGATTTAGATAATGGAATTGAATAGGATTTGAATGGTTTGGTTTGAATGGGATAGGGAATTTTGAAAGGAAATTATATTTGGATATAATTTCTAAAAGAGAAAGAGATATTTCTTAAATATTTGAGTGCAATAATGTGGTCTAAATATTAAAGCACTCAAATGGGAGGGAATTAATATAATTCTTCAAGATATTTTTGGGAATGTGGTAGGAAAATAGGTGGAGACAAAAGAAGAGATTTGAGCCCTAAAATATATGACATGGGTTTTCAAGGAATTGTTTGAGGCTAAAAGGAAATTTAGATGACAAGGATAAAATCTATTTTCTTAGCATAAGAGCAATTATTCACAATATTTGTAATAATATTATTTTTGTGCCGAGAAGGGGATCAAGCCATAGAAATTAAATTTGCGGCTAGTTCACAAGGAAGGGTTACGAATAGGTTTGGAATCAAAGGATAGGTTTAAGATCAAAGGATGAGTTAACAATTAATTCCAATGGAATCGGAATTTCGGTGATTTAGGTTTCAAGGGTAATATGGGAAGGTTTCTTGGACCATAATTCATAAAAGGGTTTTTAATTAAATTAAAATAAAGGAATTTTGTAAAAGAAGGTTTAAGGTGCAAAATCAAATCAAAGAAAATACCTTGTTTTAATAAGATAAATTTTAGAATAAAAACCACGAAAGATTTTAAATAGCAAAGAGAGATTCTACGCAAGTTAATATTTGGAGGTCTCTCTAATTATATTTTCCTAGGTTTAAAAGGTTAATAAGAATATAAGAATCAACATGATGCAAGATTAGAAAATTGTTAATTTTCAGGATGTTACAAAAATACATCTCGAGTTGGCAAAGGGTAAGAATTGCTCCTTCTTGGAGCTTGTCTAGCGTGCTAGGATAGATTACCTTCTGATACACAACATTGAAGAATGAGCACAACTTTATGATTGGGTCTCGAACCTTATCTAGTAGGATGCCTCTAATCGCAACAGGAAGCAATTGTGTCATCAGCACGTGGCAATCATGTGACTTCATGCCAACTATTTTCTTCTCTTTCATATTGACAAGTCTTTTAATGTTCGCAGAGTAACCAGAGCGGACTCAGACACTCTGCAGGCATTCCAACAGGCTTATTTTCTCTGCAGCACTAAGGGTGTAGCATGCAGGAGGTAGGTATTGGCGGCCATTGTGATGTTCTTGAGGATGGAGCTCGGGCCTGATGTTCATGTCTACGAGGTCTCTTCGTGTGTTCAACGTATCCTTTGTCTTGCCAGGTATGTTTAGCAGGATTCCCATCAAAGTCTCGCACACATTCTTCTCAACGTGCATCATGTCGATTGTATGGCGGACATCCAAATCTTTCCAATATGGTAGTCCCCAAAAGATAGATTTCTTCTTCCAAAAAGGTTTCTCACCACCCTTACTTGCTGCGCTTGTACTGCTAGGCCCCTTACCAAATATACATTCAATATCTTTCACCTCATTGAAAATGTCTCTGCCGTCACGTTGTGTTGGAGCTGTACCCTCCTCCACAGTGCCATCGAAATCTCTTGTATTGCTACGATAGTGGTGACCGGCTGGAAGAAACCTCCGATGCCGCATGTACACGGTCTTTTTGGAGTACCTTAGCCACCTACTCGTTGTTTCCAGCATACATTGCAGACATGCACAACCACCTTTCACTGTTTGCCCGGATGTGTTTCTAGCACATGGGTAATCTTGGATGGTAACGAACAGCATTGCCCTGAAGGTGAAGTACTCTCTTTTGTATGCATCCCACATTTGCGCACTCCGGTTCCATAGAAACTTAAGATCATCCACTAATGGCCTGAAGTAGACATCAATATCGTTGCCAGGTTGCCTGGGCCCTTGGATTAGAAGTGGCATCATTATATACTTGCGCTTCATGCACAACCATGAAGGAAGGTTGTAGATAACAAGTGCCACTGGCCACGTGCTGTGCTGACTGCTCATGTCACCGAACGGGTTCATCCCATCTGTGCTCCAAACCTTATATTCCTAGTCTCCTGCGCAAAATGCTTTTTGTATTTTCTATCTATCTTTCTCCATTGAGATCCGTCGGCAGGGTGTCTTATCATCCCATCCTTGTTACGCTCTTTGTGGTGCCAACGCATCATCTTTGCATGCTTCTTATTTGCAAACATGCGTTCAATCCGAGGGATTATTGCAACCTTAACGGGCACTTTCCTTTTCTTTAGGTCGGGGCCACCACTGTCATCATTAGCATCATCATCGTTATCTCCACCCTTATACCGCGGTGTTTTGCAAACTGGACACATCCAAATCTGCATAGTCATCTCGATATAAGACACAATCATTTCGACATGAATGATTTTTTTGCACTTCCAGTCCGAGCGGGCAGACAACCTTCTTCGCTCTGTATGTTGTTTCTGGCAATACATGACCCGCTGGAAGGAGGTCTCCGATCAACTGCAGAAGCTCTGTGAAGCTCTTGTCACTCCATCCGTTGGTTGATTTCAACTGCAGCAACGAGAAGACGACATGTAACTTGGAGTGCTCCTCTTTGCATCCTGGATAAAGCGGAGTTTTTGAGTCCTGCACCATGGACTTGAACATCTCATATTGCCTTTCATCACTGTAGATTGTCTCTCCATCACGCAACATCTGATCCAAACCATCTGATTCTTCACTGTCATATCCACCTTCGTCGACAGGCAACTCCGCATTCTCTCCGTCCATTCCATCACCATGATTATGCACATTGTCATTCTCATCTACACCATGATTGTCCTGACATGCATAATTACGCATAAAACCCCTTGTTAGGAGATGCTCGTGAACTTGATTTGTAGGAAACTATCTCTCATTTATGCAATCAGCGCATGGACAAAGCAAGTGTTCTGTCATGCTCAATGATCTAGAAATTGTTGCCCCGAGCATGAAGTTGGTTACTCTCCTGGCATATTCCAACGTACCGCGCTTTGCAACATTCATCTCTCCTTCATCCATTGGCCCTATGAAAATTCCAAAATTAACCGCTAACATTCATATATCAATTAAATCCATAGATCAATCAAGCATCATTAGAACTAAGCTTTTATATCTCAAATGCTTGATGATTTAATACCCTAGACATTACTCAAATTGAAAATTAACATTCTCTACATCTATTCAATTAATACTAATATGTAAGTTACTCAAGGATAAGGTTGAGTTCAGGAGTGAGGGTTCCTAACACGCAAAACGGACCAGAAAATATGCACCGTTTAGTACTTTGGAATGCATGTGCATGTGGAAAACGAGAGATACTTTTGAAATTTTTGGGCAAAACCTCCCCCTTCTTTTGGATGAGCAAGAAGAAGACCGCAAATCGTGAGCTAGTGTGGTGGGGAAGAAAACAATCTAAGTCATCATGCTTTCTCAAATCAACATCTCAAAACAAATAGATGCAAAAATATATAGCTAGCACTACCATCTACATTATAAATCTCTTAATATTTTTGAGGAAAAAAATACATCAAGAATCACACAAATAAAGAAAAATTACGTAGAGAATCAAGATAAACTAACCATTAAGCATGCAAAGACATAGATCTCTTGATGCTTTTGAAATTTTTGGGCAAAACCTCCCCCCCCCCCTCCCCCTCTTTTTGGATGAGCAGGAAGAAGACCTCAAATCGTGAGCTAGTGTGGGCGAGGGGGGGGTATATATAGGCTGCAGGCTAATAGGTGCCGGTTCTTGTTAAAAACCGGTACCTATATTAAAAAATTGACACCTATACTTTGCATCATAACTGGCACCTATAATCCTCCCTGACCAATATGATGCAAACCAGCACCTATAGGTGTTATTTGTGCCGGTTTTTGAAGCCTTATTGGTGTCGTTTTACTAAATAACCGGCACCTTTTATATAGGTGCCGGTTTTTTTCATGGCCGCCACCTATTAAATTTTTGGACCGTTGGCGGGAGGATTTTTAATGCCGGTTTTAGATAAAAACCGGCACCAATATCCCTCCCAACTAAAACCGACCTCAATTAACCATTATATGTGCCGGTTTTTCGGTCTAATGGTGGGAAGCGTCTTATAGGTGCCGGTTTTTAGCTAACCGGCACCTTTGTGGCCGACACTATGGGTGTTTTTGTAGTAGTGTGTGATGGTGGTGGTGGACCTCGACAGCGGAGGACCGTCACGGATGCTGGACGTGAGAGCCGCCGCTGCCGCCATCGTCGTCGTCATGCCTGCGTACTCCAGCCCGAGGCCTGCGTTTTTCTGTTGGTTGGCAGCACGCCACTGTGCACAGGATTCTGATTTCTAAGCTACCTCTGCCTAGCCTCTTGTACGAAAGTTAAAGAGAAGTGATGGTATCCAACTCCAATTGCTAGGAGTTAACAGGAAGAAGCAGAG
This sequence comes from Oryza glaberrima, assembly GCF_000147395.1. Taxonomy (NCBI): domain Eukaryota; kingdom Viridiplantae; phylum Streptophyta; class Magnoliopsida; order Poales; family Poaceae; genus Oryza; species Oryza glaberrima. The sequence continues at coordinate 15,230,752 of NC_068335.1, read as the reverse complement.
TTTGATCTGATTCGGGATTGACGGCTGCTTCCCCGGTTCCTCAACGGTAAGTAGTCAGAAATTAACCCGATGTACGCCGTCCCGTGCAGCTGCTCAGCCTGCTTCCCCGGTTCTTCTTGTAGGGCTCCAGCCTGCAGCGGCGTCAGTTGCACATCCACACTATCATCGTGCATGGGAAACACTTTTAAACCCTCAAGAGAATTGTTTCCTCTCATTGTGTATATGAATAATTTTGAAAAAAAAATAATATTCATACAACACATATACCACTCCACAAAATCTCTAGTAAGACTCCATTTACACATTTAGATATAAAGAAAGACAAATTCAACAGATGAATACTAGCTAGCGATTCTATTTATACGTACTTTAATTCAATTTTTTTCTTAATGTGTAGAACAAATTTAAACTTAATAAAGTGTTAGATGTCACTGTACTCCACATTATCATTTGTTTTTAGAAAAAATATAACTGTTTGCATCAAGTTTGCTAGAAAAAGATACACAAGTGAATATCCCCTCAAGGAATTAAAATTTATTTCCGTACATTCGTGATGCTTGTAGAAACCACTTCCTAGAAAAGTTTTAACTTACTGTGCTTATACAAACAGGGCCGGCCCTGACGGGGCTGAGCAATGCAGCCGTACTGGCCCCCCAACTCGGGAAAAATATGTAGTGCAAACCACATATGTAGTGGAAACTACCGTTGGATCGAGAAATGGATGTCCAAGATTCGTCCACATCACCATGAGTTAAAATTTAACTCGCGGATTCACTCATGAGTTAAATTTTAACTCATGATGATGTGGACGAATCTGGGACGTCCATTTCTCGATCCAACGGTAGTTTTTAAGTTTCCACTACTTATGTGGTTTGCGCTATATATTTTTCCTATCAACTCGTAGGGGCTCCCACCTACCCCCCATGCCATAGTAGCAAATAGCGATGTCGATGCCACGTCATTCCTAATTGGCTGATTCCACAACGCGATCGGTGAGATTACTGCCATGACAAGTAGGCGAGAAGAGGCAAGTAGCGATTGCATCTGCAATCAATTGTCGACGCTTGCCCCCAACCAGTATCGTTCCCCGCCCAGCCGCTTTGTTCAAATGGCTGCCGGATCTGCAAGACACGTTGACTACTTGCCAATCTGCTCATCTACTTGCGAAATACCCCCCCCCCCCCAAAAAAAAAATTTTAAAGGTAAATTTTACTACAGGACATCACGAGTTCGTGACCGCACGAAGTCACTTTTGTGGAAACACACTATGAAAGTATGGTTATTTGTCGGGGGACAACGCACCCGTTAAATTAATATTTTTGTGCTGACTAGACGATACTGCCCTCACTTTTTTATATGGCTGGACCAAATTGGCCCTTCTTTCCCTTTCTCTTCCTATCTTCTTCCTTATCTCTTTCTCTCTCTCTCGATGGGCTGAGTGCGGCTCGATGAACACAGCAACGGCGTGGCTTGTGGTGGCCGTGCAACGCTATGCAGGCGGCCGGTGACGCGGCACAGGGTGGCACGCGGCGCGGTAGCGCACTCGTGCAGGAGCGGCGACCGGAGCAAAGGCGGAGCAGCGGCCACGCGAAAACGGAGCAGTGCCCGGCGCGATGGTGGCACGGCTGCATAGCACGCGGCTCCGTCTCCACCTATGACCTCTGAACCCCATGCCCTCATGTCTGGCTCTTCTTCGCCCTGCTCCCCAACCCCACGGCATCGCGGTGGACCCACACCTCCAATCGCGTCGGCGCTGACCACCACCTCCGTGCGGCGCTGCTCGCCTCTTTCCCGCTATCTCCGCCTTGATTCGTCTCCTTCCCTGCGGACCTCGTCGACACCGGCTTCGCCACTGATGGCCTCTCCTATAACCGTGCCATCAGCTGGCTCTTCCCCCATGGACCTCGCTGCCAGGTGCCCCTTTCGCCTCTGCCGACCTCGTCGGGGATGGAGGGCCTCATCGACTCCCGTCGGCATGTTTCCTGCGACACCTCGCTGGCATGCTCGGGCCCCCCACCCATCTGCTCCCCTGCCAGCCGAGGACGCGCGGGTTAGTGAGCAGATGCTACCCGCGCACCTTGCCGCCGCCTCCCACGGCTGGCTGCAGTCAAGCTTTGCCTCCTGCGAGCAGAGGAAGAAGGTGAAAACAATGGTAGAGGCTTACATGCGAGCCCATGTGCTTGATAAAGAGATAGAGGTAGAGAGATGGCAAATCTGACATGTGGGTCCAAGGACATTTTAGAACATTCACTCGATTTCTCTCTCCTTTTTAACCAGAAATTATTATTTTAATGGGCACGATGTCCACCAGCAAATATCAAATTTTGAGAGTATATTCCCCTAAAAGTCACTTCGCGCGGTGTTCTACAGCTAAAAGATATCCTGTAGCAAAATTTCCCCTATTTTAAAATGTATGACGCTATTGACTCTTTTTATAACATTTAACCATTCATCTTATTAAAATAATTGGTATAAATATCATTTATTTTGTTATGACTTGTTTTATTATCAAATAAAATACAATCTTAACTTGTACTTTTACATATTTATATTAAAATTTTAAATAAGACGAATAATTAAATACTGTGCGAAAAGTAGAGTGCGTCATACATTTTGAAAATAATGTAGTAGGAGGTAAGCAGCAGCAACAGTTCCCACATATAAATATTCGAATTAGAAAAAAAACAAACTTATTGTCCGTAAACTTTCCATTAGTCATTTGGGGACAGGGACAAACTTTCTATTCTATTAGTAAATGGAGTGTGGACGAGCCCTTTTCGGACACGTTTGTTGGATTAGTAGAGAATCAAACGAATCGAAGTACTAGACCAATCCGAGTATTAAGCTGCAAATAAAAAATCTCCCGGAATCCTTTCTTTCTCTTCTTCACGAATTTATAAGCAAGCAATTGGAGAGTAAGATATAACGATCTCTCCGTGTCTTAGCTGAATAGGCCAGCTTCTTTTTTCTATAAGAACACATGTGTTCAATTAGATTCTTGTAGTGTCAAATCTTCTACGCACAACGGCCATAAATTAAATAGGCGACGAGTACGTGTCCCACGGAAGGTATGTCGATGGCGACCACCGCACCCAACGTCGTCGACGGCGACTGCGGCGGCACCCCGCCGTCACGGTCAGCCTCCACCATCATCGCTGCGCGAACCCTCCATGTGCTCACTATTGATGGCTACTCCGACACCTTGAAATCCAACGTCGACCCTAGCCAGCACTTGCTCCATTCCTCACCGTTCAGCGCCGGAGGACACACCTGGTGCATCCACTACTGCCCAATCGGGTCCACCGAGGAAAGCAAGGACTTCATCTCCATCTACCTTGTTCTCGAGGACACCACCGCCGACGTAGTATCAGCACATGTTACGTTCAGCTTGCTCGACCAACAGGGGAACCCGGTGCCATCTCACACCCTCACAACCCCACTGCTTAAATTCTCTCTTCAAGGCACTCTACCTAAGGGCCTGGGGTATAACAGCTTCATTAGAAGAGACGACTTAGAGCGATCGGGACATCTCAAGGACGATTGCTTTGCCATCGGGGTCCATGTGGTCGTCACCAAGGAAGCAATACCGTCGTCCATCACCGTGCCACCATCGGACATGCACCTGCATTATGGCGATCTTCTCTCAAGCGAAGAACGGTACGCCACCGATGTTGAGTTCCTAGTTGGCGGCGAGACCTTCGCCGCGCATCGATTGGTGCTCGCAGCACGATCGCCTGTCTTCATGGTGGAGCTTTTTGGGCCGATGAAGGAGAGTACTACTGTAAACAAGATACAAATATTTGATATGGAGGCGCAAGTGTTTAGGGTTTTACTTAAGTTTATCTACATAGACATGTTGCCGGAGATGGATCAAGAAGATGAGGCCGCAATGGCTCAACATCTACTTGTTGCAGCGGACAAGTATGGCCTGCATAGGCTGAAGATGATCTGCGTAGAAATATTGAGTAACCACATTGATGCCAACTCCGTGGCAACCATCTTGGTGCTAGCTGATAAGCACCATTGCTATGGTCTCAGGGAGGCATGCATTGACTTCCTTAACTCCTCAGCAATATTGTCTGCGATTGTAAATACAAGTGACTTTCAGTATTTGATTCAAAGCTGCCCTGATATTTTGGAGGACATAAGTTTCAACATTGTTGCTCGTCAATTGGAGAGAGCAATTTTCCTATCAGAAAACCAAGAAGGCCAAATCAACAGCGTAGAAATTGGAATTCGGTCATGACAAATTGACAAATTGAGGTATCCAGATGTACTTTAGCTGAAGATTTTGAATATTATATGTTCCAATCAGTTTTTGTCGCTCGTACTCACGAGCTAGCTGCATGTGCTTCGTAAACTTAATTATATATTATATATCAACTTTTAAGTCCTGCATCGTACATATATGTATACTCCTCTGAAAATAAAGTAGTGGTGAATCTGCCACCATTCTCACCACCAACTCTTTACCCTTTTGAAGTGAAGAAATGACATGTGGGGCTAAGAGAACCACATGTCAACTACCCCCCCCCCCCCCCTCCCACCATATCTATTTTTTGTGATAAAAAATGATATTGTGAGATCATAGGACACAAATATTAATTACAAATATATATAGAATTTGAGAGAAAATGTATATAGAAAATCATGATAATAGCAGGTTAATAATCATTTTCATCAATTAAAATCTCGTTGTAACGCACGGTCAACATGCTAGTATATATGACATGTACTTCGAGTGGTGATGACATGCAAGGCAGCAAGAGGCAAGGAGACTTATATACCATCAACAGGAGTATTCGTGCTACATTTCAAAATTAAGATTTGTGTAGGGAAAATGTACAAATTACCCTCTCCCCGAACTATCGCGGTTGACTGAATTACCCCATAAACCCGAAAACCAGACATCGCTCACCCTAAACTTTTAGTACAAGATGAATTACCCCCCCCTCTACCCAATCCAGAGCGGTTTTGTCCTACATGGCGTACGCATGGCAATCCAGTCAGCATTTTCCATTTTAAAACATGGTGGGGCCCACCTGTCATATATACTCTCTATCTCTCTCTCCGCTTCCCCTCTTCACCCCTCTCTGTCTCTTCCTCTCTCTCAGCACACACTCTCTCTCTCGTCTCTGTCGTTGAGCAACGGGCGGCGGAGCGGGACACAAAGACGGGAGTGGTCACGGAGGCGACGACGGCGCAGGACGCGGAGGTGGCGGCAGGGAAGGACGCGGGACAACCCGGTCCTCCTTCTTCTCCTTCCCTGCAAAGGGCGATCAATGAAGGGCATTCGGGGCGGGCGGTTGGCGACAGTGCGGGGGTAGGTGGTGTGCGGGGTCAGTGACGGCGAGCTTCATCGCGACGCCGTGGTTGTGGCGTAGGAGGAGGAGCCTATCTTGGCAGTCCAGGAGCTCCCACTAGGCGAAGGCCTAGCAGACACCGAGGAGGAACGAGGCCGGACTCCGGAGGCGGAGGCGGAGGCGGAGACGGAGGCGGTGGAGAGGAAGACTAGCGGCTTCAAGCCCGGGACGACGAAGAGGAAGCCAAGGAGGTGCGGGGGCAACATGTGGTGGCGAGCGCGGAAGCGGCGGAGGAAACCGGCATCGCGGGCTGCACGGAGGAAGGACCTTCCCACGAGCGTGGCGCGCACTAGTGAGGTGGGGGAAGAGAGGCAGAGGAGGATCTCGCGGAGGAGGTCGTCGCCGAGCACTGCGACGCCGCTCGTCGCCGTCCCTCGTGCGCCGACTGCCCACGCTGCCACCCACCGCCTGCCCTCTCACGCCGGCTGCCGGCGTTGTTCGACTCGCACCCGCGTGGCCACGCCTGACGAGTGACGATGCTAGAGAGAGAGGAAGCAGGGAAGAGGAAAAGGAGGAGGTGAGAGTATGACAAGTGGGCCCCACCATGTTTAAAAAAAAGAAAATGCTAACTGATCTGCCACGCGTATGATACGTAGAATAAAACCGCTCTGGATTGGGTCGGGGGGGGCAATTCATTCGGTATTGAAAGTTCAGAGTGAGTCATGTCTGGTTTTCGGGTTCAGTGGGGAATTCAGCCGACCGTGATAGTTCGGGGGGCAATTCGTACTTTTTCCATTGTGTAAAAATCTTCTTAACCGGTATAGCTTGGATAACTTTTTCTAAGCTATCTATTGGCTTTATACTATATATATACTATACAGTCCATTCTATAAGCAATTATCTACGATTCGGTTTATCGTCCAAAAGAAAACGTAGATTTAGTTTTTTAAAAAAAACAGATAAGTTTACATTAAAAGTAAGGTGCTTTTTTTCCTAATAGAATGTTTAGGGGCTCTTTTTTTAATATTTTTTTAGAAAAAAAACTGTTTACTGGTTCACATTGACATAATTTGGATATTTATCTAAACCCTGCTTCCCTACAATTTGTGAGACCCATAATATTCTTTTAAGAAAAACATAGTCAGCATCAAGTTTAATATAACTTTTAACCAATTATATATTGCTACTTTAGAGGGTTATATGTGCATGATGTGAAGAAATTGATAACATCACTCAATGTGATAGAGTAAAGGGTATTAGCATATTAGCACTTAAAAATGAGGCAATGATGCAATGCTTATGGTAAGTTCTAATTTTGATGAAAAGGAAGAACAAAATTTTCTAAGACTTCATAAGATTTTCTCTTAGTTCCAGTTGTTGTACAGACAGAGATGGAAGGCGAAGGAGAGGGAAGCTAGAAAGAGAGGAAAGGAACTGTGACATGTGAAGCCCATTTTTTTTACTCCCTCCTTCTCAAAATATAATAACTTGTTTATAGTTTAAATTTTGTCCTAAATATACCAACCTGTACTTATAAAATCTGACTTTTACTACTAAAACTACCCATACCACCCCTACTACCTCTTCACTTTAATATATAGCTTAACCAGTTCTGCCTATACCTCACTTGTTCCGAGGCAACCAAGTCTTTTATCCCTGTTCTCTACTCCTGCCAAAGGCTAAAACTTTCTATATTTTAGGGTAGAGGGGTATTATTTTCTAACTGAATTGTCACGTGTACGCTAAGTAGGATAAAAATCGTTTCAGGTTGTTTTAGGGAAGTTATTCATCCGGTTTGAAAAATTTGATGTGTAGAATATCCTGTTAAACATGGTGGCGCCAGCCACTATGGCACCACGCCCGTGCCACCGTGGCACTAGGACTGTTGTGGCAGTGCTGACTGGGCAGAAAGGGGGCGCCAGCCACCCTGATGCCGCCCCTCATATGACGGCGCCAGCATGGCTGGCGCGCCCCTCCTCTGTGGGCCGCGCCCTTAAACCCCGTGGGTGGCCCCACCACCTTTCTCCTCCCCACTCCCATTTTCGCCCAAGACCCAGCCCGAGCAGCGAGCTGCTGTTCTTCTCCCTATCTCCCCCTAACCTCTCCACCTCAAATCCACTCAATTTGAACTCGTTTTTCGCGGGATTTTTTGTGGAAATCGAAGAGAAAGGTAGACTCCTCCATTCCCCCCCCCCCCCCTCTTTTTTTCGTTTTTATTAGTTGAATTTGTAGATCGGAGGGTAATCTAGAACCCCTTTTTTGCCCAAATTTGTGATTTTTAGCATTTGTTCTTGGAATTAGCTTGTTGTAGTGCTACATGTTTGCAATGTACTCATTGGTGTCACGATTTTTTGAACCATATATGTGGTAATGTTAATTTTTGGATGGTTTGGTCGGATGGATGGATGAAAAATTAGGGTTGAGGCATGAAAGTAATTTTAATTTGATGGACTACGTTTAGGAAGGAAAATTTAATTTTTGTTGCAAAGTTACATTTGGTTTTTGGTGTATATGGATAGACTTATTCGTATTTACTACGGTGGTAGAGTGGTGGAACCTTACGTTGGTGCACATGTTGAGTTTGAGGATATGTCATTGAAGACCATTTTGTTTTCCACCCACCCAACTCTAGATGAACTAAGGTCATGAGTGAAAGAAGTTCTTGGATGGACCGAGTATAATGTGGAGATTCATTTTTATGGAAGATACGATGTTGGTCAAGGGCATAAGTATATATTAAATGTGATAGGTTAGTTGGAATGAGAAGTTTACTTTGATTTGGTAAAAGAGTCTCAGTTTAGATCTCTAGAGGTGTTTGCATCAAAGTTGGTACGTACCGTAGAAAAATTGGATCTAAACAAATCTCCTTCTTATCATTACATTGAGAAGAATTTTGTGACATATTCTTCTCGTCGTGAAGGGGGTGCAAGTAAGACTGAGTTGGTATGAGAAGATTTGGAGGGGGAAGGAGAGAAGAAAAGACCATTGTTTGGAAATGATTTAGGGGAGGCAGGACCATCAAAGAGACATTGTGGTAGTGATGATGTGGACGCAGCGACGCAGATGAAAAGGGAGTTAGTACAAGAGGGGCTTAATCTAAGTGAACATTTGTCGGAGAGTGTACATTGGTCGTCATACGGAGGCAACCCTGAATACCCGACGCAAGTAGCAGGCCAATATGTGAATCCAAATAATTACTTTATTGTCAAATTGAGTGGTGGTCACGATTCTGTCTTAGTAGAAGTCAATAGAGAGGAGGTTGACAAGGAGGCAATTGTTGAGCAATATGATGTTTAATTTGCTGAAGACTCTGATGATGACCGTCCATTCCCTCCACTAACTAACAATGACAAGTTAGCATTAGAGGAATGTCGTGCGTTTGAGAAGGTGTTTGGGAGGAAACCAGACATTCCTGAGTTTAGGGACCTAACACATGCCCAGGGTGCTATACTAGATGGCGGCATCAACCTACATCAGTTGCCAGAACCATTCCAGGTGGATGGTCTCAAAAAGGGTTTAGAGTTCCCATCCATGGTCGGCGCGGTCTGGAAGGACGGCGTCAGCCTTCGGCCGGAGGCAGAAGGGCGTGGGTAGGAAGGGGGCAGCGCCAGGGTGGCTGGCGCCGCCCTCTGGGGTGCGGCGCCAGCCGTCGGCCGGAGGCAGAAGGTGGGGAGGGATGAGGGTGCGGAGGGGTACGCCAGCCATGTTGGCGCCGTGGTATAAGGGGCGGTGCCAAGGTGGCTGGCGTCCCCCTCTGCCTAGTCAGCACGGCCACAACACCCTACTGCCACGGTGGCACGGGCGCCACGCCATGTTGTCTGGCACCACCATGTTGGGGGACGACGCCATGTTGGGGGACTGCGCCAGCCACTCTGGCGTGCCAAAAAGGATCATTTCCGGTTTAAGTTTTTCTAGGGGTCTATTTGTAAAATAAGTTTTCAAAAAGGACCAAAATGTAAAAATTTCAGTCCAGCATCCTATTCCTACCATGGCGACTTCGAGCATCGCATCCAAAGTCACCAGCGGCGGCTGTCCCACCCCGTTACGGTCAGCCGCCGTCTCCTCCGTCGTTACAATGCAAGCCTATCACGTGCTCAAGATCGATGGCTTCTCTGGCACCTTACAAGTCCACCGTTATAGATCTCTCAGTTCCTTCCCGTTCAATGTGGGAGGCCGCAGTTGGTACATCTGCTGCCACCCACATGGGAAGAACAACATTAGCAAAGACTTCATCTCTATCTACCTCGTTCTCCACGATGACATCGCCGAGGCTGCCATGGTGCAGGCTACCTTTAGCCTGCTCGACCAGCACGGGAAACCGGTGCCATCTCACAGCCGTGTCACTCGACTGTTAAGCACTTCGAACCAAGATGACATGGCTAACGACCTAGGGTTCAAAACTTCATTGCAAAGGACGACTTGGAGAAATCGGGACATGTCCAAAACAATTGCTTCGCTATCGGGGTCCATGTGGTAATCACCAAGGAAGTGCCGCCACCGCCGCCACCCATCGTCGTGGTGCCACCGTCGTCGGACATGCACCTGCATTACGGCGATCTTCTCTCAAGTAAACGGTGCACAGATGTAGAGTTCCTAGTTGGCGGCGTGACCTTAGCCGTGCACCGGTTGGTGGTCGCAGTGCGCTCGCCCGTCTTTGTGGCGGAGCACTTTGGGCCGATGAAGGAGGGTGCAAACGTAAACGACGTGGTAGATATAAATGACATGGATGCACAAGCGTTCAAAGCTCTACTTAACTTCATCTACATGGACACGTTGCTAGAGATGGATCAAGAAGAAGATACGACAATGGCTCAGCATCTTCTTGTTGCGGCGGACAAATATAGCCAAGAAAGGCTAAAGGTTATATGTGAAGAAAGGTTGAGTAACCACGTCGATGCTGACTCTGTAGCAACCCTCTTGGTGCTAACCGACAAGCACAATTGTCGTCGTCTGAACAAGGCGTGCATCGAGTTCTTTAGCTCCCCAACAGCAATGGCTAAGATCATAGAAACAGATGAATTTCAGTATTTAACCCAAAGCTGTCCTAATATTTTGGAGGATATAATTTCTAACATTGTTGCTTGTCAATTGGAGAAGGCAATTTTCTCTCCGGAAAATGAGGGAGGCAAAATTAACAAGGTAGACATTAGGATTCGGCCTGAGCCATGGCAAAATTCAAATGCCCGATGTGGTTAGATAAAGATTTTCAATGTTATGAAAACATGAATATATTTTGATTCTTTATTTGTTTGGTGTTGAAAATGTTTCTATATCTGTCTATGAATTTGGATAATATTAAAGAAGTCTGATTTAGAAAAAGTCAAAACGTTTCATAGCACGAAATAGAGGAAGTAATTATTAGGTTATATAAATATTAATATTAACCATGTGTACCCCTTTGTCTCATAAAAACCAATCCTAACTACGAATCTGGACATATACGTGTTCAAGTTCGTACTAGGATTGGTTTTTTTAGACGGAGTAGTATCTCATATAGAAAATATAACATATGAAAATGAGCCATGTGTTGCAAACATAGAAATCACAATCTTCACCGTTGCATCCAATCTTGACGTCTAGGATAAGCTACGCGGCGCAAACCGTTTTTCCATCTGGGCCGTAGCTGTCACGTCCCAAAACGACCCTAAAATATATATCCTTTAAATTATGCCTAGAATAATTAAAATCCGTGTGAAAGCCTCCAAAAATTAAAATGTGCAAAGTTAAAAGTCAAATAAGGCTTGGAGGATTTTTGTATATTTCCTAAAAGCCTAAAATGTGTAAATAAATTTTAGTGGAATTTTCAGAGCACAAATAATAATTGTTAAGAAATAAACAAAGTTAAAAAGGTTTTATAAAAAGAAAAAAACCCTAAAACCCCTCCCTCCCTCTCTTGGGCCGGCTCGGCCCACTTCCCTCCCCCTCTCTCCTCTTCCCCCGCGGCCCACTCGGCCCCTCCCCGCGCGCGCGCCGCTGACGGGCGGGCCCGTCCGCCACCCTCGCTGACGGGTGGGGCCCACCCATCATCCCCTTCCTCCCGCCGCTCCCGCCGCCCCGCCCGCGCCAAGCGCCGCCGCCGCCGCCGAATCCGCCGCATCCCGCCATCCCCGCGTGCAATAAAGTGGGGGGAATTATTCCCCGTGATCCCCTCTCCCTTTCCCCCATTTTTCCCTCTCTCTCTCGCATTCAAACGGGCGGATTTGCTCCCGCAAATCTCGCCGGCGCCATGGATGGCGGCCGGACCTCCCGCGCCGGTTTCCTTCCTCCCCGGCCGCCCTCTCCCCCTTCCAACCCTATATAAACCCTCCCCGCGCCTCCCTCGCCCGTTTCCGCCCCTTCTCGCACCGTCTCCCTGCCGGAATCGAGCTCGCGCCGTCGCCCTCTCTCTCCTCCGTCGCCGACGACCTCCGGCCGGCCTTCTCCGCTCGCCGGGACCGTCTCCCGCCCCGGCGTCGCCTCCTCTGGCTTCGCCGCACCGCCGTCGACCCCGTCCACCCCCTCGCCGAGCTCGCCGACCGCCGGAACGCCGCCGACCCCGTCGACCCGAGCCGCGCCGCCGCCTTCCTCCGCTTTGGTCGCCTTTTTTGTCGTCACCGTCGACCTAGGGTGAGCCGTGGACCGCCGCCTCTTTTCTCCCTTCCCTTCCCCTCTCTCGGCCGCCGCTACGCCGTGCTTATGGCCGCCGCCGGCGACCATAGGGGCGCGGGCGCGCCGCCTCCCGCCGACCGCGCCGTCGTGGCCGCCTTCGGGCGCGCCGAGTGGCCGCCGCGTGGGGTCCGGCCGTCAGCCGCCCGTGCCCTCAGGTGCGGCTGACGCGTGGGGCCCACGGCGCCGGCCGGTGTGAGCCCGGGTGCACCCGGTCCACCGTGGACCGTGAGGCTGCTGCGTGGGCCCCACTCCCGTGGACCCGGTCCGCGCGCCCTCCCCCCTCGGCTGACGCAATAAAACCCTTTTTAAATTAAAATTTAAATGAAGAAATTCGTAAATATTCATTTAAAGAGCATATAAACTTCAAATGGCCATAACTTGGCCATTTGAACTCAGAATTGGACCGTTCAAGTCTCTAATTTTTCCTTAAGAAGTCAAGAACCCATTTTTGTGCTTTGTTCCTGCTTGTTATATGGAGTTTATTAGAGTAAAAGCCTTTTTCTTTTCCGTTGGTCGTGTAGACGCTGCAGCTTCGGAAGATCCGCTCTTCGTGGAGGTTGAAGCCGACGTTTGGGAAAGTGAGCAAGGCAAGTCACATCATCCTTGAACATATTGAATCCCAGTTTATAAAATTATTTTGATTTAAATTAATGCATTATCGCTTTATTTAAATTCCCGCGTTATCATTATTTTATTTAGCCATGCCTACTTATCTTTGTTATGACCTTATTATTATTGGTATTGTTATTATTACCTTGTTCACCCTAGAATAAACAAAACCCCAACTAGTGGGTACTCTATTTATGGTTCCACTAGTATGAACTTAGGTAGATGCTTCACTGTTTAATTAGGCAACATTAGGTGGTTTTACAACTCTAGACTTTGGGAATATTCATATCACCTGGACACTATGGAATGGTTGGATTATTGTGGACTTGGATTCACACCTCCCCCTCTATTCAAAATCCTCAAAATGGTTTTAGGCTGGGCTCGGGGTGCATGGTTTTGATAGTAGCACCTCGGCCACATAAGGACCGGTCTTCGGGCCTCTGTTGCAAAGCACTACCGTACTTCCACATGTCTAGTGGGTAAGGCTTAGTTTGTGGCTCAGTCTAGTTATAAACAAAAGTACACGAATGGAGATGGACGAAGTCGGGGGTCGATGGACATCTCTAGGGCAAATGAAGGCTACACGAGCTGCGGCCCGATAGTCGAGATGTCATGGCACAGGGCTGGTGTCCTGCTGCTAGGGGCTCAGTCCTGCCTACCTGTCCCGGAGGTTCCGGCCGTAAGTGGGGTTGGGTCGGTACTCTTGTCTATGGTTAGGATGGGTTGGAAACTATGTCATGTCTTCCGTCTGTATGCCGTGGTGGTATGTGGCACGTGGTTACACGTGAGGAAGACATGTCTTGTGGGTAAAGATGTACACCTCTGATCAGAGTATAATCTATTCGAATAGCCGCGCCCTCGGTTATGGGCAAGCCGAGCAATGTACCCAAGTTAGTGTTTTAATTCTTAAAACCTGCTTAACAACTAAAATGTGGAATGGTTGGCCTGGGTTGGCTTGGGACGAGCTAGGACCCAGGGTCGGGTTGCCAGTTCGGTCTGAATCATCGTAGGCCTTGGGTTAAGGCAGGTTCGTGTGGGTTCACGGCCTTGATTAATAATCTTGTATAGCTCTAGGATCATATTTACAAAATAGCTTTGAGCAACTAAGTGTCTTTAATGCTGTTTACTGCAAACCCTAACCCCCTATATTATAACTCCCTTGTACTCCCTTGCATTTATTCTGCACTTGTGGGTGTGTCTTGTTGAGTACGGTGGTTGTACTCAGTCTTCTCAATTTTTCCCAAACCTAGAAGAGGAGTTCCTGGAAGATGAAGGCTTTGGTGTCTAGCTCGTGCCTGCCGTCAAGCGCCTGTGGTTGTCGCCCTAATCTTCCGCTGTTTTTCGTTTGTCTTCTTGTGTGCTGGGCCTTCGCCGCCCATGTAATAAATTATCTATTTACGCTTCCGCTTGTTAAACTCTGAATTGTATCAACTTTTGGTATACCTTGTCTCCTGGGACAAGGAATAATACACGCACGTAAGGAACGTCCGTTGGGTTATTTCTGGTCGTGACAGTAGCTTACTTTCTCCACAAGATCTGGGCTTACATGAGGCCCAAGTTTCAGAGGCGCGCCAGTTGAGCCTATTAAAATTCGATCGAGTTGATGACAAAATCATGCACTCACTCACATTTCATAAAAATTCTTGGATTTTGTAACTACTACTATTACTTTTGGATCTCTCCGTAGAGTTTTTTAAGTTGTTTCTGTAACCAATATCATCACGAGTTCAAGCTAGCTGATAATTTTGACTTGTTCCAATTTCACTGATCTATATATTTCAGTGGCCATGTTAATTTCTTTGCCATAAACAGAATCTAACAATTTTTAATAGAAAATCAAGCTTATCTATTAATCTATTTATTTTCTATGAAAAAACTAAAATTATGACATGATGACTTGAATCAACATAAAAGAAAGAAATTATCAAAATATATTCAATATTAGATTTAATAAAACTAATTTAATGCTATAAATGTCACTATATTTTTTATAAACTCAATCAAACTTTAAAGAAGTTTGAATTTAAAAAACTCAAAGCGACTTATAATATAAAACGGATGGAGTATCATAAAACTACACGCATGAAGGCTTAACACATAGGGGAAACTCTATTCATCCCTTGAAGGGATGTCTTCCTGTTTTTCATGTCGTTTAAGAAGTAATAAGAATTATAAAAATTTATTAAGACATGTCAATATATGATATGACACTCCATAAACATGTTGTTTAAATTTAACTTATATAAGTAGAAACAAAAAATAACAAATTTAACTCTGAATAGAACGTGTGATTCGCAGTCAAATTTGTTGTTTTTGTTTCTAATTGTATAAGTCAAATTTAAATTTACGTGTTTTTCAGAATGACATCACATATTTATACGTCATGCACAAAATGAGGGGACGTCCCCCGAATGATAAAAATCCATCTCCAACAGTTAGCAAGTTAGCACTTCCTCTACTCCGGCCAATGCATGTGGTAAAAATGATTGTTCATCTATCAAACATTTATCCCAAATCAAGTGACATTTATATAGGGCCAATTCATGCAGCCAAAAAGAATATATATATATATATATATATATATATATATATATATATATATATATATATATATATATATATATATATATATATATATAACTACCATATGGCGCTACAGGCGCCACGTATTAGATGGCACCTGACACAATCAACCCCCCTGCCCCACCCCACGCACATTCAATTTAAACAAACCACGTAGTTAATTTTTAACTCAGTGACCCACCACCCCGCCACCCCCACGGGAACTCGATCTGGTGCACACTACAACATACTATTTATTCCGTGATAGAATTTTAGCGTCGGTTTAAGAAAACGATAGCAACTTGCTTCATGGATATTAAGCCCAAAAAACCGTAACGTTTTATCAATTCTGTCACGATTCGGCCCAAAACACTGTAACGTTTACACAAATCCGTCGCGAACATAAATTAAAAATTATCATGTTCCCAAAAAAAAAAGTTGCAACATGGGGGGTTTGAACCCCGATCTTGAGTTCCATCAATAAAGTGACCTACCACTACACAATGCGTTAGGGTGTGGTAGTGTGTAGTGAAAAAAATTATTTTATAGTAAATCATTTATTTACTGAAAAAAAATAAACCCAGCTCCCCCGGCCAAGTCACCCGCGCGTGCCCAGTCAACCGCGCCCGGGATTTAATCCGACGCGCAAAAATAAAAAGGGCGGACAGGTCTCGAACCCACGACCTGAATGTTAAGAGGCGGCTGCGTTACCACTGAGCTACAAATACGGTCTTGCTGGTACTCTGAATTTTAACTTTTATATACTTGAAAATCTCGCTGGTTAAACAACAACATTCAGCCATTGCCCCGATTCAGATCTATTCCGGTGCGTGACGGCGCTGCCCACCATTGCCGCCGCCGTTCGCCGTTGGCATTATTACCCCACTGTCCGTGCCCGTGCCGCCGTTGCCACCATTAGCACGCCATCCCAGCAACGGTCCCCGCCACACTGTTGTCGCCGCCCACCACATCTCGCCGCCACGACATCAACGGCATCACAAGCTTGCCCGCCATTGCCGCCAAGCGTGGCGCCGGCGTGGCGTGACGCCGAGCGTCTCGTCGTCCAGCGACAGGCTCTAGCACGAGCCATTGCTGCTGGCCGCTGCGGTGGGTCACTGGTGCCAGTGGTGATGGCTGCAGTGGCTGAAGCATCCTAGGCGTTCAAGGGTATGAAATTTTTTTGAATTTGTTGTATGTATAGATTTGATTTAGTGTAAAGTTGTTGATTTGTGTGTTTTTCTGCGATGCTTTCTTAGATGGATCGGAGTTGGATTCATGGCAGATTGTTTTCCACTGAACACATTGATGGTGTCAAAGAGTTTATGAGCTTCATTCAAGGAAAATTCAGTGAGAACGTTGAAATTTTGTGCCCGTGTGCTAGATGCCTGAATCAGAAGTATCTTTGTCAGTCCCTTGTGAAGAAGCACATTTTGATGAATGGCATGGACAGTAGTTATACTCGGTGGATTCATCATGGAGAGAGCTTCAATTTTGATGTAGTTGAGCACCCTATTGATGTCCATGGAGAGATATGAAAGAACAAGAGATCAAGACTCGGGATCTGAGTATGATCCTTTACAAGATGATACTGCTGGAGACATATCAGATGGCACTGCAACGGTGATAGTTCTTCCATA
Source organism: Oryza glaberrima (assembly GCF_000147395.1). NCBI lineage: Eukaryota > Viridiplantae > Streptophyta > Magnoliopsida > Poales > Poaceae > Oryza > Oryza glaberrima. The sequence continues at coordinate 15,213,993 of NC_068335.1, read as the reverse complement.
TTCCCAGGGCTTCAATTATAAAGTGTTTACTAATGTAGTATAATTCTTTGCATACTCTATTCAGTAATCCATGCTTCTATTTCTAGCAGGGCTCTAAGAGGAAGGGTTGCAACAAAACCAACAATGCTTCAGATGCTCCTTGTGGAGTCAAGTTTCGGCCTCGTAAGAGGGTTTATGCAGATCAACCACCTACTAGATGTACATGGTCAAAGAAAAGCACTGCACAACCTGATGCAAGTCTGCCAGCAAGTGACAACATTCCTGTGCCACCCTCACCACCTACTATTGAAACTGTTGTCAACTTTGCAGAGCACACACAACCTGCTGCTGAAGGTGAGTTCTAGTACCATTTTTCTTGCTGTCATTCTAGAATATTTGATTACATGATTGCTGCAATCTAACTTGCTGCTTCTTTCTAGATAATGGAGGTGATGCCATTGCCCAGTCTAATGGTCACATCCATATGGCCAACGAAGGTGGAGCTTTCTAGTACCATATTTCTTGTTGTAATTCTATAACCTTTGATTACATGATGAATGCAATCTAACATGCTGCTTCTTTTTAGATGATGGAGATGATGCCAATCCCCAGTCTGATGGTCATGGTCACAGCCATATGGTCAATGAAGGTGAGTGTTATGTATCACTGTTACTTTCTGCTACTTTGGTGGTTGCATGATGAATGCATTCTTACTTCCTGCCATTCTAGATGGTTTTCACCAGCATGAGGACAACACCACCATGGATGACGGTGACTACCAGATGACCCATGAAGGTGATTGTTTGCTCATTATTTGCATATCACCTGACTAGTTTTATTGCTGAATGCTAATTGCAATTTCAATGATCATTTACAACCAGGAGCAGAGGGGCCATGGAACCGAGGACCTAATATGGGACGTGGCCTCTAGAGGATAAACAGAGCTCGTCGTGGGAAGCTGCCAATTATCATACCTGAAGGGCATATCAGGCCTCTTACACCTATTATTGCTGCAAAGTTTGCAACTGAATGCAATATTGCAGTAAGGGGTCATGTGCCTATGTTCAAACACTGGAAGGATTACAAGAGTAGACCTGCGGTTATTCAAAAATTTTTGGGATGCCTTCGTGTAAGTACATTCTCAAGGCCTTACCCCCATTTGTGTCTCCAGTTTCAAATCTATCTGTGCCTATTTTTTCTGCATTATTGAACTGTGCATACTATGTGTGGCTAGTGCAACCTTGCCTAGACATGTCTTCAAGCTTACTGTTATGTTAAGTTGCTGAAATGGAAATCATTTTGTTTATTACTTATCTGCAGCTTTTGCCTATTACCTTTATGTGGAAGTATAAAAAAAATGCACTTGTACATACAACTTCTCTCAGGTTGTTCATCTCTTGATTTTTGCAGTGTGTAGCTAGGTATAGTTTTTGTTATTTCCATTGATTTCTAGCAGCATAGTAGACAAGCCATCATAGCAGCTACTCAGCTTGTTTCCTCTCTTTTATAACATGTGCTACTGTAATTTCCATCTCAGATATTCTATTTCTTATACATATGTTTTTCCATCTGAATAGGCAAAGTTCAACATCAACACAGATGATCCTACAGTTCACAATGGTTGTATTGAAACGATGAAGAGTGCAATTTGCCAACAACGACACCGGTTGAAGGAAGATTATTTTGATCCTTTTCCACTGCATCTTGTTACCAAAACTTCACCTGTGAAATCGACAAGTGATGAAGATTGGCTTAAACTTGTGGAATCATGGAAGACTCCCAAAAAAATGGTATGAAAACCAACTCTTGCGATGTACATGATACTTTGGCACTTGTGTAATAACTTGTACTGTGTATATGATGTAGGAGGCATGCCAAAATAACAAGGAGAACCGGGCCTAGGTCAAGTTCCCTGCTACAACTGGCTCATGTAGCTACCCAGTTTTTGTAGAAAATTTGGTAAGTTAGCCATGTCAATAGTAAATGTCACTTGCTTACATATCCATTTTGTTCTGTTTTGGTAGTTAATACAAATGTTTCTAGTTTCATTCATAGGTGTACAAGGTCTGTTCTGGTAGTTAATATAAATGTTCAATTTTTTTCAAGTGAACTTCTTGTTCAATTTTGTTCAAGTGAACTTGCTATTCTGGTAGTTAATATAGATGTTAAATGTGAACTTCTTGTTTCTTAAGTGAACTTGTTGGGTCTTAAATGAACTGGCTGTTTATGTGAACTTGTTGTTTCTTTAAATTTTTGCTATAATGTGTCGTGACCAATCAAGTAATCTTGCTCCATATAAACATTGTTCTTAGGGAGGTGAGTTTGAGGATAAGGAACCTGACGCGCTTGATTTGTTCAAGAAGTGCCACTTCAGCAAGAAAAAACAAGGCTACATGCCTAATGTACAATTGGCTATCGTAAGTCAACTCTCTTATGACTGATTTTTTTTATCACAAAACATGCAAACCACTAATTACAAATGTGAGCACGCAAAAGTTGGAATTCTACTTCTAAACAACCTGCCCACATCACCACCGTAAATCCGGTTGACCTGGTGCTGTACTGTCCATGATATGGGCTCCTCATTTCTTATCCTGTTAGCTTTGGCTCAGTGCCATGACGGTAGCCTCGACACGAAGATGGTGTGTGTATGAATCGCTAGTATTGAAAATTTAGTAGTATAATACCGTGCTGTTTGTATTTTCTTTGGGATTTGAACAATGAAAGAAACTCGCCGTATGCAACCCTAATTAAACCCTATGATTTTCATGTACTACTGTATGAATTAGATTTGAACAATGGAGAAAACTCCCCGTAATGATGCAACTAACCAATTTTAGAGGTGGGTTGTTAGGCTAACGTGATCAGTTCAGCGGCCAGTTTGTTGGGCTACTGATTAGAGGGAAACATATCGCTGCATATAAGCATCTTGCCTAAATAATTAAATGTAATTGTTGTGTGCTCACATTTGTAATTAGTGGTTTGCAAGTGTTTAGATAAAAAAATTCGACTCTTATGACGTTCTTTCCCTTTGTTAGACGGTTTCATGGTCATGAACATTCTTTTGCTGCTTTCTTGCTAGAATCAAATGGAACAACAATTGGCTACACCACCAGAAGAAGGTGAAGAACCCAAGTCGGCGACTGAAGTTGTAGTTGATGTGCTAGATGACAGCACCAAGAAGAATATGTTCCTTCAGAACGTGGGGATCCAGACTGCGAGACCGAGGTCCAGTGTACAAAATGTCCAAACACAACTTGAAGTGGAGAAGATGGCAAATGTTGAGCTTCGTGCAAAAGTGGATGATTTGGAAAGGAAAGCTTATGAAACAGAACAAGCAAGGTTAAGGGACATGGAGGAGATGCAGAAGAAGTAGGCTGACTTGGAAGCGAAACTTGAGCTTATGCTTGGTCAACATCGACCAGTTGATTGAATTAATGGTATGTGCATTGCTAGTTCACTGCTAGAGTTTGTTGTTCTTCGTTTATTCACACTACTAGAGGCTTATTTGCACTGCTAGTTCACTCCCTTACATTCTTGGTTTTTCATCTTGCAAGCAGCTAGAGGATGGCATGAACTGGTGGGACTACATCCAGAATTTCCACCACCAACCTGGAGCTGATGTTCTGATGCAAGATGCTTCTGGTTGAGCTGTTTTGATTCAACATGCTCATGGTTGAGCTATCTTATTGTTCTTTGTCATTTAGACTTATTGTTCTTGTGTTGAGCTTGTACTCCTGGTGTTGCAAGATGAGCTGCGTCTCTTAGACTCATGATTTGCATGCTTCTGATGGAAAGATGAAACTTGAGATTGTTTGTATTGCTTTTGTATGGATATTGGGCTGCTTTGAAATGGTCTGGTTGCTTCTGTTGTGATAATAGTTTGGCTGAAATTGTTGTGGGCTGAAATTATTGTGGGCTGAAATGTTTATGGGATGAAATCACTATGAGTAGGAATTATTGTGGGCTGAAATCACTCGAGAAGGAATCATTGTGGGTTGAAATGTTTACGGGCCAAAATTTTGGGCCAAAAGTGGTACACTTCTAAAATCGGCCCATTAATAAATGGCCCATGTTAGCAGCCACGTCATCATCCACGTAGGCAGCCACGTCAGCGTCCACGTTGGCAGCCACGTCACTATCCATGTCAGCAGGAATCCGCGACGTTTATTTTCGTCGCTAAAACTGGGCTTTGGACTGGGCTGACTGGGCCTCGGACTGTTTTCAACGGTCAAAAACCGTCACGTATCGCTTCAATCCGCAACGGTTTTGAAGAATCGTCGGTCGATTTAATCAATGACGCTCAATCAACAATGAAATCTGAAACCATCACGGATGGTGAATTGCAATGGATTTTCAACGATCCGCGACAAAATGATTCTGTCGCAGAATAAATAGCATGTTGTAGCGCAAGCTACACAGTTAAATGTTAACTCAACCACCCACCCCCACGCGCAAGTTAAATTTTAACTCAACGACCCACAACCCAACCCGTGCCCCACGCGCACTCGATCTGGTGCAAACCACACAGTTAAAATTTAACTCAGCTACCCACCCTACGCGCACTCGATCTGATGCATACCACACAGTTAAATTTTAACTCGACATACTGACTCTATCTGTTATATATATTACGGATTCCCATCGTAGAAACCGTCCACCCATTCTTTCCTCTCCACATTTTACGGATCAACGACGACTTGTGGTTCCTTGTACAGAGAGGAGGAATGGCGACGGCGATTAGGGGATGAGGAGTGGCGGCGAGGCAGTTTCGGTGATGGCTTGGCAACGAGGAGGAGCGGCGATGGCGGTTCTGGGATGAGGAGTGACGAGGAGGAGGAGCGGCGGATCCGGTGGCGCCGAGGTGCGTGGACGGGCGCGATGGTGGCATGTGCGACGTCGACGGGTGACTATCGGCGGGAGGCGATGCGGCGGCGGATCCGGCCGCCGCTTTGCGCCCCATGCGCACGGATCCGGCTATGGCGGCACGGATCCGGCGCGGTTGCGGGCTTCGCCATCCGTGGATCCGGCGCCCCCTTCCTCCCGCGTGGATTCTGCACGGGTGAAGACTACAGGCAGGAGGCGAGACAGCGGCGACCTTCGCGGCGGTGAGCTTGTCCTCCAGCATCCATGGAGCAGCCGCGAGCATCCATGGAGACGGCGGCATCGAGCATGCCTCTCTCCGAGTTTTCCATTTTCATCTTCTTCACCGGCGGAAGGAGCGGCCACCACCCATTGTTTCTGTTGTCAATCTGGAAACCACCGAGAGCCACCTTTTTTTCCATTCAACGGATCCAGTAGGAGAAGAAAGCTACCAGGATCAACAACACCATCAATCAATTATTTTTCCTGATTTTGGTTGGACGTTGTCCTGTTATTTGATCTCACCGATGTGTTATCGCATTATTTGTGTGTAATTAGTTTCTAATACATGTGATTCCTATATGATTAGATGCATCCGGACATCTTGCAAAAAAAATTGCAATCTACATATTAGTATATTGACAATTAAAAAATTACTATATGTAATTTTTGGAGTAAAATATTTACTATTTGTAATTCGTCAGTAAAAGTAACTAAGTGATGTACGAGAGTTGAATCTGACCATACCTAAAAGAAACAGAAATTCCGTTCCCTGTGGAGAGAAAACTAAATTTAGGTGTACAAGCATTATTTTCGGATCTAGGACTCTGTTCATTATCCACAACAACAGGATGTATCGCATGAAAAAAATTCCGCTTATTCCGGGGCCTCCTCTAACAGCTTATCGAATTAATGCCAAATCAATGCATGCTAGGATTTCGCAGTTTTTGGACCGATGGATCCAGCAACATGAAGTTGATTTCTATCCGGTGAATTAATGATCAGTTAATTTCCATCGGCGTAATTTCCGGGAGATGTGCATCAAAACAATAAAATTCTAATAATAAAGTGTGAATTATGTCACACATCGCCACCACCGCCTAATGTCAAAGTTTTTCATCTACTCATACCAGTTTACCATAAGTTAAAATTTAATTCACATTCCTTGTCATCAGAAACAACACACATCCATAAAAAAAAGAATTTGCAAAATAACTGTGTTATTTTTCATCAGCGGTCATCGTCTACCAGTAAATTTTTAACTACATAACCACCAACTCGTAATTTAAGTTAATGACGGCTCATTCATACAGCCACAGCCAGAACATACGTAAAATTTTAACTCAACAACGAAATCACCACAGCGCATCACCCAACATAGTATTAGTTAAAATTTAACTTCACATTCGGCTTTGTTTGCTTCACGTTGCGCCACGTTTTCCGCAAGTTATTTTTTAACTCCACAATCTGTTGGTTTTGTTTGCTGGCAGTCTTTTCTCGTTATGAGTGGCGCCATATAGTTTCATGGCACGCAGCGCCTGTGTGTAGCGCCACCGTGTGTATATATATATATATATATACATACATATACATATATACATATATATACATAGACACATATATACATATATGTATACATATACACATATATACCTATATATACATATACACATATATACCTATATATACATATACACATATATACCTATATATACATATATACATATATACATACATACATATATACGTACATACGTACATACGTATATACATATATACATATATGTACATATATGTACATGTATGTACATATATGTATATATATATATATGTATGTATGTATGTGTATATATATATATATATATGTATGTATGTATATATATCGCTCTATTCTACACCTCCTCCTTAGAATAATTATTCTACACACCCCTCCTATCCTACTCAACCATCCCACCCAAAACCCACCCGGCCCACCCCGATCCCGCCCTCCCCCCTCTCTCTCGACGCCCCCCCCCCCTTTTCTTTATCTCGATCTCTCCCCTCTCTCCTCTCCCGGCGCCCCCTCCCTTCTCCCACATCTCCCGGCACCCCTCCCTCGGATCGATCTCTCTCCCTCTCTCTCTTTCTCTCGCTTCTCTACCCTCTCCCGGCGCCCCCTCCCTCGGATCGATCGATCTCTCTCCCTCTCTCTCTTTTCTCTCTTCGTCTGATTTTTTTTCTCACCCGACGGCTTCTCTCTCTCTAAATTTTTTTCATCTTACCTTAAAGAAAAAATTTAAAATTAAAGTGACAAAGCCCATGACCTCATGGTTCAAAGAAACTCTCTATTAACAAATTTACCCAATGGATTAGAGTTTATTGCTTCAGTTTTATATATCTCTATTCAAACTTTGTGAGAGAAAATCACTTATATTGTTGTGAAACTTATAATTTTTTATTATGTTCTAGTAGTAACATTGTTGTAACAGTAACACGTCACGTTACTGCAAAAAATACATAGGCTGTTACTGCAAAAATATATAGGTTGTTACTGCCAATTTGACAGTAACATCCTGTGAAAATTGTAGTAACACAGAACATGTATATAGTAGTTACGGTACTTCTACAGACTACCGAATGTTGTTACTACGAGTAAATAATCATGTTACTATAATATAGTCGTCTTGTTACTACGCAATTCCTGCGAGACGAGGACACCAAAGAGGTGGGCGTGGAGGCAAGTGAGTAACACAAAAGATACATAGTAGCAAACTAAACACAAGTGGATTATTTGAAATTCTAATCTTTAAACAATCGTATCTCTCGTATCACATATTATATTTTTGAACCGTTTCCACCATAATGCTTTAAAAAAAAACTTTACAAAACTAGAACCGTCATCACTATATTTTGACAACGTTATAATATTGTTACTGCGAGAGAGTAACTCTGTTACTGCACGATGGTCGTCTTGTTACTGCGCAATTCCTGCGAGACGAGGACAACAAAGAGGTGGACGTGGGGGGAAGTGAGTGGGCGGGTTTGACCGAGGTCTGACCGGCGGGAGGATGCTTTGACCGCCCTTTGACCGGGGTGGGAGGGGGTTTTGGGCCCTAGAAAGGGTGGGGTGTAGAATAGATTTGCTATATATATATATATACATATATATATGTATATATATATATATGGGTAAATTATGTGGTGCTCCATGGAGTATGGGCTCCAATTGTATCCACCATTTATCTGCTTTATGATCCGTGCTACTCAAAACAGCATATTTGCGTACGTATGTCGTGTACCCAAAGTCACGAAGAAAATTATTATTTCAGATACGTTCACACGAATTGCCTGAGTATATTTACCTTCCTTTCATTAAAAAAAATACTATACAAAAAGGTTTCATTTATAACCTTTTCACACTATCTACGGAAATAAATGACATATACTCAATCGTGTGCATGTGATTAAACATCATTACCATCCATAATTAATTACGCCTATGAATCCGGTACCTTTTCATCTAAGTATATCTGATTCCATATCAGAAACTACTAATGGGCAGACCTGTAAATATCATACCCACATCAACCGATTTGATCAAGATCAAATCTAACGGTGATTAGAATTGGAGCCCATACATCATGGTGCCCCAAATCGGCATCCTCTATATATATATATGTATATATACATATGTATATATGTATATATACATATGTATATATTTATATATATATATATATACATATATATACGTATATATACACATATACATATAGATATACATATATATACGTATATATATACGTATATATACACATATATATACGTATATATATACGTATATATACATATATATACATATATATATATACATATATATATATATATGTATATGTATGTATATGTCTATATATATATATATATACACACACATTTACATACAGGATACACATATGGGACTCCATGGTGTCCGGACTCCAAGGTATAAAACACACAAATTCTCTTAAATTTTTAAAATTTTTAAAATTTTTTAAATTGTGAGTATATACATAGGTACATAAATTTGATTCATACTAATACCTAACAGCAAAATAACTCAAACTCAACTTTATTTCACAATTTATTATTACATACCTAACGAATTATATGTTTGGATGCTATATACCAAGAACCAAAATCTAACCAAAAAAATTCAAACTCAATTCAAACTTGTTTGAACTTGTTAGTAAAGAAGTTAATCTTCATACCTAAACATTTAAAAAAAATTCATACTCATTCAAATTGGGTATATACTCAATTTGATCTTGGAGCCAATGCTTCATGTAGCACCAGTTAATTTACATATACATATATATACATATACATATACATATACATATATACATATATATATATATATATATATACATACATATATATATATATATACATATATATATATATACACACACACTACATACATATATATATACATATATATATATATATACACATACATATACATATATATATATATACACACATACATATACATATATATATACACACACACACATATATATATACATATACATACATACATATATACATATACATATCCTATCTTACTATAAAGTTATCCCCCACTAACTTCTTAAGCTTTACATGCAAAGATGCCACATCATCATCCACTAACAATCATCACATTTAAACATCATGCAAACATGCTATATCTTTATAGTTTTTATAATTTAAGAGCTTTTCAAATACAAACATGTTAAATTATCATCCAATATAATTCACATAATGTTTCAATGTATATCTTTATTATATTTTATGATATTCTATATACTTATATAGTTCATCCTCACTTAGTTAATGCTTAAATGATTAATCTATAGTCCAAATTATCTTTCTCCTTTTTCCCTCTAATTAAATCATATCACATCAATTGTTTTTAGCCTTTAGATGATTAATCTACGATCCAAACTATCTCCCTACTTTTCTTCTTCTATAAAGTCATACCAGCTTACTTTTTACGTTTGAATCATCAATCTATATACTATTTAAATTTAAATTATCATAAACCACATTAATTTACTTAATCTGATATTATCTAACTATTTTACACGTTATTTTTTGCCCCCATCTCCAGACACGCACGAACGCCATCCCGGCGCCACCGATGTTCTCATCCAAACACATCACCTCCATCTCCACCGGCACGCATGCCGACTCCTGTTATAAATGATCACTGGCCTCCATTCCAATCACCTCGGCGAGATCAGTCCAAAGAAATTAAGAATTCGCAGATGAAGGTGCTTGTGGCGGTGGACGACAGGTCGACAGCCGTGGCAGCCACCGCGCGCTGGCCTGGGTGCTCGACCACCTCTTCTTCCCCCGCCACCGGCGACGGCGGCGAGGAGGAGCAGGTGCCTCGGCCTGACCATGAGGCGGCGGCGCCGGAGCTAGTGCTTGTCCACGCCATGGAGCCGCTCCACCACGTCATGTTCCCCGTCGGCCCAGGCCAGTCAGTCAGTCGAGACGGGGAAGCCAATGCTCGGCTTTCTCAACGGTGGGGGTGTGACTGCTTACGGGTGTTCGCGCAGGGTCGGCGGTGTACGGCGCGGCGTCGATGATGGAAGCGGTGCGGGTGGCGCAGCGGAGAACGCGCGGAACCTGCTCGTCAGGGCGAGGCTGGTCTGCGAGCGGCGAGGGGTGGCCGCGGCGACGGTGGCGGTGGAGGGGGAGCCCCGGGAGGCGCTGTGCCGCGCCGCCGAGGACGCCGGCGCCGGCCTGCTCGTCGTCGGCAGCCGCGGCCTCGGCGCCATCAAGAGGTACGCACACGCACACGCACACGCACACACCACCTCCTAGCTGTTCGTGTCAGTGTCAGTGTCAGTGACCCTCCTCTTCCTCGGCGTACGTCGCGCAGGGCGTTCCTGGGCAGCGTGAGCGACTACTGCGCCGCGCGCACCGCGCGAGCTGCCCGATCATGGTCGTCAAGCCTTCTTCCAACGCCGGCGACGAAGACGACGGCGGCCACCGCACGAGCAACTGAACTGATGATGGATCGCCATTACATCCGGAAGACCAGCTTTCGAGGGCGAAAGAGATCAAGAGAGAGAGACTTTTTTACCATTGTTGCTCCTGCTGAGTGCTGAATTTGTGCTTCCAAAGTTTCAACCCTGAAGCGCCGTCAATAAACATTTTTACTGTGTGCTGCCCTGCCTCTCATCTGTGCTTTTGCTATACCGTTGCACTTGTTTCTTAATTTTGAAAAAAGTTAGTTTTGAAACACAGTACAAACGACGCACAGACGAAGTCTATCACAGACAACTTGCTGTGATGGGCACGTCGCCTACAGCCGAAGAAACAATTAGCCGTAAAGGCACTTTGTTATCGATTTGTATATCATTTATCACTGAAAGAATAATTAATCGTAAATACGAGCATCCGTATCAAATCTAGAATTTAGATCAGGGCAGACTAGTTTCACCACAAAGAACCTAATCAGTTGAGCTATACTCACTTCACATAAAACTCTAAAACTAATCGGCGGTGAAATTATAGTCCTAATTAACTACTCCCTCGGTTTATAACTGATTTAAAGTTAAACTGTTTTAAGGTTGACTAATTTTATATAGATAAATTTAAAGTCAAACCGTTTTAAGTTTGACTAATTATATATATATAAATATAGTAATATTTACATTACTAAATTAGTTTTATTAAATTAATATTTAAATATATTTTTATAATAAATTTATCTTGGATCGAAAATATTATTATTTTTTTATAAATTTGATTAAATTTAAAGCAGTTTAACTTTGACCAACGTCAAAACATCTTATAGAAACGAAAACGAAAGAAGTATCAGGTACGGGGTCAGATTCTTTACCGGAAAAATAAACAGTGACCGCAAAACCAACGTTTTTATTGTACTCATTCAAGAAAATAAAATGAGTACAACGTCGCTCTGTCTGTATTGAACTATTGATAGAGTAGTAGGGAGTTTACATCTTTCACGTTTATTTTTTTTTATCATTGAAATAGGTGTCGCTCGAGAAAGCATAATTTTGTCGTTTTCATCTTCTTCTTCCTCCTAAAGTATGTTTGGATAATGAAAAATAGGGGATTGGATTAGGATTAGAAAATGAATGAAGTGTTGGATAATGGGAAATAGGGAGTGAGATTGGGATTAGAAAATGAATGAAAGGTTAGAATTAAATGGAATAGAGAGAATGAATGGTTAGGATTTAAAAATGGGTGGAAAATTATTTTTCTTTGCCATTTGCCAAATACTGCTCTAGAGCATGGTAGTACCTTAGAGTTACTCACACAGTGGGACGAACTCTCTCGACGTGGGCAAGCGACACGAGCTTGGATATGTTGATGTCTGCAGTTTATCACTCATTTTTTAATGCTTGCCGTATGAAGTTTAATTAGCATGAATACTTTCAACAAAAAAATAGAGTAAAGTAATAAGATCTTATTCATTTATCTTCTTCTGCCTCTTAATTTTCAAAAGGACCAGTCCCGATGATAGTAAATTCTTCATCTTGGACCTTCGTGACCTTCGTAGGTGACTCTATTTCTAGCCGCAAATTCCTAGGTAAACATGAAAGCAGATTCGTCTCCAACTTAACTTCCATCATGTTGTGGAGGGGTACATTGGTTAGCCCATCCTCTTCACTACTGGCACAATTCCAATTTTTACTAGCATTCTCTAACCTTGCCGATGACCACCTGACCTAACTCTCTGAGCTCTATTTATCAATATCGATTTCTTACTGATGAAATTGATTTGTGATAACCTCTACCGGCATTTTCCTAGTACTTTTCCAAAGGATAGAAAAGAAATTTATTTTCTAATTTCTAGATCGGTAAAGTTGTCACTAACGAAAAGAAAAATATTTAGAAAAGAAATTTATTTTCTAATTTCTAAATCGGTAAAGTTGTCAGAAAGAAGAATAAAAGCGCAAAACTAAGGGATAAGCAAGCAGCAATGTGCAACAATACCCAGACCATAACCACTGCACTACCAATGGCATATCATCATGTTCGACCGATGATGTTCTCATCCCCCGTCTATATATTTTGTGACAACTAACGTTTGGTTAGCGAGGTGGTACTAAAATATCCTCCCCGGAAATAAAAATACGAAGTATGAGGCGGTCATGGCCATTCAGCCCATATATGACCCATGAGGCCTAACAACGGCCAAAAAGCCTACCATGGTGCCGTTCATGTGTTGCCTGGCGCTTGCACGTAGGGGTGAAAAAATAAGCTCCATCGTGAGCTCAGCTCGAGCTCGCTTAGCTCGGCTCGGCTTGAATGCCAAACGAGCTAAGCCCAAGCTTTCTTTTCAGCTCGGTTCTGAAACGAGCCGAGCTGGCTCGCGAGCCGCTTGATTTGGCTCGTGAGTCTAGACCATCATGTATTTATATGGATGATTTTATTTTCTAATGGAGTTATTATTTGTCAATATATAATTTATCATCTATACTTTGATGAATTTAATATATAAAGTTATTTTAATTTTACATGTTGATGATTTTGTTATTGCTTTTCTTAATGATTACAAAGTATATAGCTTCAACGGAAGGCTTGCAAGCCAGCTCAAGCTGGCTCGAGCCAGGAAACGAGCCGAGCCGAGCTCATGTTTTAGCTCGTTTCCCTAACCGAGCTGAGCCAAGCTAAGCCTAGCTTGTTGCAAGCCATTGCAAGCCGAGCCGAGCCAGGCTTGGCTTGGCTCGTTTCCACCCCTACTTGCATGGGCACACAGAGCAACGGCAATGAGAAAAAAAAATGACAATGTTACCTAATTACGAGTGTGTTAGGGATTAAACACGGGGTTAAAGCCACACACCCATTGCCACTATACTTAATTCTTCGCAATGGCAATGTTACGTAGTAGCTCGTGGCATCATGCATGCTCTGTTTGCCAATGATACCAGGCAGCGACCTCCATGGTGAGCGTTCCGAGACTCTGACCACAAACCCCTGTCAAGCCGAAGGAGACGTCGGCCCCTCGCATCTCCCTCTGTACCGAAAGAAACAAATCTAGTATTGGATGTGACATATTTTAGTATAATGAATCTGAACAGAAGTATGTCCCGATTCGTTGTACTAGGATGTGTTACATCCGGTATTAGGTTGGTTTTTTATGGGGCGGAGGGAGTACATATGATGCGCTCGGCTCCGTATGTGAGGCGAGAGATAAGATCCCAGCCAGAAACGATACGTTTGCGTAGGTAGGTGCTAGGTGAGGCCGTCGCCCCAAAATCGGAGAGACTGAGACAGAACTTGAATGCCTTCACGGCGCGCTTCCTCTCGCGCCCCATCACCGAATGCCTGATTCTTGCTCGCCTGCAACGCATGCTTGAACATCGCCTGAAAACAATTTCAGAGAGCTGAGTATCCTAACCAGCTAGCCCACGCGAAGGGCCCTGCTAAGTGCAAATTCTTCCTCTGGTTTGCATTTCAGTAGCACTGTTGGACAACTGATCGCCTCCAGAAGCGTGGCATTGATAGCCACTCAGGCTACCCCTTTTGTGCTCAAGAGCTTGAGACGGCGAACCACATCCTCCTCGACTGCGTGTTCACTCGTCAGGTCTGGTTACGGGTGCTGTCGCCTCCTGGCTGGACTGTCCTCTCTCCCCTCCGTGGCAGCTGGCTACAGGATTGATGGCCATCTTCTAGGGCCTGTTTACCTGATCATCTTCGTGCCAGCTTCGACTCCCTGGTCCTCCTAGTCTCAAAGCAACTGTGGAAGGAACGTAACTCCAGGGTCTTTGATTCTGTGCTCTCTTCGGTCTCAGTGGTTCTAGAGCCCATCCTTTTGGAGGGCCGGTTGTGGTCATTAGCGGCCGTCGCTTCCTTTAGGGAATTGTTGGGAGCGTAAAGTGGCTCTGCCCCTCCCGCTGTTTGGAGTAGAGTTACCGTCGTCACGAGTTTTTCCTTTTGTTCCTTTTTCTTTTATCTTTGTTTTCTTCCTTCCTTAGCATAGGCCGGTCTGGTTGAGTGCGTCGTGTAACAAAAACTCTATTCTTCTAATATATTGACGTGCAATCCTTTCGTGCGTTCGCGAAAAAAAAAGCAATTTCAGAGAGCCCTTCTATGGTGAACAAAAAGATTAACCCCACAAGTGTAACACTAACTGAAATTAGTTTTCTTGAAGGTAATTTTTACCAGTTTGCGCCCCCCCCCCCCCCCCCCCCCCCCCGAGAGAAGAATCTAACCGTCTCACTATTTCCATCCGACGGTTGAGATTTGACGTGCTACCTGGCCCCACGTCCCACGTGTCAGTGAGATATTGTTAAAGCATAACGAATTAGACCTCGTCATTTCTCCCTTTATATAACGGGTCCTCGTCCTCGTCCTCGAGCGTTCGAAGCCTCACGTAGAACTAGCTAGTTAAGTGCGTTACAACACCAATGGCCGGAAAAAAAAAGAGTAAACAGTTCATCACTGATGATTTGCCAGAAATTTGACGTCCAGCTGGTCAGAATCAGCTAAGCAATTCGCCAAAAAGAATTCAAAATTCCAGTGGTCAATCAGTACGCAGGGTGTGAGACTGAGAGACGCTCACGTGCACCGGCGGCGCGCATTGCCGTCGTCATCCTTGAACAAGAACGCCAGGTGATTCTTCGTATCCGTAAAGCAGCTGGTCCAGTTCGTCGCCTCCCGGTCCCGGGACGTCGATGCACTGCGGCGGCGGCGGTGGCGCCAACCAGATAGTCTCGCCGATGCGCACGCCCAGCCCAACGGCAGCTGCAGTTGCCGAAGACTTTCCACTGGCCGCTCTGAGCCGCGCGCTCCGACCGCATCTTGTTCGTGCCCGTCTTCCGGTGCCGCCATGCCCTCGTTCGAACACAACGGGGTTCTTGCCGCCGTCGAACAGGCGTTCTTCTGGCCGACGGCGACGCCGCGCGTCAACTTTCTTGCAGGAGCCTGGGCTCTTCCACCGGCCGCCCCGCGCCGCGCGCACCAGCTCCTACACCTTGTCGGCTGCCCTGACGCGCGCGGGTGACGACGGTACACGCGCGGCGGCTCCGGAGCTTGTCGTTGAGGATGTCGAGGAGCTCCAGCCTCCTCCAGGTCGTCGGGCACGAAGCCACGAAGCGGAAGACGCGCGGGAACCCGTGCTTGTTCATCCCGTTCTTCTTCTCTCCCCCGATCGATCTCCCGAGGCAGGCGCGCCGCGCGCCATGCCCTCGCCCCCCGATCAACCGGCCTCGGAGGACGGGAGGAAGTCGGTACGCGTCGGGTGGCGAACGCGGCGGCGCCGCCAACCGAGATGATCGGCGGGGTTGGCGCCGATTGGGGCCGGGACGCGGCGAGACGAGAACTCGTGTCGAGTTCGCGGGCGCGCTTGCGTGTGCTTGTCGTCGAGGATGTCGAGGAGACCCAGGTCTTCGGGCACGAGCCCGTGCTTGTTCGTCCCGGTCTTCTCCTCTTCCCCCCGATCTCCCGGTGCCGGCGCCGTTGGCCATGCCCTCGCCCCCTCTATCAGCCGGGCTCGGAGGAGCGGGTGGTGCGCTCGGCGGACGGCGGCGACCGAGACCGAGCTACTCGTCGGGCCGGGGTTGGCCTGGTCGCGGCGCGGCGAGACGAGAGGTCGTGTGAGGTCGGCAAGGTGGAGGTGGAGGTGGCGACGAGGGGAAGGGATGGCGCCGGTGGCGATGGTGGTGGCGGCGCGGGGAAAGGCAAGGCGGAGGTTGTGGGGGAATGGGAGGACGAGTCGCCGGTGTTCACGCGGGCGCATGGCCGCTTTTGCAAGAAATCGGCGGCGGCGCCACCGCCACGTAGGCAAGATGACTGTATCATCCAAGTCTATCTTTGTATGACATGTGGGCCCAATCAAGGTCATTAACCCGCCCCACAAGTGTAACACTGACTGAAATTAGTTTTCTTCAAGGTAATTTTTACCAGTTTGCCCCCCCGAGAAGAATCTAACCGTCTCACTATTTCCATCCGACGGTTGAGCTTTGACGTGCTACCTGGTCCCACGTGTCAGTGAGTTTCGTCATTTCTCCCTTTATATAACGGGTCCTCGTCCTCGAGCGTTCGAAGCCTCTTCCTCCCGCTTCCTCGCGACGCCAAGAACACCCTCCTCCCCTCCCCTCCGCTCCACGCCTCCACCATTTCGAGAAATGAATCGGATAGGAATCGGTGCGGGCGCTTCACTGCCCGTCGATGGACGCGGGCGCGGCAAGGGCAGAGCACCTCGGCCTTCCTCGGTGCGGTTCCCCCTCAAACGGGAGTTCGCCGGGGAAACCACTCTCCGTATTGCTCGTGCACGCGTTCCCCCGCTCGCGATAGAAGCACGGCGAGTTCGGGTGACGGCGAGCGATCCGCCCATCGAGGATCCTCTCGAAGGCGTCCGTGAGCTCTTCGCGGAGGTCGACGATCCCAACACCACCGCGCCTCCCGGAGGCAACGGCTCCGACAAGCTCGAGGACGCGGCCCCCGTTGAAGACGTCGTCGACAAGACCCTCGGCGCGCGAGCGGGAGCGGGACGCCACATCCTCTCGGATGAGGATGCCGTCAACTTTGTCTTCGAGGTCCCCTGCCCCCCCGCGCCCACCAGATCAGCCGTCCTCGGGATGGAGCTGCTCGCCGAGGGATCGGGACTTGGAAGCGGCGGAGGCGGCAGCGGCGGCGGCGGCGGCGGCGGCGGCGGCGTTGGGGGCGTTGGGGGCGGCTCCGCCGACGACGAGCACCGGCACCGCCTCCCCAGCTTTTTCCCTCAACAAGACAGGCGTCGCGGCTGGATACATTCATCATCTTCGGTGAAGTTGTCCGGCGGAGTCATGGGGTGCTCTCTGCAGCACGCCCATGTTCCTGCCCTGGAGGCGAGTCAGGCGACGCCACCGTCAGCGATGGCCACGGAGGCACTCCTCCTCGGCGACGCTCATGCTGGAGAAGACGATGAGGACCTGATGCTGGACGAGCCCCAGGAGGCGGAGAATGTCGGCGCGGCCGCGCCTGCGGCACTTTAGTTGGTTTCGAGAAGGTGAAGCGGCAACGGGAGAGGCGAAGCGGCAACAGCGAGGAGATGGCTTAGTTTGTTCTGAGTTGGTTGATTTTTTTTTTCTTTTCTGTTTTGCACGACTCATTTGAACTGATTTGAGTAATTTGATATGATCTTGGAAATTTTTCTGAGTTCTTCTGGATTTATTGATATCCTCGTCGTGATCGTGAAGTGTTCGTCCCGTTCCCGTTTGCCTTTTACTCCGTTTCGCGCTAAGTAGCCCTCGGTTCTGTCTCCTATTTCGCCGCCACCGCCGCGCCCGGATCCCCCTCTTCCTCTCCGTCTCCACCGAGCCCAGAATCCCTGCTCCTAGCCCCGTCGTCCGCGCGGGCGGCGAGACGGGTTTAGGGTTTAGGAGGGCGGCCCCCTGGGGCTCCGCCGCGACCTCCTTCGACGACGGGTGCCGGTCCGACGCCGGCGCGGCCGACCCCGTTAGCCTCCGCCTCGGCCGTGCGCGTGGGGGCGAGGGCCGAGGGCCGCGCTCCCCACGGTCGGCCCCGCGGAGCCACGGTGAGGGCCGCTCCTGGCGGCTGATTCCAGGGTCTGCACCGCGCTGAATCCGAGCAGGGTTCTCCGCTATTCTTGCGAGAAGATGATAGGGTTTTCCTCTTTTGCGCCTCTCTGGATTGTGATGCAGTAAGTTTTTCAGTTCCTGCTGTTTTGAGTTTCTTTTTTATTTTTGACGCTGAATTTTGAGTTTCTATTGATTCAAGCTGAGGGATCATGGGATGAGCAAACTACAAACTCGGGCACGAAAGGGATCGATAGGATGAGGATCAGCTCAAGAATGAGGTATGCCTATGCCGATTCAGCCCGATTCAGCATTCTGGTTTTTTTGAAACGAATTCAGCATTCTGGTTCACTGCTGATCATGTTCATTATCTGTCAATTCACCAGTATCATGTCAGTTGAGTCAGAATCAGTGGACTGGCAACTTGTGAAGTTGTGACCTAGCCATTGTCGATTTGTTAGAATTGCATCCCCCGTTCTGTTTGTAGTGACAATCTCTTAGCATTGTTCAACCTCTCTATGTAAGGCAACTAAACAATACAGAGTGGAGAGATTTCAACCCAGAGAGTTATTTTATGGTTATGTTCTCAATCCGGATCAAGAACTCTATTTTTTTTATCACATAGGCAAGCATCGTAGATATTTGTAAGAATCCATACATTTCCAGAAATATTTGATGTTAGAGCAACTGGGAGAGAGGAGAAGTCATTAAAATATATCTGTTCCCTTCTAACTGTACTTCTGACCAGAAAATCAGTAAACCAAGAACACGAACTTGTTCAACTGAGCTGGGCAGAAACTTTTAGTATATGTTGCCTCAATTGATTTTCTTTGTTTCTTGAAGGCAGATGATGTTATAATTAGAATCACTGATCCTTTTTTCTGATTGCATTCCACTTATCAGCAGAATGAATGCATCTAACATTTCAACATGGAATATTGAAATTTTTTGTTCATTGTCAATGCTTGTTGTTCAGAATTAAAATTTCTGATATCTTAAAAAAGACCAGAAGTGAGCAGATTTTTGACAGCCAGTGTGTTTTCCACAATTATGCATATAGGAGTGGACCAGAAGAAATAACATTGATGTTATGATGGATTCTCTGGATCTTGTACCTGTGGTAACAGATGCTGGAGATACTGCATTTCAGATTCACTGCTTGGAGCGATCAGCATATGCTTCTGTGTTAAGAACTTTTTTTGCTATGTCAAAACTCCTCTCAAGGGTATAATGTTTATCTGTCGTTCAGTTAATTAAACAAGCTAGATCACGAGACATCACTATGCAATGCATCTTTCTTTGTACAGAACTTTCAGTGCTTAATTTTGGGGAAAAAAAAGTCTGATACCTCATTTTCGTTCCATATTATCTTTCTTTTGTGCAGTTATAGTTATTATATACTCTTATGGAATTGTTTTGATTTATTATAATGCATTGCTTCGTCTGTATATTCTGTTGTTTTTACCTTACAATTACAGGCCAAGCTTCTCACTAAACTTTCTTTTTTTTTACGCAGAAGGTAGAGAAGCTCTACCTTATTACCATTGTATTAATGGTGGTCAATGGTTTACATGGCCAAGTGGCCAATTACAAAAGGAAAGGAAGAGAGAAAATACAGAGGTAAAGGGGAACGAACGAAGAAGATAGAAGAGAAAAAAGAAAGAAGAAAGAAGAAATAAGAGAAAAAATGAAAGAGGGAAAGAGTAGCATATGAATACAATTGTCTGAATATTCTGGGTGAGCAGCACTGTGATCATCTAGTTCAGTTTTGTTATCCAGCCTTGAATTTGCGCTCGATCTGCTGTTTTGACACGGTTCTCCCATAAGTTCAGACAGTTTCTTGTTGTCTGCAGGAGGTTGGAAATGCTTGTGTTAGCTCAGTTGAATACCGCATCATTCCTTGCCTTCCATAGGTTGTGAGCACATCAGCACAGGCAGCGAAGCATATCGGCCATCCCAGCTTGAGGTGGCCCTGAGAAGAACCTAGGACTTCATCGACGAATTGGAGGATGTCAGTACATTGGATTGCTATGGAATTGAGGCTGAGTTTTGTCCAGAGGACCTCTGCCAGTTTGCAACGCAACACAATGTGGTCTGCTGATTCAATTGCTGGGCAGATGTTGCAGTGTGGGTCAGACGACCACCTTTTGTGTGTTCTGTTGTTGTTGGAGAAACCTGTCTTTGAAGGCTAGCCAGAGGAAGATTCTGCAAGTATTTGGGATGGCTTTGAGCCATATGAAGTCAGCTGGCTTCCCTGAAATGCTGCGGAAGGTGAGGAGTCTGTAAAATGCTGCGGTTGTTATTCCGTTGAGGGATTGAAGGCGTGATCTTGTATCTGGTGCATCTGCATATGGTTGAAGAGTTGCCAAAGTGTTCATGAGGAGGTTGAGTTCTGTCTGTGCCTGGTTTGATAACACTGGGTGGAGATTAATCGCCCAGGTGTTTTGTGTGAATTGTGAGGCGACTGTACAGTTGATGTTGGTTGCGAATGATGCCAGTGATGGGTAGGTGTTGAAGAAGCGGCCATCGTCCGTCCAATGGCCTTTCCAGAATTGCACCGAAAGGCCGCTTCCCAGCGAAACTTTGGTTGATGCTATTGTTGGCTCCAATGCTCCACAGATCATCTTCCAAACCGGTGTATCAGTTGGTCTTGCTAGGATAGGAATCTCGTTCTGCAGGTGCTGTGCTCTGAGCCAGTGGAAGCATGGCTCCGGGGAGCCAGATAGCAGCTTGCTTGCAAGTTTCATTAGTAGCGACAGGTTGTGAGCTTTGAGATCTCGTATGCCCAGTCCTCCCTCTTCTTTTGACATGGTGACATTATCCCAGGCGACAAGGTAATGACCTCCTACTAAACTGAGAAATAAACTAAAAATTTCGGATGCTGAGCGTAGAGAAGTTTCCATGAATATCACTTCAAATGAGTATAGTTACTTCGAATGAGTATATCACGCCTTTGCGGTGAGCATATCTACTTGTTGCCTCTCAGGAAACAAAAATCATGCTGATTAATCAGATGTCAATTACTTCTTTGCAGTACAGGAAATGTTGTTTGGCAAATAACTCTGTTCTTTAGGATCCTGCTTTTGGTGCACATGCCATGGTTCCAGATAAGATTGTCAAAGATGGACAAGCTTCACCTCATTCACAAACTGTATCAGTTTGGCTCAGGAATCACAAATACCTTCACGTTCAATGCCATCCATGAGGTGACTGTATCTTCTTTATTATTTCACATAAGATTGTTCAGAAATCAAGTAACTGTTGGATTTTCCGCTCGCTGACCAATTTTGGACTTATGAAACAGGAGTGTCGACATATTATGGACCATGCAGTAATCTAAGAAGTTGAAATCTGGAAATGGGTGTGCATTATCATACTTAAAAATCTTCTCCTGAACAATTGCCAGTTGCGGGATTCCTCTGTGCAGGTGGTATTTATTGTTTTGTTTTTTTAAGTTAAGATCGAACTATAATATGTGTGCTTTTCTCAATGAAATGGTTTATTTGGTGCTTCTTTTTCCTACTAATAATTAGGGGCTATTGCATTTTTACTCCTACTTTGAAGTTCAATTGTAATTTTACCCTCGTTTTTTAGGGTTTGCCCCTGCTTTTTTGAAATGAAGCAGAGATTTGCCCCTGGTTTGGACGGATAGTTTGACGGTGTTAAGTCGAGCGTGAAAAGACATATATGCCCTTACTTACTTATTGCATATTTACCCCTACTTGTAGATATCACCCACATTTTGCACATAAAAAGTTGCAACCGTTTTGAACTTAAAATTTATGAAATAATTTAAACTTTAGCTTATTTTTGATAAACTTTGACAAATATGATAATTTTGATAGAATTTGATTATAGTTTTGGCAGAATTTTGACGCACTAGCACTCACTTGGTGGTTAGTCAAAGATTAATCTCTTTCTCTGTAATCGCCTCGATCAGCAGTGATGAATTTACATGCATGTCAGCAATGAAGAGATAGAGCACCATCTTGGAAGACCCCTCGTCTTCCTTTCACGCTGTGCTGGTCCGCACTAGTCAACAGGGCAAGCGAAGGAGGAATCAACATCGGCAAACCTCCTGCCGAGCTGCCACGCCGAGGAAGCGCCGCCACCGCCGCACGGCCTGCTGCTCACGCCGCCGCATCAGAAGCGACCTGCTGCTCGCGTCGCTCACGTCGAGTAGAGATGCCGCCGCATCAAGGAGTCGTCGCCGCGACCTGCTGCTCGCATCGAGTAGCCGCCGCCGCCACCTGGTGCTCGTGACGCCGCGCGCTCTGGCCGGAGGCACCGTCGCCGCCTGCTATATCTCTCCCTAGGATTTTGGAATGGGAACGATGGGGTCTTGGGGGGTAGAAGAGTAATACCATATTTCTTAAACCATTTTTCCTTTCTCTATTCTGTTTTTTTAACTCAATACTGTGGGACCGATCTAACTGCCATCCATAGTAAGGGCAAACGGTGACTTCATTTGAAAAAAAACAGGGGTAAATTCGCAAACCCTAAAAACTGAGGGTAAAATCACAATTGAGATTGAAAGTTGGGGCATAAACACAATTCTTCCTAATTATTATTTCTGGATGATGAGCTGAATATCATAAAAATAAATCCAAAGTATTCAGAAGGAAAACATCATTGCTAATTGGTAATATGACCATTCAAACTATTGTGGTTATGTGGAACTGTAAATTATGAAAGGCATTTTTTTAATGCCTCTGCGGTTTACTGAACAGTTTTGCCACTTCTTTACCTATATTTTTACAGTAAAAATATCAGTTAAAGCTGATTTTAAATAAATCAGTTAGCAGTGCTGAAGGTTTATTGATAATAATATAGCATACTAGCCTTATGTGCTGATAGTTTTTGACAGAAACATAGGCATGTAGCACAAATGATTTGCTTGATACTAAGAAATTACCTTGTGAAGTGAAGAGTGGTTGCCCTCTTGTCTCCCATCCAATTAAAGTACAGTCAAGCAAATTATGGCCATGTTTCTTTGTCCATTCATCAAGACATGAAAGCATCAATGAAAACGAGAACTGAAGTTCCATGAGTGACTGGATCCAAGAGGCTGGCAATCTGGCATAACTTACCTGGGTCTGCCGCTTTACCAAGCAGGAACAGCAGCCTCTGCTAGATAAGTTCTCTAAGAAGGTTGTCGGGTGTAAGCCAAAAGATGCTGCCGTCAGGAGGAAGACTGACACTAATCAAGACAGTGCTAATGGTGTTACTAGTACACCTAAGTGATGGTAATTGAACTGCCACAATGGGCAATTAAAGAGGTAGAGAGGAAATGCCGAAGCTTTCTGTGATTAGCGTCAGTGGTGGACATTGTCTGGTGGTTTGGAGCCAAGTCTGCTCGCCTGATGAGTATGGTGGTCTTGGAATCAAGGATTTACATCCTGTTCGGTCGAGCACTGCGTATGAAGTGGCTGGCACTGAGGGTACAGCAAAATGATCGCGCCCATGGACAATGCTGAAGAAACAAGAACACAAGACTCTGGAAAACATCTTCTTTGCAGCAAAAAGGGTTGAGGTAGGAAACGTCGTCAACATTGATTTCTGGAGGTCCAATTGGTTGCCAGCATCAGCTCCTCGATGCCATGCCTGTCCTGCTTTGTGTGCCAAGATGGTCTCTTGGTAGCTGAGGGTCTGACAAACTGTCGACGGGTGAAGGATATTGTGGGTGCACCATCATGTAGAACTTTGAGCTAATACTTTCAGGTATGGGACTTAGTAGAAGAGAAGAAACTGAACCAGCGAGAAGAAGATGTGTTTTTCTGGACAACGGCGAGGGATGGTAACTTCTCAGTCGACTCGGGTGTACAACATGTTCTTCCTGGCCAGAACGAGATGGTCTTGGGACAGGATGGTCTGAGAGACAAGAGCACCATCCAAGATCAAGTTATTCATGTGGCTTACCTCAAAGGGAGATGCCTCACGGCAGACAATCTACAAAAGAGAGGCTGGCCCCATCATCAACACTGCCACCTCTGTTCTTTAGCGAGTGAGGATTGTACCCACCTGTTTGCTGCCTGCAACTTCACTAATGCAGTTTGGGATATGTTGAGGAACTGGCTCAACATTGGTTTTCAGCTACCACGGGATCAGGCCCTCGATCTTGGTGAGTGGTGGCTTCAGTCAAGAGTGTGTTGTCGTGCTGCTCACAGGAAATCCTTTGATTCCTTTTTTTCATGGTATGCTGGTTCATATGGAAGGAGAGGAATGCAGGGGTCTCCGAGAACAGAGCAAGCACGCCTAGTAGTGTATATGGAGCAATTAAGGATGAAATCTTGGTCTGGAGGGCTGCGGGTTTGTTCAAAAGAGAGGGAGATTAGTCCCTAGTTCAACCCAAACCTTTTTTCGACAGGACGATCTCCTGTTTTGTTTTTTTGGCTACCCAGCATGGTGGGTGCCACCGGTTTCAACTGCCTACTGTCATTGTAATATCTGCATTTCCCCTTCAATTTTAATGGAATTCGATCGGCCTCTTCTTTGGCTGATCCAGCTAAAAAAAAGGGCCTGACTGTCATGTTGTTTTTTTGAAGCAAAATGACTGTCATGTTGTCAACCACTGAAAATGTAGAACAAGGTTTTGGCATCATCAAACTTGACATAACTGCCAGCCTTCTGAGCAAGGTACATGTATCATCCTTTTGATTACATATGGTACTTGGCTCTAAATTATGATATCTGACTGCTTACCAACTCTTGTAAATATTTTCTCCAATGAAATTTCTTGGAAAATAAACTTTCGTTATCATTACTGCTTTCTGTGTAGCACTTTCTCCTCTTTGTGATGTTCTGCCTGCATATTTTAGTTATATTTAGCATGCTATTTGATTAAGGTGTGGCTTTGTTCCATTATTTTTGTCTTTTCCCATCTCTTTCGTGTGTACCATGTTGTCCTTGTTTGATTTCAATGTTTGCTACTTGAAGAAAGAAGATAAGGAGGAGCTGTTTGTATTACAATGAGCTTTAGACTCGCATCTTCTTCAAGAAAGAAATGCAATACTCAAGGTATGAACCCTCTTCAGTTAGTTAATTCAGTATGACGGCATTATATTTTTTAATCCACTCTCTTATTCTAAGCATTATGTACTTCAGTGACATTTTAAACTTGAACCAGGTACAAGAAAGATCCTTTTATATGCACTCCTTAAGCTTTCTGAAGTATCATATGCTGGTAAAATCGCTTTGTACTAACTTATTTCTTTTCGCCGTATCTTAGCTTGTTAGTTTGTTTAAATGGTTATGTAGCCATCTTAAATTATCATTTTAATACGTCAACTACACTACTTAAGGGGACTCTTCACACTTTTTCTTTCTTTTTTCTTAAAACAAAAACTATTGCACAACCATGGCACTATCCTAACATTTGCCTACCAATCAACTACTGTATCAATTCTCTTAGATCTCACAAAAACTCTTTAGATATAGAGGGATATGGAGTTCTTGTGGTCCATATTTAGCATACTAGCATATGCTACAAAATTTTCATCGTGAATTGCAAATATGAAAGTATTTTTTTACCTGAAGATGTTGAGTTCGATGCTTAATCCTTATACAGAATACATCAATCCCCTCTAAAAATATTGAACTCACCATTTCTTTTTGCTGTTTTCATCATTATCTAGCACCGATTCAATACTTTTCTATTTCCTCCCAACTGGAACTGATATTCTCTCCACCTTTTACTCTGTAGAGGAGTTTCTCAGACCTTCAGTACCAACTGCCAGCCGGACGAGTTCACCCAGCACGATTAGTGTGAGGGCCGGCGACGGCGATCAAGATGCGAGAAGTCTGTGATCACGAACGACGGCGAGATGGCACTAACACCGGCGACCAGTTGGAATTGGATTCTAACACTTGTCCTACGAGAAGCAGGCGTCCCGTCTGGTAGTAGCTTGCTAGAAATCAAATCTTTTCTCTTTTCCCAGCAACCAGTTGGAATTGGATTCTAACACTGGTCCTACAAGAAGCAGGCGTGCGGTCTGGTAGTGGCTAGGAAATCAAATATTTTCCGCAAGAGATCGGTCTACCAACACAAGACCGCAGGCATGGCGACAACGACGACGTCCACCGTCACGACCATCGCGGCACAGGCTTATCACGTACTGAAGATCAACGGGTACTCCAACACCTTGAAAGCCGGCCGCCACCACCCCCTCAGCTCCTGTCCGTTCAGCGCAGGAGGCCACACTTGGCATGTCAGCTACTACCCACACGGATGCCGCGACAGCAACAAGGACTGCATCTCCATCTTCCTCGTGCTTGAGGACATCGTCACCGAGGAGGACGTGATGGCAAAAGCTACATTCAGCCTGCTCGATCGATACGAGAACCCGGTGCCGTCGTATACCTATCACACCGAATTACGTAACTTTTCAACATCTTCTGGTAGGGCAAGGGGGTTCGAAAACTTTATTAGGAGGGACGAATTAGAGCGATCGGAATATCTCAATGATGACTACTTTGCCGTTGCTGCCCATGTAATCATCCCAAAGGAAAAGCCATCTGTCGTCGTACCACCGTCGAATATGCATCTGCATTTTGGTGATCTCCTCGTAAGCAAAGAAGGCACCGATGTCAAGTTCCTGGTCGGCGGCGAGATGTTTGCGGCGCACCGGTTGGTGCTGGCGGCACGGTCACCGGTCTTCAAGGCAGAGCTTTTCGGGCCGACGAAGAAAGGCACCATAGATGCGATACAGATTGACAACATGGAAGCACGAGTGTTCAAGGCTCTGCTTGAGTTCATCTACACAGACATTTGGTCAGAGATAGGTCATGGAAAAGACAATGTAGCTATGGCTCAACAGTTGCTTGCTGCTGCAGACAGGTATGGCTTACAGAGGTTAAAGTTTGTCTACGAAGATAAGTTGTGCAACCACATTGATACATGCTCAGTGTCAACCATGTTGGTGCTAGCGGAGAAGCACCATTGTTGCAAACTCAAGGAGGCATGCTCTACGTTCCTTAGTTCCATGAGCCCTCCTATTGTTGAAGATCTAAATTCCAGCATATTTGGCAGTGAATTGGAGAAGACGGTTTCTTCTTCAGAGAACCATGAAAGTCAAATTAACCGTACAGATATTAGGATTCAACCGTGGCAAAATGCAGATGTCTAGGAACGTTATTTCCAGTGCTATAAAATTTGTTTACTTTGTTTCTAATAATTATGTAGATTGACTTTGGACTTGAGTTTTTACAAGATGGTGTATCCTTATATATGTTGTCAATCATTTTTTTTAAAAAAAATAGAACTACTGATATTTGAGAAATGAGAAGCGGGCCCACACGTATCTAGGACGTAATAGTGGAGGTTCACAAATCTCCTGACAACGATTGCCCTTCCCGGGCTTGATCGGTCATGTTAATTTCTATGGCAGTAGGCGAGAATTTTTTTTCACCACTTATTTTTTTTCACCAATTTTGTTTTTTAAGTTTATATACATAAAATTTATATTTAAATGTTTTTTGTTTGTACGTAGTTAAAAACTTTAGGGCTCCATCGGTCACATTAATTTCCATGGCAGTAGGCGAGATTTTTTTTTCACCACTTACTTTTTTTTCACCAATTTTGTTTTTTAAGTTTATATACCTAAAATTTATATTGAAATGTTTTTTTGTCGTACTTTTTTTCACCAATTTTGTTTTTTAAGTTTATATGCCTAAAATTTATATTCAAATGTTTTTTTGTCTTACTTTTTTTTCACCAATTTTGTTTTTTAAGTTTATATACCTAAAATTTATATTCAAATGTTTTTTTTGTATTTTTTAAATGGTTTAAAATATTAGATTTTTTTGTAAGATATATTTTTCTAAATGGTTTGAAATTCTTAGGAAGGGGATTAAGCAAGGGGGGGGAGGGGCAGAGAATGCCCAATCGCCCGCTTATCAGCCCTCCCCAATTGGTACATGTTATGCTCAGCTGACGACAATGTGTTCCTTGACAAGTGCTCCTGGCCTCAGTTTATAAAGGAGTGAAACTTATGTTTGGTAAGCGAGGTGGGACTAAGTGTGCACTAGCGCAGTGGCTGCACCGTTTGGGCCTCTAAATTCGGCAAGAGAAAGGACCCGCAGCTCATATGTGCCGTGCTCGGGCCTCATCGTCTTTCTGGCTGCTGCTTCTACGATGCCACCGGCCAGCGGAACGCGTTGGCGTTCTGGAAAGTGCGGTTCGGGCGCGAGGACACGTCGTACGTGTGATCGATGCTGATCACGACAGTGGACGCGGCGGTTGGTTTTCTCGATCGAGGTGGCACGGCAGAAGGTCGCGAAACATTCAGGATGAGATTAATGTTGACATCATCAGCTTGAGACGCCATGTATGCTGCCGCTCACCCCTCGTCACTAGTATAGATCTTTCTTTCTGTGACGGCCTCTAACATGCCTATAAATAGCGGGCCGTCACAAGGAAGTCATCTCAATCGGACTGAAAAAGTATCCGATTGAGATATGGTCACAGACATGTTAGATGGGCATAAAACTTAAGCCCGTCACGAATGACACCTATCAGGGACGGACCGTAGTTTAGACCCGATTGAGATAACATTCCATATATCAAACGAGCCTCATGTTAGGGCCCGTTACAGATGATCATCATTTGTGACGCGTACTAATTTGAGGCCCGATTGAGATAACAACTAGGCCCGTCACATGAATCATCAGTGACGGGCTATATACTAATGCCCGATTGAGATGACTTAATCTCTATCGGGCATTAACTAAAGCCCGTCACCAATGAGTATTTTTTTATTTTTCATATGAAATGTTTATATTTTTAAGTTGAACTATAGCAGAATAATTAACTATAGTATAATAATTCATTTTATGAGTCAAAATAATTTTACGGATAGTAAATGATTTCAAATGGAAAAATTATCGATAACAAAGTTGTATAATTTATCAAGATTTATAACTTTTAGTTTGGTCATTTTTCTATATAACACTTTTATCAAAATTCATATATGTGTTATAGTTTATAAAACCAGATAAGAGATATGTCAATTTTGTAAATAATGTTACTATCACTTTGTCGGATAAAGAAATGGCCAAAATAATAGTTTTAGATCTTGATGAGTTATTCAACTTTGTTGTTGATAACTTTTTCAGTTAAAATGATTTAGTATTTGAAAATGTTATTTGAAGTTGTTATATTTTCAAATTTAAATTCAAACGGTTAAAAAAAATGTTATATAGAAAAATGGCCAAAATAAAAGTTATAGACCTTGATGAGTTATACAACTTTGTTATTGATGACTTTTTCAGTTGAAGTCGTTCACTGATCTAAAATTCTATTTGAATTTCTCAAACTTTGAATTTCAAATTTCAAATTGTTTAAACAGAGTCAGATGGAGAAATGACCAAAATAAAATTTTGCACCTCGATGAGTTCTACAATTTTGGTTTTGGTGACTTTTCCATTTGAAATCATTTATTAATCCCAATTTTTATTCGAAGTTATCAAATTTTGAAATTCAAAATTTGAATTGTTCAAATGAACTTATTTGTACAAAGGACCAATACAAATAGTTGTAGATCTCGATGAGTTATACAATTATGTTGTTTATGATTTTTGCATTTGACACACAAAAATCGAACTAAAATTAAATTTAAAGTTCTCGAGAACCAGCGAGTAGAATTATCTCTCGAACACCAATGGAAGTTGCGGTGCGAGAGATTGCTACGATTTACTGATTCGAGAACCAGCGAGAGATTGCTACGATTTACTGGTTCGAGAACTAGCGAGTAGAATTATCTCTCGAGCACCGATGGAAGTTGTGGTGCGAGAGATTGCTACGATTTACTGGTTCGAGAACCAGCAAGTAGAATTATCATTCGAGCACCGATGGAAGTTGTGGTGCGAGAGATTGCTACGATTTACTGGTTCGAGAACCAGCGAGTAGAATTATCTCTCGAGCACCGATGGAAGTTGCGGTGAGAGAGATTGCTACGATTTACTGGTTCGAGAACGAGCGAGTAGAATTATCTCTCGAGCACCGATGGAAGTTGTGGTGCGAGAGATTGCTACGATTTACTAGTTCGAGAACGAGCGAGTAGAATTATCTCTCGAGCACCGATGGAAGTTACGGTGAGAGAGATTGCTACGATTTACTGGTTCGAGAACCAGCGAGTAGAATTATCTCTCGAGCACCGATGGAAGTTGCGGAGAGATTGCTACGATTTACTGGTTCAAGAACCAGCGACTAGAATCATCTCTCGAGCACCGATGGAAGTTGCAGTGCGAGAGATTGCTACGATTTACTGGTTCAAGAACTAGCGACTTGAATCATCTCTCGAGCACCGATGGAAGTTGCGGTGCGAGATATTGCTACGATTTACTGGTTGGAGGCGCTAGAGTTGGTTTGTTACATGTGCATCTCATGTAGCCAGCATGACTCACATACCCAACTTATAGCATATCCGGATGTCTGTCCGCAATCATGTCGGGTGATCAAGCCGACAACATTCGCGAACAATTATCCGTTAATAACCTTTTCTCGAATAGCTTAGCCATAGCTGGCGCTATGAGATAGGTCGTCGGTCTTCATTGATAGGTTGGGTGCGACAACTCCGCATTTGTCGAGAATGTTCTCGATAATGGGGTGTACTCGACCACAACCTACTCGAGTGCTCAATTGTTCCTGAAAAATATTTTCTAGAAGGCAAGACATGTAGCAGAGAATATCGAGTATGTACTCAAAAAAACTGCATGAATCTTCTAGTATTATCAGGATATAACGAGCAGATCTAAATGTTAGGCATCATGTAAACCGTAAACACGCATGGTTTATACAGAAGAAAATACAGCAAGCCCCCAGCGTTAGACCGTAGTCGGCTTAACATCGGGAACACTCACACAATAGATATTGTATAAAAGACATGCTCTAGGTAAATATAATAAATTATTGATCTGACAATGTTGTGTAATCTTGAAAATAGGTACGATAAATTGCATATAAAATATTGCGTACCTTTGTAGATACATACCGGATGTATCTACGAAATTAGTAGATCAATTTGAAAAACCGATTTACCAATTACCTTATTGTGTACTCGTTCGACATTATATGATCTGACATCTTTTGGTACGCCGTGTATCTTGAAGCTTGGATGATCTCGATAGACCAAGTTGTCGATGACGATGATGGTTCCGATCTTGTCGGGGCACGTACTCTGGTTGGGTTTGACTTCCCAGATCCAAAGTAGTTGAAGTATCCCTGGTCAAAAAATCCATAGTGACGATGACTTGGCGAAGCTTGATGAAGATCCCGATCCGCCGGAGAACATACTTCGTTCGGGTCATATCACCCAGCATACGAAGTCGTTGAGTAGTTTGCCGGCGAAGAATCCATCTCTTGAACCCATCTCATCAAAATCCTGAAGCACCAAAATCCCCCTACCTGGTGCGCCACTGTCGACGTTTGATGTCGCGATTCCGGTATTTGCATAGTACGGGGATCGTTGGTACTAGGATATATGCGAGATTGTAGTAAAAGAGATGAAGACGAGGATTTTTATACAGGTACGGGCCCCTTATCTGACAGGTAATAGTCCTACATCCTGTTGGCCGAAGCCGGTCGTTGCTCTTATTCACGATAATCACACCAGTATAATATTTGGGTTAGCCTATCTAACTGTTGTCGACTTGGCGGCCATAAAACCATCCCGTAGTCAACAACAGGGTAGCCTTCCTCCTCGAATCCGCATCCGGTGAGATGAAAGACAGCGCTAGATCCCTACAGCCAGCCTCCATAGGTACTGGATATGGTCCTTCTAGGCATATCTCTGATGTTGATATCCGGCGTCTTGTCTTGGCGTATGTTGGCTTGCATGTTGATCTATTGTCTTGATCTATTGTTCCGCGCCACCTCTCTTCCTAGGGGGTCTTGTATTTATACCCATAGATGTCCCCTTGTCCAAGTAGAACTAGGGAAACCAATATGGATACAATCTGAGTAGTCCTTGTCGTTTCCATGTAGAACTATATCCATCCTTCCTTATGCGGAACCCGCCCTATATCCGAAAGTTGTTTCCGTATAAGACATGGTATGTGGTGGGTCCTGCCGAGATTTAGTCAACTACTATTAGGTATGTGGTATCCATAACCTCGACACTTTATTTTTGACAGATCTCAATGAGTTCTACAACTTTGTTTTTGACGGCTTTTTCATATGAGTTTATTTAGTATTGTAAAATTCAATTCGAAATTCATTTTTCCTAGAAGTCGATTTGCCTCCTCTTCATGATAATACTTGCTAAATATATATTTGATCCAATTAACTCGGTTTTGCAAGTGAAATATGTGAATGGATATGAAATATGTGATCAAAATGGATGTTATGTGAATGTGGTTGTGCTAAATATATTGATGGTTGTGTATGTGAATGAATGTATATGAATGGGGGATGTTGAGGTGTGACATCCTGGCCTAGGGCTTAATAGGATTAATAGAATACTCATACCAACAAAGTTACAACTACTTTTCCGGAGCTTGGCCTGGAGCAATTTTGGGATGGGTAACCGACCGAGAAGTTCTTCCTGGGTGCACATGAGTTAGGACAAAAAAAAACATGGCCTGGGAGAGGCGGAACGACATGGCATGGCTACCAAAGGCCTTTGGCTAGCCAAAAAATAAAATTTATTTATTTGGATTATACTCATCTGTGACGGGCATTAACTTAGACCCGATTGAGATGAGGGTCATCTGTGACGGGCTATAGTTAATGCCCGTCACAGATAAGGGTCATCTGTGACGGGCGCTAGTTGTGGCCCGATTGAGATAGGTCATCCGTGACGGGCTATAGTTTGACTGGTCGTCTGGGTCAAAACTATCGGTGACGGGCTTTAATTAAGGCCCGATTAAGATAGCTTTATCCGTGACGGCCATTTGCCCCATTGAGATAACTTTTCACATCTGCTAGAAGCTGCCCCAAACAGTCCACAGCTTCTGAGAATATGTAGTTACAAATTCTGAAAAATGAACTAAGAAGCCAGAAGCTGGAGAAGCTGGGTTTCAGAGCTTTTCCAGATTCTCGGAAGCTGGCTAACAAATAGCTGCTTCTCAGAATTTAAAGCTCCCCAAACAAACCCCTAAACTGTGATGGACACTGTGTCCGATTGAAATGGGGGTTGCCGTCCGATTGAGATGGTGGTTACCGTTTTAGTGCGTCGTCGTCGAGAATCATATCGGCCACGCACCGGCTCTGCTGGCTGGCCACGTACCTCGAGGGCGCGTACGACGTATTACTTACGCGCCGACAAATTTACGTACGCGCGAGCGACACAAGCCCCATGGCGAGGCAGCTGCACTGCCTCCCGCCAATTGGCGCACAGGGGCTCGCACCGACGACAAAGAATGTCGATCGACGGCCAGGGCACCATGCACCGGCGCGTACTGCGTCGCCATGTACGCGGGCAGAAGTCTCGTCGACTCGTTGCTGTCCGCGGTGGAAATGAGCAGTACACCTGGGAGCTGGAATTCGAACAGTTGCACGACAACGGTCTGGCCGCAAATTCATAGAATTGAGTTTTGAGAAGACACACTTTCGCCTGAGCGCCGTGCACAGATACAGTAGTCGTTCATTGATCAGATCCATTGGAAGCTTGGCGATGGTGACAAGGGTTTTTGCTAGGGTTTTCTGGTGCTCGCGTGGTTGGAAACAAAAGGGAGGAAGTGTGACTGAGGCACAAATGGAACCTAGATGAATCTCATAAGTAGATTTTATAAGTCATGTATGATGGTTTGTATTTCAAGAAAGAGGGAGAAATCACCGGTGGAATATTTGCAGAATTTTATACGATGGTTGTTTTTCTGACCTCATTACAAATTCAAAAGATGGTCATGTTCATTGTAGAAAATTTTGTGCCTACTCGGTTTTCTGCGAATAGCTAGGTAATTCCGACAAAGATATATCTCCAGGTTATATTGTCAAGAACGTTAATCCAATCATTTGCATTGAGGTTGAGAACTATTGTCAGTGTTATGGATAAAATATATCTCCAATATGTAGATTCATGATAAACGGAAATACCACATACATGATATTATATGGGAAAGTATGGAAATAAAGCTAGCAAGAAAGGAAACTGTTTTCATGGGAACAGAAGACATCAGAGTTCGTCCCGAAGAAGACAAGGTTTCCTCGGCCTGTATCTTTCAAGGGGTTATTTGAGTTCTACTTGAAGAGGAGGGTGTATACATGTATAAATACAGGGCTCCCTATGAGGGGGAGGGCATTGAATCATAACCCATATCTAGAGCCACATTGAGAGACAATCCAGAGGAAGTCAGAGCTCTAGTCACCGATATCTACTTGGCATATTCTAGTCGGTGGATTAGATTAGCTAACTAACTCCCCTTTTGTAAAATCCAGAGGAAGTCAGAGCTCTAGTCACCGATATCTACTCGGTATAAGTCGGTGGATTAGATTAACTAACTTCGGTGGATTAGATTAGCTAACTAACTCCCCTTTTGTAATCCGTGTGGTACTTTCCACAAGATATACATATAAACTGGAGTAGGTTGTTACTCATGGTCCAAATCAGTATAAACCCATGTCTCCTTGTTACAATCTAGTATATACCTAGGTACCAATGATCCATATGCTCTATAAGTACTGTTGTCGGGTATAGTCCATTGACAAAAATTACTATCTTTTTCTATAAATAACTTGATCAAATTTGAAAAAAAACCTCAAAACGTCTAATAATATAAGACAGAAGAGTATAATGCACGTCGTTTTCTTATAACTATGTTAGTACTTTATATTGCAAATTGATTTTCCTTGTAAATATGTTTGCTGGAAGGCGCTAAAAAACTGAAGTATATGTAGGTGAACTCATTCCATGAAAGAAACCTTTAGTTTTCTCAACAGTTGAATTTTGCCTTGGATGAATCCTAATGACTACACTGATAATTTAATTTCCAATTGATGAGTGACGATGTTGTAAATTAAATCCTTCAATATAGTAGGACGGCCCTGGATTAAACACCGGAAATTATTTGCTTTCATGGCCAAAGACAATGCTCTCGAAGAGGCAAGGAAATTGAAGCACACCTTCTTGAGACCATGGCATTGGTACTTGTCTGCTAGCATCAGCATGGTAACCACTGAACTTGTATCAATATAGCTGCACAACCTATCTTCGCACATTATCTTCAGTCTTGATAGGCTATACTTATTGGCTGCAACGAGTAGTTGAACCATAGTCGTCTCGTCTTGATCTATCTCTGGCCAAGTATCCGTGTAGATAAAAACAAGCAGAGCTTTAAACACTTGTGCATCCATGTTGTCAATTTTTATGACATCCGTGGTGCCTCCCTCCATTGGTCTGAATAGCTCCGCCTTGAACACCAGCGACCGTGCCGCTAGCACCAACCTGTGTGCGGCAAATGTCTCGCCGCGAACCACAAACTCGATATCGGTGCCCTCTTTGCTTGATAGAAGATCACCATAATCTAGGTGCATGTTCGATGGGGGCACCGTGAAGGATGATGGTTCCTCGGTGATCACCAGACGAACCGCGATAGCGAAGCAGTCATCATTGAGATATTCCGATCGTTGTAACTCGTCCCTTCTAATGAAGTTTTCAAACCCAAGCGCGCTACTATTAGGCACCGAGAAGTTATACAATGTGGTGGTGATAGTGTGTGACCGCACTGGATTCCTGTGTTGGTCGAGCAAGCTGAACGTAACCTGCGCCATAACATCGTCATTGACCGTGTCATCGTCAAGATGGATGAAGAAAGAGATGCAGTGCTTGTTGGTTTCTCGCCCTCCGTTTGGGTAGTAGCTGATATACCAAGTGCGACCTCCCGCACTGAACGGAGAGGTACGGAGGGCCTGGCCATGACCGACTTTCAAGGTGCTGGAGTACCCCGGGATCTTGATTATGTGGTAGGTTCGTTCCGCTGTGATGGTGGTGGTGGACCTCGATGGCGGAGGACCGGCACCGACGCTGGACGTGATCGTCGTCGTCGTCATGCCTGCGTACTCCAGCCCGACGTCCGACGGAGATGTAGGAGCTGAGGCCTGCGCTTTTCTGTTGGTTGGCAGCGCGCCGCTGTGCACAGGATTCTGATTTCTAAGCTACCTCTGCCTAGCCTCTTGTAGGAGAGCTAAAGAGAAGTGTTGGTATCCAACTCCAATTGCTTGGTATGCTATAGCTAGGAGTTAACAGGAAGAAGCAGGGTTTGATCTGATTCGGGATTGACTGCTTCCCCGGTTCCTCAACGGTAATTAGTCAGAAACCCGATGTACGCCGTCCCGTAGCACGTCATCAGTTGCACATCCGCACTGTCATCGTGCATGGGAAACTGTTTTCAACCCTCGAGAGAATGTCTCCTCTCATTTGTGCATATATGAATAATTTAAAAAAATATATTCATATCACAAATATACCACTCCACAAAATCTCTGGTTCATACTCCATTTTCCCATTCACATATAATAAAGAAAAACAAATTCAACTGATCATACTAGCGATACTATTTATACCCGAATTCATTTTTTTTTCTTAATGTGTAGATAAAATTTAAACTTGATAGAGTGTTGGCTCTGTTTGAATCTCCTGAAGATGGAGATGAAAATGAAGAATAAGTGTTTTACATAAAACAAGGTGGTACTAACTTGTAATTAATTGAGTTTTAGTTTTTACAAACTTAAAAAATAGATTAATCTGATATTTTAGAACAACTTTCATATAGAAAATTTTCGCACGAAACACACCGTTTAGCAGTTTGAAAAACGTGCCACGAAAATCCAAAAATTAATCTCGCCTGTGTTGGGTTCTCGAACAGGACCTGATGTCACTATACTCCGCATTATCATTTTTTAAGAAAAAAAATATAACTATTTGCATGAAGTTTGCTAGAAAAAGATACACAAGTGAATATTCCGCAGAGGAACTAAAATGTATTTCCGTGCATTCGTGATATTTGTAGAAACCACTTCCTAGAAAAGTTTAACTTGTGCTGCTTATACAAACAGGGCCGGCCCTGACGGGGCTGAGAAATGCAGTCGCACTGGTCCCCCAACTCGTAGGAGCTCCCACCTACCCCCACGCCATAGTAGCAAATAGCGGTGCCACGTCATTCCTAATTGGTTGATTCCATAACATGATCAAGTGGGCGAGAAGAGGCAAGTAGCGATTGCATCTGCAATCAACTGTCAATGCTTGCCCCTAGCTAATACCGTTCCCCACCTAGCCACTTTGTTCAAACGGTTGCCGCATCTGAAGATACATTAACTACTTGCCAATCTGCTCATCTGCTTGCGAAATATCTCCTTCATTTTAAAATATATGACGTTGTTGATTCTTTTTATAACATTTCACCATTCATCTTATTAAAAAGTGATATAAATATTATTTATTTTATTGTGACTTGTTTTATCATCAAATAAATTACAATCTTAACTTAGGGCTGTTTGGGGGAGCTTCTACCTGCTGCAGCTTCTCCCAGAATCATAAGCTCCCCCCACAGTTCAGCTTTTAGTTTAGATTCTGAGAAACTGTAGTTGTAGAATCCAGAAAATAAACTAACAGTCAAAAGTTGGAAAACTCAGTTTTTCCAGATTTTCAGAAGTTGGCTACCAACCGACTGCTTCTCAGAATCTTAAGATCCCCCAAACAGGCCCTTATACTTTTACATATTTACATTAAAATTTTAAATAAAACGAATAATTAAACGTTGTGTGAAAAGTCAAGGACGTCATACATTTTGAAAAGAAGGTGCTAGGAGGTAAGCAGCAGCAACAGCTCGCACATAAAAATATGGAAAAATTTGCTACAGGACATCGCAATTGTGTGGTTTTAGCTCAGGGACACCGCGAAAGTAAAGTTTTAGGGGAAAATATCCCATAATCGTGGATATTTGCCGATGGACACCGCGCCGTCTAAAGGAAACTTGCCGTATTGACGTGGCGGACGGGAGGCTGTTTTTTGACGCGGTCGGACGTAAATGCCCCTGCGCCTTATGAGTCCTAACTTGGCTCAGGAGCAGAGAGCCGACGACGAGCAAAGAGCCAACGACGCCGCTGCCACCGAGCGTGTGCGAGGTGTCGAACGCGGTGGCCGTGCAGCCAAACGCCGCGCGCAGCGAGGCCCTTGACGGGAAAGACAACGCACCCTTCCACCGCGAACAGTGAGGCTAACGTTGTGGTGGAATCGCAGCTTGCTCGCCGGCCATAGCAATGCCCTCGCTGGCACCTGTCGCGCTCTCAGCTCGAACAGTAGCAGCCCTGTCACCGCCACCGGTGGCCACGGCACGGCGAGCAAGAGGAGGAGGAGTAGGAGGCAAACCGGCAACGCGCGAGGAGGGGCCATGGCGATGGTTGCGCGCATGTGAGTGGGAGGCAGATGGATGGACAGCGGCGTGAGGAGGCTGGCAGCGGTGGCGCCGGCAGCGCGGGGAAGAGGTCGTGGATGGCGGTGGCCGCGCCGGTGGCGCGCTCCCTGGTGCACTCTGCGAGCGCGGCGGTGAAGGGGTCGGAGTGTGGTGCATTGGTGGTGGTGGCATCGGCGGTAGTGGTGGCGGCGAGACGACGGATGAGTGGCCGGCGCGCGGGGGTGGATGAGAGGAGGCGGTGCGAGAGGCAGCGGCGTGGGTGGCCGTGGGTGGCGGCGCCCCTCCCTCCCCTCCCTGTCGCTGGTTTACCCGGGAGCGACAACTAGATCTGGCACCCCCCAAGCTTGGCACGTGTGAATCCCTCCCTCCAAAACAAGCACTACGCCGTTCCTCTCTCTAGCTCGGCTGGAGTGGCCGTCCCGAGTCTGGGATGCGCCGACGCCGGGCCATCTTTTCACCGCGAACAAACGAGCCTCTTAGGCGCAGTGGCATTTAGGTCCAACCACGTCAAAAAAGGGCCTACCGTCCGCCACGTCAGCACAACAAGTTTCTTTTAGACGGCGCGGTGTTCATCGGCAAATATCCACGATTATGAGATGTCTTTCCCCAAGACTTTACTTACGCGGTATCCCTGAGCTAAAACTATATAATTGCAATGTCATGTAGTAAAATTTGCCTATAAATATTCGAATTAAAAAAACAAACTTACTGTCCGTAAACTTTCCATTAGTCATTTAGGGGCAGGGACAAACTTTCTACTATTAGTAAATGGACGATGGCCAAGGAGTGTGGACGAGCCCTTTTCGGACACGTTTGTTCGATTAGTAGAGAATCAAACGAATCAAAGTACTAGACCAATCCGAGAAGCTACAAATCAAAAATCGCCCGGAATCCTTTCTTTCTCTCTTCATCACGAATTTAAGCAAGCAATTGGAGAGTCAGATATCAACACTTCGATCTCTCCGTGTCTTAGTTGGATATGCCAGCTTCTTTTTTCGTATAAGAACACATGTGTTCAATTTGTTCGGACTTAAATCTTCTACGGACAATGGCCATAAATTAAACAGGCAACGAACCCCGCGTGGTGTCCGACACCAGCGACTAAAAAAAAAGACACGAATATTAGGAAAGAACCTAATATCAAATAATTAGAAGGGGTGAGGTTTCGAACCCAAGTCGTCTAGCCCACCACCTTGTGAAGCTAGCCAGAAGACCCCTGAGTGTTTCTCTCCAACGCCAGCGACAGCCCAGCGGAAGGCATGTCGACGGCGACCCCCGTGCCCAACGTCATCGATGGCGAGTGCGGCGTCACCCCGCCATCACGGTCAGCCTCCACCATCATCGCTGCACGAACCCTCCATGTGCTCACTATTGATGGCTACTCCGACACCTTGAAATCCAACGACCCTAGCCAGCACTTGTT
Source organism: Oryza glaberrima (assembly GCF_000147395.1). Taxonomy (NCBI): domain Eukaryota; kingdom Viridiplantae; phylum Streptophyta; class Magnoliopsida; order Poales; family Poaceae; genus Oryza; species Oryza glaberrima. The sequence continues at coordinate 15,173,871 of NC_068335.1, read as the reverse complement.
CTTTTCCTCACCATTCAGCGCCGGAGGACACACCTGGTGCATCCACTACTTCCCAATAGGGTGCACCAAGGAAAGCAAGGACTTCATCTCCATCTACCTCGTTCTCGAGGACACCACCGCCGACATAGTGTTGGCACAGGTTACGTTCAGCTTGCTCAACCAACAGGGGAACCCGATGCCATCTCACACCCTCACAACCGTACTACTTAAATTCTCTCTTTATGGCACTCTACCTAAGGCCCTGGGGTATAATAGCTGGTATAATAGCTTCATCAGAAGAGACGACTTAGAGTGATTAGGACATCTCAAAGACGATTGCTTTGCCATCGGGGTCCATGTGGTCGTCACCAAGGAAGCAATACCGTCGTCCATCACCGTGCCACCACTACAAGATAATTGAGCTATTGCCACCAAATTATTACAACAAAAAATAACGTAATAATATATTGTACTATTGCAATGATAATTTTTTATGGCAAATAATTATATTTTATTGCAACGATCTACAATCGTTGTTTTATTTAGTACTTTTGTTGCAATAGAAAATGAGATATCGCCACAAAAAATCGTACTGTTGCAAAAAAAAACATGTTCTATCGCCACAATTTTAATTTTTGTGGCAATTTACATAGTCCATGGTACTTTTCACTATTTTTTGTTGCCACGATCAACAAATTCGTTGCAATAAAAAAATTGGCGTCTCATAATTTAACTTAATTTTTTTCATATGGACACGGATAGAGACAAACTTTATATGGAAATTATAGCTCTCGACGAGATCTACAATTTTATAGGTGATAACTTTTTCATTTGAAATCTTTTAGATATTCAAATCTATGATTTAAATCTCAGTTAGGTAGGCTTAAATGGAACGATATGCATTTTCCAACAGAATTGATGCGTAGGTGTGTTGGTAAAGGAGAGCACGCGTGAAGGATAGGTCTTAGGTTCAAATCCTAGCCAAGACACGATATCAAAAAATAAATAGATAGGATGATAGATTAATATTTGAATTTTTAATTTGGTACGTAAAACTAATGCTACATATGGAGTGGTGGCGATAATTTTTATTACAACGATGTGAAGTGTTGCAATATGATTTTTTGCCACATCCATTCCGTGGCAACATCTAAATTTATTACTACTAAATAAAAATCGTCGCAATAACCTATTACCACGCTATTTATTACCACGGCTAGCAACGATTTTAAAATTGTGGCAACATGTATCTATTGCCATAATTTTAGTATTGATGCCACGATTTTTTTGGCAACAAATGATTTTTCTAGTAGCACCATCAGACATGCACCTGCATTATGGCGATCTTCTCTCGAGCGAAGAACGGTACGCCACCGATGTTGAGTTCCTAGTTGGCGGCGAGACCTTCACCGCGCATCAATTTGTGCTCGCAGCACGATCGCCTGTCTTCATGACGGAGCTTTTTGGGCTGATGAAGGAGGGTACTACTGTAAACAAGATACCGATATTTGATATGGAGGCGCAAGTGTCAGGGCTTTACTTATGTTTATCTACACAGACATGTTACCGGAGATGGATCAAGAAGATGAGGCCGCAATGGCTCAACATCTACTTGCTGTAGCAGACAAGTATGGCCTGCATAGGTTGAAGATGATCTGCTTAGAAATATTAAGTAGCCATATTGATGCCAACTCCGTGGCAACCATCTTGGTGCTAGCTGAGAAGCACTATTGCTATGGTCTCAAGGAGGCATGCTTTGAGTTCCTTAACTCAGCAGTATTGTCCGCGATTGTAAGTACAAGTGATTTTCAGTATTTGATCCAGAGCTGTGCTGATATTTTGGAGGACATAAGTTTCAACATTGTTGCTCGTCAACTGGAGAGAGCAATTTTCCTATCAAAAAACCAAGAAGGCCAAATCAACAGCGTAGAAATCGGAATTTGGTATCAGACATACTTTAGCTAAAGATTTCCAATATTATATGTTCCAATCAGTTTTTGTCGCCCGTACTCACGAGCTAGCTGCATGTGCTTTTTAAACTTAATTATATATTATATATCAACATTAAGTCCTCCATCGTACATATATATATATATCTATACTCCTTTGAAAACAAAGTTATGGTGAATCTGCCACCACTCTCACCACCAACTCTTTACCCTTTTGTAGTGAAGAAAAGACATGTGAGGCCAACGGAACCACATATCAACTACCCCCACAACCATATCTACTTTTTGTAAGTAGAAAAAAATAATATTGTGAGATCATAGAACACATATATTAATTACAAATATATGTAGAATCTGAGAGAAAATGTATACATAAAATCATGATAATAGCAGGTTAATAATCATTTTCATCAATCAAAATCTCGTTGCAATACAATATGCTAGTATATATGATATGTATTTCCGGTGGCGACGACATGCAAGGCAGCAAGAGGCAAGGAGAGTGTGGGTGCGACGGCCGACGCCGGGGTGCGGGGGCATGCAGAGAACATGCAAGTTGCAAGGGATCAAGGCACTTTATTGATTAATGATTAGCATATCGATTAACATCGTCTGCCTATAGCTCACTCGTTACAAGGCAACCAAGTCTTTTATCCCTGTTCTCTGCTCCTGCCGAAGCTAAAACTTTCTATATTTTAGGGTAGAGGGGGCATTATTTTTTAACTGAATTATCACATGTGTGCTACGCAGGCTAAAAATCGTTCCAGATTATTTTAGGAAAGTTATTCATCTGGTTTGAAAAGTTTGGTGCGTAGAATGTTCGGTTATATAGTTTACAAGTAACCCGAGCTATCACAATAATTCACAGAGGTAATTTGGACTCTTTTATATAACAAATCCAAGATCGAGCTATAGCACTTCATGGAATGATGTATATCAGTGTATCTATCGACGATCTGATCAATGCACGACACTGACACGAGCAAATATTTGATCAGTGTGCCACGCCATACAAATTAAGTTTAATCAAGTTTATAAATAAAAGTATACCAATATTTTCAACATAAAATAAATATATCAAGATAACTCAATGATAGATTTAGTGAAACTTATTTTTTAAAAAAACGTTGCTATATTTTTTATAGACTTAATCAATTACTCAAATAACTCAAAGCAGCTTAATTATAATAATATGAAACGAACTGAGTATATAACTCCAGCTCTAGCTGTATTGTTGGACAAGCAGCCCGAAGGAGTACAGGAATACAACTTGGTATCCGAGAAGCTCCAAACAGTACAACTTAAAATCGGGATCCTTCTTTCTCTTCTCCGGTCGGGCAACCAATTAATTGGAGTCGGACATCAACATCAACACTTCTCTCCCGGGCCGTGTCATATATAGGCAAGCACAAGAGAACGCAGGTGTTTAATTAGCAAACGTACCTTTTTACGCGACGGCCAAGCCAACAGAGGACGCGTAGTACATACATACCCCTGCCTCCGCCCATCCAACATCCTATTCCTACCATGGCGACGGCGAGCATCGCATCCAATGTCGCCGGCGGCGGCTGTCCCACCCCGTCTCGGTCAGCCACTGCCTCCACCGTCGTCACAACGCAAGCCTATCACATGCTCAAGATCGATGGCTACTCCCGCACCTCACAAGTCCACCGTTACAGATCTCTCAGTTCCTTCCCGTTCAGCGCTGGAGGCCGCACTTGGTACATCTGCTACTACCCACACGGGAAGAACAACATTAGCAAGGACTTCATCTCTATCTACCTCGTTCTCTATGACGCCATCGCCGAGGCTGTCATGGTGCAGGCTACCTTCAGCCTGCTCGACCAGCACGGGAAACCGGTGCCGTCTCACACCCGCGCCACCCGACTGTTCAGCACTTCGAACAAAGACGACATGGCTAACAACCTAGGGTTCGAAACCTTCATTGCAAAGGGCGACTTGGAAAAATCGGGACATGTCCAAGACGATTGCTTCGCTATCGGGGTCCATGTGGTAATCACCAAGGAAACGCCGCCACCCATCGTCGCGGTGCCACCGTCGTCGGACATGCACCTGCATTACGGCGATCTTCTCTCAAGTAAACGGTGCGCCGATGTAGAGTTCCTAGTTGGCGGCGAGACCTTCGCTGCGCACCGGTTGGTGCTCGCGGTGCGCTCGCCTGTCTTTGTGGCGGAGCACTTTGGGCCAATGAGGGAGGGTGTAAATGTAAACGACGTGGTAGAGATAAATGACATGGATGCACAAGTGTTCAAAGCTCTACTTAACTTCATCTACACGGACACGTTGCTAGAGATGGATCAAGAAGAAGATGCGACAATGGCTCAGCATCTACTTGTTGCTGCGGACAAATATGGCCTAGAAAGGCTAAAGGTTAAATGCGAAGAAAGGTTGAGTAACCACATCGATGCTGACTCTGTAGCAACCCTCTTGGTGCTAACCGACAAGCACAATTGTCGTGGTCTGAACAAGGCGTGCATCGAGTTCTTTAGCTCCCCAACAGCACTGGCTAAGATCATAGAAACAGATGAATTTCAGTATTTAACCCAAAGCCATCCTAATATTTTGGAGGATATAATTTCTAACATTGTTGCTTCTCAATTGGAGAAGGCAATTTTCTCTCCGGAAAATGAGGGAGGCAAAATTAACAAGGTAGACATTAGGATTCAGCCATGGCAAAATTCAAATGCCCGATGTGGTTAGCTAAAGATTTTCAATGTTATGAAAACATGCATATATTTTGATTCTTTATTTGCTTGGTGTTGAAAATATTTCTATATTTGTCTATGAACTTGAATAATATTAAAGATGTCTGATTTAGAAAAAAGTCAAAACGTTTCATAGCATGAAACAGAGGAAGTAATTATTAGGTTATATAAATATTAATTTCAACCATGTGTACCCCTTCGTCTCATAAAAAAACCAATCCTAACTACGAATTTGGATATATGCGTGTTCAAGTTCATACTAGGATTGGTTTTTTTAAGACGGAGTAGTATCTCATATGGAAAATATAACAGAGGAAAATGAGCCATGTGTTGCAAACTTCACCGTTGCATCCAATCCTGACGTCTAGGATAAGCTAGGCGGCGCAAGCCGTTTATCCATCTGGGCCGTAGCTTACTTTCTCCACAAGATCTGGGCTTACATGAGGCCCAAGTTTCAGAGGCGCTCCAGTTGAGCCTATTAAGGAAATTCGATCGAGTTGATGACAAAATCATGCACTCACTCACATTTCATGAAATTCTAGGATTTTGTAACTACTACCATTACTTTTGGATCTCTCCGTAGAGTCTTTTAAGTTGTTTCTGTAACCAATATCATCCTATCATGAGTTCATGACGAGTTCAAGCTAGCTGATAATTTGGAAAAAGTGCACCCAAGGTCCCTCAACTTGTCATCCATATACAAAATCGTTCTCAAACCGCAAAACCAGATATCCCGTATCTCTTAACTAATCAAAACCGGTCACAAAAGGTCCCTCGGCGGTTTTGACCCCGGTTTTAGGATACGTGGCGGCTGAGTCAGCGTGGGACCTACATGAGACCCACATGTCAGCGTAATCCACGTCATCACCCTTCCTTTTTCTCCTCTTCTCTCTTTCTGGGCGAGGCAAAGCGGCGAGTGCAGACTGCAGAGGCCGGCAGGCGAGGCGGGAGAGAGGAGGGCGGCGGCGCGACCTTGCGGCGGAGCGCGAGGACGTCGATACCGCAGATGTCGACGCCGTCGAGGAGCACAGCACCCGGCGCGGGCTCCTAGAGGCGGTTGAGCGCACGGAGCAGTGTGGACTTGCCGCTGCCGCTGGGCCCGATGACACCGACGACCACCCCTCACGGCACATCCAGGTCGACGCTCCGCAAGATCTCCTCGCTGCTCGCCTCCGACCGCCGCGTCAGCCCCCACACCCGTCTCTTCGCCCCCCCTGTTGGTATTTCTTACGATCACAGATAAATCCGCAAGCGCACGGAATACCACTGTGGCACTTTACCTTCGGGTGACCCCAAAAGGATATCGAACTCAGGGAACGTGTGAAATCTACCTAAGGCTAAGACAATCCAAGGACAACAACTATAGGTAGGTTAGGCTAGAGAGAACTTTCTATGTGTGTAGCGCCCGTTCCGTCGTGGCGCCTAGCGGGAAAACTAGCTCTTAAAAATCCTAATTTCGAAATCCGTTCTTTGCTTGTTGTCTAGTGTCCGTGCCATCTCAGATCTCAAATCCCTCCGCAAAAGTCTAATTCGCCTCCCTAGGGTTCGATGGGCCGAATCCCTCTCGGCCCATCTCCCCCTCCCTCCCCATCTCTCTCTCTCTCTCTCTCTCTCTCTCTCCCTCTCCCCCGCTCTGCCCGAGCGTTGCACGCGCGTGCGCGCGAGCCGCACCGAGCCGAGCACCCCGCCCTCTCTGCCGCGTCGCCCTCTCTCCCTCCTCCTTTTCCCGAAATGGCAAGGAGGCAAGCCCCCTTTCCCTCTTCCTTTCTTCTTTTTCCTCCCATCGCCGGCATCATCCTCCCCCCCCTCTGTCGCCGTTTTGGCCGCGAGCGCCAAGCGCCAGCTCGCGCCTTGACCGCCCAAGGTCGGATTCCGAACCGACATTGCCGCCCTTAAAAGCCCAGGTGCCCTCTCTCCCTTCTCCTCTCGTTTTGTCCCATCGTCTCCACCACATTGTCGCCGCCTCCCGTGCTCTGTTCGCCGTCGCCGTTCGCCGTCGCGCGTGTCGGAGGAGCCGGCACGAGCGAGGACACGGAAGGGGACTCCGGGCGCACCCTCTCCTTCCTCTTCCCCGACCCGACGCCGGAGAGATCGCTCCCGTGCCGTCGGCCCATCGTCACTGTGCCCTTCCCCGCACGGTAGTGCCTCCCTCCGTTCTCCCTCCTCGTTCCATCTCCTCCCCTTAGACTCGGGTAGTAGCACGAGTAGCCTCCCCGTAGCTAGCTGGCGCTGCCCCGATCGTTGCCGCCGCCCGCTGTGTGCTCGCCGCCATCGCCGCCCGTGCTCCGTAGCACCCGCTCGGCGTAGCTCCGCCCAATCCGATGCTAGCAACGGATTCCCGTAGCCACGTAGATGCTCTCATCGCTGGAAATCGACCCCTCGTGACCTCGTCGCCGTTTCCCCCTTCCCTCGCCGCCAGTTGCCGCCGCCGCAATCCGCCGCCGTCGAGCATCCCCCGGCGAATCCGAGCCGTTGGCTCGTCTCCCCTCGTCCCGTGCAACCTCCCGGTGTGCTCGCTTTCACCTGTATCGCCGTGGTTCGCTCCGCCGATCGCCACCACCGTCCGCCGTCCATTCCGGCCACCATCGTCGTCTACCTCCCGCCGGTCCGCGTGGTAGCCACGTAGGCGCCACGTCGACGCCACCTCGGCCGCGACCGGACCGACCGACCTGGCCAGCCGCCCCCTCCGTTTTCCTCCCCGTGTGAGCGGTCCACCGCGAGCCGTGAGGCTGCGCGTGGGCCCGCCGCACCGCGCCCACCGTGAACCGCGCGCATGCGCCGCGCCTCCCTCCCAAAACCCTAGCACGCCCCGCGTGCACCTCGCTCACGGTGAGCCGAGTCGCTGACAAGCGGGTCCCACCCGAGACCACGCGGGATGGACCTGGCCCACCGGCTCTCTCTCTCCTCCCCGCCCCCGCGCGCGCCTTGGGCCGCCCTCTTGGGCCGGCCAGCCCATTAAGCTCGGCCGAGCCACCCCTTTCTCTCGGGCCGCGCCCTAGCCGCCCAAGGGAAGTCTAATTTCCCTCCCTCTTTCTTTTCTTTTCTTTTCTTTTTCAAAAAGGGTTTAAATAAATCCTTTTCCTTTAGACCAAAAATCTAATAATCTTAGAAATTCAATATCTTCCCAACCGTAAGTCCGTTTGACTCCGTTCAACTTCCAAAATTCCTCAAATCTCGAGATCTATCTAATGGCACGCTTAGAGGTCAATAATAGGGCTTTATTTTCGCCGTTTGTTGAGTTGTCCCGTTTCGCGTGTTGTTTCGGAGCCTGAAGACCCGCAGTGCGAGGATTTCGAGGATCAAGCTCAAGATCTCGAGCAAGGCAAGCCATCCTTGAACATCTTGAGCCTATATTTGAACTTAATTATGTTGCTTGAAAAATATTATGCATAGGTAGGATTGCACTTAATCTGTTTACACCGTCTGCAAGGCAGACCGGAGTGCCTACCTAACTTGTTGCATCTGATCCTTCCATTGTAATTGTTATACCATGTTCCCTTGTAACCACCTAGTTGCGCCTCGGAAATCGTGCACTCTGCACAGATATCGACGGTCGCCTTCAAACTTAAAATCTGAGAAACATCTTGGGTAAAACTTGGGTTTTACAAAAGACTTGGAAAACCCGACACCTGGGTCGGTGCTTGCGAACTAAATGAATTTCCAAAATCGCAGACCGGGGAACGTACCGGGAGTACGGTTTTCCGTTCTTGCACTTAAGGACCGTTTCCTTGGAATTTCATCCGAACATAAGACAAGTACGACCACATGGGTGGAATAGGACACCCCTGGCTGAGTAATTAGCTAATCGGGGGAGCCTTGATGCCAAGAGACATGTGGATTCGCCGGGGTGGTGTCGGGGAAGACCCCTCGGCTTCCTGGCACAGTATGGTCTGGGACCTAATCTGGTGTTGGTCTGGGACCCCTCTCGTTGGCATATGGTGAACCTGTGTCGGCTTTCGAAATGCCTTGTCATGAAAGCCTTAAGGTCTCTAGTCGTGGCCGTTCTGCACGGGCTGGATGATCCGGGTTAGTAATGTCGTGTGGGTAAAGTGTACCCCCTCTGCAGAGGTTATTAAACTGTTCGAACAGCCGTGCCCACGGTCAAGGGCGGATGTGAGGTGATTCCTAGCATAGTTTTGTTTGACTACTGCCTTGTGAAATTGCTGTTGTGAAATGGGTTTGATGTTTGGAAAATCTGCGGCTGATGGGATCAGCCAGACCCGGGTGGCCGTTTGAAAGCTGTTGGCCGGGTGCCAATCTTGATCAATTCAAAAGACTGATACATTGCACAAACTCCGACCAGACGAGACGCACTGTCTCATCCGTGTCGTTTGAGAAGCACCCACTTAGTTATTTCAGGAAAGAGTTCAAATAAAATCGATTGCAAAAACAACAGTCTTTCCTTGAAGCCTGCATTAAACACTTATTTCCCATGGCTTGCTGAGTACTCCCGTACTCACCCTTGCTCTATATAAATAATCCCCCCCAGTTGCTGAAGCAGATGAAGCGGATCCCGCTGACGAGGAGTTCTTCCAGGAGCAAGCCGGCTACGACGAGTTTTAGGGTTTCGGCCTAGTTCCCAAGTCGCGCCTGTGATGTTTGGTCCAAGTCTTGGCTTCCGTTTCCCTTTTGTAATGCAGTTGTGAGCTCGGGATCTGTCCGCAGCCCAACATGACTGTACTCCTACTCTATAATAAAGAGACATCTGTTGCTGCGATATTCTGTCTTCCTGTGATACCAGCACTGTTTCCTGGGACTGGTATCGATTAACAGGTTAATTTGGAGCGTCACGGGCTAGTTCCACTCGGGACTAGTTCAGGGCGTGACAATGTGCTTTAATTATCTAAGCTAAGCAAAGGTAATTCCCTATCTGTTGCTTCGGACACCGACCCCTGCTGGTCTGCCAGCGTAGTTCCGGCTATAGCTCTATGATGTATCCGAACATGGAGGATTACTGGGACGGAATTCAGGGCTATCACCACCTGCCATCTACCTCTAACAAATCCGTGGGATACACAACAAACAAAGGTAATCTCTAATCTAGACACCACGTCTAAGCTATTAATTACTACTCTAATATTTGTATAGGAACTTCATTCTCTATCTAGAGTCCTAGTACTAGAGCACTTAGTACAAATATTAAACAATGAACCCGCAAAGATGGAAATATATCTTACTCAGACTAAGTAATTAAATAACATAAGAAAGGAACACGAATGCTTACTTAATAGAAAAAGTTCTCCGAACCCAGAGCAGAGTGTACCGATAGCTCCGGTACTCCTCCAGAATTCCTCCTAGGAAGCTACACTCGTCGAGGTAGAAGTCAGATGAGCGCCAAACTTCCGGGCACTCCTCTAGAGCTTCCCCTCACTCTCTATCTTATTCTAATGTATAAAAGATACAATAGAGCCTCTTGTAATTCAGCTCAAAGTTGTGTGTCTTGGAATGAGAGTGAGCTCCTCCTTTCATAGGCGGGTATGACGGTTACAGCCTATGCGAAATGTCCAAAATTCCCCGGAACCGCCATTGGGAAGTGATCAGGAGCGTACACGTGTAATCTGGAGATGAACGGCCGCAGAACAGGTTCGGCTGAAGTGTCCTCCCGGCCTCTCCTTCGGCCGGGAGGTTGCTTAGTGGGCCCCCAATAACCTGGGCTATGTTTTGGCTCAATTCTAAATGGTTTTTATTGACTTATTGGGCCTCTAATCTGTGTAAACGTGTTCTGAATGCACGGAGGTGCATTTTGTCACATGACGGATGTGTTTTCTCCTCAAATTACCTGCATACACACATTTCACCAACACTAGTGGAAATGATTAGTAGTAATACCTACCACTAAGTTGGATACCATGTTTTATTTCATTATATGCAGGTATTGATGGTCAGATATTATGATTTAAGGACCGTCAACACCCCCCCCCCCCGCCACCGCCGTCGTCCCTTCTTCCCCGACGCCGTCCACGACCAGGACGTGCTCCCTGACATCATGCTCTTCAATTCGATCGTTGATCGCACATGTCAGCAGCACGTACACTGGAACACAAAGCTGACGCAGAAGAGACGAGGTGTACTCGCTCACCTGAAGCTGAACCCATCGGAGAGACAGCGGAGAAGAAGCGAGCAGGAGAGCGGAGAGGAGAGGAAGACGAAGGTGAAGGAGGGATCAAAGTGGGAATCCAAGCACGTCGGATCGACGGATGAGCATCGATCGCGCTCCAAATCCAACCCCCCCCCCCCCCCCTCTTCACCCTCTTCTTCGGTGCGGCGGTGATGACACCGAAGGCGCCGACCCTCCCTTGGCTCGCCAAAAGGTAACCCCCTCCCTCGATCTACAGCCATGGCGAACCTGGGAGTGGACTTGCCGCAGCCGCTGACCCCGACGATGTCGTCTACAAGCCTCCGCCCTCCTCCGCAGCTGCCCTCCTCCGCGCGCCCACGCCTACGGTCTGTCACGCCCGGAATTTCTATCCAAAATTCCAAACGCTTACATGTGTGTGAACCCTCGTCCAGGAATCAGCCGAGGCACACAATAACAAATTGATAATAGAGTACAATTATTACTCTAATTGATAAGCGAATAAAATGTCATTACCGAGGTAGATAGTTCCTCTCAATCAATAAAGACCTAAGTAGCGGAAAAAAAATAAACGACGCAGACGACTCCACCCCACAAGCAGCTTGACCAGGGTACACCTAATCCTCCACACCATCAGCTTCACTGTAGAGCTCCTCCTCTGATGAATGATTGCAAGGTGAGTATATGACATACTCAGCAAGCCACGCAGCAAATATGCAAGTGCATAGGATAACAAAGGATGGCATAGTAGGGTTTCATTTGCATAAATAGCATTTAATAAACGTTTTAGAATTTAATAAAACGGTTAAGTAAGAATTAAACAATATTAATCCAACGCTATACAACATACCCTGTTGCATAGGCCCAACCATTCTGAACAACCAATCCCGGCTGCACAGTTCTATTTCCAAACCAGGAATATACCATTCCAAACCAGGAGCTAATCAAATTATTACCAGTTATAGCATCTTTCATTATGATGAGAGGTGTGAAACTAATCACGAAAGACATTGTTAGACCCGCCCATAACCACGGGCACGGCTATTCGAATAGTTTTACTCTGGCCAGAGGTGTACCACTGTACCCACAAGACAATAGGTTAATTCCACCCAATGACATTCGAAAATAAATGCAATAGTTGAATAGAAACAATAGCTTTAAACGGGATCAACATGCTCAAAGGGTTGTTTGGGATCTGTGTGACTTGCCTTGCTGGCCTCGGAACTCCTCAAATTCTTCTCCTGCGAAAACGGACTCTCCGGAAACATTGGAATTTAAACAGAAAAGAGCAAAAAAACCAAAACAGCACATAAACAAGCATGAACAGTACATGTGGATATTTTTAACATGTAGATCTCAATTTTAGAAAAATTTAGAGACTTGAACCAACTAAATCCGAGCTAAGATGAATTAGTTATGAATTTATAAAGATTAAATCGGATTAAAACACTTATATGGATTTTAATTGAATTATGACGCAATAATGAATTATTTTTGAAAAGAAAAAGGGGATTATTGCGTCAGCGGCTAGGGTTTGCGGTGGACCGGGCGCACGGCGACGGTTCACAAGATTGGACGGCCGAGATCGATCCATCCAAAACGGACGGCCGAGATCGATTGGTCCACAGCCAGACCACGGCGGTCGGCACCGATGACATCAGCGGTGATGTCACCACCGGCGGCGGCTCGGGCGCGCATGCTCGCCGGCGAACGACGGCGCGGCGGCGCGAACGGAGAGCACCTACGGGTAGCGGACGGCACGGCAAACTCACCGGTGACCAAAACGGCGGCGGAAGATCAACGGACGGCGACAACGACGAGGAAGAAGCGGCGGCGACCTTCGGCTTGACGACGGCGACGGTGTTCCGGCGGTCTACGGCGACGACGGAGGGGCGGACGAGGTCGGCGACGGCTTGGCGATCACGACGGTGGCCTCCCCGAGCGACGGCAACGACCGGAGCGACGGCGGCGCACGGCTGGAGCGACGGCGGCGCTAAGCTACACGGTGCTAGAGCTCTACCGGCGACGAGAGGCGAAGGCGAGGGTGGCGGCGGGTAGCGGAGACACCGGGGATCCTTTTATAGGGGCAAGGAGGCGGCGGCGAAGGCCCACGGCGACCGGCGACGAGAAGGAAAGTCTAAGGTTCGGAGGAGAGAGATGAATCCGATTCGAGATCGAATCCACGAATTTCCAAAGTGATTTAGATGAAGTTTCCAAAAGGGAAAAGGTAGAGGAGGTCCCGAAGATCATTTCCCCTCTATTGATTTCACCGGAGAAGGAAAGGCGCGGCCGGATTTGGAAGGAGATGGCGGCGGCGCGGCGCTAGGGTTCGGGCGGCGGCGGCGGCGCGAGGAAGATGAAGACTGACAGGTGGGCCCCACCTGTCAGCGGGCAGACGCGCGCGCGAGCGGCGGCTCGGCTGTGGACTGGGCCGGCTTGGGCCGGAGAGAGAGAGGGGGCTTTGGGCCGACTTTCGGCCCAAAGCCAAAAGAGACTTTTAAAAACCTTTTTCAATTTAAATTATTCATGAAATACAATTCCATTTATTAAAAATACTTCCTTAGCTCAAATAAATCCCAGAAAAATCTAGGAATTATAGAATTAAGCAAAGTATTTAACGAATTTTTATCTAGCCTCATTTTATATTGGAATTTATTATTTAAAATTAGACCTTCTCTTCTAGGCTTTTAAAATCAATTCTAATAAATCCAATTAAACAACAATTTACATATTTAGGATTTTTAGGGTGTGACACGGTCTCTGCAACCACCGCAACGCACTCTCCACCGCCGCCGCCACCGTCGCAGCCATCGCCGTCGCGACGCTGCCCTCCTCCTCTCCTCCTCGTCGGCGTCGTCGTCCCCCTCGTCCCCGCCGGATCCCGCCGCGGCACGCATGCCTGGGTCGGCACGCACGGCGCCCCTTCTCCCTGCCGGTGGGCACCCTTCCTGCTTTTGATGTGGTGGCGGAGGAGGACGCCGGCCTACGAGAGAAGAGTGCGAGAAAGAGAGAGAGGGGAGAAGGGAAAGAAGAGGGGGAAAGGGGAGTTGACGTGGCACGCTGACATATGGGGCCCATGTGGGTCCCACGCGCCACGTAGGCTAAAACCGGGTCAAAACCACCTGAGGACCTTGAGTGACCGGTTTTGTATAGTTAAGAGACCTCGCATATCTGGTTTTGCAGTTTGAGGACATTTTTTATCCCGATGACAAGTTGAGGGACCTTCGGTGTACTTTTTCGCTGGTAATTTTGACTTGTTCCAACTTCACTGATCTATATATTTCGGTGGCCATGTTAATTTCTTTGCCATAAACAGAATCTAACAATTTTTTAATAGAAAATCAAGCTTGTCTGTTAACTATTTATTTTCTATAAAAAAAATTAAAATTATGACATGATGACTTGAATCAACATAAAAGAAGAAACTATAAAAATATATTCAATATTATATTTAATAAAAACTAATTTAATGCTATAAATGTCACTATATTTTTTATAAATTCAGTCAAACTTTAAAGAAGTTTGACTTTAAAAAACTTAAAGCGACTTGTAATATAAAATGGATGGAGTATCATAAAACTACATGCATGAAGGCTTAACACATAGGGGAAACTCTATTCATCCCTTGAAGGGATGTCCTCCTGTTTTTCATGTCGTTTAAGAAGTAATAAAAAATATAAAAATTTATTAAGACATGTCAATATATGATATGCCACTCCATAAACATGTTGTTTAAATTTAACTTATATAAGTAGAAACAAAAATAACAAATTTAACACTGAACAGAACATGTGATTCGCAGTCAAATTTGTTGTTTTTGTTTCTAATGTATAAGTCAAATTTAAATTTGCATGTTTTTAGAATGACATCACATATTGATATATCTTTAAAAAAATGATGACTTTTAAACGTCATGCACAAAAATGAGGGGATGTCCTCCAAATGACAAAAATCCTTCTACTCCAGCCAATGCATGTGGTAAAAATGATTGTTCATCTATCAAACATTTAACCCAAATCAAGTGACATTTATATAGGGCCAATTCATGCAGGCCAAAAGACAATATATATAATTTTACTCATGAGTGAATATGCAAGTAAATTTTTACTCGTGATGATGTTGACGAACATCTATTTTTCGATCCAAAAGTAGTTTTCAGGTTTTCACCACATATGTAGTTTTCACTATATATTTTCCCTTGTTGGGGTCTCTCATAAACTTATCATGTAAAAAAATTACTGCGCATTTTCACTTTATCATTCCCAGTGGGCATAGTAAGATTTTTGTTGACATAAAAAAAGACATGGCCTAGTAATTTTTTAACTCCGCTGGGATGAATCACGTGCATGTAGTGATCTTGATACACTTATACACACGGTGGGAAAAAAAAAGGAACAAAAAAAGAACATGGACACGGGGTGAGGAAATAAACATGGGTTGCTCTCGATGATGTCTAGATAGAAAAAACGGAAATAGCGGGCGTCGACTGTTCAATCGTCGTCCTCCTTTCTGCTCCTTCCGCCGGTGAAGATGAACGAGGCATCGACGCCTCAGAGAAAAACCCCAACCACACAGAGCATCCAGGCAGCACTGATAGGAAGAGGCCTGGCTGGAGCTCGACAGCCGACGATGAAGACCTGCAGCCGTAGTCCCGTAGATCCAAGCGCCGTCATCTCGTCTGCAGCCTCCACCGACGGACCGGAGGCCATTCCAGATTCCCAGTGGTGCTGCGACCACCATAGGGAGTTGCTTGGAAGGAGGGTTGAAGGCCCAATGGGCGGTAGCGGCGCATCCGCGCATGGTGGATGTTTGTTGCCGTCGTAGCCCGTCGATGACACTTGCTTGTGTCGGCGGTGCCACCGCCTCCTCTTGTTGCTGCTGTCCCTCCCGCCGTCATCTTCCACAGTGATGGCGGTGGTGAGGAAGCGGCCATGGATGTGACGCCATCAGGCCTGGCCTGCCACTGCAATGGAAGGCGATGGGAGAAGGGATGATGCTGCGGCTGCTCCTGGTCGTGACGGCCATCGGTGGCCACAAATCCGATGGCGTCCCTGCCGACGACCACCACGCCACCGCTGCTCCACCCCACCAGGTCGCCCAGTCACCGGCCACCGCTCGGGATGGCCTCGCCCGCATGGCTGCCACCGCCGCACCGTCGCCAGATCCGCGTAAATCGGGGTAGCCTCCTTGCTGCTGTAAAAAATACAAAAAGAAAATAAAGAAGTTACAGAAAAACAAAATCTCACTCCCGAGGGAGAAGACCATCGGCACCACCGCACTGACGAGTCCATGCTGTCGGAGATGTCACCGCCAACGCTCCTCCGCCGGCTATGAAGAAGAACAGGGCGTCAATCCCCCCAGATCCGCCTCGATAGTTGAGGGATGTTAGGATCTCCTCACATATGTCTCGTCATCGATCTGAAAAATCAGGATCGTATGAGAAATTAAAGAATGAGAATGGTGGGTACAGGCGTACAGCTGTATCAACACCTAATATAAACAGACGTTTAACTTTTGCAAAAACATAATTAATTAGAAGAACAATAATAATAACAAAAAAGAAAATTAAGGCATGAGAAAAAAAGTTTCCTTGAGTTAATAAATAACTCAATACGGTAAGTCTGGTTTTTTATAGTTGTTGAATCAGACATAGTTAAAAATTAACTGACTTGTTTAATGTGAGCCGAAAAAAAGAATATTTGATTCATAAAAAAATAAAAAAACATAGACTTTAATTTTTGCAAAAACATAATGAAACAGAAGAGAAATAATAATTAAAAAAAATTAAGGCATGAGTAAAAAAAGATTCCTTTAGTTAATAAATAACTCAATATGCTAAGTCACGTTTATTATAGTTGTTGAATCACACATAGTAAAATTTAACTGACTAAACGTGGATATATATGGTAGGCTATGTAGCAGTAAAAATTTAACTCATGAATCAAAGTGGGTGGAGTCGGGAGGGGAGTGGGGTGGTGAGGAGTGGGTGGGTCAGGTCACTGTGACACCGGTGCCGTTTAATACGTAGCACCTTAAGATGCCATATAATAGTTATATATAGTTATATAATATATATTCATAATTAATTTGTCTTGGGTTAAAAATGTTACTACTTTTTTCTACAAACTTAATCAAACTTAAAGTAGTTTGACTTTGAACAAAGTCAAAACATCTTATAACCTAAAACGGAGGGAGTAGTATAAAGCCAATAAATAGCTTAGAAAAAGTTATCCAAGCTATACCGGTTAAGAAGATTTTTAGACAAATCTTAATTTTGAAGTGTAGCACGAATACTCCTGTTGATGGTATAAAGTATCCCAAGTGAACCCTAGATACATACCATGTATTTGTACGGGCTACCTTTCTAATTAGAACTGCAAATAAAGAAAAGTACAAGAGTAGTCAGTCGCACGGCTCACCGTGCACACGACGCAGCTTGTTATGCTGTTTTCAGGCCAGGAGAATTTTTGCCGGGGGTGGCTAATGCTGGATCGATCGCCGATCCCCATCCCCCCACTATACACTACTCTCCTCTCTTCCTCATCCCTTTTTCTCTTCCTACTACACCATAAATTTTAAAAAATTAAAAAAACAAAGTTAGAAAAATTTATATATAGAAATACTATATATATAAAATATTTGAATTTAAATTCAAATTTGAAACGGGTATACAAACTTTTGGCTTATAAACTTTGGGTCTATAAACTAATATTTGAATTCAAATTCAAATTTGAATCGGGTATGTAAATTTTTGACTTATAAACTTTGGGTCTATAAACTTTAGATGTATAGAAATACTATATATAAAAATATTTGAATTCAAATTTAAATTTGAATCGGATATAATTCAAATTCAAACTTGAATTGAATCGGGTATGTAAACTTTTGACTTATAAACTTTGTGTTCATAAACTTTAGATGTATAAACTTAGATGTATAGAAATACTACGTATAAAAAAATTTTGAATTCAAATTCAAATTTAAATTTGAATCGGATATAATTCAAAATCAAATTTGAATCGGGTATATAAACTTTTGACTTATAAACTTTAGGTCTATAAACTTTAGATGTATATAAATACTATATATAAAAAATATTTGAATTCAAATTCAAATTTGAATCGAATATATAAACTTTTGATTTATAAACTTTAAGTCTCAAAATTTTAGTTGTGTAAACTTGAGGTGTACAAACTTTAGGTGTATAAATTTAATAAAATAGAAAAGTAATACGATGCCAAAAATAATGTGGGGGAGAGGAGGCGACCTGATCGCTACCCGATCGCTAGGGCGATGGATCGCCCATTAGAAGTTTCGATTTTTGCCAGCCCGTTTACCTTTCCTGTTTTTGATAATATATGTGCACTTGGCTCATTTCTATCATATGGGCTTAGTCCGTTTACCGTCCTTTTTAAAGGTAAAACACATGTTTAATTTGGACCATTTTCTCCATTTTCATCACGTGAGCTTGGCCCGCTTTAATAAAAGTTTGTACTATACGTATACATATAAACTTTATATTTATTATTTACTTATAGGGGCTGAACTGAACGCATGTATACACTTTATATTTATTATTTACGTATAGGGGCTGAACTGACCGCGCACCTGCCCCCGCGCGCGGTCAGCTGCCCACCAGGAGTTTTGTTAATCGATAAGCTAATCATTAATCAATAATGTGCCTTGCTCCCTTGCAACTTGCCTGTTCTCTGCATGCCCCCGCACCCCGCCGTCCGTCGTCGCACCCACACTCTCCTTGCCTCTTGCTGCCTTGCATGTCGTTGCCACCCGAAGTACAGGTCATATATACTACCCCTCCATCCCATTTTGATCATCACCTAAACAAATAATACGAAGACCAAAGATAATGAAATATTCATCATTCTGTAATTAATTCTCATTGGGATAAAAACTAAGGTTCTACTCCCTCCATTCAAAATTGATCTATATATATTTTTTTAAGTTTATTTCTAAATGATCTACATATTTGTGTTCATTTATTAGGTCTATTCGTTATTTGTGCATTGTAGTAAATGAACATTGATGCATGCATCCATGCACACATGTATTTATAACCCACATGCAATATATTGATTTGCTATTAGCTATGAAATAGTGAGGATGGTGCATGCTATGAGTTTATTGCTAGAGTAAATATAGTATGAGAGGGTTATTAGTTTTTCTTGGTCTTGATGTACCTATGAAATATGTAGATCAATTTGGAATGAAGGGAGTACATCGCTTCGTGTTCCGTGGATTGCATCAAGTTTTAAATATTGCATGTATTTGAATCAATAAAAATTAATCTTGGTTGGTTGCATGCAATGATACTCATTTACTATTGGCACAAATAAGCAAAGATGCACTTGTTAGGATGATCATTTTGTGAACACCTTAAAAACCATATGTGATGATCAAACTGGGATAGAGTGAGTAGCATATTGTCCGTGCATTACAACAGGATTCCAATTGATGAAAATGATTATTAACCTGCTATTATCATGATTTTCTATATACATTTTCTCTCAAATTCTACATATATTTGTAATTAATATATGTGTCCTATGGTCTCACAATATCCTTTTTTTCTATTCACAAAAAGTAGAGATGGTGGTGGGTAGGGGTGAAAACGGTACAGAAACTTTCCGGATCCTGGACCTATTTTCGAAAACGAAATCTGTCGGTCGGAATTTTTTGGAAACAGAAACGAATTCGGAAATATTTTCTCGGAAACGGAATCGAAAATGAAGGGCAGTTTCCGTCGAAGCTCAGAATCGGTCGGAAACTTTCAAGAAATTTTCTCGGAATTTCTGGAAATTTTGTGACTGAAATACCCTGGATTCTTTTTTTAAGCACTGAATAGTGAATACCACGGTGTTTGGCTGTTATTTTTTAAAAAATATGTGTTATGCAAATCTGAAGTTACATAAGAATCTTTTTTTCATGCATTGGGATTTATCAAGAACGTTACTCTCTAAAATATAGATAATTTATTCTATAGATTGTGTTTTGTGATGTACTGTTGAGATTAACAATTGGACTTATATGATTGTGTTAATAGTGAAATTTGGTAAGCCCCAAAGTCATCATCGGCCTAGAGTCAGTATCGGCTTCAGAGTCTTGGAATCGGCCGATGGGAGTCGTCAAATCGTCAGCAGTTGTGTTCTTGATGGAGTCGGATCAATTAAAGAAAATTTATCCAGAAGAGTCCAAGTTCAAGGAGGATGCGGCATGGTAAGTGTATCTATTAATTAGGAATAGTTTGTTAGTTCCTTTTATCTTTAGGAAAGTGTGTTTAGTGTCCTATAAGGACTATTATCTACCCATGAGTATAAATATGTACACTCAGGGTCATTGTAATATAATCTCTCGATCAATACAACTACTCTTGGCGCATCGCCACCCTCTTTCCCGAGGTTTTACTTATCAACCGGCGGAATTTGGCACCTGACGCGGGGCTGCATCGGTTCAGTTCGATCTTCGGCGAAGGGGTAAGTCCTACGTTCCGTCGGCCCTGGTTAATCTATCGGTTACGTTGGTGTTGTTCAAGGCTGCATTGCTTCGATCTCTTGGATCGCTCAGGTTTGGTCGATATATTTACCTACCTGATATCTCAATTCTATTCCTAATTGCATTGTGTTTAGAGACGCATCGGTTTAGTTGAGACTGTCTCGGTTAGGTCTGATCTTCCCTCTTAGCCGATATATCTCTACAATCACAATGCTGTTATAGATAGATTTGTTATGTCCATCACATTAGACAGATCTATCGGTTCATCGAGTATTAGATTATCACATACAATCTCGTACTGCATCGGTTAGGTTCAACCTACTAGATAGTTGGTGATAATATAAATCTTGTTAAGCCGATAGGTTCATGCTAGTGTTTTATCGGGATGATAGCCGATAAGTTATCTGGACGTTGCATCGGCTTATATTAGCCGATGACAACAAAGGTTTCATTGATTTATCTAATCTTGTGGATTTTATAACATCGGACCTCCAGCCGATGTATGCTTTAACCTTCGGATAGATACTTGTTCTATTATATCATGTTGTTAGCCGATTGGTTTCTACTGGATTATATTATTGTTATATTTATTATCATCAGCCGATTGTCTTTATATCATTATCTACATTGGACATATAGTCGATTGCTCAAAACCTTATCGACATCGGCAGGTATCGGCATCGCCTAGCATCGGCTATCAGCTGGAACTACTCCATCGGCTTATCAGCCGATCAGCTGTTTGATCTACTGTTTACATATCTTGTCAGTTGTAGGATCAAATTGACTGGCACGCCCGCACCTCACCAAGATTTGGACCTGCACTGGAGCTAAGCAGATCTCCCAGGCCAGTGTGTGTTTTTCGCATCAACAGATTGTGTTTTATGATGAATTGTCAACCGTTGAGACTTGAGAATTGGATTTATCAGTTTGTGGGGTTTTTGTATTCCGATAAATTTTCGTTACCGTATTCGCGCCGATTCGTTTTCGCTCCATTTTCGGTTTCGATAATATTCGATTCTGTTTTCGTATCCGGAGTTTACAATTCCGATTCCAAAAAAAATATAAAAAGGAAAACGATAAAGATGGTTTACATCTGTTACCGTACCGTTTTTATCCCTAGTGGTGGGGTAGTTGACATGTGGTTCCCATGGCCTCACATGTCATTTCTTCACCTCGAAACGGTAAAGAGTTGGTGGTGAGAACGGTGGCAGATTCACCACCAACTATCATCACTACTTTGTTTTTAAAGGAGTATAGATATAGATATATTTACAATGGAGGATTTAAAGTTGATATATAATTAAGTTTAAGAAGCACATGCAGGTAGCTCGTGAGTACGGGAGACAAAAACTGATTTGAACATATAATATTGAAAATCTTTAGCTAAAGTACTTCTAGATACCTCAATTTGTCATTTTGTCAATTTGTCATGACCGAATTAATTCTGATTTCTACGCTGTTGATTTGGCCTTCTTGGTTTTCTGATAGGAAAATTGCTCTCTCCAATTGACGAGCAACGATGTTGAAACTTATGTCCTCCAAAACATCAGGGCAGCTTTGGATCAAATACTGAAAGTCACTTGTATTTACAATCGCGGACAATATTGCTGAGGAGTTAAGGAACTCAAAGCATGCCTCCTTGAGACCATAGCAATAGTGCTTCTCAGCTAGCACCAAGATGGTTGCCACGGAGTAGGCATCAATATGGTTACTTAATATTTCTACACAGATCATCTTCAGCCTATGCAAGCCATACTTATCCGCTGCAACAAGTAGATGTTGAGCCATTGCGGTCTCATCTTCTTGATCCATCTCCGGCAACATGTCTGTGTAGATAAACTTAAGTAAAGCCCTGAATACTTGTGCCTCCATATCAAATATATGTATCTTGTTTACAGTAGTACCCTCCTTCATCGGCCCAAAAAGCTCCACCATGAAGACAGGTGATCGTGCTGCGAGCACCAATCGATGCGCGGTGAAGGTCTCGCCGCCAACTAGGAACTCAACATCGGTGGCGTACCGTTCTTCACTCGAGAGAAGATCGCCATAATGCAGGTGCATGTCCGATGGTGGCACGGTGATGGATGACGGTACTGCTTCCTTGGTGACAACCACATGGACCCCAATGGCAAAGCAATCGTCCTTGAGATGTCCAGATCGCTCTAAGTCGTCTCTTCTGATGAAGCTGTTATACCCCAGGGCCTCAGGTAGAGTGCCTTGAAGAGAGAATTTAAGCAGTGGGGTTGTGAGGGTGTGAGATGGCACCGGGTTCCTCTGTTGGTCGAGCAAGCTGAACGTAACCTGTGCCGACACTACGTCGGTGACGGTGTCCTGGAGAACGAGGTAGATGGAGATGAAGTCCTTGCTTTCCTCAGTGCACCCGATTGGGTAGTAGCGGATGCACCAGGTGTGTCCTCCGGCGCTGAACGGAGAGGAAAGGAGCAAGTGCTGGCTAGGGTCGACGTTGGATTTCAAGGTGTCGGAGTAGCCATGAATCGTGAGCACATGGAGGGTTCGCGCCGCGATGATGGTGGAGGCTGACCGTGACGGCGGGGTGCCGCCGCAGTCACCGTCGACGACGTAGGGCGTGGGGGTCGCTGTCGACATGCCTTCCGCGGGACACGTACTCGTCACCTGTTTAATTTATGGCCGTTGTGCGTAGAAGATTTGAGTCCGAACAAATTGTACACATGTGTTCTTATACGAAAAAAGAAGCTGCCCTATTCAGCTAAGACACGGAGAGATCGTTAAGTACGTGTTGATATCTGACTCTCCAATTGCTTGCTTATAAATTCGTGATGAAGAGAATGAAAGGATTCCGGGCGATTTTTGATTTGCAGCTTAATTCTCGAATTGGTTTAGTATTTTGAATGGACGTGACTACACAGCTAGTGTCTAAACCAGCTATCACTCTATCTATAAGAGACACTATCTATCTATACTTCAAATAAAATTTTCTCTTAAACTACTCATCCGATTTACGATCCGATTACACCGTTGTGTTCGTAACAATTAAATCTTTATAACAAGATCTCACATGTTTATATTTTGATGAAAAATTATAAATTACTTTATAATATATCTAAATTACTTTTAGATTTCACTAAATTACTTCTTCGATATATAAAAAGCTTAAAAGTAATTTACATATATTATAGAATTATTATAGAAGTCACTTATAACAAAGGAAAGTAACTTTAATGCATATCTTTTTTCATTGGACGTGACTGCTGGTTTGTACTCCAATAGTATATATCTTTTTAATCTCTTTAATAACTTATATCTTTTAAATCACATATTGTTTTTAAGATCTATTTGCATCATTGTACTCCACTCAAAATATGTGACAAAATGATATTCATATTGAATATATTCTCATTTTATTAATTTAAAAGTAATTTATTACATGTTAGAAAGTAACTTACATGTTATCAGGAAGTAACTATTACATCTTATACATGGTTAATTCTTATTATTTATTCCATTAGTGTTATTTACAATCCATCAAAGGTTTTATCTTCTTTTCTCATTCCACATGAAAAACAAAAATGAAAGGAAAAAAAATCGGTGATTAAACAGATGTATAGAGAGTTACTTCCAATTAACATTGAAGTTACTTTTAAAAATTGTTAAACTTACATGTGTTGATCTGTGCTGATTAAATTTAATATCTAGATAAAGTATATTTTTATCCCTACAATCAATTTACTTCTAATGTCGTAACAAAATTACTTCCGTTTTGTTTTAAGATACTTTTATAATATATGTAAATTATTTTTAGACTTTATTGAATTTACTTTTATATGTCTAAGAAGTAACTTAGTCAAATCTAAAAGTAACTTTTATATATATAATATATGATAAAAGTAACTTACGTATATGTTGACGAAAAAATCGAACACACCGGCCTGGGAGATCTGCTTAGCTCCAGTGTAGGTCCAAAGATTGATGAGATGCGGGCGTGCCAGTCAATTTGATCCTACAACTGACAAGATATGCAAATAGTAGATCAAACAGCCGATCGGCTGACAAGCCGATGAAGTAGTTCCAGCCGATAGCCGATAATAGCCGATGCCGATACCAGCCGATAGCGATATGGTTTAAGCAATCGGCTATATGTCCAATGTAGATAGTGATATAAAGGCAATCGGCTGATGATGAGGTAATAAAATAACAATATAATTCAATATAAACCAATCGGCAAATAATGATATGATAAATAAGCATCGATCCGAAGGTTAAAGCATACATCGGCTGGAGGTCCGATGTCATAAAATCCACAAGATTAGATTAAACAGTGAAACCTTTGTTGCAATCGGCTAAATCCAATTTATATGTATATGTAATCCTTATAAGCCGATGCAACGTCCAAATAACTTATCGGCTAGCGCCCCGATAAAACATTAGCATGAACCTATCGGCATAACAAGACTTATATTATCAACAACAATCTAGTAGATCGAACCTAACCGATGCAGCACGATATTGTATATGATAATCTAATACTCGATGAGCCGATAGATCTGTCTAATGTGATGGATATAACAAATCTATTTATAACAGCATTGTGATTGTAGAGATATATCGGCTAAGATAGGAGATCAGACCTAACCGAGACAGTCCCAACTAAATCGACGTGTCTCTAAACACAATGCAACTAGAGATAGAATTGAGATCTCAGGTAGGCAAATATATCAACCAAACCAGAGCGATCCAAGAGATCGAATCGATGCAGCCTTGAACAACACCAACGTAGCCGACAGATTCACCAGGGCCCGATAGAACGTAGGACTTACCCCTTCGCTGGAGATCGAAAGCTGATGCAGCCCCGCGTCAGGTGCCCAAATTCCGCCGGAAGATAAGTAAAAACCTTAGGGAAGAGGGTGGCGATGCGCCGAGAGTATTATTGATCGATAGATTGATAGATTACAATGACCCCGAGTGTACATATTTATACCCATAGGGAGATACTAGTCCTTGTTAGACAAGAAAGAAACTAAAAAGGAAAAGATAAAGTCCTTATCGGACACTAAACACACTTTCCTAAAGATAAAAGGAAACTAACAAACTATGCCTAATTAATAGATAAACTGTCATATCGCATCCTTCTTGAACTCTGACTCTTCTATATAAGTTTCCTTTGATTGATCCGACTCCACCAAGAACACGACATCGTGGCGACTTGACTCCCATCGGCTGATTCTAGAACTTTGAACCCGATACTGACTCTAAGCCGATGGTAACTTTGGGCTTACCAAATTTCACTATTAACAGTATATAATAAAAGTAATTTACAAATATAAATATTTTTTCATCGTAATATAATCATGTAAGATCTTGTTGTGAAGATTTAATTGTAACGAACGCAATGGTGTAATCGGATTGTAGATCGGATAAGTAATTTGAGAGAAAACTTTATAAGAAGGAACAAAAAGACATGCATGTCTAAGAGAAAAAATAGCATGCATGTCAGCACGTGTAGCAGCATTTCTTCTCACAATTGTTCCGTCGCTGGTTAACACTAAACCGAGAGGCTTCTCGGTTTAGATTTTGCCTTGTTGGATTAGTAGAGAAACAAACGAATCGAAATGGCAAAATCTAAACCGACAAGCCTCTCGGTTTAGTGTTAACCAGCGACGAAACAATTGTGAGAAGAAGTGCTGCTACACGTGCTGATGTGCATGCTGTTTTTCCTCTTAGACATGCACGTCTTTTTCTTCCTTCTTATAAAGTTTTCTCTTAAATTACTTATCCGATCTACAATCCAATTACATCATTGTGTTTGTTACAATTAAATCTTCACAACAAGATCTTACGTGATTATATTACGATGAAAAAATATTTACATTTGTAAATTATTTTTATTATATACGTGTCAGGATTATGGATACCAGATACCTAATAGTAGTTGACTAAATCTCGGCAGCACCCACCACATACCATGTCTTATACGGAAACTGACTTCGGATATGGAGGGAGTTCCAGATAAGGAAAGACAACCAGAGTTCTACATAGAAACGACAAGGACTACTCAGATTGTATCCATATTGGTTTCCCTAGTTTTACTTGGACAAGAGGACACCTATGGGTATAAATACAAGGCCCCCTAGGAGGAGAGGGGAGAGGACACAACCAACACAATCAACACCGACCACAATCTACGGAACAATAGAAGCCACAACGTACAAGCCTACATACGCCAAGACAAGACGCCGGATATCGACATCAGAGATATACCTGGATCGACCCTATCCGGTACCTTCAGAGGCCGGCCGTAGGGATCCAGCGCTGTCTCTGATCTCACCGGGCACGAGCTCGAGGAGGAAGGCTACCCTGTTGATGACTACGAGTCAGATCTTCAGACCGTCATGTCGACAACAGTTAGATAGGCTACCCCAAATATTGTACTGGTGTGATTATGGTGAATAAAGAGCAACATCGGCTTTGGCCAACAAGATGTAGGGTTATTACCATCCGAGGGGCCCGAACCTGTATAAAAATCCCTGTCTCCATCTCTTTTACCTCAGTCTCGCGTATATCCTAGCACCAACGATCCCCATACTGTCCAAATACTGTAGTCGAGACATCAAACGTCGACAATGGCGCGCCAGGTAGGGGGATTTTGGTGCTTCAGAATTTCGACGAGATGGGTTCAAAAGATGGATTCTCCAACAACAAGCTACTCGACGACTTCGGCTGTGGAGATCTAACCCGACCGAAGTATATCTTCCGACGAGATCGGAACCATCATCATCAACAATTCAATCTACTTCATCAATCGGAGTATCTGCTCTGACCGTGGAGGCGACGTCACAAATCGATCCAGCATCGAGCAGGAGGATACGGAGCAACCATCGACGGGCATCCTGACGAGTTCAAATCGAAGACGGCATCTCCTCCAAATCCAACATTAAAAACACACGTGCCATGTCTGGCTAGTTCGGATACGTGTACAACAGTGAGATGAAGGGAGATCAACGTGCCATGTCTGGCTAAAGAGTACAAAAGCCAAGACCGATGCTACTCATATACAGGCGCTTGATTAAGGAGTTGATTAATGGCTTTGATTAGTCACATAACCGTCCAAGGACATCTCGACGTGACACACAGGTCATTCAAGGTAATTAGTAGATTAATTAATTTAATTGATCTACTAATTTCGTAGATATATCCGGCATATATCTACAAAGGTACGCAATATTTTATATATAATTTATCGTACCTATTCAGATGATATAGCATTGTCAGATCAATAATTTATTATGTTTACCTACAGCATGTTTTCTGTACAATATCTATTGCGCGAATGTCCCCGATGTTAAATCGACTACGATCTAACGTTGGGGGCTCACTCTGTTTTCTTCCATATAAATCATGCTTGCTTATGGTTTACATAACGCCTGATATTTACATCTGCTCGTCATGTCCTAATAATGATAGAAGATCCATGCAGTTTTTTGAGTAAATACTCGATATTCTCTGCTATATGTCTTGCCTTCTAAAAAATATTTTTCAGGAACAATTGAACATTCGAGTAGGTTGTGGTCGAGTACACCGCATTATCGAGAACGATCTCGATAAATGCAGAGTCGTCGCGCCCAACCTACCAACAAAGACCGACGACCTATCTCATAGCACCAGCCATGGCTGGACTACTCGAAAAAAGGTTGTTAACGGATAATTCCTCGTGAACGTCGTCGGCTTGATCACCTGACATGATTGCGAACGGACATCCGGATATGCTACAAATTGGGTGTGTGAGTCATGCTGGCCACATGATGTGCACATATAATAAACCAACTCTAGCACTCCCATTGGTGTTTCGAGAGATAATTCAACTCGTTGGTTCCCGAACCAGTCGACAGCAGCAATCTCTCGCACCGCAACTTCCATTGGTGTTTCGAGAGATAATTCAACTCGCTGGTTTCCGAACCAGTCGACAGCAGCAATCTCTCGCACCGCAACTCCCATTGGTGTCCGAGAGATAATTCAACACGTTCGCTGGTCCTCAAACCAGTACGTAGCAATCTCTCACACCGCAACTCCCATTGGTGTTTCGAGAGATAATTCAACTCGCTGGTTCCCGAACCAGTCGACAGCAGCAATCTCTCGCACCGCAACTTCCATTGGCGTTCGAGAGATAATTCTATTCGCTCACTGGTTCTCAAACCAGTAAATTGTAGCAATCTCTCGCGCCTTAACTTCAGATGGTCGAGGTACGACTACGACTGGTCTTCGACCGGCAGCAGAGTAGCGGTCCTCGCACCACGACTTCAGATGACTTCAGATGGTCGAGGTACGACTATGACTGGTCTTCGACCGGCAGCAGAGTAGCGGTCCTCGCACCACGACTTCAGACGACTTCAGATGGTCGAGGTACGACTACGACTGGTCTTCGACCGGTAGCAGAGTAGCGGTCCTCGCACCACGACTTCAGACGACTTCAAATGATCGAGAGACACCTACTCACTGGTTCTCAACCAGTCAATCATAGCGATCTCTCGTATAATTACTCCAAGTGATCGAGTTACGACTACTACCTTATCCTCGACCAGAGGTGTAGCGATTCTCCCATTACCCCTGCTTCAACGAAGTTGATATCAGGTACACAAGATCGCCAAGTGTTTTACCCAGAGATCCCTTACACAGATGACACCTAGCGTTGAAACCTATCCTCATGTCCCTTTATGCCGTCTTGACAAGGCCTCTGAGGAACCTAAGGGAACTTCGGCTGGGGACGCCCAGAGCGGATAAGGCCTTGTCGGATCCTGTAGAGACAAAAGACCATGTAAGATCTGGTTGTGTAAGAGTTCTCGCCGTGCGTATTAACCAAGCCGTGTAACCGGAAATTGAGTTTTCCAACTTCATGGCTGGGGGCTAGGATCAGTGCTTGTTCAACCGAGGCAGGTCGAAGGTCCAAGAGCCTTATCCTCCGAGAACGATTCTCCGACGACAAGGCTGGGGGCTAGGGAGAGTGTATAACTCTACAAACTGACTGATCGGAGTCGGTAAAAGAGAATACGCTCATACACAAAACATTGGTCTGCAAATTTAATTTATCTTCAATTTTTCCATACATGTCACCCTTCGAGCATTCGCTCGGGGGCTATTTCTATCTAATATTCTTTTCTGAGTATTGATTTCAGGAAAATTCTAGTCGACATTAACGAAGGCTCCATGTCTTTATGGTTCTACACCAAGATCGACTAAGGCGAGTACGACAAATGTTGACAAGGCTCCGTCGCAGATTCTGCGCCTTCTCGATCACTCGAGAATGGTTGGTGGATCTCGACAAGGAATACGGAATGAAGAGATGGTGTACCCGCCGAGATAAAATTTCTTGACTTCAATCCAAATTCTCGATTACAGCAAGACGGGAGACTTAGTCGTATGCTCTGTACTTTCTTGGTGGACGTCGAAGATTGACTCAGACAAACCCTTTAGGTGCCCGCACGAGACTGATAAAGGAAGTGTAACATTAACTCTAAACTCACCGAGAACGGTCACATGAGCTCGATAACAGTTACTCCAAGGTCTGCGCGCGGTTGAGAATATGAATTCGTTCATTTGCATTGAAGTCAGGAGCTACTGTCAGGATTATGGATACCACATACCTAATAGTAGTTGACTAAATCTCGGCAGGACCCACCACATACCATGTCTTATACAGAAATTGACTTCGGATATGGAGGGAGTTCCGGATAAGGAAAGACAACCAGAGTTCTACATGGAAACGACAAGGACTACTCAGATTGTATCCATATTGGTTTCCCTAGTTCTACTTGGACAAGGGGACACCTATAGGTATAAATACAAGGCCCCCTAGGAGGAGAGGGGGAGGACACAACCAACACAATCAACACTGACCACAATCTACGGAACAATAGAAGCCACAACGTACAAGCCTACATACGCCAAGACAAGACGCTGGATATCGACATCAGAGATATACCTAGATCGACCCTATCCGGTACCTTCAGAGGCCAGCCGTAGCGATCTAGCGCTGTCTCTGATCTCGCCAGGCACGAGCTCGAGGAGGAAGGCTACCCTGTTGTCGACTACGAGTCAGATCTTCAGACCGCCATGTCGACAACAGTTAGATAGGCTACCCCAAATATTGTACTGGTGTGATTATGGTGAATAAAGAGCAACATCGGCTTCGGCCAATAGGATGTAGGGTTATTACCTTTCGAGGGGCCCGAACCTGTATAAAAATCCTCGTCCCCATCTCTTTTCCCTCAGTCT
This sequence comes from Oryza glaberrima, assembly GCF_000147395.1. NCBI lineage: Eukaryota > Viridiplantae > Streptophyta > Magnoliopsida > Poales > Poaceae > Oryza > Oryza glaberrima. The sequence goes on along the minus strand of NC_068335.1, from coordinate 15,143,386 downwards.
CGCGTATATCCTAGAACCAACGATCCCTATACTGTCCAAATACCGTAGTCGAGACATCAAACGTCGACAATACGCAAGTTACTTTTATCATATATATATATAAGTTACTTCTAGATTTGACTAAGTTACTTCTTAGACATATAAAAGTAAATTCAATAAGGTCTAAAAATAATTTACATATATTATAAAAGTATCTTAAAATAAAACGGAAGTAACTTTGTTACGACATTAGAAGTAAATTCGTTGTAGGGATAAAAATATACTTTATCTAGATATTAAATTTAATCAATACAGATCAACACACGTAAGTTTAACAATTTTTAAAAGTAACTTCAATGTTAATTGGAAGTAACTCTCTATACATCTGTTTAATCACCGATTGTTTTTTTTCCTTTCATTTTTGTTTTTCATGTGGAATGAGAAAAGAAGATAAAACCTTTGATGGATTGTAAATAACACTGATGGAATAAATAATAAGAATTAACCATGTATAAGATGTAATAGTTACTTCCTGATAACATGGAATTTACTTTCTAACATGTAATAAATTACTTTTAAATTAATAAAATGAGAATATATTCAATATGAATATCATTTTGTCACATATTTTGAGTGGAGTACAATGATGCAAATAGATCTTATAAACAATATGTGATTTAGAAGATATAAGTTATTAAAGAGATATACTATTGGAGTACAAACCGGCAGTCACGTCCAATGAAAAAAGACATCATTAAATTTACTTTCTTTTTGTTATAAGTTACTTCTATAATAATTCTATAATATATGTAAATTACTTTTAAGCTTTATTGAATTTACTTTTATATATCGAAGAAGTAATTTAGTGAAATCTAAAAGTAATTTCGATATATTATAAAGTAATTTATAATTTTTCATCAAAATATAAACATGTGAGATCTTGTTATAAAGATTTAATTGTTACGAACACAACGGTGTAATCGGATGAGTAGTTTAAGAGAAAATTTTATTTGAAGTATAGATAGATAGGGTCTCTTATAAATAGAGTGGTAACCAGCTACCACTAGTTGTGTAGTCATGTCCATTCAACAAACGTGTGCGAAAAGGGCTCGTCCACACTCATTGGCCATCGTCCATTTATACTATTAGAAAGTTTGTCCCTGTCCCCAAATGACAAATGGAAAGTTTACTGACAGTAATTTTTTTTTCTAATTCGAATATTTATATGTGCGAGCTGTTGCTGCTGCTTATACCTCCTATTAGATTCTTTTCAAAATGTATGACGCACTCTTGAATTTTCGCACAACGTTTAATTATTCGTCTTATTCAAAATTTTAATATAAATATATAAAAATATAAGGTGATAAAACAAGTCACAACAAAATAAATGATATTTATACCACTTATTTTAATAAGATGAATGGTCAAATGTTATAAAAAGAATCAATAGAGTCATACATTGTAAAATAGGGAAAATTTTGCTACATGACATCTTTTAGCTGTAGACACCACGCGAAGTGACATTTAGGGGAATACACTCTCAAAAGTTAGATATTTGCTGGTAGACACTATATCCATTAAAATAATAATTTTCGGTTTAAGAGGAAAGAGAAATCGAGTGAAAGTTTAAATGCCCTTGGACCCACATATCAGATTTGCTTTTTATCAAGCACATGGGCCCGCATGTGCCTCTAGCATTGTTTTCCCCTTCTTCCTCTGCTCGCAGGAGGCAAGCTTGATGGCAGCCGGCCGAGGGCGGCGGCGGCAAGGCGCGCGGGCAGCATCTGCTCACTAACCCACGCGTCCTCGGCCGGTAGGGGAGCAGATGGGCGGGGAGCCCGAGCACGCCAGTGAGGCGACGCAGGAGACATGCCGACGAGAGTCGATGAGTCCCTCCATCCCTGGCGAGGTCAGCAGAGGCGAAAGGGGCACCAGGCAGCGAGGTTCATGAGGGAAGAGCCGGCTGGCGGCGCGGTCATAGGAGAGACCATCAGTGACGAAGCCGGTGTTGACGAGGTCCGCAAGGAAGGCGGCGGATCCAGGTGGAGACGGCGGGAAAGAGGCGAGCAGCACCGCACGGAGGTGGTGGTCATTGCCGACACGGTTGGAGGTGCGGGTCCACTGCGATGCCATGGGGTTGGGGAGCAGGGCGGAGAAGAGCCGGGCATGAGGGCACGGGGTTTGCAGGTCGTAGGCAGAGACGGAGCCGCGTGCTGTGCAGCCGTGCCACCACCGTGCCGGCCGCTGCTCCGTTTTCGTGTGGCCGCTGCTCCACCTTCGTGCCGGCCGCCACTCCTGCACACGTGCGCTACTGCGCCGCGCGCCGCCCTGTGCCGCATCACCGTCCGCCTGCATACGTTGCACGGCCACCGCGAGCCGCGCCGTTATTGTGTTCATTGAGCTGCACTCAGCCTGTCGAGGGAGAGAGAAAGAGATAAGGAAGAAGATAGGAAGAGAAAGGGAAAGAAGAGGCAATTTGGTCTAAGTCATGTAAAAAAGTGAGGGCAGTATCGTCTAGTTAGCAAAAAATATTAATTTAATGGTACGGTGTCCCCCAGCAAATAACCATATTTTCAAAGTGTGTTTCTCCAAAAGTGACTCCATGCGATGTGTTACAGCTAAAACCACGAAATCACGACGTCCTGTGGCAAAATTTCCCTTTAAAATGGAGGGGGTATTTCGCAAGTAGATGAGCATATCGGCAAGTAGTCAACGTGTCTTGCAGATGCGGTAGCCGTTTGAACAAAGCGGCTGGGCGGGGAACGATACTGGTTGGGGGCAAGCATCGACAATTGATTGCAGATGCAATCACTACTTGCCTCTTCTCGCCTACTTGTCATGACAGTAATCTCACCGATCGCGTTGTGGAATCAGCCAATTAGGAATGACGTGGCATCGACGTCACTATTTGCTACTCCCTCTATCCTAAAACATTCGACGCCGTTGACTTTTTTAAAAATATTTGACCGTTCGTCTTATTTAAAAAATTTAAGTAATTATTAATTCTTTTATTATCATTTGATTTATTCTTAAATATACTTTTATGTATACATATAGTTTTACACATTTCACAAAAGTTTTTGAATAAGACGAACGGTCAAACATGTTTAAAAAGATCAACGGCGTCAAACGGAAGGAGGGAGTACTATGGCATGGGGGATAGGCTGGATTTTTCACATTTTGGTCCTTTTGAAAAACTTATTTCGCAAATAGACCCCTGAAAAAACTTATCCCAGAAATGGTCCTTTTGGGGCACCAGAGTGGCTGGCGCCGTCATCCAACGGGACGGCGCCAGCCTCTTTGGCGCCGTCCTCCTGCCACCGTGGCGCACGCGAACCGACGTGGCAGGAGGAGGGCGCCAGCATGGCGCCGCCCCAGGGAGGAGGGCGCCAGTATGGCTGGCGCCGCCGCCTCCATTCCTGTTTCTCTGTATGGAGTTGCAACGGTGTCATTTTTATTTTATTTTTTCGGATGTTTTTTCAACTCAGGATCACGATACAACCAACCACAAAAAAAATTTAAACTCGAACTACCACTTAGCTAAGTCTGAAAATATTTACCATACCACTTAGTCTACTTTGCACCTTCACTAAAATTAGACCATAACTCCTTTAGTAAAACCCTTTGATCAGCGTGTTAAACATAATGCACTCTACCACTATATGAAATTACTTAATCTAATTCAAAATATAACCACATGAAATGACATATATAAGTTAAACAGTACATAGACATGCAATTTTTTATTTTTATTTCATTTTTTTGATATTTTTTTCACACTTAGGAGAACATAGGAACCAACCGTATAAAAAATAAACTCAAACGGACAAAATATGTGACATGTAGAATTTTCCAAAACTCTACCGAAACGGACAAAATATGTCATCTATTAAAATAGGCGTAACTTTCTCATACGGACTCGGAATCAGGCAAATAATATATGCACGGATATCTACAGAAAAAGTTACACCCGATTCTCCCCTACTTCGCCAGGTTTGGTGATACTAAAACCTACAAATTCCGCTTGCAAGATTGTGTTTTCGAGGAGAGAAGTTTTTCGGTAGAGCTTTGGAAAATTCCACATGCCACATATTTCGTCCGTTTGAGTTTATTTTTTACATGGTTGGTTCCTGTGAGTTCCTAAGTGTGAAAAAAATATCAAAAAAATAAAATAAAAATAAAAAAGTTGCACATCTCTCTCCTCTGCACTAGTTCGGAGAGAGAGGAGAGGAGAGGAAAAATTCTACATGTCACATATTACGTCCATTTGAGTTCAATTTTTCTATGGTTGGTTCTTGTGTGTCCCTAAGCGTGAAAAAAAAATCAAACAAATAAAACAAAAATAAAAAATTTCGGGGGGGGAGGGGCGCCAGCTACTCTGGCGCACTCCCCCTAGCCACCTCAGCATCGCCCCGCCACGTCAGCAGGGGGACGGCGCCACAGTGGCTGGCGCCGTCGTTCACTCTGGCGCCCCAAAAAGGACCATTTTTGGGATAAGTTTTTTTAGGAGTCTATTTACAAAATAAGTTTTTCAAAAGGACCAAAATGTGAAAAATCCAGGGGGGATAGGTGGGAGCCCCTACGAGTTGGGGGGCCAGTGCGGCTGCATTGCTCAGCCCTATCAGGGCCGGCCCTATTTGAATAAGCACCACAAGTTAAACTTTTCTAGGAAGTGGTTTCTACAAGCATCACGAATGCATGGAAATTAATTTTAATTTCTCGAGGGCATATTCACTCCTATATCTTTTTCTAGCAAACTTGATATAAATAGTTATATTTTTTTCTAAAAAAATGATAATGTGGAGTATAGTGACATCTAACACTTTATTAAGTTTAAATTTGTTCTACACATTAAGAAAAAAATTGAATTAAAGTATGTATAAATAGAATCGCTAGTATTCATATATTGAATTTGTCTTTCTTTATATCTAAATGTGTAAATGGAGTCTTACTAGAGATTTTGTGGAGTGGTATATGTGTTGTATGAATATTATTATTTTTTTCAAAATTATTCATGCTAGTAATTGGCCCGTGCTAACGCTACGGTAATGTAAAATAGGAATGCATATTTTTTAAAACCATGCACTACAATAGGAATGAAAAATGTAGCTTGCACGGATGGTTGGAGCAATTTTCTTACATCATGCGGGTTTCCAGCATTCTAACCTCCACTTGAATGCATGCTATGATCGTCTACCCTCACGCTATCGAGTAAACAACATATCGTGTAGTGTTCAAATTGATCAAGCGTAGTGATAAAGCTATATTAGATCTTGCAAACTGCAAACTCAATGAGCCATTCATTTCCACTAGAAAAAGTGGATAAAATTTTGGATATTTGTGGCACGCTTTTCAATCTGCTAAATGGTGTGTTTCGTGCGAAAACCTTTTATATAAAAGTTGCTCTAAAATATCAGATCAATTTATTTTTCAAGTTTTTAATAATTAAAACTCAATTAATCATACGTTAATACATCCTCGTTTTGCATAAAACACTTAATTTTCATCTTTATCTTTATCTTTAAGAGTAAAGAACACCGAGGTTAGGCGTTTGGAGAGGGATTTTCTCGGCACGCACAAGAAGATATGTCATTAGTGCACAATTAATTAAGTTATTAGAAACTTGAAAACATGTTTATTTGAATATTTAAAGAAATTTATGTATCGGACTTTTTCTTAAAAAATACACCGTTTAGTACTTTGAAAAGCATGCCCACGATGAGGTATTTGCAAAGACAAATACACCCCCCGAACTCAGCCTTATTCCTAGAATCCTAGGAAGTATATAATGGTACATTAATTTCTGGCCAAAGTTTTTTGAGAAACTGGCAAATAAAAAGATTGTCTTATCTAAACAAACATAACAGCCTGTAAACCTGAATAATTTAGGCTCTACAAACTACAAATTGTAAAAGAAAATGTAAAAGAAAAAGGTTGAACCGAATCCCTAAATTAAAATCACCTGCCATCAGATATTTCATTCATCACAGCTGAAACGAGAGCATCATCAGATATTTCATTCATCACATTCGACTGTACGTACTTCCTCTATCCTTTCTCTTTCTGCTGAAAATAAATGTCCCTTTCCTTTCTAGTTGTGCTACTGATAGTTTCATAAATCTGGGAGCTCACCTACAGATGTAACAATGGTTTTCAGATGAGTAGTAAATCCAAGCCTTCTTCAGAAGAAATACAACTTCATCTAGTAAAAATCTCACACGATTTTTTGCGGGTAGTAAATATCTTATTTTACATGGTTACAATTTTGTAAATGAGATGAAGAATGTAAAATGAACATGAATACTTTGTTAAATCTGCAGATAAGCTGGTTGGATCATGGAAATACAATTTTCAAATTTCATAACTTCAGATCAAATTTCATTATACCCTCTAAATACACAGGTAGCGTAAATAGTAAATATTGTATTGCACGCCACCAACAGCTAGGTACCACAGAAAGCAAGTCGAAAAAATCTATATAATGCATATGATATTTCATGAAAATCAGGAATGATATGATTCACCTACTGCTAGATCTCAAGAACATAGAGGCAGCGTGATGTGGTTCAGGAGAAGGGGGATCAGCGACAAGGTGGTGGCTTGGATAGGGAATCGCCAGCGCTTGAGGCGGTGGCTTGGACAAGAGATCAGTGGCGCTTGGGTGGCAATTTGCTGACGAGGGATCGGCAACACCAGTGCCGTGGACGGGTGGAGGGCTACTGCTGCGCAGCTGTGCAAACACGGAGGTGTGGACAGACGCATTCCAGACCCGCTGATGTTTAAAATCAAGCACATAAATCAGTTGACTGAATCCTACATGAAACCAGTCACAATCACCGGTATGTATGTATGTATATATATATTTTGAATTAAACCAGATCACCACAATGGGGCCTTATCTCAAGTATTCAACATTTATACTTGAGATAACCTGAAACTTTTTGAAAGGAGATGAAGTAACTTTTGGTAGTAGTCTAGCTGTCTGCCGTACAAGCAAACTATGAGAAGCACACTTGTTAATACCAAAGCCATTTAAAAGTCACTAATTACGTACTTACCTATCATGCTAAATTAAAAGTAAAGGTAGATGCATGTTATAGGAAACAGCAACAATGGCAACAAAAACTCGAGCCATACCATATAAAGCACGCCATGCAGTCAAAGCAGCAGATTGGATAATGCTAGCCTTCTGCAATATAACAAAACTTGATTCAATTAGCTTGCAGTATCATTTTCAAGTAACATTGGAGATAAATCAAATTTCAGAAACGAACAATATATTCCATTTCATAATTTAGAAAGCACAAGAACATATACTTATCCGATTGTTCACGTCAACTGCAAATTGATGCCATCGCTGTGTAGTTCACCTGTAAGCCAAGATGCCTGACAGAACGGATCTGTGGAGGCTGCTCCACCATCCCAGCCTGTGCTTGCATGATCTGAGATTCAGAATTGGTGTTAATCAAATTGGTTGAGCAAGTGGGCAGGTTGATCGATCGATCGATTTCATTTGCATACCTGTAACGTCATGGCATCTCTGAAATAGGGCACAACACAACTCAATCAGAAAATCAAAATGCATAGTACAAATTAGTGCAGAGCAATTGACAGCAAATTTAGAATTCAGACCACAACTCAATCAGAATAATCAGAATCCAGACGTATCAACTATTGTGCATGATGAAAACAGTAAAATGTAGAACCATAAATGGAGGCCATTCAACAAGATATTAGGACAATATATGATATTGGGACAAAGTATATGAACAATATATATGTTTCATCAATTACATAATAATTATGGCCTTTTAACATTACTTATCTCTGCTCATTCACTCGAATGGCCAAATGGGCTTCTAAATGTTTTATAGGATCAAATTACTATCTTAAACCTAATTCAGTCATAAACGATTTTGTTTTACCTTTTGAGATGAGACTATCGACAATGAAGGCCACCGCGGGGCTGGTGGAGGCGCAGAGGAGACCAGCCAGGAGTAAAGCAGTTCGCCGTCGACAGGGGAGCTGCGGTGGACTCGATGTCTACGGGCAGGCGTCCGTCGAGGTGGAGGTCAGTGGCGGCGCGGAGGAGGGCGAGGGGAGCGGATCCGGCGGCTGAGATCCGTGGCGGCGCAGTGGAGGGCGAGTGGAGCGGCAGCGGAGGACGGGATGGAACGGGATCAGCAAGGCGGGCGTCGATGTCCCGGCGCGGGACGGCGGTGGAGCTTCCGGCGGAGGGAACAGCAGCACTTGGCGGATATCGATAATGGCGCAAAGGAGACCGGGCAAGAGGCAGGCGACTGACGTTGATCCGGCGGCGCGCCGCAGAGGGGCAGGCGAGTGAACGGGATGGGCGTCGGTGTCCCGGCAGTGCGGTTCGGTTGGGGCGTCGCCTCCCTGGCGGCGGTGGCTGAGAGGGCGGAGGAGATCGATGATGGTGGGGAATCGGCGCAGAGGGGCCGCCGCTTGCGACGCGGAAGGCGGGCGGCGATTACGGCGCCGGGTGAGAGATGCGCGGAGGAGAGGAGGGGATTGAGGGCGTGAAGGGTGGCGGTTGAGGGGAACGCGAGCGCGTGGGGGTAGATACATCGGTGTGGATGCTGGAGCCCGGAGCAGTAGCATGGGACGACGTACATCGGGTTTCTGACTACTACTTACCGTTGAGGAACCGGGCCGAAGCAGTCAATCCCGAATCAGATCAAACTCTGCTTCTTCCTGTTAACTCCTAGCAATTGGAGTTGAATACCAACACTTCTCTTTAGCTTTACTACAAGAGGCTAGGCAGAGGTAGCTTAGAAATCAGAATCCTGTGCACATCGGCGTGCGGCCAACCAACAGAAAAACGCAGGCCTCAGCTCCTACATCTCCGTCGGACGTCGGGCTAGACGCAGGTATGACGACGACGACGGCGGCGGCGGCGGCGGCTCTCACGTCCAGCGTCGGTGACGGTCCTCCGCCGTCGAGGTCCACCACTACCATCACCGCGGGACGAACCTACCACATACTCAAGATCGAGGGGTACTCCAGCACCTTGAAAGCCGGTCGTGGGCAGGCCCTCCGTTCCTCTCCGTTCAGTGCGGGAGGTCGCACCTGGTATATCAGCTACTACCCAAACGGAGGGCAAGAAACCAACAAGCACTGCATCTCTTTCTTCATCCATCTTGACGATGACACGGTCAATGACGATGTCATGGCACAAGTTACATTCAGCTTGCTCGACCGACACGGGAATCCGGTGCGGTCACACACTGTCACCACCATATTGTATAACTTCTCGGTGGCTAGTAATAACGCGCTTGGGTTCGAAAACTTCATTAGAAGGGACGACTTGCAACGATCGGAATATCTCAACGACGACTGCTTCGCTATCGCGGTTCGTCTGGTCATCACCGAGGAACCACCATCCTTCACGGTGCCCCCATCAAACATGCACCTGGATTATGGTGATCTTCTATCAAGCAAAGAGGGAACCGATGTCGAGTTTGTGGTTAGCGGCGAGACATTTGCCGCACACAGGTTGGTGCTAGCGGCACGGTCATCGGTGTTCAAGGCGGAGCTATTCAAACCAATGGAGGGAGGCACCACAGATGTCATGAAAATTGACAACATGGATGCACAAGTGTTTAAAGCTCTGCTTGTTTTTATCTACATGGACACTTGGCCAGAGATAGGTCAAGACGAGACGACTATGGTTCAACAACTACTCGTTGCAGCCAATAAGTATAGCCTATCAAGATTGAAGATAATGTGCGAAGATAAGTTGTGCAACTATATTGATACAAGTTCAGTGGTTACTATGCTGATGCTAGCAGACAAGTACCAATGCCATGGTCTTAAGAAGGTGTGCTTCAATTTCCTTGCCTCTTCAAGAGCATTGTCTTTGGTCATGAAAGTAGATAATTTCTGGTGTTTAATCCAGAGCCATCCAACTATGTTGAAGGATTTAATTTACAACATCGTTACTCATCAATTGGAAATTAAATTATCAGTGTAGTAATTAGGATTCATCCAAGCCAAAATTCAACTGTCGAGAAAAATAAAGGTTTCTTTCGTGGAATGAGTTCACCTACATATGGTTCAGTTTTGTAGCGCCTTCCAGCAAGCATATTTACAAGGAAAATCAATTTGCAATATAAAGTACTAACAGAGTTATAAGAAAACGACGTGTATGATACTCCTCTGTCTTATATTATTACACGTTTTGAGTTTTTTTTTCAAATTTAATAAGGTGATTTATAGAAAAAGATAGTAAGTTTTGTCAACGGACTATACCCGATAACGGTAATTCTGTATATCATGAATCTTATATTGGTGATATGTCTTATCTATAACATTGATAATAGTTCTTAACCTCAATGCAAATGATTGGACTAACGTTCTCGATAATGTAACCTGAAGATATATCTTTGTCAAAATTACCTAGCCATTCTCGAAAAACCGAGTAGGCACAAAATTTTCTACAAAGAACGTAACCATCTTTTGAATTTGTAAGGAGGTCAGAAAAGCAACAATCGTATAAAATTCTGCAAATATTCCACCTGTGATTTCTCCCTCTTTCTTGAAATACAAACCATCATATATGACATATAAAATCCACTTATGAGATTCATTTGGGTTCCGTTTGTACCTCAGTCGAACTTCCTCCCTTTTGTTTCCAAATTCCAACCTCGCGAGCACCAGAAAACCCTAGCAAAAACCCTCGTCACCATCGCCAAGCTTCCAATGGATCTGAATATCTGATCGATGAACAACTACTGCATCTGTGCACGGCGCTCAGGCGAAAGTGTGTCTTCTCAAAACTCAATATGAATTTGCGGCCAGACCGTTGTCGTGCCAGACCAACTGTTCCAATTCCAGCTCCCAGGTGTACTGCTCATTTCCACCGCGGGCAGCAACGAGTCGACGAGACTTCTGCCCGCGTACATATGGTGACGCAGTACGCGTCGGTGCATGGTGCCCTGGCTGTCGACGTTCTTCGTCGTCGGTGCGAGGCCCTGTGCGCCGATTGGCGGGAGGCAGTGCGTGCAGCTGCCTCGCCGTGGGGCTTGTGTCGCTCGCGCGCGCGTACGTAAATTTGTCGGCGCGTACGTCGTAATACGTCGTACGCGCCCTCGAGGTACGCGGCCAGCCAGCGGAGCCGACGAGGGGTGAGCGGCAGCATACATGGCGTCTCAAGCCGACGATCTCATCCTTGACCGTATGCCGTGCCACCTCGATCGAGAACCAACCGTCGCGCCCACTGCCGTGATCAGCATCGATCACACGTACGACGTGTCCTCGCGCCCGATCGAACCGCACCTTCCAGAACGCCAACGCGTTCCGCTGGCCGGTGGCATCGTAGCAGCAGCAGCCAGCATAGGACGATGAGGCCGGAGCACGGCGCACATATGAGCTGCGGCCTGCGGGTCCTTTCTCTTGCTGAATTTCGAGGCCCATACGGTGCAGCCACTGCGCTAGTGCACACGTAGTCCCACCTCGCTTACCAAACATAAGTTTCACTCCTTTATAAACTGAGACCAGGATGCACTTGTCGAGAAATGCCTTGTCATCAGCTGAGCATAACATAACATGTACCAATTGGGGAGGGCTAATAAATACAGGATTGCTAATTGGCGCACGTGCCAGATCGCCCCCCACCATGTCACGTGTCCTCTTTTTCTTTTTTTTTCTCTCTCTCTTTTTTCTGATTTTTTTTTTTCGTGCCAATTAGCAAGTTTTAAATCACAACTTGAAAATTTTTAAATCTTAATTTTGAAATTTTAAAATTTTGTACTTGAAAGTTTTCAAATCAAGTTTTTAAATATCGAGTTGAAAATATTCAAATCATAAGTTGAAAGTTTTCAAATATTTCAAATCTGGACTTGAAATCTCGAGTTGAAAGTTTTTAAATCTTGAGTTGAAAATTTTGAAATCTTAAGTTGAAAGTTTTCAAATATTTCAAATCTGGACTTGAAAGTTTTCTAATCTCGAGTTGAAAATTTTCGAATATTTGAAAGTTTTCAAAACTGAGTTGAAAGTTTTCAAAATTTGACTTTAAAATTTAAATCTTAAATCGAAAGTTTTCAAATCTAATTTAAAAATTTTCAATCTGTTAGTAAAATAATCTCCCAAAAAAAAGAAAAATCTTCAAAATCTTCTCTAATTACCCATCATTAGCATTAAGTGTTAACTAATAGAGTAGTTAAGCGGGAAGTGCGCGCTAGCTGCGCGCACGCGCCAGCTAGCCGCCTCCCTAATAATAAGCGGGTGATCAGGCATTCTCCGCTCCTCCCCCTTGCTTGATCCCCTTCCTATGAACTTCAAACCAATTAGAAATAGAAAAATATAACTTAGAAAAAAAAATCTAATATTTCAAACCATTTAAAAAATATATACAGTAAACTTACGTACAAACAAAAAACATTTGGATATAAATTTTAGGTATATAAACTTACAAAAGAAAATTGGTGCCAAAAAAAAGTAAGTGGTGAAAAAAAAAATCTCACCTCCCGCCATAGAAATTAACATGACCGATCGAGCCCGGGAAGGGCGATCGAACATTTGAATATAAATTTTAGGTATATAAACTTAAAAAAGAAAATTGGTGCAAAAAAAAGTAAGTGGTGAAAAAAAATCTCGCCTACCGCCATAGAAATTAACGTGACCGATCGAGCCTGGGAAGGGCGATCGAACATTTGAATATAAATTTTAGGTATATAAACTTGCAAAAAGAAAATTGGTGCCAAAAAAAATTAAGTGGTGAAAAAAAAATCTCGCATACCGCCATAGAAATTAACATGACCAATTGAGCCCGGGAAGGGCGATCGTCGTCAGGAGATTTGCGAACCTCCACTGTTACGTCCTAGATACGTGTGAGCCCGCTTCTCATTTCTCAAATATCTGTAGTTCTATTATTTTAAAAAAATGATTGAATTAACATATATAAGGATACACCATCTCGTAAAAACTCTAGTCCAAAGTAAATCTACGTGCATAATTATTAGAAACAAAGAAAACAAATTTTATAGCACTGGAAATCTCAACTAACATTCCTAGACATCTGCATTTTGCCACGGTTGAATCCTAATATCTATACGGTTAATTTGACTTCCATGGTTATCTGAAGAAGAAACCGTCTTCTCTGATTCACTGCCAAATATGTTGGAATTTAGATCTTCCACAATAGGAGGACTCATGGAACTAAGGAACATAAAGCATGCCTCCTTAAGTTTGCAACAATGGTGCTTCTCCGCTAGCACCAACATGGTTGACGCTGAGCCTGTATCAATGTGGTTGCACAACTTATCTTCATAGACAAACTTTAACCTCTGTAAGCCATACATGTCTGCAGCAGCAAGCAACCGTTGAGCCATAGCTACATTGTCTTCTCCAAGACCTATCTCCGGCCAAATGTCTGTGTAGATGAAGTCAAGCAGAGCCTTGAACACTCGTGCTTCCATGTTGTCAATCTGTATCACATCTATGGTGCCTTTCTTCGTCGGCCCGAAAAGCTCCGCCTTAAAGACCAGTGACCGTGCAGCCAGCACCAACCGGTGCGCCGCAAACATCTCGCCGCCGACCAGGAACTTGACATCAGTGCCTTCTTTGCTTACGAGGAGATCAACGAAATGCAGATGCATGTTCGACGGTGGTACCACGATAGATGGCTTTTCCTTTGGGACGATCACATGGACAGCGACGGCAAAGCAGTCGTCATTGAGATATTCCGATCGCTCTAATTCGTCCCTCCTAATAAAGTTTTCGAACCCCTTTGCCCTACTAGGAGATGTTGAAAAGTTCCGTAATCGGGTGTGATAGGTGTACGACGGCACCGGATTCCCGTATCGATCGAGCAGGCTGAATGTAACTTTTGCCATCACGTCCTCCTCGGTGACGATGTCCTTAAGCACGAGGAAGATGGAGATGCAGTTCTTGTTGCTGTCGCGGCCTCCGTTTGGGTAGTAGGTGACATGCCAGGTGTGGCCTCCTGCGCTGAACGGACAGGAGCTGAGGGCGTGGTGGCGGCCGGCTTCCAAGGTGTTGGAGTACCCGTTGATCTTGAGTACGTGATAAGCCTGCGCCGCGATGGTCGTGACGGTGGACCGCGACGAAGGGGAACCGTCGCTGGCGCTGGCCGCAAGTGTCATCGTCGTCGTTGTCGCCATGCCTGCGGTCTTGTGTTGGTAGACCGATCTCTTGTGGAAAAGATTTGATTTCCTAGCTACTACCAGACTGCACGCCTGCTTCTTGTAGGACCAGTGTTAGAATCCAATTCCAACTGGTTGCTGGGAGAAGAGAAAGAACGACTCCGATTTGGGTTATTGACAGTTTCGACTGCCGGAACCCCTGTCTGTGCAATCTGCACGCGTCCGTGTCGCTCATGGACGGCGTTGCTGCTGCACCCTTGCTGTGCTCGGTAGTGCATATAGCAGTGAAAGACAAGGATTAGGAGACGACGCCATCCTACTGCTGCAGCCGTAAGGCAAGCTGTTGTTTTACCTTAGGGCATCACCAATGCGTGTCTTCAACCCGCACCCTCATCGACGGCAGTTCGCTTTTCCTTCGGAGCCGTGCCCTAGCGATGGCACGCGACCCCTGCCTGGGTGACACGCCTCCTCCTCCTTTTCGGCCAGGGAACGGGATGGAGGCATGCACTGCGGTGATGGGCGCCCCAGGCGACGGTCTCTCCACCACCATATTCCCCTTTCACCCCTCTCCCCTCTCTCCCCTTCGTTCTCATCGCGAGAAGAGAGAGGCGCCGTCTCCTCGGTCTCCGCCGGCGGGAGAGAGAGGCGGCGGGCGGAGTTGACCACCGCGTGGAGACGACCGCAGAGAGAGGCGGCGACAGTGCTATCGTCCATGCGGCCACCGCCGGCACGGCTGGCACCACTCCATCCGCCGGGGGGCCAGATCTGGCCACGGCGGCGCTGGATCTGCCGCCTCCGGGGTCGCCGCTGCCACCTTCCGGGGTCGCCGCCGCCACCAGACGAGGATGATGACGACTGCCGCTTCCTCCCCGTGCGCTCGATTCGGAGGTAGTGGCAGGAGACGGTCGCGAGGCAGATGGTGACGGCGGCGGGAGAGAGAGGGAGAGGGAGGCGAGTGGAGGCGGCGGGAGGCGGCGGGAGCGGCGACGGGAGAGAGGGAAGCAGGCGGCGACGAGAGACGACGGAGAAAGAGAGAGAGGGAAGCAGGCGCGTGTGAAGGGAGAAAGAGAGAGAGAGGGAAGAGAGGGGTAGAATAGGAAAGAGAGGAAGAGGAGAGAGAGGGGTTTTTTTGGTTGGGATACTCATATGTGGCCTGTATTGTAGAGGTGAGTACTTTTAGAATACCCTTAGTTAGTGAGGGTATTCTAGAAGTGGCTTACATTGTATATGCCCTTAGGCTGCGACTACGATCTCTTCCCTTCAACAATTCGGTCAGTGTTTCTATTTTTGTACGTGTTAGAAACGCAAGCTAAAGTAAGTTTCGTGGTACACCGTTTTATATTAAGGAAGAGGCAACATGCAGCTTCGAAAAAATGTGTCCGACAATTTGAAGATGACCATATATCCAAGTGACAACCGGCCCTGGCTGTGGAGGCGCCTCCTCGTCGCTTGAGCGAGCTCGCCGGTGTTAGTGCCATCTCGCCGTCGTTCGTGGCCACAAACTTCTCGCATCTCGATCGCCGTCACCGGCCCTCACACTCATCGTGCTGGGTGAACTCGTCTGGCTGGCAGTTGGTACTGAAAGTCGGAGAAACTCCTCTACAGAGTAAAAGGGAGAGAGAATATCAGTTCCAATTGGGAGGAAATAGAGAAGTATTGAGTCGGTGCTAGAAAATGATGAAAACAGCAAAAAGAAATGGTGAGTTCAATATTTTTAGAGGGGATTGATGGATGGCATTCTGTATACTCCCTCCGTCTCAAATTAGTTATCTCTTTGGAGTTTAAATTTTATCCCACAATACTTGTCACTTATTAGTACTACTTGTCACATCAGTCACCTCCAATTCAAACTTTTACCCATTCTATCCTTACCATTCTATTGCTTCTATTCAAATAAGGGGCAATATAGTCTTTATTTCTCAAACCTTAATTTGTACTAAACAACCTAGAAAGACAAGTATTGTGGGACAGAGGAAGTTTTTTTCTGAAACCCCCGCGGGGTGTATTTGTATTAAAGTAGGAGGAAAACTGTACAATAGCCCTTAGGCTAGGAGAGAAAACAAAAGAAAACAGCAAGCGGAAAGATGGGAGGGGGGGTGGACCACTAGACAAGGAGTGGGTTACATGTTGCGGATTACAGATTGCTGATTGTGCCTCCACCGTTGTCCGGGAGCAAAGATTGAATGCCTGTAGCGCCCGTTCCGTCTTGGCGCCTAGCGGGAAAACTAGCTCTTAAAAATCCTATTTGCGAAATCCGTTTCTTTGCTTGTTGTCTAGTGCCTGTGCCATCTCAGGTCTCAAATCCCCGATCCATCGTCGAGTTCAATCCCGAATCCAAATCCTTCCCAAATCAAATCCCTCCGCAAAAGTCTATTTTGCCTCCCTAGGGTTCGATGGGCCGAATCCCTCTCGGCCCATCTCCCCCTCCCTCCCCGACTCGCTCTCTCTCTCTCTCTCTCTCTCTCCCTCCCTCTCCCCGCTCTGCCCGAGCGCTGCTCGCGCGAGCGCGCGAGCCGCGCCGAGCCCTCCCTCCTGCTCCCACTGCCGTTCCCGCCGACGCCGCCCAAATAGCCGCGGCTCCCCGCGCGCGCGCGCCGTGGTGGCCGACCGCCTGGTCGCCGCCGCCGTCAGGCTCTGCCCGCGCCTGCCCGCGCCTGCCGCCCGTGTCGCCGCTCCGCTCCAAGCCGGTCCGCCGTCATCGCCGTCGTCACAACCCGGCCCCGCCACTCCGCGAGCTAGCCTCCAAGGGCCGGAGGCAGAGCCCTCCGCCCTCTCTGCCGCGTCGCCCTCTCTCCCTCCTCCTTTTCCCGAAATGGAAAGGAGGCAAGCCTCCTTTCCCTCTTCCTTTCTCCCTTTTCCCTTCCCCGCCGGCGTCATCCTCCCTGTCGCCGTTTTGGCCGC
Source organism: Oryza glaberrima (assembly GCF_000147395.1). NCBI lineage: Eukaryota > Viridiplantae > Streptophyta > Magnoliopsida > Poales > Poaceae > Oryza > Oryza glaberrima. The sequence continues at coordinate 15,126,380 of NC_068335.1, read as the reverse complement.
TAGTCGGAGCTTCAGCCCGCTGGCTCGACCGCCTAATGTCGGTTCCTCCCTCCCAAACCGACATTGCCGCCCTATAAACCCGAGCCCTCCCCAAACCAATCTTCCCCGTTTTCGCCCTCGCCATTGCCGTCCCTCTCGCCGACCGCCGCCGACGCGTGTGCCGGAGGAGCCGGCACGAGCAAGGACGCGGAAGGGGACTCCGGGCGCGCCCTCTTCTTCCTCTTCCCCGGCCCGAGGCCGGAGAGATCGCTCCCGTGCCGTCGGCCTCTCGTCACCGCGCCCTTCCCCGCACGGTAGTGTCGCCCTCCGTTCTCCCTCCTCGTTCCATCTCCTCCCCTTAGACTCGGGTAGTAGCACGAGTAGCCTCCCCGTAGCTAGCTGGCGCCGCCCCGACCGTTGCCGCCGCCCGCCGTGTGCTCACCGCCGTCGCCGCCCGAGCTCGGAAGCGCCGCTCGTCGCCAGCCTCGCTCGGCGTAGCTCCGCCCAATCCGACGCTAGCAACGGATTCCCGTAGCCGCGTAGATGCTCTCACCGCCGGGAATCGACCCCTCGTGACCTCATCGCCGTTTCCCCCTTCTCCTGCCGCCGGTTGCCGCCGCCGCAATCCGCCGCCGTCGAGCATCCCCCGGCGAATCCGAGCCGTTGGCTCGTCTCCTCTCGTCCCGTGCAACCTCCCGGTGTGCTCGCTTTCGCCTGTATCGCCGTGGTTCGCTCCGCCGCTCGCCGCCGCCGCCCGCCGTCCGTTTCGGCCGACGTCGTCGTCTACCTCCCGCCGGCCCGCGTGGCAGCCACGTAGGCGCCACGTCGGCGCCACCTCGGCCACGACCGGATCGGCTGACCCGGCCAGCCGCCCCCTCCGTTTCTCTCCCCGTGCGCGCGGTCCACCGCGAGCCGTGAGGCTGCGCGTGGGCCCGCCGCACCGCGTCCTCCGCGAACCGCGCGCATGCGCCGCGCCCCCCTCCCCAAACCCTAGCACGCCCGCGTGCACCTCGCTCACGGTGAGCCGAGCCGCCGACAAGCGGGTCCCACTTGGGACCACGCGAGGATGGACCCGGCCCACCGGCTCTCTCTCTCCCCTCCCCGCCCGCGCGCGCCTTGGGCCGCCCTCTTGGGCCGGCCGGCCCATTAAGCTCGGCCGAGCCGCCCCTTTCTCTCGGGCCGCGCCCTAGCCGCCCGAGGGAAGTCTAATTTCCCTCCCTCTTTCTTTTTCTTTTCTTTTCTTTTTCAAAAAGGGTTTAAATAAATCCTTTTCCTTTAGACAAAAATCCAATAATCTTAGAAATTCAATATCTTCCCAACCGTAAGTCCGTTTGACTCCGTTCAACTTCCAAAATTCCTCAAATCTCGAGATCTATCTAATGGCACGCTTAGAGGTCAATAATAGGGCTTTATTTTCGCCGTTTGTTGAGTTGTCCCGTTTCGCGTGTAGTTTCGGAGCCCGAAGACCCGCAGTGCGAGGATTTCGAGGATCAAGCTCAAGATCTCGAGCAAGGCAAGCCACCTTTGAACATCTTGAGCTTATATTTGAACTTAATTAATTTGCTTGCAAAATATTATGCATTGATAGGATTGCACTTGATCTGTTTGCCCCGTCTGCAAGGCAGACCGGTGGGCCTACCCAACTTGTTGCATCTGATCCTTCCACTGTTAATTGTTATACCATGTTCCCTTGTAACCACCTAGTTGCGCCTCGATATTCGTGCACTCTGTGCGAGTATCGACGGTCGCCTTCAAACTTAAAATCTGAGTAAGTTCTTGGGTAAAACTTGGGTTTTTACAAAAGACTTGGAAAACCCGACACCTGGGTCGGTGCTTGCGAACTAAATGAATTTCCAAAACCGCGGACCGGGGAACGTACCGGGAGTACGGTTTCCCGCTCTTGCACTTAAGGACCGTTTCCTTGGAATTTCATCCGAACATAAGACAAGTACGACCACATGGGTGGAATGGGACACCCCTGGCTGAGTAATTAGCTAATCGGGGGAGCCTTGATGCCAAGAGACATGTGGATTCGCCGGGGTGGTGTCGGGGAGGACCCCTGGGCTTCCTGGCACAGTATGGTCTGGGACCTAATCTGGTGTTGGTCTGGGACCCCTCTCGTTGGCATATGGCGAACCTGTGTCGGCTTTCGAAATGCCTTGTCATGAAAGCCTTAAGGTCTCTAGTCGTGGCCGTTCTGCACGGGCTGGATGATCCGGGTTAGTAATGTCGTGTGGGTAAAGTGTACCCCCTCTGCAGAGGTTATTAAGCTGTCCGAACAGCCGTGCCCACGGTCATGGGCGGATGTGAGGTGATTCCTAGCGTAGTTTTGTTTGACTACTGCCTTGTGAAATTTTGCTGTTGTGAAATGGGTTTGATGTTTGGAAAATCTGCGGCTGATGGGACCAGCCAGGCCCGGGTGGCCGTTTGAAAGCTATTGGCCGGGTGCCAATCTTGATCAATTCAAAAGATTGATACATTGCACAAACTCCGACCGGACGAGACGCACTTTCTCATCCGTGTCGTTTGAGAAGCACTCACTTAGTTGTTTCAGGAAAGAGTTCAAATAAAATCAATTGCAAAAACAGCAGCCCTTCTTTGAAGCCTGCATTAAACACTTATTTCCCATGGCTTGCTGAGTACTCTCGTACTCACCCTTGCTCCATATAAAAAATTTCCCCCCCCCCAGTTGCTGAAGAAGATGAAGCGGATCCCGCTGACGAGGAGTTCCTTCAGGAGCAAGCCGGCTACGATGAGTTTTAGGGTTTCGGCCTAGTTCCCAAGTCGCGCCTGTGATGTGTGGTCCAAGTCTTGGCTTCCGCGTTCCTTTTGTAATGCAGTTGTGAGCTCGGGATCTGTCCGCAGCCCAACATGACTGTACCCCTACTCTATAATAAAGAGACCTCTGTTGCTGTGATATTCTGTCTTCCTGTTATACCAGCACTGTTTCCTGGGACTGGTATCAATTAACAGGTTAATTTGGAGCGTCACGGGCTAGTTCCGCTCGGGACTAGTTCGGGGCGTGACAATGCCCCTTGCTCCGCATGCACGCCAGAGCCATATTTCATCTGATATTCGATTCGTGATGGTCTGCGGTGATGCTTCGATGCCTTGGAAGACCCTGCTATTTCTCTCTTTCCATATCTCCCAGGAGAGTAGAATGAGAATTGATTTAACTCCGCTTCTTTTGTCCTTGTTCATGGCATGAATGGTCTGGATCCACCAGTCCTCGAGGGATGTTGTGCGTGGCCAGTTCAGCGGCCGCAATTGAGGAATCCCTAGCTTTGTCGCTACGGTCTCCCAGATTGTTCTTGTGACCGGGCATTCATAGTGGGACGGAGGAAGTAAGGATTAAGCATCGAACTCAACATCTTCAGGTAAAAAAATACTTTCATATTTGCAATTCACGATGAAAATTTTGTAGCATATGCTAGTATGCCAAATATGGACCACAGCAACTCCATATCCCTCTATATCTAAGAGTTTTTGTGAGATCTAAGAGAATTGATACAGTAGTTGATTGGTAGGCAAATGTTAGGATAGTGCCATAGTTGTGCAATAGTTTTTGTTTTAAGAAAAAAGAAAGAAAAAGTGTGAAGAGCCCCCTTAAGTAGTGTAGTTGACGTATTAAAATGATAATTTAAGATGGCTACATAACCATTTAAACAAACTAACAAGCTAAGCTACGGCGAAAAGAAATAAGTTTGTACAAAGCAATTTACCAGCATATGGTACTTCAGAAAGCTTAAGGAGTGCATATAAAAGGACCTTTTCTTGTTCCTGGTTCAAGTTTAAAATGTCACTGAAGTACATAATGCTTAGAATAAGAGATTGGATAAAAAATATAATGCCGTCATACTGAATTATCTAACTGAAGAGGGTTCATACCTTGAGTATTGCATTTCTTTCTTGAAGAAGATGCGAGTCTAAAGCTCATTGTAATACAAAGAACTCCTCCTTATCTTCTTTCTTGAAGTAGCAAACATTGAAATCAAACAAGGTCAGTCGCTTCCTTTCCTTGCACCTACCTGGGGTTGCCTCTCTCCATCTTCTGCCTGAAGAAAGAGGACTTGCAACCGCTAATCGACAAAATCGGTCATCGCCTTCCACTATGGATGTCGCACTTGATGACGCCCATCGGCCGAGCAACCATGGTGAACGCTGTTTTGAGCTCAATCCCAGTTTATTTGCTAATGGCAATCAATGCACCGAAATGGGTAATCAAGGGGATCGACAAGATTCGTCGTGGTTTTCTATGGGCCGGGAAAGCTTCAGCAAGCGGTGGCGCATGCTGGGTTGCTTGGCCTCGGGTATGCTCCCCAAAGGAATACGGTGGCTGGGCTTCCCCAATCTCGAGAGGATGGGACTTGCTCTAATGTCGAGATGGTTATGGCAGCAGCGAACCTTGCCGGAAAAGCCTTGGCAGGGTCTTTGCATCCCGGTCTCGCAGAAGGAGCGCAACCTTTTCTCGCTCTCCTTGGTTTGCTCAGTGGGAGATGGGAACTCGGTGTTGTTCTGGGAAGATTGTTGGCTGCAGGGTGCTTCAATTCGGTTGCTGGCACCGGCTGTTTGGGCGGCTATCCCAGGGCGGTTGCGGGGCAAACGCACGGGTCTGAGGCGCTGCACGATAGGAGATGGATTCGCGATATCTCCTTGGCGTTAGGGATGCAAGCGATCCTTGAATACTTCAAGCTCTAGGAGCTCCTTCGATCTGTGCAGCTGTCTGACGAGCCAGACAAGCTTTCTTGGCGTTGGGAGAACTCGGGGCAGTACTCCTCCCGCTCGGCTTATCGGGTTCTCTTCTTGGGGAGAACTCAATTCTAGCACAAGCCAATCTGGAAGTCCTTCACCCCTCCTCGATGTCGTTACTTCCTCTGGCTGGTCGCCCTCAACCGATGCTGGACGGCGGACCGCCTTCGAAGCCGAGGTCTGTCGCACCTGGATCGTTGCCCCCTCTGCGATCAAAGCGACGAAACGATTGATCATCTCCTGGTCGCATGCCCGGAGTCTCGGCAGCTTTGGTGGATTGCTCTTACTGCTATCGGTCATTCCGAATGTCTGCCTCTCAATGAGCAGTCCTTTCATGCCTGGTTGTGTGACAGTCGCAAAAGGATGATTAAGGACCATCGCCGAGGGTTCGACACAATTGCGACACTGGTAGCATGGACAATCTAGAAGGAAAGGAACAACCGGATCTTCAACCAGAAGAGCAGACCTTGGATGGAGATAGCTAGGGCTATGATGGGGGAAGCGGACCTCTGGCGGATGGCTAGATCAGCCATACCGACCATGACAGTCCCTTCGCTTGTTCTTGGGTCGCCAAATCATTCGGGAGATTAGGCTTCTACTTTTCTCTTCCCCTCTCCTGTACCATGTCCCTTTCTTTTTATTTTTCAGGCCCGTTCTGTAAATACATTTATTCCTCTTAATACAAAAATGCGTGTCTCGCGTATTCCCAAAAAAAAATCCAACAAGGTCAAAATGGTACACACGAAAGTGATGGGAAAAGACAAAAATAATGGAACAAAGCCACACCTTAATCAAATAGCATGCTAGATATAACTAAAAATATGCAGGCAGAACAGCACAAAGAGGAGAAAGTGCTACACAGGAAGCAGTAATGATAACGAAAGTTTATTTTCCAAGAAATTTCATTGGAGAAAAGAATATTTACAAGAGTTGGTAAGCAGTCAGATATCATAATTTAGAACCAAGTACAATATGTAATCAAAAGGATGATACATGTACCTTGCTCAGAAGACTGGCAGTTAGGTCAAGTTTGATGATGCCAAAACCTTGTTCTACATTTTCAGTGGTTGACAACATGACAGTCAGGCCCTTTTTTTTAGCTGGATCAGCCAAAGAAGAGGCCGATTGAATTCCATTAAGATTGAAGGGGAAATGTAGATATTACAATGACAGTAGGCTGTTGAAACCGGTGGCACCCACCATGCTGGGGAGCCAAAAAAACAAAACAGGAGATCGTCCTGTCGAAAAAAGGATTGGGTTGAACTAGGGACAAATCGCCCTCTCTTTTGAACAAACCCGCAGCCCTCCAGACCAAGATTTCATCCTTAATTGCTCCATATACATTACTAGGCGTGCTTGTTCTGTTCTCGGAGACCCCTGCATTCCTCTCCTTCCATATGAACCAGCATACCATGAAAAAAAGGAATCAAAGGATTTCCTGTGAGCAGCACGACAACACACTCTTGGCTGAAGCCACCACTCACCAAGATCGAGGTCCTGATCCCGTGGTAGCTGAAAACCAATGTTGAGCCAGTTCCTCAACATATCCCAAACTACATTAGTGAAGTTGCAGGCAGCAAACAGGTGGGTACAATCCTCACTCGCAAAAGAACAGAGGTGGCAGTGTTGGTGATGGGGCCAGCCTCTCTTTTGTAGATTGTCTGCCGTGAGGCATCTCCCTTTGATGGCAAGCCACATGAACAACTTGATCTTGGATGATGCTCTTGTCTCTCAGACCATCCTGTCCCAAGACCATCTCGTTCTGGCCAGGAAGAACATGCTGTACACCCGAGTCGACTGAGAAGTTACCATCCCCGCCGTTGTCCAGAAAAACACATCTTCTTCTCGCTGGTTCAGTTTCTTCTCTTCTACTAAGTCCCATACCTGAAAGTATCAGCTCAAAGCTCTACTCGATGGTGCACCCACAATATCCTTCACCCATCGACAGTTTGTCAGACTCTCAGCTACCAAGAGACCATCTTGGCACACAAAGCTGAACAGGCATGGCATCGAGGAGCTGATGCTGGGCAACCAATTGGACCTCCAGAAATCAGTGTTGACGACGTTTCCTACCTCAACCCTAGTTGCTGCGAAGAAGATGTTTTCCAGAGTCTCGTGTTCTTGTTTCTTCAGCATTGTCCTTGTCCATGGGCGCGATCATTCTGCTGTACCCTCAGTGCCAGCCACTTCATACGCAGTGCTCGACCGAATAGGGTGTAAATCCTTGATTCCAAGACCACCATACTCATCAGGCGAGCAGACCTGGCTCCAAGCCACCAGACAATGTCCACCACTGACACTAATCACAGAAAGCTTCGGCATTTCCTCTCTACCTCTTTAATTGCCCATTGTGGCAGTTCAATTACCATCACTTAGGTGTACTAGTAACACCATTAGCACTGTCTTGATTAGTGTCAGTCTTCCTCATGATGGCAGCATCTTTTGGCTTACACCTGGCAACCTTCTTAGAGAACTTATCTAGCAGAGGCTGCTGTTCCTGCTTGGTCAAGCGGAGTGTTGAAAGCGGCAGACCCAGGAACTTCAGTTCTCCTTTTCATTGATGCTTTCATGTCTTGATGAATGGACAAAGAAACATGGCCATAATTTGCTTGACTGTACTTTAATTGGATGGGAGACAAGAGGGCAACCACTCTTCACTTCACAAGGTAATGTCTTAGTATCAGGCAGATCATCTGTGCTACATGTCTATGTTTCTGTCAAAAACTATCAGCACATAGGGCTAGTATGCTAGATTATTATCAATAAACCTTCAGCACTGGTAACTGATTTATTTAAAATCAGCTTTAACTGATATTTTTACTGTAAAAAAAATAGGTAAAGAAGTGGCAAAACTGTTGAGTAAACCGCAGAGGCATTAAAAAATGACTTTCATAATTTACAGTTCCACATAACCACAATAGTTTGAATGGTCATATTACCAATTAGCAATGATGCTTTCCTTCTGAATACTTTGGATTTATTTTTATGATATTGAGCTCATCATCCAGAAATAATAATTACAGTAGGAAAAAGAAGCACCAAATAAACCATTTCATTGAGAAAAGCACACATATTATAGTTCGATCTTAACTTAAAAAAACAAAACAATACATACCACCTGCACAGAGGAATCCCACAACTGGCAATTGTTCAGCAGGAGAAGATTTTTAAGTATGATAATGCACACCCATTTCCAGATTTCAACTTCTTAGATTACTGCATGATCCATAATATGTCGACACTCCTGTTTCATAAGTCCAAAATTGGTCAGCGAGCTGAAAACCCAACAGTTACTTGATTTCTGAACAATCTTATGTGAAATAATAAAGAAGATACAGTCACCTCATGGATGGCATTGAACGTCAAGGTATTTGTGATTCTTAAGCCAAACTGATGCAGTTTGTGAATGAGGTGAAGCTTGTCCATCTTTGACAATCTTATCTGGAACCATGGCATGTGCACCAAAAGCAGGATCCTAAAGAACAGAGTTATTTGCCAAACAACATTTCCTGCTTACTGCAACGAAGTAATTGACATCTGATTAATCAGCATGATTTTTGTTTCCTGAGAGGCAACAAGTAGATATGTTCACCGCAAAGGCGTGACATACTCATTCGAAGTAACTATACTCATTTGAAGTGATATTCATCAAAACTTCTCTAAGCTCAGCATCCGAAATTTTAGTTTATTTCTCAGTTTAGTAGGAGGTCATTGCCTTTTCGCCTGGGATACTGTCACCATGTCAAAAGAAGAGGGAGGACTGGGCGTACGAGATCTCAAAGCTCACAACCTGTCGCTACTAATGAAACTTGTAAGCAAGCTGCTATCTGGCTCCCCGGAGCCATGCTTCCACTGGCTCAGAGCACAGCACCTGCAGAACGAGATTCCTATCCTAGCAAGACCAACTGATACACCGGTTTGGAAGATGATCTGTGGAGCATTGGAACCAACAATAGCATCAACCAAAGTTTCGCTGGGAAGCGACCTTTCGGTGCAATTCTGGAAAGACCATTGGACGGACGACGGCTGCTTCTTCATCACCTACCCATCACTGGCATCATTTGCAACCAACATCAACTGTACAGTCGCCTCACAATTCACACAAAACACCTGAGCGATTAATCTCCACCCAGTGTTATCAAACCAGGCACAGACAGAACTCAACCTCCTCATGAACACTTTGGCAACTCTTCAACCACATGCAGATGCACCAGATACAAGATCATGCCTTCAATCCCTCAACGGAATAACAACCGCAGCATTTTACAGACTCCTCACATTCCGTGGCATATCATGGAAGCCGGCTGAATTCATATGGCTCAAAGCCATCCCAAATACTTGCAGAATCTTCCTCTAGCTAGCCTTCAAAGACAGGTTAAACTCCAACAACAACAGAATGCACAAAAGTGGTCGTCTGACCCACACTGCAACATCTGCCCAGCAATTGAATCAGCAGACCACATTGTGTTGCGTTGCAAACTGGCTGAGGCCCTCTGGACAAAACTCGGCCTAAATTCCATAGCAATCCAATGCACTGACATCCTCCAATTCGTTGATGAAGTCCTAGGTTCTTCTCAGGGCCACCTCAAGCTGGGATGGTTGATATGCTTCGCTGCCTGTGCTCACAACCTATGGAAGGCAAGGAATGATGCGGTATTCAACTGAGCTAACACAAGCGTTTCCAACCTCCTGCAGACAACAAGAAACTGTCTGAACTTATGGGAGAACCGTGTCAAAACAGCAAATCGAGCGCAAATTCAAGGCTGGATAACAAAACTGAACTAGATGATCACAGTGCTGCTCACCCAGAATATTCAGACAATTGTATTCATATGCTACTCTTTCCCTCTTTCATTTTCTTTCTTATTTCTTCTTTCTTTCTTCTTTCTTTTTTCTCTTCTATCTTCTTCCTTCGTTCCCCTTTACCTCTGTATTTTCTCTCTTCCTTTCCTTTTGTAATTGGCCACTTGGCCATGTAAACCATTGACCACCATTAATACAATGGTAATAAGGTAGAGCCTCTCTACCTTTTGCGTAAAAAAAAGGAAGTTTAGTAAGAAGTTTGGCCTGTAATTGTAAGGTAAAAACAACAGAATATACAGACGAAGCAATGAAGTATAATAAATCAAAATAATTCCATAAGAGTATATAATAACTATAACAGCACAAAAGAAAGATAATATGGAATGAACAAAACTCCTCTCAAGAGTATACCGTTTATCTGTCGTTCACTTAATTATACAAGCTAGATCACGAGATATCACTATGCAATGCATCTTTCTTTGTACAGAACTTTCAAGGGTATATGTTGATCGCTCCAAGCAGTGAATCTGAAATGCAGTATCTCCAGCATATGTTACCACAGGTACAAGATCCAGAGAATCCTTTATAACATCAATGTTATTTCTTCTGGTCCACTCCTATATGCATAATTGTGGAAGACACACTAGCTGTCTAAAATCTGCTCACTTCTGGTCTTTTGAAAGATATCAGAAATTTTAATTCTGAACAACAAGCATTGACAATGAATCAAAAATTTCAATATTCCATGTTGGAATGTTAGAGGCATTCATTCTGCTGATAAGTGGAATGCAATCAGAAAATAAGATCAGTGATTCTAATTATAACATCATCTGCCTTCAAGAAACAAAGAAAAACAATTGAGGCAACATATACTAAAAATTTCTACCCAGCTCAATTGAACAAGTTCGTGTTCTTACCATCTCAAGGAAATTTGGGAGGTTTACTGATTGTCCGGTCAGAAGTACAGTTAGAAGGGAACAAACATATTTAAATGACTTCTCCTCTCTCCCAGTTGCTCTAACATCAAATATTTCTGGAAATGTATGGATTCTTACAAATATCTACGATGCTTGCCTATGTGATAAAAAATTGGAATTCTTGATCCGGTTTGAGAACATAACCATAAAATAACTCTCTGGGTTGAAATCTCTCCACTCTGTATTGTTTAGTTGCCTTACATAGATGAGAGTTTTTATCGTCCAACGGTACCGGGCGGTACCGAATGCTGGCCGTTGGATCTGGCCCGATCCAACGGCTGGGATTGTTTGGTACCTCCCGGTACCAAGAATGTCCCCGATACGGTACCGCCCAGACAACTTGGTTGGAAGGGTATTATTGTAACTTCGCGTTGCTACTGGATGGATCAGGAGGGATGGATCGGGGCTGGCGGCTCGCTCGAACCCTAGTATTTGCTCTCCTTGCCTTTCGCTGCCATGTTGCTCTGCCGCCGCCGCCGCCGCTGTTATCCTTTGCCGCCGCCGTCGCCGTGTTCATGCTCCTGTGCCGTGAGTTCGAGTTGAACCCTTGAGCCGAGGAGCGACGAAGGACGACGCGGATGATGATATGGGGGGTTAGGGTTGGGCGGCGGCGGAGAAGGAGAAATCAATTTTACTGAAGAAATCTCTCCATAGCAATTCGAACATTAATCAATTTCCGGCGTTGGGCTGCGGAGGGAAGCGTGTGGGGGCGGAAGGAAGCGTGTGGGGACGATGGATTGAGGGCGCAAGCGCGGCTGTGGAAGGAGAAGGACCGAGCGAGCGCCGAGTGAATTTCTTCTCCCCATCCTACCCATACAGGAATGAACGGCCAGATGTGTACTGGTACCGAGCGGTACCAGTATCGGCCGGTACTCTTTGCTAGACCACAAAGATGCTCTACATAGATAGGTTGAACAATGCTAAGAGATTGTCATTACAAACAGAACGGGGGATGCAATTCTAACAAATCGACAATGGCCAGGTCACAACTTCACAAGTTGCCAGTCCACTGATCTGACTCAACTGACATCATACTAGTGAATTGACAGATAATGAACATGATCAGCAGTGAACCAGAATGCTGAATCGGACTGAATCGGCATAGGCATACCTCATTCTTGAGCAGGACTGTAGTTTGCTCATCCCATGATCCCTCAGCTTGAATCAATAAAACCCAAAACAGCAGGAAGTGAAAAAACTTACTGCATCACAATCCAGAGAGGCGCAAAAGGGGAAAACCCTATCATCTTCTCGCAAGAATAGCGGAGAACCCTGCTCGGATTCAGCGCGGTGCAGACCCTGAAATCAGCCGCCAGGAGCGGACCTCGCCGTGGTCGCGGCCGCGTCGCCCCCCTCCGGCTCCGCGGGCCGACCGTGGAGAGCGCGGCACTTGGCCCTCGCCCCAACGCGCACGGAGCCCTTCGTCGAAGGAGGTCGCGGCGGAGCCCCAGGGGGCCGCCCTCCTAAACCCTAAACCCGTCTCGCCGCCCGCGGGATTCTGGGATTCTGGGGATTCTGGGGTCGGTGGAAGCGGAGAGGAAGAGGGGGATCCGGGCGCGGCGGTGGCGGCGAAATAGGAGACAGAACGAGGGCTACTTCCCTTCACTTCGCGCGAAACGGAGTAAAAGGCAAACGGGACGAACACTCATGCTTTCGTCCAAATGAATCGCACAAAAGAGAAAAGAAAAAAAAAATCAACCAGGTCAGAACTCAGAACAAAAACTATGCTGCTCTAACCATCTCCATCAGGCTTGAGGTTGACGATAACTAAGGTGCCGCAGGCGCGGCCGCGCCGACATTCTCCGCCGCCTGGGGCTCCTCCACGAGGCCCTCGTCGTCGTCGACTGCTTCTTCTCCAGCACGAGCGTCGCCGAGGAGGAGTACCTCCGTGGCCATCGCTGTTGTGGTCGACGGCGTCGCCTCCAGGGCCGCAGGAACATGGGCGTGCTGTAGAGACTAGAGAGCACCCCATGACTCCACCGGAGAACTTCACCGAAGATGGATGTATCCGGCCGCGGCGCCTGTCCAGCTCAGAGAAAAAGCTGCGGAGGCGGTGCCGATGGCCGTCGTCGGTGGAGCCGCCCCCAACGGCCAAGACGCCGCCGCCACCGCCACCGCCACCGCCGCTGCCGCCTCCGCCGCTTCCATGTCCCGAACTCCCGATACCTCGGCTGATCTGGTGGGCGCGGGGTAGGGGACCTTGAAGGGGAGTTGACGGCATCCTCATCCGAGAGGATGTGGGGGGGGGGGGGGGGGGGGGGGGGGTCTCGTCGACGACGTCTTCAACGGGGGCCGCGTCCTCGGGCTTGTCGGAGCCGTTGCCTCCGGTGGGCGCGGTGTTGGGATCGTCGACCTCCGCGAAGAGCTCACGGACGCCTTCCAGAGAATCGTTGATGGGCGGATCGCTCGCCGTCACCCGCACTCGCCGTGCTTCTAGCCCGAGCGGGGAACGCGTGCACGGGCCATACGGAGAGTGGCTTCCCCGGCGAACTCCCGTTTGAGGGGGAACCGCACCGAGGAAGGACGAGGTGCCCTGCCCTTGCCGCGTCCATCGACGGGCAGTGGAGCACCCGCACCGACTCCTATCCGATTCATTTCTCGAAATGGTGGAGGCGTGGAGCGGAGGGGAGGGGGAGGGTGTTCTTGGCGAGGCGAGGAAGCGGGAGGAAGAGGCTTCGAACGCTCGAGGACCCGTTATATAAAGGGAGAAATAACGAGGTCTAATTCGTTATGCTTTAACCATAACTCACTGACACGTGGGACCAGGTAGCACGTCAAAGCTCAACCGTCGGATGGAAATAGTGAGACGGTTAGATTCTTCTCGGGGGCAAACTAGTAAAAATTACTACCTTGAAGAAAACTAATTTCAGTTAGTGTTACACTTGTGAGGCGGGTTAGTTCACCATAGAAGGGCTCACTGAAATTGTGTACACTTCAAGCACGCATTGCAGGCGAGCAAGAATCAGGCATTCGGTGATGGGGGTGCGAGAGGAAGCGCGCCGTGGAGGCATTCAAGTTCTGTCTGATTCCGGGCTTCCGGCCCGACGGCCTCACCTAGAACCTACTCACGCAAAAGTATTGTTTCTGGCTGGGTTCCTCATCTCTCGCCTCGCATGCGGAGCCGGGCGCATCATATGTACCTGATTGAGAGAACGAGACGCGAGGCGCTGACGTCTCCTTCGGCTTCACAGGGGTTTGTGGTCGGAGTCTCGGAACGCTCACCATGGAGGTCGCTGCCTGGTAGCATTGGCAAAAGCAGAGCACGCATGATGCCGCGAGCTACTACGTAACATTGCCATTGCGGAGAATTAAGTAGAGTGGCAATGGGCGTGTGGTTTTAATCCCGTGTTTAATTCATAACACACTCATAATTACGTAACATTGTCCTTTTTTTTTCCTATTACCGTTGCGCTGTGTGCCCGTGCAAGTGCCAGGCAACGCATGAACTGCACCATCGCAGGCTTTGTTGCCGTTGTTAGAGAAATCTAGCATGGGAACCCGCGTAGATTGTGCGGCTAGTATCATTATATTTTCTCATATAATAGCATATATGTTTTCTCATTATATTATTTAAATATATTAAAATGACAACATAATTTTAAATTTTGCAATAACTTTACAAACTACTAATGTGTAATATTCATATTGTATTTTATATACGTGTTAGATATTAGTTATTTTAATATCAAATTTTAGTTATTTATAAATTATATATATTCCTATATGGACTCTAGACTCATCTTTTAATATTTCTTTTTTTTTAATTCTGAATTTTCTGTAAATTGTATTTCTATATAGACTCTAGGCTCTTCTTCCAATGTTATTTATTTTTACTTTTGAATTTTTATTATTTCTAATTGTATTTCTACGTGGACTTTAAACTCATCTTTCAATATTCTTTAATTTTTAATTTCGAATTTCAATTACTTCTAAATTGTATTACTATATTGACTTTAAATTCTTCTTCCCATGTTTTTCTTAATTTTGAATTTTAGTTATTTGTAAATTGTATTTTTATACGGACTCTAAACTCTACTTTTAATTTTATTATGTTTATTCCGAATTTTAGTTAGTTTTAAATTCCTATATGGACTCTATACTCTACTTTTAATATTCCTTATTTTTTAATTCCGAATTTCTATTTTTTTTCTTAATTGTATTTCTATATGGACACTATACTCTACTTCTAATCTTCCTTATTTTTAATTCCAAATTTCTATTATTTTCTAACTGTATTTCTATATAGACTCTATACTCTACTTCTAATATTCCTTATTTTTAATTCCGAATTTCAGTTATTTTCTAATTGTATTTCTATATGGACTCTAGTCTCCTCTTCTAATATTCCTTATTTTTTTAATTCTGAAGTTTAGCTATTTCTAAATTGTATTTCTATATGGACTCTGCTTTTTCTTTTTCTTTTTCTCCGATTAATGTGAGAATTTCTAGGCCATGAGAGCGAACGTGGAGGCTCTTTTTTATGTATTTCTTAATTTCAAATTTTAGTTATTTGTAAATTGTATTTTTATACGGGCTCTAAACTCTACTTTTAATTTTATTATGTTTATTCCGAATTTTAGTTAGTTTTAAATTCCTATATGGACTCTATACTCCACTTCTAATATTCCTTATATTTTAATTCCGAATTTCTATTTTTTTTCTTAACTCTATTTCTATATGGACTCTATACTCTACTTCTAATATTCCTTATTTTTAATTCCAAATTTCTATTATTTCCTAATTGCATTTCTATATGGACTCTATACTCTACTTCTATTATTTCTTATTTTTAATTCCGAATTTCAGTTATTTTCTAATTGTATTTCTATATGGACTCTAGTCTCATCTTCTAATATTCCTTTTTTTTTTTAATTCCGAATTTCAACTATTTCTAAATTATATTTCTATGTGGACTCTAGTCTCCTCTTCTAATATTCCTTATTTTTTAATTCTGAATTTTAGCTATTTCTAAATTGTATTTCTATATGGACTCTGTTTTTTCTTTTTCTCCGATTAATGTGAAAATTTCTAGGCCATGAGAGCGAACGTAGAGGCTCCTTTTTCTATTCCTTTAATAATATAATTGATATGTAGTGCAAACCACCTATGTAGTGGAAACTTGGAAACTACCGTTGGATCGAGAAATGGACGTTTGAGATTCGTCCACGTCACCATGAGTTAAAAATTAACTCCTAGTAAAATTTTAACTTATGAGGTAATCTGCGAGTTAAATTTTAACTCGTGATGATGTGGATGAATGTTGGATGTCCATTTCTCGATCCAACGGTAGTTTCCAAGTTTCCTGTATATATGGTTTGCACTACATATTTTTCCCCGTTGTTAGGCCCCATGGGCCATATATGGGCTGAATGGCCATGACCGCCTCATACTTCATATTTTCATGGAATAAGTTCACTTTGGGTCCCTCTATTTGTCACCCAGTCCGATTTTCGTCCCTTAACCGCAAAACCGCGTACGACCCGTCCCCAACTTACGAAAACCGGGCAAACGTGGTCCCTCAGCGGTTTTGAAGGTGGTTTTGGTTGACGTGGCGCCTACGTGGCTTGTTTGACTAGGTCTCTGTCGCACGTGACATTGACGTGGCGCTTACGTGGCAATTATATCTTAAAAAACAATAAAAACTATGGGCCCACCTGTCAGCTACACACAAAAGAATAATTTTAAAATAGCAGGGCCCACATGGGCCCCACATATCATTCCCTTTCTCCCTCTTCTTCCTCGTTGCGTCTTCTGACTCCGCGGGCGCGCCGCGCCGCTCAACCACCAGCACGCGGCCGCCGCCGCCCAAGGCCGTGCTGCCCGTCGTCTTCGTCGACGGCGACCAAACCGTCGACCTCGGCACCGTCACCGTCCAGCCCTTCCTCGGCGTCCGCAAGCTGCGGGTCGTCGTCGCCGACCGGGTGGGCCTCGTGCGGCAGCAGATCTTGGCCTCGCTCGCGCGCCCATGCCGTGCGCGCCGCGTCCCCCTCGAGGAGGGGACCGACCTCACCGCCGCCGTCCGCACGAGGGTTCCGGCTTCTATGTCCTCGCCGTCCTCCACCGCAAGCGCCGCGGCGGCCGCTCCCTCTGTCCTCGTCGTCCTCCGCTGCTCCCGCTCCCGCCGTCCTCATCGCCATCTTCCAGGGCGCCGCCGCGCTGCTCGCCTTCACACGGACCGGCGACTTCCTCACCGAGCTGCAGTCCTACGTCCGGGAGGAGGACGGCGTGCAGCGCCATGCGTCGGCAGCGGCTGCACCCGCTTCTGGGTGGTGAGCATTGCGTTGCTTCAGAGGAGGTGTGCACTTCGCTTTTTCTTGGGCTCAGTGGGGGCGCCGCCCTGGCGGCGGATGAACACGCCGGTGCCCGTGCGTTCCGGTTTGCCTCCTGGAGGGCTGAGGAACACGGCGCGCATGCCGGCGCGGACGACGCCTGCTGGTGGGACTTCTGCAGCGGCGGCCAGCCGGACGAGTTCAGACCAAGCGGCGGGCCGACGCCGGCGCGGTGCGTGCCCCACGTCGCCGCTGTTGCCGCGGCGAGCTGCTGCTCCCGTTTTTGCTTCAACAGCTGCCTCTGCTTCAGGAGGTGGAACTGGAAACAGACGAAGACGAACAAAACATCAGAACAGTCACAAAAATCAATCAAACAGCATGCCATGGACCAGGTGATTCATGGCGGAGAAACTTACATAAGCGACTTGAACCTGGTGTTGGGTGAGTATATTCCGCTGCTCCCGCTCCCGCCGTAGTCACCGCCATCTTCCAGGGCGCCGCCGCGCTGCTCACCTTCACGCAGGCCGGCGACTTCCTCGCCGAGCTGCGGTCCTACGTCCGGGAGGAGGACGGCGAGGTCATCCTCAAGCTCGTCGGCGGCCTCGGCGCCGCCATCTTCGTGCTCGAATGGGCCGCGCTCCGCCGTCCTCCGCCGCGAGCACCGCGGCGGCCGCTCCCGCCATCCAACGCTGCTCCCGCTCCGCCGCGAGGACCACTGGGGCGTGCGCGACGCTGTAAAAAAGAGAGGAGAAACGTGGTCAGCGCGCCACGTAGGATGGTCAATGTGCCACGTAGGCCGATACCGCCCTCCATATTGCTATAGGACCACATTTGTCCGGTTTTGTAAGTTGGAAGACGATTTGTACCCGGTTTTGTGGTCAAGGGACGAAAATCGAATTGGGCGACAAATAGAGAGACCCAATGTGAACTTATTCCTATTTTCATTTCCGGGAAGGATATTTTAGTACACCTCGCTAACCAAACGTGGACACCGAGGAGGTGGTGAAAAAATGGCGACGGCAACGGCCAGGGAGCACGCTAGGAGGTGGGGGGAGACATCGAGGAGGTGAAGAATGGCAGCAGCAATAGCCAGGGAGCACGCTAAAGTTTAGGGGGAGGCACGGCCTTGCTAGGTGATGAGCCCATGACTCATCAAGATGTTCATGGAGACATGACTAGTGATAATTCAATTATTGTAGCTAGTAAACTTCTCCATATTTTTGTCATATTTCTCATCAAAATAAATAGCTCCAAATTGAAGACCAGATGATATTAGAGAATTACCAGCTACAATAATTGAATTATCGCTAGTCATGTCTCCATGAATATCTTGATGAGTCATGGGCTCATCACTAGGAGAGGTGGAGAAGAGTCGGCCAGCGAAGCTCACGGGAGGAGATGAAGATGATGTCGGCAATGGCTAGGAGGTGGAGAAGAGTCAACTAGAGGCACAACCGGATGATGGATCGGTAAAGTTACAATGATATGGATCAAATTAACCTTTTCTTTATTTATCTTTAATTCACCGTCCATTTTTTTTTTTGGATTTTCCTTTTTTCTTTAACATTTTTCCCCATTTGATTGTGGAAAAACCCACCAGCTTATTGCTGGCATGTATTCCTCATATATGTACTCCGAGGTACATTTCTACATAGTGTATCTTAGTAATCCATCATTTCCCTTTTTCCCCTATCAGAAATCAACATGCCTATAAGTGTTATAGGGAACCAGATCCTCTGACGTAGCGCTCGCTACGTCAGAGGGACGTTGGGCGCAGCTGCGTCGTCCATCTCTCATCGGACGGACAGAACAATCAAGATGGCCGATCGGGCTCGTGCGCAGGCCAAGCCAGCGAAATCAGGGTCGGCCCATAAGTGAATAAAGAGCTCGTTTCCTCCCCATCCAACTTCTGTCTGTGTCCTGATTCCCCATGGCCGTCGGCCGCTCGCTGCCGACGTCGTCTCCGGCGCAGGCGGGGGTGGAGCTGATCCCCAAGGAAGCCCCTCCCCTCGCCGCCACGCCACCATCCCCACCAGGCCTCACCCCTCGTCCTCCCCTATCGAGAGCCCTGCTGCATCCAGCAGCATGGAGGTCGGGGCCTGCCTCGACGACGACGCCTTCACCGAAGCTTTCGCTACACCACCTCGGGACTCTAGTACACCTTGCGTACGAGCGTCGTCTTGCCGATGTTGCTCTCGCTGACGATGAACGACAGACGAGGGCGCCGCCGGTGACGGCGTCGTTGAGGAGCTGCTCCTTGAGCATGTAGCCGTACTTGTCGAAGCCGAAAGTTTACTCCAAATCATCCCTGCATAGAAGTTCAATGCGACTCTTGTTAATTCGCTAGCAGTAGTAGTACACTTTCAGACTTGTTGTTTGTGGTTGCTGACTGATTGATAGTTTCAGTGTTCATGCTTCTGAATTGGAAGTCGACTGCAAGTCAGCAACAGATTGATTGTAAATTGATAATGGAGATGTAAATTGGGATTGTGACTTGTGAGTCGATAAGAAATTTGATGATTGATTTTCTTTGTCAATTTCAGATTGATTGTTGTGTCGATTTGAGAATGCGTACATTGTAATTGCATCAAAAAAAATTTCAATTCAGTATGGCTGAAGAGATTGAGACTTCAGTATAGCACAAGAATGAATTTTGATGTGAAGTATTCACCATCCAAAGCTTCTTGCCCTGAAGTTTTCTGAAGTCTGAACCGCAGCCCATGTCCTAAGTCCTAACTCCTAAATAGGATTATAGGAATAGTTAAAGGACAAGGCAAAACATTTGTTTCTTATTTTGCAATCTCAATTTACACGATTGCAATGATCAAACTCAAAATTACTTTTGAAGATCTCATTCAATATTGACTCAATCTGAATTCACATCAACTCATCATCCCAATTCTTCAGAAATGCTCTCTTGCTGTGAACAAGGATGCTCTCAAAAAATAATCTTACAACAATGGACTGTTTGCTCTGGTCAATTTGCTTCTTTCCTGTTGCATCTTGTATGACAGCACCTAGGTTGAATTCTTTCATGACAAATTGATCTCGATGCAGGAGTCGTGAAAGTCATTTTGGTTGGGGACAAGGAAGAAGGCGGCGACTGAAGGGCTTCGTCGGGGAGGCGCGGGCTGTGGCCGTGTGGCGGCGGCGGCGGCAGAGGTCTCCCTCCCACACTTGTCTCGCCCCCCGGCGCGGCGGCACAGCCGGCTGCGGCTCCGTGGTGGCGTCGACTGGAAGATGTGGGCCGCCCTTTTTTTTTTTCGCCGTGGGCCGAGCGCCCGAGCCTATCCGCTGCGCGCGCTTAGCTCCGTCGGACGCTGAACGAACGGATGAGCGCTGCCGGACGAGGATCCGGTTCCAACACATATAACGGCGCACAACTACCGGGTACACAAGTGAGCTCTCTAAAGCCTAATCAAACTCCTAGAAGCAAAGACCTTAGAACCCAGTGAAGCAGAACTAGTCGGCGAACCAGGTTTCTGGACTGGAGAAGAAGCACAAGTCGAAGCGGAGAAACCATCCACTACCTCAAATTATTCACCGCCCTCGATCGTTAGAACCGACTCCTTCCACGCGATCGCGGCGTGGCGAGGCAAACTGGACTCTCACCGCTGCTTCTGTGGCGGCGGCTTCCCCACCCACTGTCCCGCACACAGATTACGTATTCCTGTGATACGCTTTCTATAGCAAAGAAACGGATTTGTCTTAGACCCTCCGGTGCTCTCTTTCCATTCTGAAGTCTGAAACTCTGAAACCACACTGAAATCTGAAGCGAGGCAACACCGCTGCAACTCTGAACCAGCCAGCCGCCGCCGGTGATACGACAGCGCTGGAGTGGCGCGCCGTTGTAAGTTATAACCTGACGCCATTGTGCAAAATCAAGTACAGTACTGATCAACTCCATTTCCAAACGGTGATCAATGGACAATCAGTCGTACACAGCGTTTTCAGCAGCCAAATCTGTCAAAACAATCAGTCGTACACAGCGTTTTCAGCGCCAAATCTGCCAAAACGAGAAAGAAGGCACCCATGTACAATCGACAGAATAGAACAGGATGAACTAAAACCGATCAACAGCAGTTGGCGATCTTCGAACACGCGAACACGGAGAGAGAGAGAGAGAGAGAGAGAGTCAGATAGACGACGATCCGCTGTACCGGCTTCCGCACTGCAATGTACCCGATATATCCAGAGAACTTTGGGCCACAGGATGTTACATTGTGTATCTATATTTTTGTCCTCGAATTGATTAAGACACCAATGCAAAACCGGAAACCGGGAAACGACTGAAATCCATTAGTTGTGCGCACTTATTACAGGGAACTAAATGAAAATTCTTCCCGAAAAATATTGTCCTGACACGGGAGTAAAACAGTCAGGGGAGGGGACTATAGAACATCATGAATACCAGTTAACCAGTATGATCAGTCAGCAACTAAATATACAAGACAAGAAGTATCACAAGAGCAAATGATGAATGCCAGTATGAACATTCAGCAACTTTTAATACTATACAAGACAGAGGTATCACAAGAGCAGATGAGCACACGTACATGACTAAAGTTAAGCAAGCTGCATGCCTGCATCAATCAGAACAAAATCCATTTGACGGAAAAAGATACAGGAATCAGAGATAGATGTGAATTTATCCCATTCCAGATACTCATTTAGGCAAAATTTCCACACTAGCACACAATGTAAGAGTTCGGTCATCTGTGCTAATTCAACTAAATGTAGGTAGTTCTGGGCTAATTCAGTACTAGATCACACAAAAAACAACTAAGAAAATGCTTTCTCACGCATCTTCACAAAACTAAACTCGGATCACTAGCTGTTCAAAAGAGGAAAAAAAAAAGACACCCATGCAAAACAGGCCTGCTGAATCGACAGAACGAAACAGATCAACAGAAAACACAGGACGACTAGAAGAACGAATGGAAGCCGATGTGCTTTACCGACTTTGATTTTGGTGTTGCTTGCTCCCGCGCCGCAACTATGGTGCCTCGGCAGCGGCTGCGCCGTCGTCGTGGAAGACCTCCGTGGCCGGCGGCAGGGGTGCGTCGCGCACGTCGTCGTCGTCGATCTCCACAGCCGGCTGAGGAGGCAGCACGTCAGCACCGAGCTGAATCTCCATGGGCGGGGGCGGCGGCGGCGGGGGTGCGTCGATCATGTCGTCGCCAGCGACGTCCTCCGGTGGCGGGGTCGCAGTCGCAGGAAGTCGAACTCCGATATGTAGAAGAAGGGCCGCATCATCATCCACGTGAGGGCGCTTGTCAACGTCGTCTAGGACGATCTCCCTCCGATGCGTACTCGCGGTCGCGGGCACCAGCGGAGAGGCCGCATCGACGCCGATGGAGAGGGGTACTCCACGCCACGCCGCTCCACCACGGGGCGCCGCCGGCACGATGCTTGGCGGACGCGGGCTCCCCTGCCCTGGCCCCGCACAGGCGGCGGGATGGCCGGACGCATCCTCTCGCCCAGCAGGAGAACGCGACGACGATGGAGGTGGCTACGGCGAGAGAGCTGGAGGTGGCTACGGCGAGAGAGCGCGAGGCAGAGGGCGAGGCGGTGGCGGAGGCGGAGCGGGAAGTCTTGGGTGTTACTCCATTTATAGTGAAAGACATTGACCTTGGTTGGGCCCACATGTCATACAAAGATAGACTTGGATGATGCGGTCATCTTGCCTACGTGGCGGTGGCGCCGCCGCCGTTTTCTTGCAAAAGCGGCCATGCGCCCGCGTGGACTCCTACTTTTCCCAAACGCCGGCGACTCGTCCTCCCATTCCCCAATCCCCACCACCTCCGCCTTGCCTTTCCCCGCGCCGCCACCACCATCGCAACCGGCGCCATCCCTTCCCTTCGTCGCCACTTCCACCTCCCCCTTGCCGACCTCGAGTCCTCGACACGACCTCTCGTCTTGCCACGCCGCGTCCAGGCCCCGATAGGCTCCAACCGCGACGAGTAGCTCGGTCTCCGTCGCCGCCGAGCGCACCACCCGCTCCTCCGAGCCCGGCCGATAGAGGGGGCGAGGGCATGGCGGCGCCGGCAGCGGGAGATCGGGGGGAAGAGGAGAAGACCGGGACGAACAAGCACGGGCTCGTGCCCGAAGACCTGGGTCTCCTCGACATCCTCGACGACAAGCACACGCAAGCGCGCCCGCGAACTCGACACGAGTTCTCGTCTCGCCGCGTCCCGGCCCCAATCGGCGCTAACCCCGACGACCATCTGTCTATCTCGGTTGGCGGCGCCGCTGCGCTCGCCACCCGACGTGTACCGACTTCCTCCCGTCCTCCGAGGCCGGTTGATCGAGGAGGCGAAGGCATGGCGGCGCCTGCCCCGGGAGATCGCGGGAGAGAAGAAGAGCGGGATGAACAAGCACGGGTTCCCACGCGTCTTCCGCTTCGTGCCCGACGACCTGGAGCTCCTAAACATCCTCGACGACAAGCTCCGCGGCGTCCCGATCGACCGTGCTGACGACGCCGTCGACTTCCACGAAACGCGGATCCTCGACTTCCACCGCCCGACAAGCTATCGTTGTCCCTTCTTCTTCTCCGGAGACGGTCTGCGTGCTCCTGGGGATTGCATGCGCATATGCGGACATCTACTTCTTCAGCACGAGGAAGAGGAAGGTGGAAGGGGATCGCTCCTTCGGCGGTGATTTGGCGCGTTCGCGGCGTCAGGTTAGCCCATCAGGTGTTTGATCGAATGAAAGCTGGAGGCCCTTGGCGGAAGTGTGCTTTCGGGGCAGCGCTGTTCATGCGCAAGCACGCGTTGCAGGTGAGCAAGAATCGGGCATTCGGCGATCGGGGGCGCGAGAGGAAGCACGCCGCGGAGGCATTCAACTTGTGTCTCAGCCTCCCCAATTCCGGCGCGCGACGGCCTCTCCTAGCACCTACTTCTCCGGCGAGGGGCAAACGCACGCGCCCGCGACCTCGACAGGAGTTCTCGTCTCGCCGCGTCCCGGCCGCAATCGGCCCGCAACCGCCGCGCGCGTCAGTACAGCCGACAGGGTGTTGGACAGAATGAAGCTGGTGCGCGCGGCGCGGAGCGGCCGGTGGAAGAGCCTAGGCTCCTGCAAGAAGGTTGGCGTGCAGCGTCGCCGTCGGCCAGAAGAACACGTGTTCGACGGCAACAAGAACCCCGTTGTGCTCGAACGAGGGCATGGCGGCACCGGAAGACGGGTACGACAAGATGCGGTCGGAGCGCGCGGCTCAGAGCGGCCAGTGGAAAGTCTTCGGCAACTGCAGCTGCCGTTGGCCGGAATCTCACCATGCCGTTCTACGAACACATGCGGCGGCCATGGCGCTGCCATCGCCCACCGCGCGCCGGCGCGGGGGCGGGGCCCTGTAACGATGATGTTCATGGCGAATCAGGCGAACGTGGCACCTCACAGGACGCAATCAAGCATGTCGGAACTCCATCAAGAATGGCACCAGACCACCAGTACGCCAACGATGCCCCGCGGCGGCGCCGAGTTCTAGCGCCCTAGCGGGCTGCTGGGCGCCGCCGAGCGCGGTGGAGACTTGCAACTGCTGGGCTGGGCGTGCGCATCGGCGAGCGAGACTATCTGGTTGGCGCCGCCGATCGAGCGCGCCGCGCACTGGATCAACTGCCGCAAGGGCGAGGCGCTGCTGATGACCAGTACCGGTTACGCGCGCGGTGTCAACGAACACTTCGGCGCCAACCGCCCCGAATTTTGTTCGAGGATGACGACGGCAATGCGCGCCGCCGGTGCACGTGAGCGTGTCTCTCAGTCTCACACCCTGCGTACTGATTGACCACTGGAATTTTGAATTCTTTTTGGCGAATTGCTTAGCTGATTCTGATCAGCCGGACGTCAAATTTCTGGCAAATCATCAGTGATGAACTATTTACTCTCTTTTGGTGATACGAGTGCTATAAAATTTGTTTACTTTGTTTCTAATAAGTATGTAAATTTTTTTACGAGACGGACAAAACACAGCTGCATCTCGCCGTCCTCTCCTCCCTCCAGTCGTCGGACCCCACCGCCCTTTCCTCCCTCCAGTATCCGGATCACGCCGCCCTCTCCTCCCTCCAGCCTTCCTCACCATCGCCGGCGCCACCTTCCTTCTCTGTCGCCGCCACTGCCTTTTCTCTTCCCTCCTCTAACCGCCAGGCCGCTAGCTAGATCCGGCGGCCACGGGCTTATAGCTGCCGGATCCGATCATCACGGTGGTCACGAGCAACTGCCAACTGGGAATGGCAACGACTTGCAGTTGCAGGGAGAGATGGGGATGTCCGACGAGCGGTAGCACGAGTGGCGATAAGGGCTAGGCATGTTCTTTCTTTCTTTCTTTCTTTCTTTTTTTTTCCCTTTTTCTCACCGAGAGATCTGCACAAAGTTAATATAGGATAGTTACTGTTTGACACTGCTAATTTGTTGCAGTATTTTTTTTAATTAATATAGCATCTGTCATTAATTAATTTGCTGATGTGTGCTAATTCTTTTTTCCCAATTGCTGGTAAAATGTCTCCATACTCATTTTTATGTTGAGAATGCTACCGTGATTTTGAACACCAATATTTTTTTTGCATGCGATAAATATAAGTTTATATCTACTCTCCAATTAATTCTGAACTTTTTTCATAGGATGATATAGATATCTGACAAAACATATTTGCACAAAAAATCATACTACCTCCGTTTTTTAATAGATGACGCCGTTGACTTTTTCTCACATGTTTAACCATTCGTCTTATTCAAAAAATTTACGTAATTATAATTTATTTTCTTATAAGTTGTTTTATCACACATAGTACTTTAAGTGTAATTTATATCTTATATATTTGCATAAAATTTTTGAATAAGATGAATGTTCAAACATGTGAGAAAAAGTCAACAGCGTCATCTATTAAAAAAAAGGAGAGAGTATGTTTATAAAATATTTTTCCATTGCAATGGGCATAATTATTAATTTCTTTAAATTGGGAGGTTTTTTAGCACACCTCGTTGCGCAGTTGTTAATGTGCAACACGAAACAAACAGAGCGTCAGAGTCAGGATGGCCGAGTGGTCTAAGGCGCCAGACTCAAGTTCTGGTCCTCTAACGAGGGCGTGGGTTCAAATCCCACTTCTGACAATTATTTTCCTTTCTTTTTCTTCTTTTTCCCTATCTCTCATAGTGTTGCACGGTTTATGGTTTATATTTTTCTTTATGTTGAACTAGCATGGTGGCCCGCGCAATCGCATCATTATATTTTCTCATATAATAGCATATATGTTTTCTCATTATATTATTCAAATATATTAAAATGACAACATAATTTTAAATTTTACAATAACTTTACAAAACCACTAATGTGTAATATTTATATTGTATTTTATATACGTGTTAGTTATTAGTTGTTTTAATATCAAATTTTAGTTATTTGTAAATTATATATATTCTTATATGGACTCTAGACTCATCTTTTAATATTTCTTTTTTATAATTCCGAATTTTCTGTAAATTGTATTTCTATATAGACTCTAGACTCTTCTTCCAATGTTATTTATTTTTATTTTTGAATTTTTATTATTTCTAATTATATTTCTACGTGGACTCTAAACTCATCTTTCAATATTATTTAATTTTTAATTTCGAATTTCAATTACTTCTAAATTGTATTCCTATATTGACTTTAAACTCTTCTTCCCATGTTTTTCTTAATTTTGAATTTTAGTTATTTGTAAATTGTATTTTTATACGGACTCTAAACTCTACTTTTAATTTTATTATGTTTATTCCGAATTTTAATTAGTTTTAAATTCCTATATGGACCCTATGCTCTACTTCTAATATTTCTTATTTTTTAATTCCGAATTTCTATTTTTTTCTTAATTGTATTTCTATATGGACTCTATACTCTACTTCTAATATTCCTTATTTTTAATTCCAAATTTCTATTATTTCCTAACTGTATTTCTATATGGACTCTATACTCTACTTCTAATATTCCTTATTTTTAATTTTGAATTTCAGTTATTTTCTAATTGTATTTCTATATGGACTCTAGTCTCCTCTTCTAATATTCCTTATTTTTTAATTCCGAATTTCAACTATTTCTAAATTGTATTTCTATATGGACTCTACTCTCATCTTCTAATATTCCTTATTTTTTTAATTCCGAATTTCAACTATTTCTAAATTGTATTTCTATGTGGACTCTAGTCTCCTCTTCTAATATTCCTTATTTTTTAATTCTGAATTTTAGCTATTTCTAAATTGTATTTCTATATGGACTCTGCTTTTTCTTTTTCTTTTTCTCCAATTAATGTGAGAATTTATAGGCCATGAGAGTGAACGTGGAGGCTCATTTTTCTATTCCTTTAATAATATAATAGATTTAGTTCCGATACTTTGAACTTCTTTTTGCTACAATGTACCAGTCCGGAGCTTTGAATTCAGGAGCAGATCTAGTGTGGGTACCGTGGGGACTCGAATCCCCCTTACCCCGCTGGATCACCACTGATAGAAGGAGAGAGGGAGGGAAAAGAAGAGTGAGATAAAAAAGATTGAGGGGGCTAAAAAGATTGAGGGGGTTGTGAACATGCTGATGAAGCCTAGAGGGGGGGTGAATAGGGTGTCCCTGAAAACTTAAAAACAAATCGCAGCGGTAAAATTCAAACAGACCCGAAACTTCCTGGTAAGGAACACCAGAATTTCCGGTCTGCCAGGTCCGGAACTTCCGGTGTTCTAGGACAGGAACTTCCGGGTAACAGAACAAGGATGGAATTCAAATTTCGAAACAGGAGACTAAGCCAATCTTCACAAGATGATGCACAGGTATTCTAAGCAGAGGATAGATCACAAAAACATCCATAGAAACATCACAGAAAGAGACAGGAGCGATTTTTTCCCGAAGTTCGGATCTTGCGATCCTACTCTCCATTGAGGAGCTCCAAAGACCTGGGTCTCAATTAACCCCTTGCCTCACTTGTGCAAAAAACCCCATGGGAAATCCACAGCCTTCAACCACAAACACCCCTAGACAAATTTCTAGAATTGAGTGACCACCAAAATCCAACTCAACCTACTTCTAGAATTTCGCCACAAGTGTAGGTTGCTCTACTTGGAAAACCTCTAGAATCTCAGCACAAGAACTTCATTAACTTACCTCGTTCCCTTTCGGAGGAGAGGAGATCCTTCACAAACTTACCCGGGACATCCACAATATGAAACGGATTCTCGCGGGCGACACCTAACTGTCTAGGAGATCATCTCCAAGAGTAATAAGCACCGAGATGACAGCCCACGAGATATCCCAAGTGCTCACCCAAGATCCTAGTCTTCACACCTCTCCAAATCTTCTTCTCTCACTCTAAATCTCTCTTTCTCACAAGAATTAGGCTCTAGATTGAGTGGAGAGGGCAAGAAACACTTGGGAGAGGCTAGCAACAGCTCTAGGGTCGAAAAGTGAAAGTGGAATGGCCAAAGAACGAGCTGGAAACGAGTTGGTTAAGTATAATGGCTAGGTAACGTCATCTAGCCATTACTCACATTTTTGAATTGGAAATTAGACAGGAAGTTCCGAACTTGGAATACAGGAACTTCCGGACCACACTTAGGAAAATCTTTTTCACAAGACCGGAACTTCAAAACCTGGAAGACAGGAAGTCCCGGACTTGCATTTTTGGACAGATGGAGTATTTGCAAAATAACTCCTAGGGAAACTTGTCACTTGGTTCACACTAAGAGCACTTGACATATCTCAGAGCATCACCTGGAACCCCTCTTAATAGTACGGTTTTTCCTAAAAACTCGATTGCAATAAATAAACTATCCTATGCACTTCTCGAGTTCCGGTCCGCTTTGATTTTATACTTTTGGGGGGTCTCCAAGCATCCATTTTCCACACCTTGGACTAATGCACCTGAAGTTACTCAATAAACTCATTAGTCTCTTAACCATATTTGTCATTAATCACCAAAACCCACTAGGGGAATTAATGCACTTTCAGGTTGAAGGAGGATGATGGAGATGAGTCACCCTTTCAATTTTTTTTGGATCCATCTCTAAATATCGAAATCTGCGCGGATTCCCGTGCAAATAGGGCCCCCACGTGGCGTGGCGAGATTGCAGCATTCGCCCCCTCTCGCAGCCGTCGGATCGTGGATCGACGGTGTTAGATCGCTGTGGTGGACTTCATTGTGATATACCATGTTTGAGGGTTTTTTCTGCAAAAGCGCTCTATCCCTACCGTGACCTGGCCATTCTCGGCCTCTCCTCCCCCGGCCGGCGCTTCTCATCTCCTCCTCTCTCCGGCGACGGCAACAGCTCGGGACGGCGTGGCTCGAGGCGACGGAAATGTCTCTGCGGGGCGGAGCGCAAGGACGAGCTCGCCGTGCAGGAACAAGCTCGACGGCGGTGGCCTTTACTCCACCACCATCCTCTCCCAATTCGCCGGGGAGGCGATCTCCTCCCTCCCTCCCTCCCTCCCATCCGCCGGTGAGGTCCACTCCTCCCACGCGCCGGCGCGCCGCCCTCTTAGACGTCGTTTCCTCCTCCGTGTCGCTAGATGGGTCGAGGAGCTCGGCAGCGGCGTGCGGGGATTGGGTAACAGCTGGGCGTCGGTGACAAACCCCTACGATGCTGCTGCTTCTCCCCTCGCTGATCCGTCCGGTGTCACACCTCACCGCCCGTCCGGACCTACGTCGTCTCCCCTATTTCAATATTGAAGCGCTCGATCCGCCGGCGTAGCGGTCGACCTGGACGGCCGCCACCCAAGCGCTGTCGCACCTTGCCGTCCTCCCCGTCCCGTGCCTTGCCGTCGCCACATCCATTCCCCCATCGTCGTGCCTAATGGAGAGGAGGAGCTTGTCGTCGACACCACCAGGTGCGTCGACTAACAATTACGGGCAACGCAAGCAAGAAAGATGGCGGGGATGCAAGATGCGACTAGCTGAAAACAAGGACAACGAGAAGTAAGTATAGGTGAGGTAGCTCTACTCGTCATGGTATCCGTGAAGAAACCAGGATGAACAGGACAGGAGGCTGCTGCTTGCCACCCGATGTCCATCCGTAACTTGCTTGCATTGCTAATGGTTTCTTGGTGACTATAATTTGGTTAGGTAATCAGGTTGCTGTGGAGGGAAAAGGCAGCAGTGATGGAGGTGATGAAGGAATCAGTACGGACGAAGAGAGAATGTGTTCAGCACGTGCTCAATGCGAAAACAGAGGTAAAATCGATTAGATACACAAGCTCAACACACAATGCCACACAAACACATAGGCATCAGGTCCTGTACAAAGAACCAGCTTTATTGTTGGATCTATGGTGATAAGCCAAAGAGCATACCGAGCTTCACTGATTATTAAACCAAATTATTTCCTAAGTTAAACTGTTGAACACTACTAGAAATTTTACTCCACATGATGAAGCCTGATAATGACCATACCGAGCTTCATTGATTGTTAAACCAAATAAGTTCCTAAGTTAAACTGTTGAACACTACTAGAAATTTTACTCCACGTGATGAAGCCTGATAATGACGGTACTATTCCAGGATTGGAATTGATTTCATTTAAGTGCTATTGCAATATACAGATGGCCAGTTGGGGAAACTAAAGTTTCATTTGCAAAGCATACTAAGGGCGAGTTCAGTATTAGAATGTCTCATTCTTATTTCCATCGCCGCTGCCTCTCATCTCCACCACCATTGCCACCTCCACGCCTCTCCACCAGCGCCCCATCCTCCATCTAGACACGCTTCCTGAGTTCGAGGTCAAGTACACCAGGTAAGGTTCTCCTAATACTTATTATGTTAGGCTTATTTCTACATTGTAGATGCAATGCAAATATCATAATACGATGCAGATCCTTTCTTTAGTGCATTATCACTTAAATAATTTCCCACCAGTCCAATTCTTGATCAGTAGGACTAACTGAGAATGCATTAGTTTCTATACGAAGGAAAGCATATTTATGTCAGATATATGTATTTGCATTTATGAAGGAAAATAACGATACTGTAGTATGTGCATTGGGATAGAAAAGCAAATATTGAGATCCTTCAATTTTCAGTCCTCTAACATCTAGCCGTACCAATTATTAATAGGTGTAATGAAGCATTTAATATAACTTTGTAATTGGCATTATGTTATATTCATAAATCTAGCTAAGCTTGCACATATGTATTTAAATAGGTTACTTTTTCTTTGCTATTTTGTAAAATAATATTCATACAATGTTTATTTCACCAAAAAAAAGGAGTAGCTTGAAATATGATTTATTGATATTTGAAACCAGAATATGTTTGATAGCTATATACTTGACAATTATCAAAAATAGGTTGGAGGATAATTTGACTAGGAAGACATGTGATTTTTGAACATAAGCAGAATTTTATTGCTACTTGAAAACATAATCTATTTGATAGTTAAATATTAACAGTAATAAAATAGATTGGATTATAGTTTGACCACAGAAACATGTGACATTATACTTTACTTAGACTCACAATTAAATCAGAGTAACGAAACCGTAGTCTGTTCATTGGGATAGAAAATCAGATATTGAGATCCTTCAGTCTTTTTTTTCTTTTTGGCAGAACACACTTAAACATCAAACTATTCCACCTGTTGCCAATTATGTACTTTGTATGTATGTACTCATTAACCATATATATTGATATGCACAAGAAGTCCAAAGGACAAACAATCAATCACAACGAAATTTTCAAGACCTGCATTGCAGGTGAACTGTTTTGTCCTTCACTATGTTATTATTTATTGTTTCACAAAGAGACCCTCTATAGTTACAAACATTATTAATAGTTAAACTTTAGAAAGGCTGATATATCGTATTCTAGGATGTTAATAAAAAAGGAACGGATTTAGTACTTTAAATAATGGGCAAAATTGGAATGACAATTGAAAAAAGGGAACAACTACACAATTCATTTGTTTCGCAAATGCTTTAATGCTCTACACAATAAATTTCTTCTTCACAATTATCCATGCTTTACTCCGGCTGGGATAGTGGTGCCCACTCCTAATCAGTTCTTACAGGAAATAGTCCCATATAAATTGTTGATTGTGTTATTCAGACAAGTTTGTAGGTATAGCAAGGTGGCATTCAATCATGATTGGGTGTTAGATATTTCATATGTATTGCAGCGTGAGTGCTAACAGAATATTAGCTTGAATATAAGCCAGGAAGAGCAGCTTCAGGTAGAAAAGCATTGCAGCTTCATTCTTCCTTCCATTTGTTGGACACCAATAGTTGCCTTGCTATATTTTTGTATTCCTCTCATTTGCGCGTTTCATTTCCTTTGCCTTCTTATGCTGTGCAGATAGTCAACTGAAGAGTATAAACTACTGCAATCACCTTTTTTCAGGAACATCACTTTCATCAAAGTTATTCTCTCCTAGGCCCAATTCAGTTAGGCCTGACAATTTGCCAACCCATACTGTAAATGGTCCATAAAAAGCATTTGTTGATATAGTATTTTGAGCAAATGTTGAAAGATCAGGTAATTTCCCTGACAAACTGTTTGTTGACAAATTAAGAACCTGCAGATTTGTGCAGTTGGCTAGCACTATGGATACAAGTTAGAACTATAGATCCAGACATTTGTCTTGCTTGTGGTTAAAAATATGTCGCATAGAATCTGAGATGAATCATACGTAATTGTTAGTAAGACGCAAGACCATGTTATGTTGCAGTTTTACTATTAAAGTAGCATTTTTCACTATCACTTTGGTAAAAAGACATGAAGCCTCGCGACTCATGATACAGGTGAGGAGAAGACGGGGTTTTAGCCTTAGGACTAATTGGGCTGGCCCATCTACCCTTCCGCGCGTACTTTCTAGTCTCTATCTGGATTGATATAGTACAATAACTTAAATAATTTAACATACAAATACAATAACTTGGTAAGTGAGTGCATTCTATTACAAGAACTTAACAATTTCATGTTTTCGCGAGTTCGGATCTTCGCGCTTAATCCAAACTCCAAACCTTTGGTTAACAAAAAGAAAAGTAAAAAAATAACAATAACATTGAGGGGGCTAAAAAAATAACAATTTCAATTTCAAGATCCGAACTCGCGAACTTAACAATTTCAATTTTAAGGCTTAATCCGAACTCCAAACCTTTGGTTAACAAAAAGAAAAGTAAAAAAAAAATAAAAAGAAAAAAACTAGGCCAAGCGGCGCCGCAGAACCCGACTCGGCTGCGGGTGCGGCCCCCACACGCGACGGCCCTCATACCGGGTCGGATGCGGCCTCCGCGTCCGCGTCCGCGAGCGCGCGGCCTCTCGCCCGCCCGCCCGACCGACCCAGTCCTTACCGGGCGCGACCGACCCGGACTCTCCCTCCCACCCCCCCCGCCTATATATACCCGCGACCCGCCTCCCCCTCCTCCTATAAATCCCCTCGCGTCTCTCTCCTCCCGACACGACCAAACCCTAACCCGCGATCCGCCTCCGCCGCCGCCACCACCACCACCCACCCGGATCCCCACCTCCCTCCCCGATCTCACCACCTCCGTATAAAGGCGGCTCGGTTTGAAAAATCTTTGCCTCCGGAGGAGGAGGGGGGGATGGCTGCCGCGGCGGTGGATCCGATGGCGCTGGGGCTGGGGACGAGCGGAGGAGGAGGAGGAGGCGAGGCGGCGGTGGGGGGTGATGGGGCGGAGCCGGTGGATCTCGTCGAGCACCCCTCCGGGATCGTCCCCACCCTCCAGTGAGTCCCCCCCGCCACCCCCGCGTCGCAGGCTTGACGAGAACGATGGGGGTTGTTCTTGGATGATCTGGATCTGGATATCTGAATGTGGGATGTGAACTTGACGGGGCTTGTGGATCTTGATGGGTTTGGGGTGGTGGTGGTGGTGGTGGTGGGGAGTAACAGCTAAACTTGACGGGGATTTTGTAGATCTGGACTTGCACGGGTTAGGGTTGGGGGAAACCTGCGGGTTCTTGATCTGATACGATCTTGCATTGGTTTGGAGGAGTGCGAGTTTATCTGATGTGGAGGCCGATTCGTGCTCGTTCTTGGTGCTTTGATGTGTTGGAATTTAGCAAAGGGGGAGGGGACACTGATCTAATTTAAAACGATCAAGGATTGGGTCTTGGTTTCTTGCCTGACTATTCTAATATAAGATGTGGAAATTATAAAAGACCTGTTCGAATTATTGTGTAGTATTTGTAGTTGAGTATTAATTCGCACAATGGTAATCCCAATAGTTAAGTGCTGAGAAATATAAGTGGTTGGATTTGGGAATAGTATAGGATAGAACATAAATAAAACATTGTGCTGAATTGAATCAAAGAACAGTAAGGTGTACATGGGTTAAGAATACTGTCTTATTGGGTTTGTTTAACTTGGGGGTTGTTGGTATCAGACGCGTTTTAAATTTCAAAAGTTGCTGCCAATTTGCTCTGCCGGAACAAGTTGATATTATTATCTTGATATATATGTGCTGGAAAAGACGATTGGCATCTGCCTTGCCCCAATATGTTCTAATCGTTATGTTGGTTATGTCTCAGGAACATTGTTTCGACAGTAAATCTGGACTGCAGGTTGGATCTGAAAAAAATCGCTCTACAGGCTCGTAATGCAGAGTACAACCCAAAGGTATAGCTTCAGCTTCTGATGCTTTTTATTCAGTTTCTTTCAGGAACAAAACACGGATTTACATGTCATGTCTATAATCTAACTGTATCATTTGTGCTCGGACAGCGTTTTGCTGCAGTTATCATGAGGATAAGGGACCCAAAGACAACAGCCCTGATATTTGCTTCGGGAAAGATGGTTTGCACTGGAGCAAAGAGCGAAGACCATTCAAAGCTTGCTGCGAGGAAGGTAATAGCCAATAGTCATATTGTTTCATCACTATTTATGCTTAGGAACGCTTGTTGTTTACATCATGCAGGGAGAAATTGTTCACTGATCCTATTTTCGGCTTTTGCTGAATTGCTCTATAACAATTTTTATCTGATTATTTGTTAGCGCAGTATGCGCGAATCGTCCAAAAGCTTGGCTTCCCAGCAAAGTTCAAGGTAATGCCACTCTAGCTCACATCAATTCATTCAGATTGATTGTCCTTGCTTATATCAGCTTGACGCATTGGAACATGATGCAGGATTTCAAGATCCAGAACATTGTTGGTTCATGTGATGTCAAATTTCCTATTCGCCTGGAGGGCCTTGCTTATTCTCATGGCGCATTCTCTAGTGTAAGTTGATTACTTACTTTTTTACATTGTCTCAGAATGCATCCTTTGAATTTCCATTGAAACTGATGCCAGTTGTCTGATAAATATCAGTGTGTCATTTACCCATATTTCATCATGCATGTCATTATTTTGACTGTTCACTTGCTTAATTTGCAGTATGAGCCAGAGCTCTTCCCTGGGCTGATTTACCGGATGAAGCAGCCAAAGATTGTGCTTCTCATTTTTGTCTCTGGCAAGATTGTTCTCACTGGAGCTAAGTACCGCAAAGAGATTTACGCTGCCTTTGAGAACATGTTCCCGGTGCTCACTGAATACAGGAAAACTCAGCAGCGCTGGTAAGTCTGCAATATTTCTTCTTGTTGCGCATTGCAGAGACCCATGAGCTTATTTCTGGTATATGACATGAATTCTTTGCCCTGACTACAGAGGGAATGATTTGTCGACTGAATGGGGAGTTCGCTGCCGCTGTACATACCATCTTAAGGACCTGGCTGCCAAGATTTTGAGACATGCACCTGGCGTCATTCCTTTTTCTTTCCTTTGTTCTTCGTAGCAGTAGGGTAGGAGAGCAACTGCGTAAAGGAGAGTATGTAAACAAGTTGATCAAAGTATTCTTTTGATAAACTAATGCTGACATGCAAGAAATGCATCCTGACTTGAGATCATGTGTTGTGTGCCTGCGTGCTGAATTGTAAAGTACAGTTTGGTTGTGAGAGAAGTGGTACTCCTTACGAAGTATGGAAAATATCACATTCTTCTCTCTCCATGCAAAGCAAGATTCAGCTAACGAGTTAACAATACCAGAAATTTTAAAACTAAGAAGAGAGCAGCAAGATTGAGTCAACTTTGCTCGTGTACCTGTGTGACATGCATTGTTCATGGTCTTAGATTGCGTAGTATCCTGTTAGTAAATGGATGGTCTTAGATTGCGTAGTATCCTGTTAGTAAATGGATTGACTGATAAAATATGCATTGTTCAGGGTCTTAGATTGCGTAGTATCCCGTTAGTAAATGGATTTACTGATAAAATTACTTGGGGGGCTCGGTGGTAGTCGCCTTTCCGTCTGCAAATTATACTACTCAACATGAAAGGCTGAAAGTGATATATGAATCATGAAACCACTAAAAACCTACTTAAAATTATTCTTAAAAATCAAAGCCGATTTGGATTATAATCGAAACAAGGGCCAAGCGGGCCTTGGCGGTTAAAGTTTGAGCTGAAATCTCGATTTTTTTTTCATTTTTATTTTTTTAAAAAAATATTTACAGAAATAATCTATCATCGAAAAAAATTACAAAAATAGACCCTGCCGCCCTAGTGGAGGACGGCAAGCTGACGTGGCAGATGATGGCTCGACGGGCGGTGACGGCCGATTGAAAACGTTGAACCTTTTGCATTAACACCCTTGCCGCCCACTACCAGGGCGGCAAGGGGCCTCCATGCAAAAAAGCCAGCCCGGGAAGGGCCATTATCAACCAAGCTGGAAAGAAGCATTTGGCTGGTTTTTTTGCGTCGCGGCAAGGGGCCTAGATGCAAAAAAACTAGCCAAATGCTTCGATCCAGCTCGGCAAATTGTATTTCACCCCTTGTCGCCCTCTGTAAGGGCGGTAAGGACCAAAGCGCAAAATGCGCAGACGGCGCCGTCGAGCCGCCGTCTGCTTGCCGCCCTCCACTAGGGCGGCAGGGTCTATTTTTGTAAATTTTCCCGACGATAGATTATTTCTATAAATATTTTTAAAAAAAATTTAAAAATGAAAAAAACTCCTGAAATCTCTAACCTGAAATTGATACGAAATCATGAAACGAGATAAAGCTGCAGCTCGATCGAGGTGAAGACCATCCATGTCTGTAAGATTTGTATCTGATACAGCAGGGATGGCGCAGTGAAACAGCTTCACATTTTCTATCATCCTAAATCTCTACATGGAACAACTTTTCACTGTCTAAACCACATATTTCTCAATACAAATAGGCTGTTGCAGGACTTCTCTGGATGTGATTCAACCTCGCAGGCTCACAGCATCAAAACAACCAGAAAGCAAGATGGATGAAAGGTCAAATTGAACAGTTTTGAAGATTAAGATTGAGGATCCAGCATTTATAACTTTTAAGATTACAGAACAGTACACTCAAATAGTATAAAATAATAGTATAATACTCAATTTGGTCACATTTTACTGAAGTAGATTTCACAGGTGAACCTGACCACTCCTGGATTCCCAGAACAAAACAAACGCACCAACCATATAAAACAACTCAATACTCGTTTTTAGTTAAATCAAGTCCAGCATATAGCAAATAAATTGCTGGTTCAAGGCGCCAGGAAAACCCACTGTTTGTATTCAAATCTCGAATACAATCTATGGGACAAAAAACCTGGCGCGCCACATGATAAAACATCTCAGAAGTTCACAAAACATTCCATAAACCCAAATAGCATTCTAAAGTCTAAAAACCAGCAACAAACGAAATCCCATGAAGTTCTTTCACTTCTTGACCAAACTCCCGCAAACATTGTCCGCCGTGGCATTGATGACTTCACGACATCTCATCGCGTCCTGCGATCGCTGGGGCTGAAGTCCTGCTTAAAATTTGATAAATCAGCATAAGAGGCGTAAATGCGTAATGCTGGTAATGCTTAACATTTTTTGGAATTATGGACTTCCTACCAGTAGAGAATTCCTTTACCATCATGCATACTAGGAGGCATTCTAAAAGGCTGGGGACCTCTGATCATTCTGCAATTCCTTGTGTCTGAAGACCTGCACAAAAGTTGACAAAAGAGCATAAGATAATTCTCAACAAGGCCTAAACACCTATAGTGCAATCATGCCTAATTTTGTAGAATTTTGGATTCCCTACCGACATAATGCTCTGCGCCATCGTGTAATCCATCCCCAAACTACTTTTGGTGTAGGATCCTTGATCTGATTTAACCACCTCAGCAGTTCCTGCATTTCCTCTGTGTGATTTCAGTAGATTCCACAAGAGGTTACCATGTTCCTGCTCTTGTTTGTGTTGTCCTATCTTCTTACTTGTTCCATGAAATGGTCCAAACATGGCTTCCTTCCTGTTCCGCTCCACCCCATTTTCCGAACCCGCTCTTGTTCCCTCAACTGCAAGCACCATAGGCACAATGCTATACAGTGGTAGTAGCAAAGTATCAACAATTGTGCCCACTTTCAGAGGTAATAGTAGGATCCTGCAGACTTCTGTTCCCTGTCTTTTGCAGAATCCAGTTTGTTTATCCGTGGCCTAAAGTTGGTTGGATCTCTTCTAAAAGTAATCTCAAGATGCTGCCACAAATCCACAATGACAATTAACAAAAGAGAGAAATAATTAGGGCAGGGAAACAAAGATGAAGTTAGTAAAGAAGAAACAAACTTGAGTTAGTACTATTATAGTAAGTTATTATAAGTTTATAACTTGGTTGATGGATGATGGCTGCACTTACTGATAAGAACTTATTCATCCCGGATAGCAAAGACTGTGGTGCATTGGCAGTACAGTCAACAGCAGGCTGTCCCTCGTAGACGATAACCCTGTCGGCTAAGTAGGTTGCCATAATGAAATCATGCTCGACAATAAACGCAGTTTTCTTTGCATGCATGATAAATCTTTTGATAATCTTTGAGGCAACAAGACGCTGCTCTGAATCGAGAGATGCGCTTGGTTCATCAATCAAATAAATATCTGCAGGCCGGAAAAAACAACCAAGAAGTTAGTATCCATAAGCTGACAGCATTTGCATCCTTAGTCTGAATAAATATTTGCGTATAACGGTATAAGTATCCAAAACATTAAGCTAGAATTTAAACCTAACATGCACTATACTAACATGAGAGAGACATTTGGTATATTCAACATGCAAAAACGGCATACCCTGGTCCCTGGATCTTTTAGAAACAATAGAGCATGGAAATAGTATAGAGTTTATTCCCGTAAATAGCATTCAATTTCAGATACCTACTAACGCAAAGTTGAGGTAAAATTGGACAATACCTTTCCAAGACAAATGCATAATGCAACTCTCTGGAGCTGTCCACACGATAAATGCTGAACCTCCTGGTCCATGAGTTGTTGCATTTTTAGTGGCTTCATGACATCGGACACAAACTGAGGATGAGTGTATGAATCCCTTATTTTCTCATGAAGAAATTGCCTCACTGTACCCTGGTAAGTTGATGCAAGCTTCTGTGGCTTGTAGGACACACAAAATTCAGGAACTTCAATATCAATTCCGTCCACAGTGTCTGGTTTCTCCACCCCGGCCTGTCGAGTCATGATAAACAGTGAACATAGGATACTGAATGCTCCAACTATCGAGTGCAAATTGGATTGCTAATAGTTGTTAAGACAAGGAAACAGATATAACTTAAATCTTTATATGTGCAATTGGAAGAAATATTTGCATCATCATCAGAAAGACAAGTATAAAACCCTTAATATCGTAAGAAAACAAAATTCACACACTTTAAGAAAGCTGGTAGTAATATTCTAATAAGCTTTTAGACGACTGCTAAATATAGAAACTAAAGAAAAATAAATTACATTAAACCAAAGTCATCATTGTCAACCAAACATTATCTCAATGGTATCCATACCATTAGGTTTTCAGCACCACCGGGTTCACATTAGCTAAGCGAACAGCAATTTTTGACACAAATCAATCTATAAAATTGCTGAGGCAGGCACAACATTGTGCATACCACTGCTATAAATGCTTATTCCAACCTTGAATAATGGTAGATAAATCTAGAGTGCAAAGTATCTATTTGTATCATTTGAGGTACTTGAACTCATAAGAGTGACAGAGAGATGGGAGGTGGAGGAAAGGGTGAGAGAGAGATGTACCAGCATCTTGATGAATGTGGTCTTCCCTGTTCCGTTCTCACCAAGCATCACAACAATCTGAGAATCAGTGAATTCACCTTCCATGACAGTGAGCTTGAAGTTACCAATTGTTTTGCTCATGGTAGGGTACTTGTACCGCTGATATGTCTTAATCTCAGCATCCTCCTGGGCATCTGCAATCCGAAAGGACAATACGAATATAGTAAAGAAGAAAGTTTCATCACTGAAAAATGATCTCAAATCCTATGTGCATATGTTAGCTTACGTTGAATGTAAGAGATTCATCTCGAAACCGAAGATTTTCTGTTGGAATAAATCCAGCCAGGAAAATATTGATACCTTCTCGAACCGAAAATGGCAGCGTAACAACACCATAAGCTCCAGGTTACCCATATAAGCAGCAAATATAGTCGGACATGTAATCTAAGACACTCAAGTCATGTTCCACCACGATAACATAGCTGAAAACAAAATTAGGGAGGCAAATGATGGTAAATTTCTTGAAGCTATCAGTCAAAAAAGTAGTAAGATTAATCATGAAAGAAGGTTACAAATTACCTGTTTGTTCTAAGCAGGGACTTTATGACTCGTGCAGCATTAAGCCTCTGCTTAACATCAAGATAACTTGATGGCTCATCAAACATGTAAACATCCGCGCTTTGCAGGGCAGCTGCTGCTATTCCAACTCTTTGGAGCTCACCACCAGAAAGTTTTGCCACTTTTC
This sequence comes from Oryza glaberrima, assembly GCF_000147395.1. Lineage (NCBI taxonomy): Eukaryota > Viridiplantae > Streptophyta > Magnoliopsida > Poales > Poaceae > Oryza > Oryza glaberrima. The sequence continues at coordinate 15,085,843 of NC_068335.1, read as the reverse complement.
GGTCAATAACTTCGTTCAATTGGAGGCCGTTGCACAGCTGATCTTTCATACCCCTCTCATCTTTCCGGTCAAGTAGTTGGCCTACACTTACTTGAAAAGAATTCCGGTTTTTGTGCATGATCTCAACCTGAGGCTTCATGATAGGCTGTACAGAGGGGAGTACAAAAGGTGAGAAAAGCACTACACTTGATGACACTTGATGACTAAAAGCATAGGTGGATTGCTAGAAAAAAATGCATGATTTCATCGATGATTTGCATGTATTGCAGCAGTTTCTTTTACATGATGATACAGTGCAGAAACACTTCATTAAGGGTGAAAGGCAATCGAGTAAAAAAACATGCACCTTGAGGTTATCCTCGACCATACGCTTGAAGTAATTCTGAAGTTCAGACCCATGGAAGTACGCAAGGATTTCATGCCAATCAGGTGGATCCTGCAAAGAAAGGAGAAGAACAAGAAATGTAGAGCTAAGTAAACATCTTTGTGCAGTTGATATGAAAAGTGAAGGCAGAGATTACATCATATCTTCCCAAGTTAGGCTTGATCTGTCCAGCTAAGATGTTAAGTGCTATGGACTTGCCAATCCCATTGATCCCAACAAGGCCCAAAACTTGACCAGGTATTGGGACCGGCAGCCTACAAGAAGAGGTGACTCAGTAATAGTCTGTGCCTAGTTTAATTTAGATTATTGAGCGGATTATTACAACGGATTATCTACTCGATTATAGTGATAAATTAAATACTTCAATAGATATACTTAACAAAATAACTTAATAACAAGGGGTCCAAACAATGCAGTAGAAGAATAATCGAAAATCCGGTGAATAATCTGAAAAGAACAGGGTCAGATCTTCTTTTTTACAGAAGGATAATTTTTACCGGCCTCTACATCCAATCGGATATATGCAACCATTTAAATTGGGAACTTAGCCCCTCAAACAACCCAATCCGAAATTCACTTTTATGGAGATTCGAAATTAGGACCTTGATCTTGAGATGGAAGAAGAGTACCTGTGCAATTTGAAGCTGTTTTGGCCAAAGCGATGGGTGGTGTCTTTGTCCAATTCCTTTGGAAGGTTGATGATGGTGATGGCGCCAAATGGGCACTTCTGAAGAAACAAATCAACATCGCACAAGTGAGAAGATTGATCCTATATAGGGTTTTAGCTTAGCGGGACACACATTGCGAATAATCGATCACAGTATTATAATACCTTAACGCAAATACCGCAGCCGATGCAGAGTTCTTCAGAGATGAGTGCAGACTTGGACCTGGGACCAACCTCGATGCAATGCTTCCCTGCTCAAGAAACAAAACCACACACAATTCGACAGATTGATCGTGTGAGGACGCAATTTCCGTGCCAGAAAAAACTCGACACAATCAAATCAACCATCATCTACGTACAACAACCCTGAATGTCAGATCTGATCGGGTTGGAGACTAGATGATTCCGGCGAGGTAAGGAGAAAAAAAACAAGAATCAAAAATCACGAGGAGACCCCATGGTTTTTAAGCTTTTTACCGATCTTGACGACGGGGCAGCTCCTCCTGCACTCCTGCCCGAACTTGTTCGGCTTGCACCGGTCCTCGTCCACGACGGCGACGCGGCTGGTCAGCCTCCGCGCCTCCATCTGCGGCGGCGGCGGCGGGGCGGATCGGCGGCGGAGACGACGACGCGGCGGCTCGCTGGAGAAAAAAAAAAAGGAAACCGCAGTCGGAATCGATGCTGCAACGCGTCGTGCGCCGGAAAAACTGGGAAGGCGATACAGTATAACCGCAAGAACGTTTCGCGCGCGAAAGCCCTCGCTTTCCTTTTTAAACACCCGTGTGCGTGTGTGTTTGAAAAAATTCCGTTGACTTTTCGAACAACATTTGACCATTCGTCTTATTCAAATTTTTTATGGAAATATAAAAATATTTATGTCATATTTAAAGAATATTTGAATAAAACGAATGGTCAAACGTTGATTAAAAAATCAATAGCATCATACATTAAAATATGGAGGTAGAGGTAGTATATTGGATTCAGATCCAAATTCTTATATGTATAGTATTTCTATATTAAAAGTTTCTGTCTATAAAGTTTCTATATATAATCTTCTTTTCTTGGACAACCTCTTGTGGTGCTAGAATGCTAGATTCACCACGTGGATCAGTTTAAACGTGTTCGGCGCACCAAAAGAACACGACGAGACCCCGTGATGCGTCGGTCGGAACCAAAAACATATGATTCTTTTGATAAACTGTTGACATGGTTCGAGTGCAGGCCTTTTTTATTGGTGCCAAAATTTGTCCTTCATAATTTTAGTAGTATCAAAACCTTAACAAGTTCTTTCTTAGAAACACTTTAACGAAGTTACCATGGACATATCATTATCCTCGATATTCTACCACTAAGAAATTAGCCGTAAATACAAGTACTTGTGTCAAGTCTAGAACTTAAGTCTAGGTAGACTTGTTCTACGATAATAAATCTAACTAGTTAAATTACGCTCACTTCGCAAACCTTAGTAAGTTTTGGCACTTGTATAAAAATTTGAAAAACAAGCACTCACTTTATACTATTGATATTGAAGCTGTCAATATTTTGGTATGGTAAAAATAGCCAACCTTTTGACTTGAGACCATGGTCTCGTGCCTGCGTTTCTAAGTTGTGTTCAACATTTTGGTTGTGAGAGAAATGATCCTATATATGGACAGAAACGATCCAAAATGCTATCACATTTTGCTTTATTACATAATGAAATTTGGCGAAGCAGGTAGGGAATCAAGCTATTTTTCTTTGCAATACACACTTCAGTGAAACGCTTTAAAAAATGGCCACATTTTTTAAACAAAAACAAGAATTCAGGTAACAACAGCAGCAAGTTATGAAACTAACATGAGAGCTGCAATTGTGTGAACATTAATCGTTCAAGGTCTTAGAATAGTATCAGCATTTTTTACAGCCAGTGTATCCTGTTAGTAACTGGGTTGTACTGATAAAAGTACTGCAAAATCAGTGAGAAAACAGATGCATTGGGGGTGTAAAGTATCAGACTACCAGTGCTGTGAATTGCTGTCAAATGTGCAACTACTCTACCTGAAAGGCTGAAACTGATACCAAATCATGAAACTACCTGTCTAAACTGATTCTTAAAATCGAAATTTAAAATTCAGAATTGCCTTCCAAAGCAGGGCCGAGCAAGCCTCAGTACTTAGGCTTCGAGCTGAAATCTCTAGACCCTTAAATTGATACGAAACCGTGAAACCCAGAGTAATTTCATCCGGACAACATGAAACTAGATATGGCCGTCAACTGTAATTTAAACCTTATAAGTTGACGTTGCAATATATCCACATAGTAGATTTGAATCTGATAGTGATACAGGCATACAGATGGGATGGCTCTGCTCTTCCATCCTCCCAGCAATTTCAAAGTTCAAAATAAATCTAATATTGTTCACAAAGTCTGTAAAACAATTTTATATTTTTATTAATTAAGATCTTTGAGGCAGAAAAAAACCCTAATTTTCTATATGGAACTGATTTTTACTGTCTAAACCACAGATTTGTAAATTGTGAAGGGAAATGGTAACGGTTGTATGAAAGGATCTTGCTTATTGGTCCTTCACAACTTACATATCAGTGTAAACTTTGCGATCTAATAACTATTCATACCATTCTTTTCTTTGGCATCAGATGAAACTGTTGGGTTGTCTTCAATTGGATGGATTAATCCAATTGACACTTACAGCTTCATTCATTTTATGATACAGTTAAATATTGCTGTAAAAACATCGTTGAAAGTATTAACAAGATAACATAGTAGTAGATTAATGTGGTAACTGGCAAATAAGAGAAAAGAGATAGAACATCATCACAAAGTTTTTTCTTTTGCACAAATGCACAACTAAATAGAAGTAATGGTAGATTATAACATGAAGACAAAAGATATGAGAAAACATGGTTCTATGAAATGAACATTTGTGTCATGCAGCATACATTGAAAAATCAATTATAAAGCTAGAATATGTCACATCTCATTATTGCATAACTCCAATTGCCCCTATGCCAGCATCATGGCCTTAGTTTTTTATCATCTAGTGATGGTTTTTCTTGTCTCTTGGGACGTTGTTGGTTGATTGCACCAGTGGATGCAGCGAACAAAGCTCTCAATTGTGTATTGCGGCCTGATACACCGGATGCAAAAAGGTTAACAAAAGCACTGTATGGTTGCTGTACTACTGGATAAGGAACCAGCATTTTGCACAATAAACTTGACCTACTTTTCCTCATGCAATCATCCTATTAATTGTCTAGCCTAGTTATCCAAGAAAGGAAGATCAAACTGTCAACCATATAACTATTCTCCATCTCCGCAAAAAGAAATATTATGGACCATTCAGTATAGCATGCAATTTTTAGGTTTCCCTAAGGGTTGATTGGATCCATGCCAATGCAATTTTGCATCTGTTGAGTGCCACTAGAACTTTGTAAAATTGGATCCATGCCACCGCCGTCGCATTTTCCATCCATTGCCGTCACTCCTGTGTGGGACCCACACGTCAGCTCCATCCTCTCTCTTCTCCCTTCCCCATCTCTCTCCGGCAAACAGCAGCAGCATGTGGTCGACGAACAGCAGCAGCAGGTGGCCGGCAGCAGCACCGATCGAGCTCCGATGCCCTTCACAGTTGTCTGCACCAAAGACTCGTGCTCCGCAGCTCTTTGCCCAACACCAAAAATTAAATCCCATCGCCGCCAAGAAATCCAGGTCCAATCTCTTATTTGCTTTGATGATTTGCAATCACGTGGACGTTCTTTGCTGATCGTACGATCGTTGGCCCTTCTGTTCGAGTTGGCCCACGACGACGACAGCCACCACGCCGACGACGACCACGACGATGACGAGGGCGGCGCTGCAAGAAAGCAGCAGCTGCTGCGCGCCGGCGAGCCAGCTGCAGATGGACTACACCATGGACCAGCTCTGGAACGACATCGCAGCGGCGGAAGCCGACACAAGCTACGACGCGACGGCGGTGGTGATGGCCTCGCCGCCATCGCCGGTCTGGGAATTCCGCGGCGGCGTTCGTGGCCCTCGCCGCCGTCGTTGGCCGGCTGCTGCTGCCGCCGCCGCCGCCGGTCACCTGCTGCTGTTGTTCGCCGGAGAGAGATGGGGAAGGGAGAAGAGAGGGGATGGAGGAAGAGGATGGAGCTGATGTGTGGGTCCCACATTAGAGTGACAGCGATGGATGGAAAATGCGACGGCAGTGGCATGGGTCCAATTTCACAAAGTTCCAGTGGCACTCAGCAGATTTCGTAAATAGTAGTGGCATTTTTCTAATATGGCAAAATTGCAGTGGCATAGATCCAATTAACCCTTTCCCTAAAGGATTGCCAACTTTCAACGTTCAAGTCAATAGTTTCAAGGATACCTTATAAAATTAGGAGTTGATATGGAATTGTCTGCCTGCTGAAGAAATATCTCAAGCTCTCAGTTACTGCTTATGGTGATATTTGTTTTATCACTGGAAACAAAATACTAGCATTTAATTGCAATGAGCATAAATAGTTAAGATAGTTGTATTAATTATTTATTTCCTCTTCATTTTCCTAATTCTTTGGGTGTGTTTCCTTGAAAAATTGTACTCACCTACAGAATGCAGCTTAGGTACTAATAAGAAATAATAACTTTTTTATCAGTGAAAGGAACCATAAAACTGAAAAAAATGATTAAACAGGGTTGCCAGAAGGACGACAGGAGCAGCTTTTATACCTTTGAGTCTGTAGAAGTCCACAACACACTTGAAAGCAGCTTCATTAAATAACATAGAAAATGGACCTTATGCGAAGAAGGTAACGTCTGGTCAAACCTTATGCGAAGAAAGTAACGTCTAGTCAAACAAAACTATGAAAGTTGCAAGTACCATTATGGAATTTACTAGTGTTCACACCATATAACAAACTCTTCTCGGATGAGATAGAACAAAATTAAGAAATCCAGTTTGGACATGTTTTAACAATCATGAAGCAATTAAGATGGTCAAATTTGAATCTGCTGGTCTTTCTGGTGCAACAGTGGAAGAGACGCTCTTCTTGGGTCTTGGACAGAGTACATTTTGGTCAACCCTTAAAGATGAACTAATTATGTGTAAATGAATAACTGGAGGTAATCTGCGGAGTTAATACAAAAGCACACTGCCTTGATTCCTTGAATAAGGTAAATTTTGGTCAATAACAAACAAATTGAACAAAATTATGTGTAATTTGAGTAACTGAAGGTACTCTGTGGAGTTAACAGAAAGGCACACTATCCTTAGTTCAAAAACAGAGTTAACAAGATCCATAAAGAACCACGTTAATTTGATTAAGAACTAACTCTGTAATTTTTCTATTATAAAAAGCAAGGCTAGCAAAACACACATTCCAAGCAGCATTGGGGGTGAATTCAGGTAATTGTCATTTTCATCTTCCTGAGTTCTACTGAAAAAAAAATATATAGCATGCAACCTTTTCGGTTTGCAAGTATCAAACAACTTAGGGAATACCAATTGGATCCAATTCCCCTTAGAAGAATGCCAATGAAATATGCAGATAAAAAGGAATCCAAATTATATGCCCTACTAACATTGCACAAGAAAAGCCTTCCAATCTGAACTGATGCTGATTGGCCACACAACTGAAAGTGACAGGTGATCCCTCCACCAAGTGGACTATTACATGTTAAGAAGCCATTTAGTGTGCGCATTCTTTAATATGCATTACAGGTTAAGGATTAGCATTTAGTTGTTGCAAGTCATTATCCTAATGGATGGGCGAAAGACATTACCCCTATAAGCATGTAATCTCTACAATTAGCATGAGAACGACAGTACCCCTTGGAAAATTTGTCCAATGAGCATGACCCACTAAAGGCAAAATGCTAGCCTACTCTATAGTAGTATAGTACTAGTACATCCAAAGCTCGACCAACATGGTCATGTGAGAACATTCTGGTCAGCATAATTATTCTCCTTGTCACCCTAGGATGATGCTGCTGGCACCCTCAAACATGCAGGTGGTTATAAAAATTACAAACACAAGAAAACAACTTCTTCTACTAAGTTTTAAGCATGTAAATCAGCATGAAAATTGCAAGGACAGACATAAATATGGACAGCGCAGTAACACTATTAACCGTTTTCGCCTCTCATGCCTAACAAGCCAAAAACGTGCATGACCAGAACCCCAAGCCCCACAGGCAAAGAAGATGCCCAATCAAACACGAGGTGGGTGCATCAAACTGTGACAGTGCCCAGCAGCATAGGTCAGTAATTAAAATTTTATTATCAACTCAGGAAAAAGTCACTCGCACTTGCGTATGGAGGTCTAGTCGGCCAATCCAAGCTCCAACGAGCAAACTTCCGTTCCAGTAACCTATCATTATCACCCCAAAACACGCTATTTATTCACCAACATCACCACCTAACAATCTTCACGAAGGATGAAACACACTTGCACTTGTCACAACAAACCATCCATCCCCTTTTTTTCCCCATTTCTTATCTCCCAATTCTAGTGGGGTATGAAACAGCAAACAACTCCCCCTAGTTTTAGAACAGTGCCAACCATATATAGAAATCCGAGTCCGACACGGTCATTGCATTGGACCACAAATATCTTAGACTCATGCAGCTCCAAGAACTGCAATCTAATATACTGAGATTCCATGGGAACAACATCCCACATCCTACTTCCCACACACAAGATGATGCATGGCATTTGCAGATGATGATGTTTTAAAGAAAGTGAAAAAAAAAAAGGAGGTTAAGACAAGCAGAGGATGCAGGAAACATCCAAGCCACCTTTCTTGATTCACCAAGCTGTGTCTTTATTTTTTGTAATCAAGGATCTGTTTGTACTCTCTTTTCCTTCTTAATCAAATTCCGGCAGAGCTCCTGCCGTCGTCTTCCTTAAAAAAAAAACTGGATAAAAAAGAAATATCTTTCTTTTCATATCATACACACATAGGAGTATAAAATTATAATTAGTAGTAGAAGAAGAAGAGAAGTAGGTGCCTTGGCAACTTGGTGGCAGCCGGAGACTACTGCCGGTCAAGTCGCCTCAGCTCACGCAAGCACGCACATACATACATATCCACCCAAAAGAGTGGCCCAAGATGATGAGTCTGATACGGGGATTTGGAGAGGGGGATCAACCGAAACCCAAACCCCCTCAACCAAATCGCCCGCCCCGTCGCCATCATCAGATCAGACTAAGCAGAGGGTTTCGGATCGCGAACTGATTAAACAGAGACGCCCATCTTCGCCGTCGTCACATCACCACCCGGGACGGACACTATGCAGAAACGCGCAAGAAGACGCTGGGAGAATGCGACACGAATCTGGATCGCGAGGGAGGGAGGAGGAAGGGTCAGGGAAAGGGGATAGGATTCGTGGGGGATGGCGAGCTGACCTCGACGTCCTGATCCGTGTGCCGGCAGCCGCAGCCGCAGCCGCAGCCGCAGCCCGCGCCAGCAAGAAGCCGCAGGAGGAAGGAGAGGGCGTTCGTCGCCATCTGGCGTTCGCGCGGGGCGCGCAGATCGATGATTTGGCGCCAATCCTGCAGAGCGGCAGGTTGCGCGAGGCAGCTTGGCAAGAGAGTGCAGCGAATCTGCAATTCTGCAGTAGACAGTAGACACTCCAGGGGAGTGTTGACTGCTGCTGACCAACCAAGACCCAAGCACACCAAGAATTGCATCCGTGGTTAATTAGCACATAATTAATTAAATTTTAATTATTACAAAAGATTTATATAAATTTTAAAGGAAAATTTTCATACAATATGTTAGTTTGAAAAACGTACTAACGAAATTGAAGGTGAAATAACTTTGGTTGTTGATTTACATCAGTAGAAAATTGACAATCTTTAAGGCTTCAATTCGATCGCAGAAATGATAAAATATGGCAATAGAAAGCACATGATTTCAAGAGGAGAGAAGAGCCCCATCGGCTGCCCATATTTCTTAATAAGCCAAAACGGTTTATTAGGAAATAAAAATTAATTTATAAGTAAAACTTTAATATATATGCTCGTAGTCACTTAAAAACCTATACTAAAAAGAAATTACGTTGAAAATATCTTAAATCAATTTCAAAATCAAGTTTGAAAATTCAAATTTTGGCTTTTGCTTTGATTTATTATACCAACGGTTAGCGCGTGATTAATTAAATAGACTCGAATGAATGTTTTTAAGAGATCAGACCTTATGCTAACTTTATTTCAAAATCTCTATGCATAATGCATTATAGCATTCTAAAGGAATTTCATATGATTTTGAAAGCCCTAACTCATGGTTCCAAGGGATCAAATAGGCAAAATTTTCATTTTCAACAGGATATTTCCTCCCAGAATTCTTTGTTCCATTGAGGACCTCACAAGGCAACAAGATAGGATTTCTGAAAAATAGTCATGAGTTGCCTCGTGTAATCATATGCCAAATTCTTTTCCTTTGCTAGCTCTCTCTCATTGCCTCTATCCACAGAAAACATGAGAAGGATGAACAAATGCATGCCATCATCTAGACATTCAAACAGTAAAAAAAATTCCAACTTTTCCCCAGGGAAGTAGGAATATAAACCTACCATACCATCATATATACAATCATGGCTGTTTAAAAAATATGGTCAATTTCAACCCAAAAAATAGACATAATCATGGAGTATTATTGTCTTACAAATTAAGTAAGGCCAAAAATGCATGCCCAAATCAAACATGACCTGTATGCTTATTAGCTTATATGCTCCTGGTGTAACCGGCTACAGGAATAGGGCAGCTGCCACTGCATAATTGTACTTGAATTATATATACATACACATATTTGCTTAGCTTTTAGTTCTGGGTTCTCATCATGAAAGGTATAATGATAAAGGGGAGAAAGGGATGGCTCACTTGAAACGTACTGCTCCCTGCCCCTCTTGATTTGGTTTCTTTCTTCCTCCTCTTTGCTGCGGCTGCTGTTGCACAAGTAGCATCACCAACCTCTCCCTGTCTATCCCATATTATTCGTCTCCTTGCTTGCTTCTCTGAATATCATCAGAGCTTGTTCAGACTGTGTCCCTGTTCTTGCTCAGCTTCTAATCCAGGGATACACAGAGATATCGCCCTTTTTTGGCAGTGATTTTCTCTCTCTCTAGCTTGGTTGAGAGAGAAGAACAGCAGCTCTTGCTTGCCTCCTTACTTTCTTCTTGGTGTTCTTGGAGAGAGAGGGAGAGGATTAGAGGTTGTGATAGATGGGTAATTGCTGGTTTAGAGGGAGCTTAATTGTTAACAGAGTCTCTTCCAATGCGAAGCCAGGTAAGTCTACAGTTCTTCCAGCCTTATCATTTAGACAGATGGATTATCTCTTATCCCTGAAAGTCTTAAAATCTGATGCCAAGTTTGTTCAAATCCGAATTGCAACAAAGAGAACATCCAACACTGTAAATTTAGTCCATATTTGACCCCTCCGAAAGCAATAACCATGTTCTGAAATTGATTTGCTATAAAAAAATGTTTATTCACCTTAACATGTTCTGAAATTATTTTTCCCGAATTTCATGGAAAATATTTTTTTACTCACCCTCATCATGTCTGAAACTAATTTGCCGAATTTCGTAACAACCTTTGTTAAATCACTTCATCATGCTCTGAAACTAATTTTCCCAATTTCATGAAAACCCCAAATTTGCCAAATTCTGTCAAAAAAAAAAGGAACAGTTTATCCACCTGATCATGTTCTTGATATACCAAAGTCTCTGCTGATTCCTCTGAGCTCGCAGAGACTCCCAAGATCCAGAGCCCATCGGAGAGGGACCGGAGCGACGAGAGCAAGCTGCCATCGAACGCCAAGGAGGTGGAGGCGATGCGGTTGGACTCGTCGGCGCGCAACCCGCTCGTCGCCTTCTCCTTCGAGGAGCTCAGGGCGGTCACCAGCAACTTCCGCCAGGACTCCCTCATCGGCGGCGGCGGCTTCGGCCGCGTCTACAAGGGCGCCGTCGCCGCCTCCGCCGCCGGCGACGGCGACGGCGCCGAGCCCCAGCCCGTCGCCGTCAAGGTCCACGACGGAGACAACAGCTTCCAGGGCCACCGCGAGTGGCTGGTCAGTAGTACTCAATCAAGAATCAATCTCGTTGTTCGCGCTGTGGTGATCGGAATCCGCCATTGTTGGTGCAGGCGGAGGTGATCTTCCTGGGCCATCTGTCGCACCCCAACCTGGTGAGGCTCGTCGGATACTGCTGCGAGGGCGACCACCGGCTGCTCGTCTACGAGTACATGCCACGCGGCAGCGTCGAGTCCCACCTCTTCTCCCGTAAGTCCGTCGCCGCCGCCGCACAGAAAATTAGTTCGTTGGTATCATAACGTGTTTATTGATGTCAAAGTATGTTGTTAATTATACTTTAATCATGATATTATAATATATGAATAAACAGTTTCACTATAGGTTTTATCAAAAGTCATCGGTGTCGCCTGACATCGGCTATTACACTATTGATCACCGGCGTAGTACGTGTCGAGGGTGTGACGACTGACGAGGTTCGCTGGTGGGTGTGCAGGGGTGATGGCGCCGCTGTCGTGGGCGACGCGGATGAAGATCGCGCTGGGCGCGGCGAGGGGGCTCGCGTTCCTCCACGAGGCCGAGAAGCCCGTCATCTACCGCGACTTCAAGACCTCCAACATCCTCCTCGACGAGGTGCGGGATATCTCTCGTCCAAATTCCTTTTTTTTTTTTTCATACTTTTGGTCAAGATTCACTCGAGGATTCAAAATTTGGTCGGATTTCGTCTAAATTTTCGAATTCAACGATCCTGAAAATTTTTCAGTGTCCTTTGATGAAACATTGCTCGAGAGTTCGATTTTTCGGTCCAATCTCGTTGCGAACTTCAAGATACCTTTTTTTGGGGGGTCGAAATTCACTCGAGGATTCATAATTTGATTGAATGTCGTCTAAAGTTTCGAATTCAAACAAAGCGTGAGGATATCTCATCGAAAATTTTTCAAACTTTTGGTCAAGATTCACTCGAGGATTCAAAAATCGGTCGAATTCCGTCCAATAATTCGAATTCAACAAAGTGCGCGTCGCATCCTCAAATTGTCGATGCTCTTGATAAAAACATTACTCGAGTCTTTGGTCGAATTTCGTTTCAAGCTTCTATTTTTTTTTTTTTGGGGGGGGGGGGGGGGGGGGGGGGGTTACTCCAGAATTCAAAAAACGGTCGAATTTCGTCTAAAATCTCGATTTCAAACATAGTGCGCGTCGCACTCTCAAATTTTCAATATCTTGATAACGCATTACTCGAGAATTCAATTTCCGGTCGAATTTCGTTGCAAACTTCAAAAAAAAAATCATCTCTTTCTTGGGTCAAAATTTACTCGAGATTTCAAATTTCGGTCGAATCTCGTCAATCTAAACCGATTTTTTCTGAAACCATTTGGCGCGAATCGAATGTATGGATTCATCATCATTCAGGAGTTCAACGCGAAGCTGTCGGACTTCGGGCTGGCGAAGGACGGGCCGGTGGGGGACAAGTCGCACGTGTCGACGCGGATCATGGGCACCTACGGCTACGCGGCGCCGGAGTACGTCATGACCGGCCACCTCACGGCCATGAGCGACGTCTACAGCTACGGCGTCGTCCTCCTCGAGCTCCTCACCGGCCGCAAGTCGCTCGACAAGTCCCGCCCCCCGCGGGAGCAGACGCTCGCCGACTGGGCGCTCCCCCTCCTCACCCACAAGCGCAAGGTCATGTCCATCGTCGACCCCCGCCTCTCCGCCGCCGCCGCCGCCGCCGGCGCAGGCGGCGAGCTGCCGGCGAGGGCGGTGCACAAGGCGGCGATGCTGGCGTACCACTGCCTGAACCGGAACCCCAAGGCGAGGCCGCTCATGCGGGACATCGTCGCGTCGCTCGAGCCGCTGCAGGCCGACGACGAGGCGCGCGACGCCGCCGGCGCCTGAGAAGAAGGGAGAGGGACGCAGATGTTGTTGGGATTAATTAATTAAAGCTGTATCATAATGAAAATCAAAAGATTTGGTAGTGCAGCAAGGGGGTAGGTGTAGTGATTAGCGGTTGAGTTGAGTTGAGTGTACGAACGTTGTTAATGTGCAGGGAAGATGATTAATTAATTAATTAATTACTTAATTTTCTGATGTCTCTTTGATTGAGCTCAACTCTGACAGTCTAATACTATCTTCTCTTGACGAGGCCGGCAAATTGGCCGCGCGCACGGGCCGCAGCCCGCAGAGGAAATGTGTTGGTGGGCTGCGGGCCCACGCAGACCGTGGGCCGCAGGGCCCAAACTAGATCTAACTAATGGGGAACACATAAGTAGCAGTGATGCTGCACGGCAGTTGATGTTGCACTATGAGGACAAAGCCAGTGGTGGCGTTCAGTAGCGGATCAGGGAATTATTTTAGAGCCCATACAAACTTCACTGTACTACGTAAACTCTATCTTAAAATTTTAATAGATTAACCGTGGACGAGCCCAGGTAGCTGCCCGGGGTCACTGGGTGGTAGATCCATCCCTGGTGGCGCTCCCTTCAATCTAGCCATTGATGATGCATTGATGAAGAAAAATGCGAGAAATTATGGTGCCGGGCAGATCTAGATGTGAAGCTCATGGTGTGAGACGGTCTCAGGTGAGGAGTTTGTGACAATGGTTGGCTTTGGAATCATCAACTGCCTCTACTCTGAGAGCTAGCCTAAGGGCAAGAAATTTTACTGTCAACCATGTACTATGTTTCTGAGTCTAATGAAATGCATGGTTTTCGAAAAAAAAAACTGCCCCAAAATAGGAAAGGAGAAACATGTGAGAAGGCAGCGTGTGCGAGGTGGGCGGAGCTTACGCAATGAGGAGAGAGTGATGCCATCATGATCACGGTCGCACGACGGTGATGTGGATTGCTTATGAGTTGGACTGGGCTGGATATGGGATGAAATTTCCATAGACAAAAATACCCCTTACTAATGAGGACTAGAGTGTTAATCCCACTTTTAATCTCAACCACGGATGTTCTTTTGAAGAGCATAGAAGCACATCTAAAAATGACATCTCTTACTTGTCTACTAGGTCTCTAGGATCACTTTATTTCTTAGCACACTTTTTACAAATCCGAGCTTGAGGTAATATTTTTTTCTATCTCTCTCTTTGTTAACTCTTCTCTCTTATGATGTACTCCCTCCATTCTAAAAAGATTTAATCCTACACATAAATATACACAGCTTATATCGAGATTCATCCCAAGATTACCTTTTTCTCTATGATCGATAGAGGAGAAGAGTCCACATCAACATGAACCGGTATGTAAATGCTCTTAGTTGTCACTGTTGGAAGTGATCCCAACTTCCAACCAGGCCCTCATTCTGCACTGTAGCTTCGTACCTATGGCGCCTAGATAGCGCCAACCTCACGGTGAATTTGGCCTTGCAGATCGATCGATCTCGTGTGCGTTTGTTGGCCGCAACAGTGCTCCTTTGACCTTGCATTGGGGAAACAGTGACGTACTGACGTTTAGCTCATATGCTAGCTCACTGTGCTCATCATTGCAGAAGCAGGGGCAAACGGAGCATCTCACGTACAGCCACATGCCCACGTCCACATGACTTGCAGTGTTAGCATCCAAATCCGCATCATGGCTTCACCTGTTTGGATAATGGATATACTCCCTCCATTCAAAAAAAAAAATCAACCTAGACAACGATTGGACACTACATAGTACAATAAATCTGGATAGAGTAGTGTCCAATCGTTGTTTGGGACGGAGGGAGTACTGAAGTACTGCACTTAATTTATTCCGTATTTTGCTATGCATCATTGGGTCCCGACCAGGCTTTGCAAAATCGTACGGTTAGTCGGTTACCTTGCGATTATCACGGTTATCAGCATGATAACCTTTTTAGTTTTTGAAACCACGGTAAACCTCACGGTAACCACGCGGTTACATAACCGCCTTACCGTGGAGGTGGCAGTAACCATACCCAAAACGGTTTAGTAAAAACTGATCCCGACTCCCGACAAGTTAGCAAACTTTTGAATGAATCTTGCAAAAAAAAAAAAAGACGTTTTAGCTGGCATTGGTTTGTAGAAACTAAGAGGTTTTGGCCAGTTCTCATACGGTAATTTTTCTTGATGGAAAACTTCTCATACGGGGTTAACCAAAAGTGAATGGTTTTTTAGTTTTTTCTCAGTTTTCGACAAATTGAGCGGTTTTCACTTTCAAAGCGGTAATGTAGGCAGGTACGCCTTTCTTTTTCTCGTAAATTGATTTGCAGTTCAACTGTTAATTTTCTCATTAAATTCCACACCAATAACTCCGAAAAGAACCTAGCGCCACTGCTATTCTTTTGTAAAAGAAGAATTAATTGATCCAGAATTAAATCAACTGTTACAATGTAAATGCCACAGGACTACAGTAGCACACGTCCCTCTACAATACTGCAACTGTTATACGGAGTATATCACTCCTGCTCCAGCTAGTGCACCACTGTTCGATTTAATTTCTCTTTCTTTTCCCTTATTTAGTGCATCGGCAGCAGGGTATGTATATGTCAAACTGCTGCACTGGTAGATAATGATTGCTGCATTAGTTTCTTTCTTTTTTGGAAAAAAAAGGAGATAATCTCCAGATTAATTTGGCAAGTGGCAATACATGCTGCAACTGTTGCTGTCAGAAAGAGTCAATATATCTATCAGGGGTCTCTCCATGATAGGAGTAGATAGCTGAATGCAATGCAAGTATGGAGGCAATGTGCCAATTGAGTTGTGTGATGACCGTAGCTGAAGCCTCAACGTCCACCGGAAATGATTCTGTCGTTGTGAGCTGCAGGAAAGGAGAAGAGTCAGTAGAAACCTTTGTCAATGGCGCATCATCAAGCATTTTATAAAACTTCTTGTTATGTTTGTTTGTCTGTTCCTACTTACTGTGGAGATATTGTAATTAGTAATATAACTTTGGGCTTTGTGTGTCTTTGACGCATTTGCTAGGTTATCCATTATCAATAAAACAAATGGTGTAGAATTACCGTTATGCAATCTTATTCACTTATTAGGATTCAGTATAAACAAGAGAGAATCGGTTCTATGTCTACAATGAGTTTGTAACGGTTCAAAGATTTGTCATGGACACTGATATTTTCTATAATATGCTGTTAAGCTTATCAATTGTTTCTACCATATGTTATTGGGTTACATCTTTTTCAGAAATACCTAAAATACCTTTATAGATATAAAAGGTTGACAATTAATTAATTTATTCCATTACAAGTTTAAAACAAATATGATTTTTTTATGAAGCTTCCTTAGTCCTTACACAACGTATAAGCTTCTACATATATATGTTTCACTATTTCTTTCATGATTTTTTTTTCTGAAAACTTTTTTTATTACATATATATGAGAGAGGAATCACTCACACAAAAGATAATAGCACAAAAATAATTTATGCAGCATGTGAAAAATGATCATAAAAAGAACAACACAAGAAGTTTCATATTTTTTTTTGAATTTTCTAGTGGGGTCAATCCATTGTCAACATTTACATGTATCTAAGGGTATTTTAGGTATTTTCAAAGTATTTGGTTAAATGGTATATTATATTGTAGAAACAACTGATAAACTCATTGGCATACTACAGAAAAGGGCCAAAGGCTATGTTAAATATTTTAGATTCTCTCTAAAATTAATAGAAGAGTTCCGTTAGAAAAATTGAGAGGATTACAGTCTCTACATGCTCTCTAGAACAAAAGATTTGAACTCACCAAAATCCCCACAGATTAAGCTCATATGTAAAGTACTTATATGTTGAATCGAATGGAACACCATATGAAGTGACCACAAAATCTCTAGGCACATGAGGCAAGCATGGGCATGCTGCCACGTGTCCCAAAAGGTCTCACACGGCAAAAGCCATGATAAGTTCGCACGCACGCTCATTTTCGATCTGACGCTGCACTGCTGCAATTAAAACCACAATCCGGCCGGGCATGCTGCATATGCTACCTCCTGACGACATATCAGTTAGCCTCTCCATTCCAAATGAAATGATGCCATATGCGTCGCGAACAAAGAAATCCAGGCCCTGTTTAGTTCCTAAGGGCTGTTTAAATCACCAGTAAAATTTTATACCCTATAACATCGAATATTTAGCATATACATATACTATTAAATATTGTTGAGGAGTGATCCTCTCTAGCGGGAGATCGTGAGATCTTCTTTCGTGAGTTCGGCCGGGGGAAAGAGCTCGCTTCTAGAGATGGCGTGTCCACCCTGGATGCTACTAAGTCGCGTATGGGCGATTAGATTAGACAGGTTCGGGCCGCTATGGAGCGTAATACCCTACTCCTGTGTGTGGGATTAAGGTTGAGAGTTACAAGGGTTCCTAAACTCCGGAGAGCGTTCCCGCTTCTCTTCTCCTAGAGTTTAGGCTTACTGAGAGTCGTCCCTTTTCTCGGTCGGCAAGGTCCTCCTTTTATAGTTCAAGAGGATACCACATGCACCGCCTCTACCTACTCTTATATGGGATGGGGACCCACTCTGCCTTGACCGGTCCACGATCCGTGCCTTCACCTGGAAGCTAAGGCGCGGTCCGTCCTTCTGTGGGACCCAGTGCCGCCTCCCACCTGACACGGGGGACGGCCCTGTCATTCGCCCTTTAATGGGTGGAGACCTTGGCCGTCTTCCTCACGCCGGGAGAACTCCGGATGACGCTCTGATGTGACAGGCATACCTATCTCCACTCCGCTGGAGACAGAGGCGACGTAGGGGCACGGCCACCCGTCCAGTCAAACGTGACTGGCGACAGGCCGGTCACAGACTGGTCAGTCCTGACTGATGTGCGTCAGTCGGGCGGCACTGCACGTTTGCCCTTACCGCATTAAATGCGGTGAGGGGCAGTTCGGGCGCCGTGCGCATTGATAGCGGTTCAGCCTGGGTCCCATCCCCGCTCGCTCCCCCGCCACATGGCAGTTGGGCGAGGGCCTCGGGGCAAGGCAGCGCGAGGGCCCGAGAGGCATGACGTGGCACCCCGAGGCCCCCCGGCCGCTCCTGCGATTCGCGAGGTGCAGGGTAGGGCCAAGCTGTAGGGCTACGTGGCTGGATGGGAAGGTAAACTCCCCTTACTTTGCATACCCCCGGGCCCATATCTCCGACAAATATAGACGAAAAAATAACTAATTATACATATTGCGTGTAAATTGCAAGACGAATCTTTTAATCCTAATTGCGCCATGATTTGATAATGTGGTGCTACAGTAAATATTTGCTAATGATGGATTCATTATGCTTAATAAATTCGTCTCACGGTTTACATGCGGATTCTGTAATTTGTTTTGTTATTAGACTACGTTTAATACTTCAAATATATGTCCGTATATCCGATGTGACACGCCAAAACTTTACACTCCTGGATCTAAACACAACCTAAAATAAAAATTTTCACGTTGTCACATCGAATGTTTGAACACATGCATGGAGTATTAAATGTAGAAAAAACAATTACACAAATTGTGTGTAAATTACGGGACGAATCTTTTAAGTCTAATTGCGTCATAATTTGACAATGTGATGTTACAGTAAACATTTGCTAATGATTAATTAATTAGGCATAATAAATTCGTCCCGCAGTTTCCTGGTGGAATGTGTAATTTGTTTTGTTATTAGACTAAGCTTAATACTTCAAATGTGTATCCGTATATCCGATGTGACAACCAAACCCAAAAATTTTCCCTAACTAAACAAGGCCTAAGAGGCAAACACCTGAAAAAGGATTATAACCCCTCGAGTGTTATCTAAATAATCATAAAAATTTAACAATATTAATTAATGTATGATATATCACTTCATTAAATCATTAACACATAAGTCTAAATTCGATCTTAACAAGTTGTAATAAAACTAACAAATTTAACTCTAACTAGTAGTATACGTGTGCTTACATTAATTATTTTTTAACTTGTACTACCTACACCTAAAAAATAAGTCTATTTTTCACATATCACACACATGCTAATACAAACAAAAAAACTAATACGCATACTTTATCGAATCCAAAGATAAGTATTGTTCTCTTTATCTACTCCGAATGCATTTATATCGTACTTTCATAAACTCCCATGTAATGATTTCTTAAAAACAAATTAATTTTGGGACAAACATGCATGATGAACTAAAAACAAAAATAAACTTATTATGGGACTGAGGTAGTAAAAATTAAAATTAAAATTACATTTTTTTTGGAGTGATATATATCACATTAATTTATCTTACTAAATGTTTAATTTTTAAAAAGTAATATGTAAATAAACGAGGGGAAAGAGTTTCCTAAAATCATACCGTAGTAGTACTAGTACCAGTAGCTTTTCCACTACAGTATTTCTGAACGATTCGAAGCAGCGAGAAAGATCGAACAGATAAATTAAGAGGCCATGATCACCAACTGTTTTTTGAGCTCTTGCAGTATCATCAGTAATCTATCAGAGTATCTGCTGGTAGCTTTGCGGTTGCCATGTCGGCGTCGGCGTCCTCCTCCTACCACGCGCGCGGTGTAATTACTCACGATTTCGCTCGCCGTCTCCATGGATCATTCGCTCGTGAAATCTCGCCCGACGGATTATTGCCCGCTTATTTGTATTATGCGTGGATTCATGGCCTCTACCACTTTACACCCTCAGTACTGATTGGCAACTCGATGTCTCGATCGTTGATTAATAGTTCATTAAGAGGATGTATGGGAGTTGAGATGAACACTCAAGCCAGCTGATTGGCGAGCTCTCACTGTTACATAAAACCGGCAGTGCTATCGTTTTTAAACCAGCAGTATGCAGACAACAGTATGATGATTCTTTTAAAACGCCTTTGTAGTATTTTCACACGAATTAGTTGAATTTCAGTATAGTTCTTGTAAATATGTCGGTTTGAACTTTGAAATGAGGCTATAGTATAGTGTTTTTGTTGTGTTTTCGAGTATTAATGGAGAAGTCTTAAAATAATACACTGGTGGAGAAATCATCTTTGGTCGGTCGACCAAATTCCACAATAGTCCCGGTTCCATTAAAAACCAGGATTAAAAATGATTTTTAGTCCCGATTAAAAAAAATTTGATTTTTAATCCCGGTTGGTAACATGATTTTTAGTGCCGGTTCATCCCCTGTCGGAGGCATGTCAGGGGGCTGAGGATCTTTAGTCCCGGTTGGTAACACCAACCCATTTTAGTCCCGGTTGGTGTTACCAACCAGGACTAAAGATAGATCTTTACTCCTGGTTATTTCACCCGAGACTAAAAATAGCGATTTTTAGTCCCAGATTCGTAGTCCCGGTTGGGAAACCGGGACTATAGGGGGTTACAAACCAGGAGTATAGACAGTTTCTCCACCAGTGATACTTCCTCCGTTTCAGGTTACAAGATGTTTTGACTTTGGTCAAACTCAAACTGTTTCAAGTTTGACTAAGTTTACAGAAAAACAATAATAATATTTTCAACCAAAAATAAATTTATTATAAAAATATATTTAATTTTTTATCTAATGAAACTAATTTGGTAATATAAATATTACTATATTTGTCTATAAACTTAGTTAAATTTAAAGTAGTTTGATTTTGATGAAAGTCAAAATATCTTATAACCTGAAACGAAGGGAATAAGCCGGTATAATATAATGTGGCTACCTATGGCGCACACGTGGATGCATAATTCGTCTCGATTCTGGGCAGTATATTGTCAAGAGAAATTCAGTGAAATTAACCTCCCAGCTGTATTTTGTTCAGAGAAAATTATGCGAAATTATGTTTTTTTCAAAGAGAAAAATTCAGTGAAATCAACCTCCCAACTGAAAAGAAACGGATGGAGATCGACAGGGAAAAGAAGACGTTATTGTCAGACATAATTGTGTGCTTAATTTCATCACTACCGTGATTCAGGTGCATAATTAGGGACGTAGCCAGTGGGCACATACGGGGGCAGCTAAGGTTTAAGCTCGACACGTGGTAACAACATAATACATATGAAAATACTGAAACACCATTGTGTTGAGCATAATAATATAGATTATAGGATTAAAGTACTAGTAATTGACTGCATGGATTATTGAAGAGTAAATTGAAACCACCATTTGAATTTTGTAATTTCTATAGCATCTTCAAAAGTTGCGGTTGGTATTTATGAATTTATCCCCACACTGCCATACATATTTATGCATGCATATTAGTTTCACTGCTCTCAACCGTTGAAAGTTGCATCCACATCGGTGTCTATTAGGAATGAAAACGGAGCGGATACGGACGGATAATGCTCATACCATATTCGTTTTTATATTTTTTACCGGATACGAAAACGAATACGGATAGCTCGAATACGGAAACAAATACGGATTATCTCGAATACGAATAAGAATCGAATATGATCGGACACGAATACGGAAACAAATTTTTCTCGGAACACGAAAACCAACTCAACTTCTAATAGAAATAAATATCAACATATATAATTAGCTTATTTTATATAAAATGAGGTATAATTTATAAATATTTTTAAAATTTAAATAATATTAATAGTATGGACTAGTGTTAAGAGATAAACTACTATTAAAATCTATAAAGGTATATTGAAGGTTATAGAGTTAGAAAGAAATGGGGTATGTCTCATGGGTCCTGCGGATATCCGAATAGCACTGTTCACCGGATATCCGAATTATTATCCGTATCCGACGGAAACCCTGATACCATATTCGTATTCGTATCCGGGAGAAAATATCCGTATTCGTATCCGTATCCGAAATATCCGAGAATTATCCGATCCGAAAGGTATCCGTATCCTTTTTGTCCGGAGCGGACGGAAACTATCCGCTCCGTTTTCATAAGCACATGATTTGATACGAATGTAAGGGAAAAAACAAACAATTACAAAAGACAAAGAAATTTTTTTAGTTAATTTCACAAAACTACATATACTTCGATCAAATTATCACAAAACTACATATTTAGAGTAATATATCACAAAATCTACATATTTAACACACTAAATTTCTCGTAGAATTACATATTTAAGGTGTGGTATCATAAAACTATAGATTTAGTAATAAAATTATCACAAAACTACAGGTTTAGTGATAATTTAATCACTAAACTTACACGTTTATGACTCAAACATAATACTAGTGCTAAGGATTTAAACTCTAAAATTTATAGTTTTGTAATAACTTTGTTATTAAATCTGTAGTTTTGCAACACTTCACCTTAAATCTGTAGTTTTGTGATAAATTTAGTGTTAAATCTATAGTTTTGTGATAATTTGATCATAGTATATGTAGTTTTGTGAAATTTTCTCAAAATTTTTCCGTGAGATTGGTTGGACCTCATGTTGAATTTTCTCCAAAATTCTCTTGGGGGCTTGAGGCATTCCACAGTTCAAATGACCAAATTAAATGAAAAAAAATTCATAGGATTTAAGACATAAAAATTCCTCTAATAATACTTTGTTACAAATGGGGCTTAGATATTAAGATCCCTCTAGAACAATTTAACAAAGGATATTTGATGGTTTTTTTTGTAGGATTTAAATCCAATTCAAGAAAACAATTTTCCCAAATGGCTCATTGGAACAAAATTAACATGGGATATTCATGAATCCTACGTAAGCTCCTATGGAATGTTTCAAGCCATGAAGTTTTGTTGGAAATTTAACATGAGGTCCAATATCATGGGAACTTACCTTCGAGCCTTCATATCTTGTCAATTTCATGTGTGCGTTTTCTTGTCCATCTACCGTTATTACTGCATTTTCCCTATGTTTTATATTTCATCGAATTACGACTACATTCCTATCAATTTTTTTTGTTTTCCTCCCTGTGTTTTCTTATTGTTGCATTCTTTAGGAAACTAACTCAAAATTGTTTCTCTTTGAGCATAACGCTATGGGTGCAATATTGTATTGGAAAGGAGACAGGGCTAATGAGATGCAAAACACCATTCCCCAAAGACCGTAGACAGATATACCCTTCGTTTCATAATATAATGTGTTTTGGTCTTATCCTAAGATATGGTTCACCAACCTAGCTTGACTAATTTTACAGAAAAAAAACATAGCAACATTTTTGTTGAATCCACCATTGAACATATTTTATGATAGATATTTGTTTGGTGGCAAAAATTTTGCTACATTTTCATATAAACTTAGTCAAGGATGTGAACATATCTTAGGACAAAAGCAAAGCACCTTCATTACACTCTAAAACGGGTGGAGTATGCTTTATATGTACCTCTTCACCTACTTGTCACAACATAACAACCCATTTAGAATAGCAGTGGACACTCACGGATCAGAAGCACTCATGTTTATGAAACTCTTAAAATCAAATCAATTATTGTGCCCTAATTATAAGTTAATCTAGTATGAGTATATTACAGTGGACATGTCCTACATCAGCAAGCTAAGGTATGCACACCAACAAAAAAAAAGTAAAATAAAAAATCAAAGATATTAAAAAATGAAAAAAAAAATCAAGGAGATGGCACAAGAGCGACACAAATAACAGATGTTCGTTACACTTCAGACTTAAACGCCATTGGCCCTTTTCTCTAATCCTTCTAGAAGCTCATTTCACGCGCGCGCGCACGACGGCTGCGCGCGGCGCTCGCCGGCGCGGCGAGGCCGGCATTGGATCGATCGATCGCTACGCCTTCCTCCTTGCGTCGCCGCCGCCGCCGCGTTCTCGGACGACGCCGTCGGCGGGGGTGGCGGCGGGACCATGGGCGTTGAGGGCGAGGAGGAGGTCGGTGAACGCGCCGAGGATGTCCGGGAGCGCGTCGCGGTCGTTGAGCGCGATGTAGGAGAGGAGCAGCTCGTGGAGGCGGGCGCGGTCGCCGCCGCGGCGCGCGACGTCGAGCCCCATGGCGTCCACCATCTCCGTCATCGACTTGAGGAACTCCTCCCGCGGCGCGGCCGTCGACACCGGGACCGGCCGCGCCTGCTCGTCGCCGCACACGCGCACTCCCTTACCAGTCGCCGCAGCCGCCGCGCGGCTAGGCGCGGCGGCAGGACGCCCCGACGACGACGACGACGACGTGCTGGCGCCTCCGTTGCCGCGGGGGAAGACGGCGGCGGCGGCGGCGGCGGCGGCGGGGTGCTCGGCGGAATCCACGATGGAGTTCGACCGTCCGGGCGACTCAAAGAACAGCCGGCGTGAGGCGATGGCGGTGGACAACCCACCGGCGTCGGCCTCCGCCTCGACATCATCAAGGTACAGCGGCGGATCAAGGTCGTCAAGAAAGGCAGGCGACGAGGTCGACGCCGACGACGACGACGGCGGCGACCCCGTCCCGACCGACGTCGACGCCGCCGACGTCGACGACCCCTCCTCATGGCCCACCGCCGCCGCCGGCGACGGCGACGGCAGCGTCAGCGCCCGCCGGAGCCCGGCGGTGGGCAAGCACCCCGCCATTGCGCGCTCCGCCGCGTTCCTTGGCATCATCCCCAACCTCTAATTAGACCGCGAAGAGAAAGAGACAGGAAAGCTCAAGGAGAGAGAGAGAGAAGCAATGGCGATGGAGGCTTCCCTAATTAGAGCGAGAGACACGTACGAGAGAGACGGAGATAGCGGCGTGTCCCGCCTCTATATAGGAGGAGAGAGAAGGCGGCCTCTAATTACCAATTAGAGGCTAATCACACTCCCTAATTTCTAATTAGCAACATAATATGTAATCACCATCTTCCCCGTTATTTATCCCCATCATCACACAGAAATTTTAAAGCAAGTTTAATAGTTTAGCCATCTACTGGGTCCATATCATTTATAGCTAATTTAATAGCATATTCGTATAATAGTTATCTATAAACCATTAATATATGTGATCCCACCTGGAGTTCATACTGCAGCTGGCTACAAAACTTTTCTTCTCTCCTCTACATGTGTTTACAGTTGACTTGAAGTACTCGCTCTTAGAAATTGGTGTGATTTCTTTTTTCAATTTTTTTTTTGCCCGTTGGACCATGGCTAATACTCATGCTAGTACCACTGGTGCAGTGAGTTGAATTGAATTGAATTAATTGACTGCTTTCAAATTTGGGTATCTCATGGATGCAGTTAGTAAATAAAAAAAAAAATCTTTGGTGCTGATATGATATGGACGGTGGAGATACGTCCAGAGATGTGCGAAATGACTTTGCGAGTGGAGTGGACGGTGCATATTGTTTCCACGTGATGTGCTTCATTAATGATTTGCTTGAAGAAGTGTTTACTGATTTGTAACCGAAGAAACCCAATATTTGATTATGCATGAACCGGATATGTTGAGAACTAATACTATATTTGTCGCAAATACCTCCATTATTAGGTATTTATCTCGAGAAGTATTTATTTAGATTCAAAACAAAAAATGAAGTTGCGACACAGGTCGTAGTAGCGTTTTAGAGATTTTGGTAGATATGGATTTGAAATTTGTTCACTGCTTGATTCACTAAATCTTTTGAAATTTGTTCACTGCTTGATTCACTAAATCTTTTGAAATTAATATCAAACCGTAAACATTATTGTAATTGGTTTGATATTGATTCGGACCAGATTTATTGAATTGAGTCATGATTTTCGTATCTAAAACCGTATTGATGCACAGATCACCATATCCTATGTTTCATTTGGTTACAAACCAACACAAAAATCGTATATCTTTGAACAATCCATTAACAAAGACGTCTCTTTGAAAACAATTTGGACTGTGCATGCAATCCACCACATCAAATGGTGCAGCCCTTGTGTAAATCACAACCGTCCAACCCACATACCAAGATTTTGAATTAGCCGCATCGATGAAACCCACAAAAAATGGGACAATCAATTAAATTGGCTTGCATCTTGTTTTGGAGTTTCTTCCATCGAAACTAAAATGTCTATTTATTCAGAATTCTCACTTGTGCAGTTCTGAGATTTAAAATAATGTTTTCGTCAACAAAGTCACAGAGGATATAATCTTTTTTCTTTATCTCGAAGTATTCCAAGCATTAATTTCTTCTATATATATTTGGCAATCCCCTATTAAATATGTACCAAAAGAGCACAACATAGAAGTTTAATAACATTATATTTGATAATTAATGTTCAAGATTTAGAAATCATGATTTTAGGGGGATTTATATTTGAACATTTAAGACATGAAGCCACCCGTATGAGGTAGTTCAAAAAATCATTCACACTTTTAATTTGAAGATATCAATAGGAAGTTCAGATCTAAAATGGCCAAATATATCTTAAATATTTCAAATCAAGTTTCATGCTTCACAAAAAAATCTCATAAATATTTTGGAAAATGATTTAAATAGATGGTTTCATATCTGAACTTATCAAATCCAAATTCATTTTATTGTATCCAGATTGAAAATGATCGAATCCAAAGTCCGATGGTGCTTCTGTCCCTTTTTTCAAAACAAGTAACCGGGATGCATATTCTTAGTTTCACATCGTCTCCTTTTCATATGTGAAAAAAAGCTTACTAAATGAAAAGGAAATAAGTAGAGATGGATGGACCTGATTTGATGTAGTTGGCAAGTTGATCCGCGCTGGTATAGCTTCTCAACAGCTCGAACACCTTCATGCAGTCAAAGAATCAAGGCGAAAAAAAACAACTGAAATGATAGTAGAAGAAGGAAAAGGCTTTCTATTCATGATTTATTCCAACCTGAAAAGTAACCACGCAAAAGATCTATATGGTCGAACCGAAGAGAAAGGTGTTAAGCGAAATAGGAAGAAGTGGAGGCACATACGGAGGTGAGGAACTGGATGAATATATAGGTGAAATATACAACGGTCGACATGCATAACTTTGCATATAGATAAAGTCTACAACGGTCAGCATGCATAGCTCTAGGAAATCGAACGGCCTGAATTGAAGCAATAGACGTGGTTGTACGGGAAGCCGACAAAAGTCAAGCGTTGTGTAACATCTGTTGCTAGCTCAGAGATAATGATGTACCGCAAGACTGGTGGTAATTATTAGCACACGCAACATGCTTGTCACGATTTAGCGAATGCAACTAGTAAAATAAATATTTCATTATACTAGTTGAATGCACGTGCATTGTTATGGGCTAAAAGAAAGTAATTGTACTACATCAAAGTCAAAATTATGTAAGTGTTTTGGGCCAATAAAATGAGTATGTAGAATATATATAAATTCTTATATTCAAATGTTAGAAATTTGAGAGAAATCCTTAAATGGGTAACTCATTTTTAGCCCTTTTGGTTTTTTTTTTCAAGAAACTTCATATTGCAAAGTTACAAACACATGCAACCATAGACTAGGAATGGTCCATCTCATCTCACAGAAGAAAAATCATGTATCTACTTGTGGGCCTCACATTGTTTGTTTCCTTGTTGGGAGCATGGCATCCTAGAGCTCTAGTCAAATACTATGCCTTTTCTCAGTGGGAGTATTCCAAGTATTAATTTCTTCTATATATATGACAATCTCCCATTAAATATGCACCATTAAAAGAGGACACCATAGAAGTTTAATACTGGCTCTGTCCTAAAAAGATTGTTGTTTTGGAAAGTCAAAGGCATGTCAACCAATAAACCAAAAGACTACCATGCCCTCCATTAATGCAGAGGGAAAAACAAGAAGAAGGGAGAAATAATGGTTGGATGGCTAAAACTAGAAGAAAAAAAATGAAGTGGTATTAAGAAGTTTAGTGCGCCCCATAGCTAAAAAGACACTCTTTCATCGAAGACCACACTCGGGATGTATAGGAAGGTTGGACAAAGGGGATAGCATTAGATTTATTCATTAATGTTCAAGATTTAGATATCACGATTTTTAACCTAAAAGATTTACGTGGATTTATATTTGAAGATTTAAGATATGAAGTCACCGGTATGAGGTACTTCACAAAATCTTTCACACTTTGAATTAAAGATATCAATATGACATCTCAAATCTAAAATGGTCAAATCATAAATATTTCAAATCAAGTTTCATGTCCTTTTTTTTAGAAAATGAGTCAAACATAAGGTTTCAGATCTGAATTTATCAAATATAACTCCATGTGAATTTAGATTGAAATGATCAAATCCATTTTTTTATGGTGCTTCCGTTCTTTCTTTTTTTTTTCAAAACAAATAACCGGGATGCATATTCTTAGTTTCACATCGTCTCCTTTTTATATATGAAGAAATAAGCTAACAAGAAGAAAAGAAATAAGTGGAGATTGTTGGACCTTGTCGATGTTTGATGTCTCGACTACGGTATTTGCATGGCATGGGGATCGTTGGTACTAGGATATATGCGAGACTGAAGTAAAAGAGATGGAGACGAGGATTTTTATACAGGTTCGGGCCCCTAAATTGTCAGGTAATAACCCTACATCCTGTTGGCCGAAGCCGGTATTGCTCTTATTCACCATAATCACACCAGTACAATATTTGGGGTAGCCTATCTAACTATTGTCGACTTGGCGGTCTATAGGTCTGACTCGTAGTCGACAACAGGGTAGTCTTCTTCCTCGAGTTCGTGCCCGGCGAGGTCAGAGACAGCACTAGATCCCTACGGCCGGCCTCTGTTGGTACCGGATAGGGTCGATCCAGGCGTATCTCTAATGTCGATATCCGGAGGCTTGTCTTGGCATATGTTGTCTTGTATGTTGATCTCCTGTCTTGATCTATTGTTCCGTAGATTGTGGTGGGTGTTGATTGTGTCTTCTATGGTGGGTGTCTCCCCACTCCTCCTAGGGGGTCTTGTATTTATACCCATAGGTGTCCCCTTGTTCAAGTAGAACTAGGGAAATTAATATGGATACAATCCGAGTAGTCCTTGTCGTTTTCATGTAGAACTCTGGTTGTCTTTCCTTATCTGGAACTCCTCCTATATCCGCAGGTTGTTTCCGTATAGGACATGGCATATGGTGGGTCCTGCCGAGATTTAGTCGACTACTATTAGATATGTGGTATCCATAACCCTGACAGTAGCCCCCGACTTTGATGCAATTGAACGAATTCATATTCTCAACCGCGCGCAGACTTTGGAGTAACTGTTATCGAGCTCATGTGACCGTTCTCGATGAGTTCGGAGGTAACGTTAGACTTCCTTTATCAGCCTCGTGCGGGCACCTAAAGGGTTTGTCTGAGTCAATCTCTGACTTCAACCAAGAAAGTACAGAGCAGACGACTTAGTCTCCTGTCTTGCTGTAATCGAGAATTTGGATTGAAGTCAAGAAATTTTATCTCGGCGGGTACACCATCTCTTCGTTCCGTATTCCTTGTCGAGATCCACCAACCGTTCTCGAGCAATCGAGTAGGCGTAGAGTCTGCGACGGAGCCTTATCAACATTTGTCGTACTCGCCTTAGTCGATCTTGGTGTAGAACCATAGAGACATGAAGTCTTCGACAATGTCGAATAGAATTTTCCTGAAATCAATACTCAGAAAAGAATATTAGATAGAAATAGCCCCCGAGCGAAAGCTCAAAGGGTAACCAATGTTATAATATGTATGGAAAAACGAAAATGAATTAAACTTACAGACCAATGTTTTGTATATAAGCGTCTACTCTTTTACCGACTTCGATCAGTCAGTCTGTTGAGTTATACACTCTCCCTAGCCCCCAGCCTTGTCATCGGAGAATCGTTCTCGGAGGATAAGGCTTTTGGACCTTTGACCTGCCTCGGTTGAACAAGCACTGATCCTAGCCCCCAGCCGTGAAGTTGGAAAATCCATTTCCGATTACACGGCTTGGTTAATACGCACGGCGAGAACTCTTACACGACCAGATCTTACATGGTCTTTCGTCTCTGAAGGATCCGACAATCCTTATCGGCTCTGGGCGTCCCCAGCCGAAGTTCCCTTAGGTTCCTCGAAAGCCTTGTCAAGACAGCGTAAAGGGACAGTAGGATAGGTTTCAATGCTAGGTGTCATCGTGGTAAGGGATCCCTTGGTAAAACACTTGGTGATATTGTGTATCTGATGTCAACATTGTTGGAGTAGAGGTAATGGAAGAATCGCTACACCTCTGGTCGAGGACCAGGTGGTAGTCGTAACTCGACCACTTGAAGTACAAATAGTGGGAGAATCGCTACACCGCTGGTCGAGAACCAGGTAGTAGTCGTAACTCGACCACTAGAAGTGGAAAAAGTGGGAGAATCGCTACACCTCTGGTCGAGGACCAGGTAGTAGTCGTAACTCGACCACTTATAGTGGAAGTAGTGGGAGAATCGCTACACCGCTGGTCGAGGACCAGGTAGTAGTCGTAACTCGACCACTAGAAGTAAATATACGAGAGATCGCTATGATTAACTGGTTGAGAACCAGTGAGTAGGTGTCTCTCGATCATTTGGAGTCGTGGTACGAGGACCGCTACGCTGCCGGTCGAAGACTAGTCGTAGCTGTTCCTCAACCATCTGAAGTCATGGTGCGAGAGATTGCTACGTTTTACTACTTCGAGAACCAGCGAGCGAGTAGAATTATCTCTCGAACACCAATGGAAGTTGCGGTGTGAGAGATTGCTACGTACTGGTTCGAGGACCAGCGAGCGAGTAGAATTATCTCTCGATCACCAATGGAAGTTGCGGTGCGAGAGATTGCTACGTACTGGTTCGAGAACCAGCGAGCGAGTAGAATTATCTCTCGAACACCAATAGAGGTGCTAGAGTTGGTTTATTATGTGCGTCTCATGTGGCCAGCATGACTTACACACCCAACTTGCAGCATATCCGGATGTCCGTTCGCGATCATGTCGAGTGATCAAGCCGACGGCGTTCGCGAGGAATTATCCGTTAACAACCTTTTCTCGAGTTGTCCAGCCATGGCCGGTGCTATGAGATAGGTCGTCGGCCTTCGTTGGTGGGTTGGGCGCGACGACTCTGCATTTGTCAAGATCGTTCTCGATAATGCGGTGTACTTGACCACAACCTACTCGAGTGCTCAATTGTTCCTAAAAAATATTTTCTAGAAGACAAGACATATAGCAGATAATATCGAGTATGTACTCAAAAACTGCATGGATCTTCTAGCATTATCAGGATATAACGAGCAGATGTAAATATCAGGCATTATGTAAACCGTAAACGAGCATGTTTTATACAGAAGAGAATAGAGCGAGCCCCCAGCGTTAAACCGTGGTCGATTTAATATAGGAGACACTTACACAATTGATATTATAAAAAAAAACATGCTCTAGGTAAACATAATAAATTATAGATATCATAATATTGTATAGATTACAAAAATAGGTACGATAAATTGTATATAAAATATTGCGTACCTTTGTAGATATATGCCGGATATATCTACAAAATTAGTAGATCAATTAAATTAATTAATCTACTAATTACCTTAATTAATTTGTATACACCGAACTGGTATATGTTCTGATTTCCATCCATCCAGTGCACGTGGCAATCCATCTTGGTGTACTATTCGGTCTGTACATGTATGCTGTACATAGCTTCTGATGTATTTGTTGCCTTATATGGGCTTGCTGGTTGCCTTGCCGAGATCAATTAGTGATGACGCTAGGAAGAACCAGGCAAAGGCAGCGGAGTCTGACTCCCATAAAGCAAACAAATGTACGCAGTTGCCGAAAGAAGATTGCCTTTCGATCTGTACAATGGCTGGAAGAAGATCGATCTGATCTTGAAGCTTGGTTGATATCGATGATTCTGATCTCACCGGAGGACACCTCCGGTCGGATTAAATCTCCCCACAGTCAACGTCGTCGAGTAGCTTGTTGTCGAAGAGCCCATCTCTTAAACCCATCTCGTCGAAATCCTTAAGCACCAAAACCCCTATCACGTCCTGATAAATTCATCATGAAATAAAAATCATTCTCTAAAAGAAATAATAGAATTAATTAAAATTCGAAAAGAAATTGGCAAACACTAAAATACGTACAAGAAAATTTCGAATGTGGCCCGGAGAATTTTTGTTAAATTCTCCTTGGTCTAAAAGGAGCTCTCAAATTTTGCTTGAATTTTCAGAACACCGAAAATAATTATTAATCAACAACAACCTTTATCAAAGTTTATTAAAAAGAAAAACTAAAAATTAATCCTCCTTTTCCCTTTGGGCCAAGTCTGGCCCAAAGTTTTCCTCTCTCCCTCGGCCCGCGGCCGAAGTCCCTCTCTCCTCCCTCTCTTTTTCCTTTCCTCTCTCTCTCTTGGGCCGCCCCTCCCTCCTTCCCCGGGCCGCCTCTCCCTCCTCTCCTCCTGGGCCGGCCGCCCGGCCCAAGCCGCGGCCCCCTGCCCGAGCCACTCCCCTCCCGCGTGCGCACGCGCGTTGCACGCGCGCTGACGGCGCGCCCGCGTGGGGCCCACGCGCCGGTTGTCGTCTCCTTCCTCCAGCCGCTCGGCTCCTCTCTCTCTCCCGAAAAACCCTAGCGCCGTTCCTCCCTGAAATTCGCCCCATTCAAGCCGGATCTTTCCAAATTAATTAGCGTTAATTAATACCCTTTCCTTCCTCTCTCTTTCCCCATAATTTTCCCCTTGATTCATGCCCTCAGTCGCCCGGAACGCCCGCGCCAATCCCGGCCGCTTTCCATGGCCGCCGGCCGACTTTTCCACCGCCGTTCCCACCTTTCCCGTGCCCGGCTCCCTCCCCCATCCTATAAAATGGAACCCCTCGCTCTGTTCTATCGTTTTAGCCCCTTCCAGAGCTCCCCCGTGGCCACACCACCTCTCCCCGCCTCTCCCCGCCGTCCACCTCTCTCTCCCGTGCCGCCGGCCACCTCCAGCCGCCTCTGCCGCCTCTCCCGTGTGCCGGCCGGCCGTGCCGTCACCACCCGCGGCGTCCCAGCCACCTCCTCTTCCCCGGGTTGTCCTCCGTTTAGCGCGGAGAGCACCAGAGGCGCGTTCCCGCCAGTGTCCAGTGGCGTTGCCGCCACTGCACCATCTCCGGCCGGCTGCTGTTCATCGTCGGTACGCCGATCGACGTCGCTGTCTCCTTCGTCGACATCACAGCGTCGCCCTCCGCCCCGGCCTGCCCTCGGATTCGCCGGAACGCCGTCGTCCGCGCTGCCCCTCCTTCGGTCACGTCGGCACCCACTCCGGCAGCCCCTTCTGCCGTGCCAGTGCGCCAGCCGACGTCGCCGTCTCCACCTTCGGCACCGCAGCGGCAAGGTCGTCCTCGGCCTCGCCTCCCCTCCACCCGAACCCCGCCGGTGTTCGTCGTCGTCGTCTCCGTCCGACGCCGCCATCCCCTCCTCCGGTCGGCCGTTTCTCCTTGCCGGCTCATCGTCTCGCTGCGCCGCCACCGTCGTCGGCATCGCAGCGGCGTGTTCCACGCCATCCTCGCATCCGGGCAGCTACTACCGGCTGCCCTCGTAGCCTCCTCGCCGGCCCCGGCCGTCGTCGTCCTCCCGTCGTTCTCGGTCGTCGTGGCGTTCGTCCCTCCGTCAAGCAGATCGCATTCGCCGCCCGTGGTTCGTCAAGCGAGCCGCTGCAGCCCCATCGTCGTCTTCGTCCTCGGCTCTGCGTCATCAAGCCTCGTGCTGGCCGCGTCTCGCCTTCGTCCAAGGATCGCCACCGAAGTCGTTCGCCTCCGTCGTCCCTGAGCCGTCTCCGCCGCGCCCGTTCGTCGTCGTCGTGCCGCGCCTTTTCGCGTGGTGGTAAGGGTGCCTCCTCTCGCTGCCCCGTCCTCGTCCTTTCAGTGTCGCCCCGTGCCCGTTGTGCGGTTGTCGACCCCGGTACCCGTGTACCGGTGTCGGTAGTCGTTCGTGGGTGCGTGTGGTGACTATGTTTGTGTGCCCACTCGGTAGCCACGTGGTTTCCACGTGTGCAGCCCGCGTGGTGTCTAGTGGAGTCCGTTTGTCAGCCACTCGCCTTGGTTGACACACGGGGTCCGCTTCCGTCGACCCGTGGACTATCTCTGTATACTCGGTCTACTGTGGTCCCTTAGGTTGACATGTGGGGTCCACATGTCAATGGCACAGCCTTCCTGTCTTTTCCAGGCTAGCGCTTACACATGTTTTATAGTTGTAAAGCCTAATTAAAATAATCCGTAAATCTCCATATAACAGCATTAAACTTCGGATGATCATATCTTGATCATACGAACCCCGAATCGACCCGTTCAAGTCTCCTAATGTTTGTTATAACCTAAAGAACCCTGTGCTTTCTTTTTTATGTATTGTTATTGCTTCTTTTTAGGGTTGTAGCTTTGCTTGTGTGCTTCGCGTAGCTTTTGTCGTTCCGGAGGTTCCCGAAGCGTGGTTCGCGGTCATCGCCGAAGGTTCGGAAGGCCGTTCTCTCTGAGCAAGGCAAGTCGCATCACCCTTGAGCATATTGAATCCCAGTTTATAAAATTATTTTGATTTAAATTATTGCATTACCGCTTTACTTAAATTCACGCGTTATCACTGTTTTATTTAGCCATGCCTATTTACTTTTGTTATGACCTTACTATTATTGCTATTGTTATTATTACCTTGTTCACCCTAGGATAAACAAAACCCCAACTAGTGGATACTCTATTAATGGTTCCACTAGTATGAATTTAGGTAAATGCTTCGCTGATTAATTAGGCAACACTAGGTGGTTTTATAACTTTAGACTTTGGGAGTTCTCATATCATTTGGACACTGTGGAATGGTTGGCTTGTGATGGAATTGAACACACACCTCCCCCCCTCCCCCTCTATTCAAAACTCCCAAAATGGTTTTAGGCTGGGCTCGAGGTGCATGGTTCTGCTAGTAGCACCTCGGCCACTATAAGGACCGGTCTTCGGGCCTCTGTTGCAAAGCACTACTGTACTAACTACATGTCTAATGGGTAAGGCTTAACTCGGTGCTCAGTCTAGTCCTGAACAAAAGGACACGGATAGAGATGGATGAAGTCGTTGCGACGATGGATATCTCTGAGGCAAATGAAGGCTACATGAGCTACGGCTCGGTAATCGAGATGTCTAGGCAAATGAAGCCTACACGGGTCAGTGCCCGTTAGTCGAGATGCCATGGCACTGGACCAGGACGCGGGTGGTCTCACCCCTATGTGTGTGGCGCACCCAGTCTAGATCCTGTTGCTAGGGGCTCAATCCTGGCCTGCCTGTCCGGGATACCGGCCGTAGGCAGGGTTGGGTCGGTACTTTTGTTCACGGCTCGGATGGGTGAAGGGTTATATCACATGTTTACGACGGGTTCCACGGCCGTGGAATGCAGAGTAAAGATGTGTCTTGTGGGTAAAGATGTACACCTCTGATCAGAGTATAATCTATTCGAATAGCCGCGCCCTCGGATATGGGCAAGCCTAGCAATGTACCCAAGTTAGTGGTTTAATTCTTAAAATTTGCTTAACAACTAAAATGTGGAATGGTTGGCCTGGGTTGGCTTGGGACGAGCTGGGACCCAGGTCGGGTTGCCAGTTCAGTCCGAATCATCGTAGGCCTTGGGTTAAGGCAGGTTCGTGTGGGTTCACGGCCTTGATTAATAATACTGTGTAGTCCTAGGATCGTCTTTACAAAATAGCTTTGAGCAACTAAGTGTTTTTTAAATGATGTTTACTGCAAAACTTAGCCCCTATATTATTATCCCCTTGTACCCCCTTACATTAATCATGCATCTCCCGGTGTGGCTTGCTGAGTACTGTGGTTGTACTCATTCTTACTCTATCTTTCCCCCTTCAGTAAGAGAAGCATTGGAGAAGAAGTCCTAGGTGGAGTCCTGGCTTATACCCCAGTTGAGCGCTTGTGAAGATGGAGCCGTAGGCCCGCTAGTCCGCTGCTGTTTATTTTTGTTTGTCAGGCCTGAAGTGCCTTTGTAATTATGTAAATATTATCGATATAATAAAGATGTATCTTTTATATCATGTTTGTATGGTGTACCCCGGCTTTTCCTGGGACGGGGATTAATACACTAGCGTTCGGGAAAAGGTATTTTTTTGGGCGCGACAACCCCCCTACCTGGCGCGCCACTGTCGACGTTTGATGTCTCAACTACGGTATTTGCATGGCATGGGGATCGTTGGTACTAGGATATACGCGATACTGAGGTAAAAGAGATGGAGACGAGGATTTTTATACAGGTTCGGGCCCCTGAATTGTCAGGTAATAACCCTACATCCTATTGGCCGAAGCCGGTATTGCTCTTATTCACCATAATCACACCAGTACAATATTTTGGGGTAGCCTATCTAACTGTTGTCGATTTGGCGGTCTATAGGTCTGACTCGTAATCGACAACAGGGTAGTCTTCTTCCTCGAGTTCGTGCCCGGCGAGGTCAGAGACAGCGCTAGATCCCTATGGCCGGCCTCTGTAGGTACCGGATAGGGTCGATCCAGGCGTATCTCTGATGTCGATATCCGGCGGCTTGTCTTGGCATATGTTGTCTTGTATGTTGATCTCCTGTCTTGATCTATTGTTCCGTAGATTGTGGTGGGTGTCGATTGTGTCTTCTATGGTAGGTGTCTCCCCTCTCCTCCTAGGGGGTCTTGTATTTATACCCATAAGTGTCCCTTGTCCAAGTAGAACTAGGGAAACTAATATGGATACAATCCGAGTAGTCCTTGTCGTTTCCATGTAGAACTCTGGTTGTCTTTCCTTATCCGGAACTCCTCATATATCCGCAGGTTGTTTTCGTATAGGACATGGCATATGGTGGGTCCTGCCGAGATTTAGTCGACTACTATTAGATATATGATATTCATAACCCTGACAGACCTGATTTAATGTAGTTGGCAAGTTGATGCCCACCGGTGTTTCATCTCGACGGCTTGAGTAGTGAACTTTCCTGCAATCAAAGAATCAAGACAAGAAAATCAATAAAATGATAGTATAAGGAAAAGACCTTCCATTCATGACTTATTCCAACCTGAAATGTAACCATGAAGAAAATCTATATCGTTGAACCGAAGAGAAATGACTTATTCCAAAATAGAAGTGGGGAATATATGGACGTAAGGAACCGGACAAATATATAGATAAAATCTACAATGGTCGACATGCATAGATTTCCTTACAAATGAAGTATACAACGGTCGTCGTGCATATCTCTAAGAAATCAAATGGCCTGAATTGCTTTGGCATCGGGGTTCCTACTAAAAAAGTTTGGGAATCCTGGTGGCAGGAGGAGCAGCAAGCCGCCCCATTGCCTTTATGAGCAAGTTGTGGTTGTACGGGAAGCCAACAAGAGTCAAGCGATAAGTAACATCTATTTCTGCCTCAGAGAAATGAAATGACGCATCAAGACTAGTGGCAATTAGCACACGCGATCATGTCACGATTTAGCGAATGCCAATAGCAAAATTAATATTTCAATATGGTGAATGCCAGTGTGTTTTTGCATGATTAATACTTATTTGCAAGCAAATCCGTCATTTTTTTGCATGATTAATTCCAAACACAAAGTCACTGGAAGCCTGCAGGTGCAGCATCCCAATTACACGATTACAGTATATAACTTTATATAAGCACAAGGCGTGTATTGCAGAGAGGCAGTGGTGCCAGACGCCGCCATTTTCTTCTACTGGCGCCCACGGTTGAGCCGCGCCGCCGGGGCGATGGACGCCGCCACCCCTCCCGGCCGCGCCGCCGTGTCGGGCTTGCTGCGCACCTCCACCCCGACCACCCGCACCGCGTCCTCCCTCTCCACCTCCTTGTCCGCGCCGCCCAGCTTCTCCACCTCCTTGCACGCACGCAGACAGTAGAAACGTCGCGCCATGGCCGCGCCACGGCGCGCGCCGCGCGATCGCGCAGGGTTAACCAAACAGAGACAACTGAGCTAGCTAGCGCGCGGCGCCGGCGCGCGTCCGAGATGTAGACGAAAGTGCGAACCGTACCGCGAGGACGTCGCCGAGCGTGGTCTTGTCCTCGTCGCGCTCCGCCCGGGCGTTGGCGTCCGCGGCGGCACGCGCCCGCGCGGCGAGGCCGGCCGGCGCGGCGGCGGCGTCTGCGTCGTCGTCGTCGTCGTCGTCGTCCTGCAGCCGACCGGCCGCGCGCGCCTCCGCCGCCTCGATCGCCGCGGCGTCGCTCGGCTCCACCGGCTGGTCTCCCGCCGAGAGCGCCGCCGCCTCCAGCGCCTCGCCGATCGTTATCTTGGTGCCGTCGGCCACCGCCGGTGGCCTCTCCTCCTGGCAGCTCATCGATCCTTGCTTGCAAAATCAAGTCGCGGATAGCTTCTCCTTGGCGCGATGTGGATGAGTGAGTGATCGTGATTAGTAGGGATGGAGAGGAGACGTGGAGGCGCGCATGGCGAGGCACGTCGCCACGGCGAGGCGGCGAGGTGGCGCACCCACATCGCTTGGGAGGCAATGCACCATACTGGAACAAAGGATTTTTCCCTCATTGACGAGTTTTTGCGAATTCTTTATACCGGAATGATCAACCAATGCTTTGAATGGACAAGATCACGCATTCAGCGATGAAAGAAAACGTGTTCCCTCCCTTTTTTTATTTTTTATTTTCACGTAGGTTAGCTTAAAATTGAATTAACCAACGTCTCTTTTTTATTATTATTATTTTTCGTTGGTTAGCTCAAAATTAAACTAATCAACGTCATATAATTTATGTAAGGAGGTAGTATCAATTATGCATGGAACGGACGATTTTTTTTCTCCAGTTTCAAGTGTGAATTTTATAAGCTTTTATGAAATCTATAGCGATATTTCAGTATTTTCTCCATGGCGGAGATGAGGAAATCAAAACGCATGAGCATATGTCGAAGCCTCGTAAATACATGATCGGTGAAGAAAATATTTAAGGTGCCCTAGAAAGCATGCTTATTGTATAATCACGATCTGGTTTGATTGGATTATAGCAAAAACAGCAGGATTAATTTAAGTTAATTCTCAGGGAGAAAATGTACAAGACCGACAAGCACTGCCGGCGACGACACAGATAAGCTGTTTCTACTCATCGCCGGCAAAGGGAGGAAATATTCCGGCGACCACACACAGATAAGCTGATTCTACTACTCGTCGCCGGAGAAAAGATCGACGAGCTGCCAGCGGCAGGGAGGACGACGGCGGGTCTCAGCTCTCACCGGCGCTTGTGGCCGCCGCCACCGCCATGGTTGTGGTGGTGGTTGCCGTCGCTGCCGCCGCCGCGGCGCTCCTTGGACCGCCGCGGCTCCTCCTGCGCCTCCTGATGCTCCCGCTCCCGCCTGGACGACGACGAGGGGCGCCGCTTGAAATGCTGCTCCTCCTCGCTCTCGTCGTCCTCCTCCTCCTCGCCGTAGTAGTCTCCGGCCGCGGGCCTCCGCCTCTCTTCCGCCGCGGCGGCCGCCTCACGGTGGTGGCGGCGGTGGTGGCGGCCGTCGTTGTCCTCCGCCACAGCGGCAGCTGCTTTCTTGGAGGAGGAAGAAGAGGACGCCGGGGGCTTGTCGGAGGAGGACCTGCGGCTGCGCTTGGCGTCGGAAGGGTTGCCGTCGCCGCCGGGGAAGCTGATGCGGGAGAAGACGCTGCCCTTGGCCTTGGCCCGCGCGTCGGCCGCCGCCGCCGCCGCCTTCGCGTGGGCGTGCTCGGCCGCCTCGTGGCGCGACGCGGGCGGCGGAGGCGGCGGGAGGGGCAGGTCGTCGTAGCGGTCGGAGGAGGAGCGCTTCTTGCCGGAGCCGGAGGAGCGGTGCGGGGAGCGCCGGGAGTGGCGGTCGGGGCTCGCCGGCGGTGGCAGCGCCGACCTGTCCGCCGGCTGCGACGACCTTGACCTCTGCAAAGAGAGGAGGAAAAAAAAAACATGGGACCACAAGTCAGTGTCATATTTACTTCTACAGCAGCAGCGACTACATCGTAGCCAATGGATGTAAATCGTACGGCGGAGAGCTGCTCCCAGACCAGTACTAACCCTGGAAGCATATAATGATCCACCAATACAAAGACGTTTAATATTGCAGAAAATCTACGGAAGAATACATATATATTATCCTGGAGAGTTTTCGCATTGCAGCCGTATTTTTTTTACCAATAATGCGTTGCTTAATGTCGCAGAGTGGGGCAGTTTACGTTTTTTTTGAACTTTGCATGCCATTTCTAGTTTCTAATGAATTCTAATACAGTAACCAAAGCCAAGAAACAAAATAATTAAAGCGATTTGTGTTTTCTTAAAAAACATAGAAAATAAGGCAGAAAAAAAAGGGCAGCATAACCTCCCATAGAAAAATCCCAACAACTCAAAGGGGAAAAAATATGAACGCAAAAACTAACTTATTTGTGTCATATTTGTATGCGATAGTTAACCCAAAGCACGACGAGCACAGGAAAGCAACGGCAAAGTAAACAAAACACAGAAGAAGAAAAAAAATAAAAACTGGATAAACACATAGAACAGCAATGGAACGACATGGCAATATGCATCGCCACAAACACTCCGGTTGGCGATCGCCCCAAACAGCAGCCACAGCAATCCTGGGATCAGCCAAGAACAATGCCCAATCGCAAGCGCGTGCACACAGGAGGGCGTAAACGGAGTGCCTTTCTTGTTCGGTAAAATCTGAATCGACCGTGCAAAAAGGCAATGGCTCCATCTTATGCTCCTTCCTGTCTAGTGCGGTGCCCTTGACCACTACTGCTGCTGCCGACATGTTTACCATGGAACTGATGATAGTACAAAACTTTGCGAGATAATAAATTGACAGGAAAACACATACAGCCTTCGGCCTCATTGAGGTAGTACTATCGTTATTGGCTCCGGATGATTCCCTCGCTTCCCTTCGAGATTCTCTTTCCCTGTCTCGCTCCCGATCCCGATCCCGATCCCGCTCTTGGTCTCGATCGCGATCTCGATTTCGGTCTCTGTCCCTCTCTCTTTCCCTTTCCCTTTCCCTCTCCCTCTCCCTTTCTCTTTCTCTCTCGCGGGAATGTCCACGCTCCCTCTCCCTGCAAAAGAGACTCCACTGATTAACATTGAAACAAAAAACCAAAGTGGGGAAAATATTATGGTAATTGGCCAACTGCTACTCCCTCCGCCCCAAAAAGACTTGATTACATAGCTAGAAATCAAGTATTTTTGAGACGGATGTATATGTCAATTGAAATGCAGTTTAGCATAGTCTAGTCCTGATTTTGCAAAAACAAAACAAACCTACTTTCTGAGTCGTGAAGATGAAATGGGCAATTCAATGGCAGGAACAATATTATATATGTATATATTTAATGTGGCAAATGCAAAATCCCCACTTCATTACTTCCGGTAGCATCCCACAGGCCAACGCTCAAGATATTGTTCTACTCCCTCTAGTTCCATAATTCTTGCCGTTTTGGACAAGGTTGAGGTCAAACTTTTAGGACTTAGACTATAAATAACATTAGAAATATTTAGTTTGAAGGCACTAAAATAAAATATATAGATTAGTCTTAAAATGTACTATAAAAAAGTAAATATTTAGTTATTTATTGTATATATTATAATAGAAAATCATAGTCAAAGATATATCTTGGAGACCATGTGTCATTATCCAAAATGTCAAGAATTATGGAGAGGGAGTGCATATCGCAGTCAAGTTCACCAATCCTGAGGTGAATGGAACTTCAGTCCTAGGCCTTAGGTACTACCTCCCATGAGCCTGTGAGGATAATTCCATTGAAGGAACAAAGTGGTGGTTTAAGCCTCAAGTTCCAGGTAGGGGTGGTGAAATGCATGCAATAGATCAAATAATATGAGCAGGGGCTGATTTCAGCCCCTCTTAATGGGGTCAGCTGACAGCGAGGAAATTATATAAATTCTATAGAAAAGCGCCTAATAATCTATATTACTAGAGATGATCACATGATGCAATGGAATTACCCTGGCGATGCTTTAACCTGAATCCACCTTCTGAATACATGGACATGAAGTTCAAGCCTAGGGGTACCCAATACGATCAAATCATGTCCATTGTAACTTAAAGCGCTACTTAGCAAAATGTAATGAACGGTAAGAACTAACAAGAGGAGGAATTTATTAATCCACCAGGTGCTAAGTCAAATTGAGTAACTTGTTATAACAGGATTAAGTTTAGGGTTGTAGGATTTTATCAAGGTTATAACCCTCAATATTTAAATATTGTTTGGATGGTGAAGAAGAGAGTGCAGCCCAGCAACCCTCAATAGAAACAGCAGTTACAGGGCGATGCATTAGTAACACAAAAGTACAAGCCAACTGCTATTTATGTTAGGGAAGATCAGAAAATAATCACAAGTTAGCAATCACCTTTCATTGAATCGCTCCATTTCACGTCTCCTCCTATTATCAGGCTTTCGGAGCTCAAATTCATCCCTGCTAACAACCGGTGGACCCATATTCATTCCCATACTGTTAACTGCTAATTCAGAAAGGTCCCTGAAAACAAATCATTCAAGATGTTCAGCAGTGGCCTAGTATGAGATGATCTGAAGAAAGGCAGGGATGGATGCTTAGCTAAAGTAAACACATGGACATATGCACATCCCCCGCCACATTGAAGAAAAAACAGATACAAAGTTTGTGGTTTGTACACTAACTTCCAGAGGTAAACTAAAGATCACCAGTACATCTATAATCTGTCATACCCAGGGGGAAGATCAAGTATTGCTAAAAGATATACCTAGGAACTGCTGGCATCATGTATCCTGGGGGCATAAATGGATCTTGTGGGAGGACTCCCCCACCAAAAGGGTCGAAAGGACCTGGTGGATAACCCATGTAAGGCATGGGACCAGGAAATGGTGCACCCATGTAATCCATTGGCAATGGCATCCCCCCTCCCCAGTAAGGGTTGAAGCCTCCTGCCGGACCCATAGGCATTCCAGCAAAATTTTCAGCTCCAAAGTCCTGATAGGGTTTCCAGTCCTCAGCTGTAGATGAGGAACAAGCAATGTTTGAATAATTAACGATTAACATCAATATACTGAAACAGATGTTTAGTGTGCTCTAAAATATTGAAAGATTGTTTGGTTTATTTAAGCCACCGCTTGCAACATCACCTATATGACATAATCATTATGAGTAATCCAAACTTACCATTTCCTGGTGCGCGCACCTTCTTCTTCTTCTTTTTCTTTACGACTGAAACCAATAAAGGAATCTTGTTATTTCTTGGAACAGAAATGTTAACAGAATACATGCACACATTTTAGCACAGGGAGAGAGGAACAACTGTTACCACAGCCAACTCATTCATATTGTTTCAGTTTTTATTGCCATACCCCTTAAACATCTATTCTTAAAAATTACAAACAAGATGTTTGAAAGAAAAAAGAACATTGTAATTCTCTAGAAATTGTATTGGCAGGGAGGGTGCATCACAGGAATGGTTAGATGGAAACAAGCAGGAACAAAAGATTTCACCTTGTTCGCCCACAACAGGCATTTTTTCCTGTGACTCTTTCACAACAGGTGTTGCTTCTGGTGTTTTTTCTTTCAGAATTTTAGACTCCATGGTTCCTTCAACAACATCTGGTAATGCGGGGACCTTCTTATCTGAAGAACTCATATCAACATTTGTAGTTTTCACTTCGCTATGGCTCTCAACATCTGGAGACTCTTCTACAGGTGCAGGTGTTCTTTTTGGTTCTTCCTTTGAAGCAGCAGAAACAGCTGGAGACCTAACCTTGGGCTGTACAGGAATAGCTGACTCCATATCTGCGCAAAGTAGCATCAGTTCAAATAGTCTATACTAAGTACTCCCTCCGGGTTGATAATACTTGTCGTTTTGGACAAGGGTGAAGTCAAACTTTAAAATCCTTGACTATGAATAATTTTTAAAATATTGGTCTTAGAAATATGGAGACCATATGTCTATTAGTCTTAAAATGTACTTCAATAAAATCATATATTTGTCGATATTTATATATATATTATAATAGAAAATAGTAGTCAAAGTTGTTTTTAGGTTAATTTTTTGGAGACCGTGTCCTTGTATAGAACGACAAGTAATATCAACCTAGAGGGAGTATCTGTTATAAGTGATAGATATATGTGTATATACCCTGTACTTGCACCATGCTTCCCACATTTTCTGTACTGCTAGTTGGTGGTGCCTCTAATATCCGGCTGATGGTTTCTCTTAGAGTTTTATTGGGGAGAAGATCGTCTGCTAATATGCTTGTGGCACCACAGACACACATTGACTTGTTTATAATGTAGTCCCTAATGCCTGCAAAAGAACATAGCAGCATGCCACCTCATTAAAAAGTGTACATATTTGAAGCTCGGAAATGAAGATCAAGATAAGGGGAAGGAAAAAAGCACACAATTTATGGTTATCCCATAGACAAACTCGTAAAATGACAGTGGCACCAATGACACGTAAATAAATATGTTTTTATAAGCATAACTTACATTTATCACAGAAACT
The DNA here is from genome assembly GCF_000147395.1 of Oryza glaberrima. Classification (NCBI taxonomy): domain Eukaryota; kingdom Viridiplantae; phylum Streptophyta; class Magnoliopsida; order Poales; family Poaceae; genus Oryza; species Oryza glaberrima. Next base: position 15,041,634 of record NC_068335.1, on the reverse strand, counting down.
CCTAAAGCAGCATTTACTAGTTAGAACAGCATCCTTCATTACTTCTTTACACAATGGGCAACGTAACTCTGGTGGAAGATCACCAAGTGAGCGGGTTGTGGGTAATCCCTCTATCTCCTTCTCAAAAGCAGCTCTATCACAAAACAAAATTAAGTTTGGTCTTTGATAAGCACATGTAACATTGTCTTTGCATTGCAGAAGTAATTCAACAAACTTTGAAGTATGCACTCACTCATTTGGCTTCAAGACAGCACCAGCCCCACTTGGTAGTGCATATGAGCCATCTGGGGTTGCCATCAACATAGATTTTGGAATGCCAGTTGGAGGTTTCATCCTTTTCATGTCAAATCTAGCATCACCATTTGTTGGGCAATGTTGAATGAAATGACCTAAAAATGAAGACTTCTGAGCAATAGCATAGCATGATTTTTCATTACCAAAGACTAGACATTAGTCATCATCATACCAGGCACTTTACATCTATGACAGACATAGCCTGCAGGTGGTGTCCTACGTTCCAGACCACCACGTCCTTGAGAATATCGAAGGGGAATATCGTAAGTGAGGATCATAAGGGGAAAAGGTAGGCAAATAACCTTACAACATAGCATATCACAGACAACATAGCATATGAGTGTATCACAGAGCATAGAATTTAAGTATAAACGCTGCACCTATAGGTATACATGTTGCAAAGGTCAGTGCTACTACTGCCACTTATAAACCTGTACGCAAAAAAAAAAAAAAAAGCAATAGACAAGGTAGAAAGGTTACCAAAACCACGACCACCCATCATTCTTCCACCCATCCCTCTTCCATAGCCTCTTCCACCACCATACCCATCAGGAATTTGACTGGAAGCATGAACATTCAGTTTGATGATTATAAAAGCAGCACATAATAATGATAGCATTACGTCCCATAGCATAAAAACTAGAACTAATTGCAGTTCAAGCAGTCAATGTGGTGAATTTCTAATCCAGTACATCACTCACCTATAGTCAAGTGCAGATGTATCAATAAGTGCTTTTATTTTACTATCTTCATCAACTTTATTTTCAGATGCATCAACCGCCTGGCTACCAAGCTGTGAAGGGACTGAATCAGAAACATATAAATCGTTGCCAAACTCGTCATCCCACTCAGATTCTTCAGGCTGCAATTTAATATTTTGAATATCAGCTCCATGTATTAACACACAACTGCAAGTCTGCAACAGCTCAAACATCTAAATAAAAATAAAATGGCAGATACTGCAAGGGCAAATAGTATCCAAGACTAGAAGACTTTATTCTTACATATTTCATAGATGCATCAGCAAGAAAAGCACTACCAGAAGGCATGGTTTCTTCTACCCTACCTTCCATGGCTTTTGTCCTGCACAAATGAGCGAGCATCTCAAATAATGCATACTAGAAAGGAAAGGGGAGAGGGAAAGGAATCTAACTCCAAGCATAACCAGAGGCGTGATTCAGTCAAAACAAATTTGAAAGCATGTCCCCTCATATAACTAAATTGTGGTTTGGCTTCAAATGTATGTGAATTAGGAGATGTGTACAGTATGGAATCAAAGATCAAGACGGTACTCTTCTGGTTCTGTTACAATAGGCTTCCTTGGTCTTCCTGGTATCCGACGAATCAACACCGATGTGTTCTTTGGTATCATAGTAGCTTCATCAGCATATTCTGAAAGCGCAAATGCCACAGGAAAATAATTTAACCTCGGTTGCATAACTCCATCCCAAATCCCACCAAGACAAAGATATTCAAAACATAATCCACTAATCTAACAGGCAAGTAAATTGTAGGGCTCAGCCAGAGTACAGTTTCACTTGCAATGCCCTATGATAATCTGGTACGATTGCTTGCTGATGCAAACAAGTAGCACCCCAATTGCAAACAAAAGAATAAGTCTTGAGGGCAATACTTGATACATGCACTCAACAACCGAAAAGTGCAGATTGCTCAACTTTGCCAAAAGGGTAAAACCTTTTAGGATGTCCCAAATAATATTTTGTTTAATTGAAGTTCAAATCCAATTTATACTCAGTTATCCACAACAATCCTGTAAACCATTTCCTAGCAGGCTTATGACAGCAAAAAATTCAAAGCGTCTATGGTAAAAAAAAAATGATAATAGCTATTGATACTAGATAGAGCATCAATTTTCGTGTTATACAACTGAATCAATGCAGAACTCTTGACTGCACAAATCAGAAAGTCACAGATTTACCATACAAATGAAACAACAATAAAACCTAGGTCTATCACAAATTCGCAATACTATCTGGCCTTATCAACTTGCTTACATTCACTCATACAAGAAATCACACAAAGGGCCCGACACTAAGAAGAACCAACCTTCGTCGGTCTGCGCATTTGAAATCATGAGGTCAAAATCTGTGCCTCTCCCAAGATGCTTGGACTCAAAAATCCGCTCCTTCAGGTTGGCAACCGAGATGAATTGCCCCTCGATCGGAATCGAGTCATAATCTCTGGCACTCTTGAACTTGTAATATACAGCCATAATGCCCACTCAGTTTTTTTTTCTTTTCTTCTGAATTTATCTTTTTATTTTTTTTGTTTTTCTTTCTATTTTTTTTGTTGGCTTTTCCCCCTCTCTTCTTCTGTAATAGAGCAGATTATTCGATAGAGAACAGCAGTAAATAACAAAAATTTTTGCCTTCGCCCTTAAATTGAGCGGAAAACTGATGCTTTAAACCGGAACAAATCGAGAAAACAGATAGACACATGAACAAGTGTACAAGCAAGCAGCACTTTCGTGTCTCCGCCGCCCTGCCGGGCGGCCGCTCTCCTAAAACGCAGCCGCCGAAGAAGCCACCACCGGAGGTAAAGAGCCCGCACGAAGAGAAACCCGCCCTCTCCCTCCCTCCACCACACCAACCGGGGGAAGGCCTCCGAATTGTGGGGGCGGGCGCTACCACGCCAGGATCGCCATCGCCGGAGCCGCCCCCTCCCAGATCGCTGCAGATCCGGGCGCGGGGCACCGAGGAGCCGCCAGGTGTGAGCCTTCCAGATCGAGAAACCCTCCCGCCGAGAGAGGAGAGGCGCCCCTCTCTCCCCCTCCCTCTCGCCCGCGCCGCAACCGCCGCCGCGGGGAGGGTGCGGGCTTCAACACCGGAGCCCCGCGCGGCGGATCGAGGAGAGGGAAACCGTCGCCCGCCTTTGCGGCGCTAGGGTTTGGAGCTCGCGTTGGGGGATTTGGGGGGATTCTATCCCTTCCTCGCTTCGTCGAGACTCGAGAGGGAGGGGGGGAGTGGGGAAAGGGATTGGGATTGGGGGAAGAGGAGAGGAGAGGAGGAGAGGGGGGACGAACCTAAATCTGGCAGGCTGGGCCTAGTTGGGCTTGGATCAGAGGGTCAGACAGACCGACCCAATGGGCTCAAATGGGCCGTACCTTTTTCACTAGAAACGCTCGATCGAAGTGTGTGATTTTAGCTAGGAATAAGTTCATTTTCGTCCGTAAACCGGAATACCAGATACAACAGGTCTCTAAACTAAAAATTGGCGCAATGCAGGTCACATGACAATATAGCAGGTGGTTTTGTCCGACATGGCAATTTAACCCGAGTCAACAGCGCTGAGTCAATGTGGGCTCCACATGTCAGAGCCTCTTTACCTCTCTCTTTACCTATCTCTTTCTTCCTCCCCTTGTTTCCATCTCACCAGGCGACGAGCGATGAGGATAAGGCCGGCAGCGGGTGGTGAGTAGGACGGCGGACACCAGCTCCGGTGTGGGCCCATGTCGCTCGGCTGGGGACAATGGCGAAGTGGCCTATGGCCCTGTTTGGGGGAGCTTCTAGCAGCTGCAGTTTCTCCTAGAATCTCCAGCTTTCAGAAGCTCCCCCAAACAGTCCATCTTTTTATCCAGATTCTGAGAATCTGTAGTTGTAGAATCTAGAAAATGAACTAGAAGCCAGAAGCTGGGTTTCCCAGCTTCTCTAGATTCTCACCAGCTAGCTTCTCAGCAGCTGCTTCTCAGAATCTTAAGCTCCCCCAAACAGGCCCTATGGCACGCGCAATGTCTGGTGAAAGGACTCCCCCTAGAATGACATGGAAAGGCTCTGCATCGTGGTCACCAAAGCCACCACCGTCGTGGTAGGGGTGGGCGACATCGAGTGCTACGACAGGGGAGTGGACTCCCCTCTCCTCTGCTCGAGGAGAGCGGAGTGAGTGCAAAAGCGAGAGATAGATGTACTGGCCTCACATGGCGAAAGCTGCTGGTGGTGGTGGTGGCCATGGCCTGGATTTCCTTCTGCTTTGAGTTGGCCTCGCCTCCTGCTCCGACCTGCACGCATGAGCTATGAACCCACGCTTTCCCCTCTCACCCAGCTCACCCCATGGCCACCCTACTCAGCTCGTCCTAGAGAGATAAAAAGGATAGAGAGATAGTTATTGGGAAGCAAGAAGCAATGTGGTGTTGAGATTGAGAGAGTGAGTGTTCTTCACGGAGGTCTTGCTATGCGGTGCAAGGCATTCTCTTTTTCTTTGTGTAGTCATTGAATTCGAGGAGGTACTAATGCCGCCATTCCTCCTCGGCTTGTTGCTTCTGCTTATTTTGATCCCTCTCTTCGTTCTTGGATTCCCCATGGAATTTCTTCTTCGCTTGCTCTGAATATTTTTTCTTCCTATTTTTGTTACTCTTTTTCCGTCGGATTTTGTGGGAATACCTGGAGACTATATATGAATTTGTGGTTTTGAGAGAAATTAGGGTGTCGTCGTCGTCCCCAGTCGGGCGACGTGGACCCATGTCGGAGCCAGCATCTGCCGGTCGTCGTCCTCCTCAACACCCGCCATCGGTCTTCTCCTCACTGCTCACTGCCTGGTGAGGTGGGACTAGGGAGAGAAAGAGAGAGATAGGTGAAAAGAGAGAGGTGAAGAGGCCCTGACTTGTGGGGCCCATGCTGACTTGGATTTATGTCAAATATCAAGTCAAACAAAAACACCTGCTATACTATCATGTGACCTACACTGCATCAGTTTTGACAGTTGAGGAACCCGTTGTATATGGTATTTCGGTTCAAGGAAGAAAATCGAACTCTGTATCAAGTTAAGGGACCTAACAATGAACTTATTCCTTTTAGCTTAACCATTTTCACTATAATCGATGTAGGAGCCGGAACAAACATTGCAGTACAACACATCTAAAAGAACAAACACAGCAGATCTAGTAAGTGGCCTCTATCAGGCATAGTTATTTTTTATATATATACGCAAGAGAGTTACGTGTCATTTCATTAAGGAGAAAATAAGTAAGAAAACGAAAGTTCTCAAAAGAAAAACTCTCACACAAACGCACATGAAACCTACTCCTATGTGCACAAGTGTTTGTTTTGAGGGACTACTGTCTCTTCTCTGAATTATTGGTTTTCTCCAAGGAAAAAAATACTTAAGTGTTTGAACATAAGGACGCAATTCAAAGTATATTTGGTCTTGGGTTTTTACCTTAGAGGCTTTCACCTTATCCAACACACACTTTTCAACTTTCTGAGAATTTCGGGGCCTTGAAAACCTACATTATATATAACAATGAAAAGTATAAATAGGACAATATTTTGCTAGGACTAATTTTGTCCACATCAACTTTGTGTCTAATTATAATAACTAATATAATCTAGGCCAAAGTTGTGAAGTTCACATGGAGTTGGTTGCCTAGGCTCCAGTGCTATGGAACATGTGGATGCAACCTTTCAGGTAGGTGGCGTCCATGAATTCTATCCTTCTAGGAAAGAAAAAACCAGCTTAGAAAAGTATACAACCATGGATGCATCCAGGCAAATATGCATAATTATCTAAAAATTCATTCCGGCTGTGCTCTCTCTCTCTCTCCCGCTCCTTGAGGGGACATTTTCAAACTCCTTTCACGATTATCCAAATGTTGGTTTTGTGTATACTCTTTGTTGCTAATATTGCTATATGGAACATGGAGCAAAATGTAATGAGTATGCTGAAAGACCATCAAACTTGGTGTTGAGCTCAAAATCACATGGCTTTTGCACAAGATAGTCTAGTACTAGGGTACTAGCTAATGTTCCTATCAGAGTATTTTCAAGAGATTGAATACATCTATAGCTAATTAGCTCTTCACTTAGATGCTAGCAAATTAAGAATATGTTTTTTTAAAAATCAAATTCCTACAATCCAAATGGGTCTAAAATGATGCCTATGGCAAGGGCACTACTAAAATGCAGATTTGAAGCTCGAATTCTATTGATACTAATGCATGAGATAGTAAAAAAAAGTTGTCTTATGACATAGTATTTGGTTGGTCTCCATATCATTTCGGGCATGAATTCCATATCCAGAGATAACTAGCAAAGCATTTTAAGAATCAATCTTATATACTCCAATTTGCAATGGAGTAAAAATCAACGATTATAAAGAGATTACGCTCGAAGTTGCAAACTTATATTATTATTTTTGTTACACATTGCTTGCCCATGGTACCAACTGATTGTTACAATGACACTGACTGGACCAAGCATAGATCTTTTGGCCAAACTTTAATGAACTGAAACGATCTGAACCAAACCAAACAAAAAAAAAGAGGGTTCTATCCATCTTTAAACCCAGAAAACAAAGATGGTGGAGGGTGCTACTTAGTTTGGGCATAAAGATGGATTTGGTGGAAGACCTTATTGGCAAAACTCTACTAGTATACTATAGTAGTTGCACCGTTACCACCAATGATAGTGCTACTTGGTAGGAATGTGGCTTGCACCAGCAAGAAGCCCGAATCCGCAGCCTCCTCCTCCTCCTCCTCCTCCTCTTTTATCAATGTTGGGCCACATTGGGATCCCCTCATTCCCACCATCACCGCTTGCATCCATCCTGGGCACAACCACAATGAGTTGACCATTCACATACCCTGCCATAACCATCGATAGAATGGATGTCTCAGCTAGGGGGAAGCGCCACTTGTCATAGACTAGATCATTCCTTAAGTCTGGCTCCCCAGGTCCAATGTGCACCACCACCCTAGTCATATCCCAGCGCTCGAGTCTCACAATGTGTACCTTAACAACATCAGGTTCACCACCGACACCATGTGGCACAAAAAAGAGGTCAGCGTTGGTGGTAAAGAGCTTACGAACATTGGTATCCCTTGGGAATGGAAGCTCCAACACACGACTAAACACTGGTGGCAAGCGTTGGAGCTTCTTCACCGGCTCCGACTCCACTAGTTGCGGCTGCGTCTTTGTCATGGCTACCAAGCTAATTCCTCTCTTACTTCTTGCACACAACAAGAAACTACAAGGAGATTCTCTTTTCTTTGATCAATACCCAATGCTTTTCAAGGCCTACGACGAGGGAATTTATAGGACATCGGGGTGATGGTGTCACAAGATTCATGGCATTTGGGAAGGGAAGGATAAGATCAACCAACCCAAGATGACGCATCATTTGATTTGATGAGATTAGCATCATGCCGTGGCAAAGCTTGCAAGAAGATAGCTTACCGTTCTTTACTTGTGCAAATTGATGTTTAGCACAAAAATACATAGTCACAAGCACCGAAAGATGTCAGAGTTACAAGGGAGGGCTCTTTCGGTGCTTGTGAGTATGTACTTTTGTGCTGAAAGTCCATCTACACAAGTAAAGAAGGGATATCTTTTTGGTAGTTGTTTTCTCTACTCACAAGTTATCCTTTTGTGTGCACACTAGTTTTGTTTTTGTCCTATCATCACTAATCAGTTTTGCGAGTATATTGTTGAAAAGTATCCTAGAAGATCAAAAGTTAGCTTTATCCTTTGTGTGCCACGTCTAGTGTTTTGTCACACCTAGTCATTATGTGTCTAAGTAGTGTACAATAAAGATACTTTTTTTTGGTTTTTTATGTTAATTTGTCCACATACTAAGCCGAAAGTGTTTTTGTTGTGGTGGTTGTTTGTCCTAATTTTAAGGATAAGGATTGATACTACTTATAAGAAACCTACACGGGACCATTTGAGGATATGGCCCTACAAAAGGGTCCACAAACTTTTTTATTATTATTTTGTTTACTTCTATGAATTACCCATAGACACCGAATTGTTTACTTTTTCTACAAGCAATTTTACTAGTCTCCATGAACAGGTGTAATAAACTAAACAATAATGATTTAGTTTTGGACAATAAGTTTCTTCCATATATAGTATACATGTTTAGATTATTCTAAACCACAATTACTGAATGGTTTTCATCTAAACAATAAATGCGAAATAATAAAATATAAATATTACATACCACTAGTATCGTCAGTTTCCAGTCTTGCAACATGTTGCTATCACAACGCAACTTGGGTTCCTTCTCTTCAAATAAAATAATGAATATTTCATCAAAACTATACCTATATGCAATACTGTCAAAGAGACATGAGATTGTATGTGATATAGTAAAAACCGTGGAATAGATGATACCGATGTCTTGGTGGAACAAGGTAGAGGGAGCTATTTTGGCACACGATGATGGAGGAGGGAAAATAAGCTGGCAAAGCTCAAGTAGATCTTTTCTAGACAATAGGGAGAGACACCATCAATGGAGACATCAAGGAGTGGTGAGAAGACCGGAAGAGAGAAGATGAGGGTGGGTGTAGATCTATAAGTAGAACACGATTTGGGCATCAATCGGGCAGAGCTAGGATGGGATGAGGAATGTGCAGGGGTGAGGGTTGTTATAATAGACGCGAGGAAAGCAAAATATTCGTGAAAAGGAAGAAAGACGTGTATCACGAGGATTTGGCATGTCGCTTATGGAGGACGGCATGTGAAATAAATAGAAGATATGTAGAACATTTTACTGCTAACTTAGGTACACCATTAATTACTAATAATTGGTGTAGAAATCACTCTGGTCAATTCATATATCTTATTTCACGATTCCTACTATTTTATCCTAATATTTGCTTAGTTAACTTCTACTCCTTTTGAACAACGAATGTATATGTTGGGATGGAGGGATTAAAAGTTGTGCAAATCATGATAAAAATAATCTTTTATGTCTATCGAACCGGAGGAAATATTGTTTCTTGTGTTACATTTTCATACCTGCACTATGACTAGAAATTCTTTGCACTACTTAATCATTTCCTCTGTCTTAAAATATAGCTACCTTTGGAGTTGTGCATGAACTTTAAGGAGAGGGGTGAAATTAAACGGGGGAGGGTTATGATTGGTTGAGATGAGGAGGTAGGTGGAGAAGTATCTATATTTAGGACAACATTTATTCTGTAAAGGTACATTACTATGGAGGGAGTAGTTCAAAGGACCTTGATATCGCCTAGGATGGTGAATAGACGTTCCTGAAAATCACTCGCAACAGTGTCAGATTCACTAGAAATCCTAGGTGGCTTCTTATGTAGGGGTGGATATCGAGCTAGCTCGGCTCGGCTCGCTCTGGCTCGGTAGGGAACGAGCCAGCTCGAGCTGGCTCGTTATAGCTAATGAGCTGAAACGACAGCTCACGTCGGCTTGCTGTGAAACTCGAGCTAGCTCGCGAGCTAATACAACCATTTCATCACTTCAGAGATAGCAGACAGGGAAGAACATATTCTGAAAACATTTGTTCAACAATCAGCACTTTAAACATGATGAGCTCAATGAAACATCTCATCTGTCTAAATCATATTATCATAAAATCCAAAAACAACACAAAATCGATAAAATTCGAAAAAGACAACAAAGAAAAAAACAAACCGCTTATAACATCATATATTCACATATCACAATAAAATAAAAATCCTTCGTGTGGATGTGGCTGTCTCCCATTCAAACAAGAAATCAGGCAATAGGTTTCTTCACAAACTCACATTCACAGTATCAAGCAACATAGTTCCATCCATCCATGCATACATACATGGATGCGTGGCAGCGTGGGCATGCGGCACAAGCACCACTTGCTCTTACTCCATGGACCATGGGCATCGAGCGAGCAAGTTCGACACTGGTCGCTGGAACAGGTAACAACGTTGTAGGATGGAGGGAGCGGAGCATAGCGCCATGAGATGGAGGGAGCGGAGCGCGGTGCTTGCCACTGGAATGGGAGACTCAATGGTGTCGTGGGTGGGTTGGAGGGAGCGACGCGAGCGTAGGGCGAGGCCACGGGCGGTGGGAGAGCGGAGGAACCAATGAGACAATGACCGGTCTAGGGTTTTATATATTCTACTTTGGTCTTGGCATGCCACCAAGATGGGCGATGGGCCACATGCTATGGCCTGCTATTTGCTGAAGTTTGATTTTACTCCCTGTTTGTCTAGCTCATTAAGCTCGTGAGCAACTCGCGAGCCAGCTCGAGATGGCTCGTTATGTGTAACGAGCTAAAATGTCAGCTTGGCTCATTACAAAGCCATATCGAGTCGAGCCGAGCTGAGTTGGGCACAAGCCGAGTGAGCTAACAAGTCACGAGCTTTTCGTCCAGCCCTATTCTTATGTTCAGGATAGAGAAAGTTGATTGAAACTTTCGGTTTTTAGTACCAAATTGCCGGTAGCCTGAGTCAGGTTTTGCATCAAGGAGGTATGGAGAATATGCAGGAACATATAGAGAATCAGATATGATAAGCGCAACTCAAGTACACAAGGATTTTTCACCCAAGTCTGAATATTTCAATCCTACTCTTCATTAAGGAACTCCAAGGAGCCGAATCTCGATTGATCCCAAGCCTCACCAAGCTATCAAATAGGCAGAAGCTTTAGCCTTAGTGCAATCACCAACGTTTAGCAAGTTTTCAAGCGACCACCAAGGTTCAAGCTTGGACAACAAGCACCCACCTCTTATAAAGTTTGCTCTACCAAGCAACCTCCTAGAAGCTAGTTCAATTTTCACATAATCTTACCTCTTTCCTTGCGAAGGTTAGATGAACCTTCACAAACATTCCCGAGCAATCCACACTGTTGGATCCTCGCGAGCGACGCCTAGCTAGCTAGGTGGAGATCAACCAAGAGTAAAAAGTGTGATGACGATGGCCAGGTGTCGATCCTAAAGTGCTCTTACCCTAGCTCTCAAGCTCACTAGATCCAAAATCTTCTTACTCACAAGGTTTTTGCCTCAAGAATCCAAGTGGAGAAGGTTAGAAACCCTAGAGAAGATATGTGAGTAGGTAAAAGGTGTGATAGCCAATCCCTCAAAATGGGAGTGGGAGGGGGGGAGTTAAATACTCACCCATCCTCAAAACTAACCGTTACTCACAAATTCAAACTAGAAGTTTCGGTTGCAAATACCAAACCTCCTGGTTCAACACATAGGCTAGAAGTGGAAAGGGGGAGGGAGGGGAGGGTCACTTTCGTTCCAAAAGACCTAAACTTTGGGTTCGAGGTCTCTATCTTGGTCTAGGAAAAAGGACCAGAACTTCCAGTCTCAAAGACCGGAACTTCCAGTCATCCTTCCAAGTCTGAACGGAGACTTCTTACTTTAAGTTCCGATGAAAACTACCAGAACTTTTTGTGTGAGTTCATAGATTACCCATTTTTCCTTTGAGAGTGTGGTGCATTGTATATCTCTTTACAGGATCAAGGTGACTCTAGAGCAGTTAGACACGAGAAAATTGCAATATTGGGATTGCAAACATGGGGGCTTCGCTGTTTTGACACTCCGTGTGGATGGCAAATGGGCCCATCTGTGTCTATGAAATGTGGGTCAAGTGTCATTATAGCAAAGGTTAATGTTTGCAATGTCATAATTGCAAATCCTCCGTTAGACACAATGCTAGCCATTGACATGAGCCCTTAATGCGGCTTTCCTATGACTCAGATCCAAATAAAAATGAATTTAAACCGCCTTGAGTCAATGCACCACTTCTCATTGATTTGCAAGGGTCTCCATATCATAAGATTATCAACACATGAGCCTAATACCTGCGCTTATCTCATTTAAAGCGATTAGTCCCCTAATTGTCTTGTCATCTATCACCAAAACCTATTGGGGATCTAGGTGCACTTTCAGTAGTAAGTTCCTTGTGTATGTACCAATCCAGTAATACTCCTAGGTGAAAGTATCTTATAGGTATATTGTCTCTCTTACAACGGGAGTAATACGATTTGGTAATCAGAAGGGGAAAGTGAATAAAAAGGGTACACTACTCATTTTGATATGGTACTTAGAAACACATTGATCAGGATGAAGAAGGGATGAGCAACTCCACGAGTTACATACAAAAGGAACCCAACTTCTAAGGGACAAATGATGGAAGTGGTCAACTTTCGTAACAAATATAGAATTTTCTCGCCAAATAATGTTGTGTGCCACTTGCAATAGTAAAGTCTATTACGAATCATCATTAGATATCACAAGCTACATAATTACAACATTTCCTTCGAGTGTGTTCGAAAGAGGTGTTGTGAACATCACCACGCGCACGAAAAATGGGGTGGCTCATTAGCGCATGATTAATTAAATATTTAAAAAAAATGAAAAAGGATTAATATGACTTTCTACAACAACTTTCGTATGGATTTTTTTTTTCAAAAAACACACCGTTTAACAATTCAGGAAATGTGTATGCAGAAAACGAGGGAGTAGGCGATGCAAACCATGACTTTCGAACACACCCTTATTCTCACTAATGGATTGCCTCATTTTTGAAGTGCCAAACAAAGTAGCAAAAGAAAAATAAACATATACGAGTGATGCATTGTCTATAAAAAGCATGTGCTACATTTCACTGAAATCTAATTTAAACTATCATCAGATGATGATATCGCTTGTAATCAACGAAACATAACGAGCCTTTGTTCGTCACAGCTACCGAACAAATATAGTTGCCCTGTACAATTTTGGAAGTTAAGTCAATAAACGAACGAAAGCCATGTATACGTAATAAAGCCATATAATATTATAAGAGATATACTACGTAAATATTGTCTAAGGACAAAATTATCTGCCACGCTCCACTAAAATCAAATATGAACTATGATAAGATGACGTTTGTCACCAACAAAGGAGGCGCTACCTTCTATTCCTCACCGGCTCACCGCTATCCTCTCTCCCACCGATGGACTGCTCGGTGTTCTCTCTTGCGTAAATGGCCTGCTCGGTGCTCTCTCTTGCGTCGATGGCCTGCTCGGTGCTCTCTCTTGCGTCGATGGCCTGCTCGGTTTTGGAACTAGCAAGTATGAACTAACCAGGGATGCAAAATCCATATCTAGATGAAGGCACATCTGTACCCCTGGACCTACCCCTATATATAGCACTCATGTTTGAGAGTAAAACCATTGCCTATCAAACAACAGAGTGTTTAAGTATCCTGGCATAAGCACAAGCAGGTCAGGAGGTACTTTGCACACTCTGTTCGCTGGTAAGCCGCGTTAGCGGGCGTTCGGTAGACAGTTTGTTTCTCTAATCACTTCCACAGCCTGTTTAGCACTCTAATCCCCGCCATTTTTGCTTAAACCCCCCTCCCTTTCCGCGTCTTCTCCGTTTCCACCCCATTTCGCTTCCCGATCACATCACCGAACGAGAGAGCTAGGAAGAGGAAGAAGAGGAAGGGGAGGAAATTTTCGAAACGCGAACCCTAGGGTTCGCGGTCGCGGTCGCGGGCGCGGGCGATGAAGATCCCGTTCGTGACCAAGTGGTCGCACCGGTCGCACGAGCCCGCCGCGCCGTCGAATCCGGCGGCGCAGCAGCAGCCGCCCCCGCCGTCCCCGGCGGGGGTGGGGGTGTCATCGGCCGCGGCGGCTGCGGTGGTGGAGGAGGCGGAGATGGAGACGGGAGGGGATGACTTCATCACGCAGGAGGAGGAGTACCAGATACAGCTGGCAATGGCGCTGTCGGCGTCGGCGTCGGTGTCGGCACCGAGCGGCGGCGGGGGCTCGGGGGACACGGAGGGGGAGCAGATCAGGAAGGCGAAGCTGATGAGCCTCGGGAGGGGCGACCTGGGCGCCGCCGCCGATCGTGGCGTGGGCGACTCCGCGGAGGCGCTCTCCCGCCGATACCGGGTGAGCTACTGAGCCTAATGTTAATTTCGCTGCATTAGTAGCTGGGTTTACAGAATGCTTGTGGTCCTTAAGATTGTTAGGGTGGCCTCAGGCCATTTCGTGTTGTAAATAGCATTTTGTGGGCACACTTCGCCACTAGGATATGCCTATGATGCATGCACAACACAATGGCTTAATGCATGGTCATTAAGGATTTTAAGGTAGGGTTCAGCTAGTTCAATGCTTTATAAAAAAGTTTTAACACTTTGGTTGATAATCTCAACAATTGGAGTGAAAAATTGAGTAGTGTGGACTGTGGAGTAGTGATGATCTTGGCAAAATATGGAAAATAAGGTTGTAGCTGAACCACACACTCATTTGCTCAGATGCTTGCACAGTGAGTTCATGGATACTCTGTTCTAATTTTGGCATGCTGTTAGTTTCTAAATAAGGCTGTTCTAGCCCTGCAAAAGGATTCTTACCTTGTAAAGGTAGCAAGACTGACCTTTAAATAAATTAAAAGGTTAGGCCAATATAACTGTCTGTTTACACAGATGATTCAGATTTGCAAATCTAGGTTCTGACACATTTATAACCAGTTCCTATATTACTTCACCATACATATTTTAGCAATGAAGAACAGTTTCATGGTTGAACTTGCACAACAACATTTAAGAAATATGCTAGTGGATACCTGTCCATATTATATAATGTAAAGAGGACCAAAACTTCTTAATTAAGAGCATTCATTAGGAAACTATTGGTCGGAATAAGTGGAAACAATATAATGCCTGCCAGAAGAGATCAAGAAGTCAATCCTGCTGGCCTCCTGATATCCACATTAGGCTTCATCACCATGGAAGCAACAATTATTTGAAAGGGAAAGTCAGAAGTCTGCTATGTGAATTCAAGACTATCAGACTATGTTAAAGTGTTTCTAGTTTTGTTATTTTATTTTGCGTCAGTAGCTTTTTAATAGGAAAATCTGGTACTTTTCACATGGTAGGTTTTTAGTTGGATTTGATGATCTTTAATCAACAAAATCTGAATCAAATGGTAATAGATTTCTCGATGTTGTTGGCAAATATCTAACTAGAAGGCCTGGTCTGTAGTTATAGGGGAGGATGTAATGTTCATATGTATTTGAGTTTCAATTCATAAAACCTGTAAAAGGCTACTTGCCTATAACTACTCAAATGTGGAGTAATCACTAGAAAATTGCATAAATGGACACATCGACACACAATATGCATGCAGGGGTTTATTTGTATTCATGTTATCAGAAGTGCGTTGCAAACCACTAGGCAGTAATATCCTGACGATTCATTAACCGATACATTCATACAAGATATGAATATTATTGGTATTTGCAATAACTACCTTCTATTTAGGGTTTATGGAACTTATATGAAAAGTTATCGGATAATTTTCTATTCTAATTACATGTTCATATACAGTCCAATTCGCTATCTTTTGAATCATCAAGACCAAATTTGTGTATAGTAAAATATGCAGCCACGCACAGACCATTTACTATGTCTTCAATTAATTATTTCAAAATTTAGATAAATAAATATGCTACTTTCTGGAATTAGTAGTTTTGAAATCCAAAATTGTAGATAAAAAAATCCACCTGATATATTTTATGGTTTTTTTTTATCCTATAATTCTAAATTTCTGGATATATACCAAGCTGTACTTGGCATTGAGTATTAATTGACCGTTTCATTATTTAATAATTCCAAAATTCGGAATTAATAATTATTTATTGACTTCACTTGGAGTCTCATTTTTAGTATTCTATTGGTTTAATAATTTCGAAATTTGGGATTAAATGTCGCAGTCGGTTTGGAGTCTTAATTTTAGGACACTATTGGTTTACAATATCTGCGAGTTGTATCTGTCATGAACTCTTTGTTTAATCTAAAACATTATGATCTGGTCCCACGATTCTTGGATGGACAGATCCCTTTGTTGTTCTCCAACTAACGTGCTAATTTCTTGGGGATGCTTAATTAGGGTACTTTTGAATGGAGGTTGTCCACCTCTGATTTCTTTATGTTTTGGCACTAGCTATTGCGATCTATTTAGTCCTATATCTAATCTGTATTCTAACTTCCTTTAGGACTATAACTTTCTTGACTACAATGAGAAAGTTATAGATGGGTTCTATGACATATTTGGACTTTCCGCGGAGTCGGCCAGGCAGGGAAAGATGCCATCGCTTGCAGAACTTCAGACCAGCATTGGAGATCTTGGCTTTGAAGTGATTGTGGTCGACCATAAGTTTGATAGTGCCTTGCAGGAGATGATGGAAGTAGCACAATGCTGCATGTTGGGCTGTCCTGATACTACAGTATTGGTGCGACGAATAGCTGAAGTTGTTGCAGGACATATGGGTGGTCCTGTGATAGATGCAACTGAAATGTTTACGAAATGGTTGGGCAAAAGCATTGAGCAGAGGACATCACATCAGACAAGCCTGCTGCCTATAGGCCGCATTGACATAGGCTTGTCTCGGCATCGTGCCTTACTTTTCAAGGTCAGGTCTCTCCCTTTCCGCAGATGTGTGGAGTGGCAACTACCAACTTTTCAATTGATTTATTGGTTAACATGCCTATTCCACCAAAAAGAAAAATCTAAACCATATTTTTTGCATTGATGATCGGCAATTTGCTGAGGATGTGGAACACTATCTTATATACATATTTTTATCAACATATTGCATCATCTTATCAGTATGTTTGGATCTTGTAAACTGTTTACTGTCTTACCTTCTCTCATGTGTTGGTGCATCTTATGTATTCTGCCATACTGCCCAGTACAGTGGATTAGACTGTGAGACTGTCCCATCAATGCCCAAAATGCAGTACCAGTTCGTATGTTATAAGTAAAGTGCACTGTTGCTCTCTAAACTTACACATGAACTTTTGGGTCTTGAAACTCTAGGATTGCACATTTATGCCCTGATACTAGTATAAGTGGGTCAATAAAGGTTCAGATCCTTCTTAAGTGATAATTATAGATGATGTGATACCTAGCATTGATCTTGGCAGTACTTTGCAAGCACTATGTAGACAGGCTTGTAAATATCTTGATGTTTAAAGCAATAATTATTTATCAATGCTTAGTATGATGTGTGAATGAAATCAACATTAGATAGCCAAATCTGACGAGAGAACATATAATGCTTTTGCATAATTATGAAATCCTTTCCACATGTCTTCGCAGTTAGCTTACAATCATAACATGCTCTCTCAGTTCTTATGCATTTTCATGCAGATTCTTGCTGACAGTGTTGGTATTCCATGCAAGCTGGTTAAAGGGAGCCATTACACTGGTGTTGAAGATGATGCTATTAACATTGTAAAGATGAATAACGAAAGGTATTTCCATGTCTAGGCATTATTAGTTGTTCATGGAATCACATTTCTACTATCTAATAATCTGTAAATTTCTTATTCATCCATTTTTACTTTAAATGTTATACTTCAATTTGTTTCTTACCCACTTTTTTTTTTAAAATCTTTTTTCTGTGTTGTACTGTAGGGAATTTTTGGTTGATGTTATGGCTGCCCCAGGAACACTCATTCCAGCAGATGTCTTTATTTCAAAGGGTACTCCATTCAACTTGACTAAACCGTTGGTGCAGAATCAGGTGGTTGAATTGGCAAGTAACATTGAAAATGACCCAAGTGCAGCTCATTCTGAGCATGTAGGCAACCGATTGCATATGTTTGGCAATGGTAATTCGTTGTCAGAAAATCAATCAGGGTGTGAAAAAACCATGATAGCTGGAAGTGAGGTTAGTCAACTCTGGACATTGGCACCTCAGATGCAATCTGATCAACAATCAACTTCTGCTGGCGCACATTCAATGCAGAAAGAGGACTTGAAATTAACTCCAGACTCTCAAGAAAATGAAGAGTCTAAAAAGCAAATTTCAGAGACTGATTCTTTCAGGGGTATTGAACCGGGTAAAAGTTCATTGGCATTCAAGGGATTAAACAATAGAAATAATGAATATCAAAGGCGTAGAGAGAATATAGCTCCAGCACCTGGAAGATCTCAACAACCATTGGTGATGAAAAACTGGTCAGCTTGTAATGACATTTCTAACAAGCAATACAATATTGCTGAGGGGTTAGTTCGTCGGAGAAACACTAGCGACAATGCTGCATCGTCATCTCAGTTGGCCTGGTCAACTGCAAAGCATTACAATCCCAATGGCAGAGAGCGTAATGATAGGTTATGTGCAGCACCAGGTCGTAATTATGACAATAGAAAAGTTGGTGCCTCAACTACGGCAACAGCTTCTGCCACTGGAGAACGCCTGGATAGACCAAACCTGGCACCTGTTCATTACTATGATGACAAACCGAATGGTATCTCTTCAGTGAATGCAGCTTCTACATCTGGAATCGTGAAGGTTGCAGAAAAGGGCCCTCATGATCTGGAAAAAGTTCCCATCTATTCTAGATTTGACAGTCAAATCTATAGTAGTATGCAAGGGTATTCTCCAGAAGTGAAGGAGAACAAGGAAAACTATGATAGGCATGACAACATGAGGTTACATCCTGATCCAAGAAGGTCCCCTCTAGACAGATTCATGGACACATCAAGGCAGAACTCAGAATCTGTTTCTCCACCCCAAGCTGGGTCAAGCACCGTTGACATGGTGTTGGGCGAAGTTTCTGAATGTGAAATCCTCTGGGAGGATCTTCTAATTGGTGAAAGGATTGGCCTAGGTACACAACTGTTCTTTTGTTTTATCTGTAATATACTAATTCACTCATTGAGCTGATTGTAGGTTGCACTATCCCTTGTCATAAAATGTAAGAAATATTCACTAGCATTACTGCAAAAAATAATTTTTAAAAAATTGCACTGTTATCCTATCATAAGCATGTGTTTTTGGAGTTTCTTTTGTGCATTAGGAGCTCTTGTGTTGCTATATCTTTAAATGTATGACAATTAAAAGAGTTTCCTTGTAATTTGTAGGTTCGTATGGAGAAGTATACCATGCCGATTGGAATGGAACTGTAAGTGCACCTATGTCAAAGAATGGTCTATGTCTGTGATGTACTCAGGGATCCGCTATCAAATAATTTTGATGGAGCCCCTTCCTGATATTAAGAAAGTTCTTTTGATATCAACTGATCATTATAATGAAAACGTGACATTTTACTTATTTACAGGAAGTGGCTGTAAAGAAGTTTTTGGATCAAGAGTTCTATGGTGATGCTTTGGCTGAATTTCGTTGCGAGGTATGTGAACATTTTATGATTTTGATTTTTCACAAACTTAATGTTATATTATTACTGTTATTTCTGCTTGTAGTCCCTGAATCATTTGATAATTCTCTTTTAATAGGTGAGGATTATGCGCCGGCTTCGTCATCCAAATATTGTACTCTTTATGGGTGCAGTAACACGGCCTCCACACTTGTCCATTGTATCAGAATACCTTCCTAGGTATAGCAAGTTTGTGTTTTCAAATAAAGTAGGTCATAACATGTGTAGTCAGTCCAAATGACACCAGCTATAGCCGTACAGAACTACAGAAGTAGTAATGCAGTGTTGCATTCATGACTAAAACTAAATGAAAAGATGCTCATTATGATACCTGTATTAAACACGAGTTGTTATTGCTGACTAGCTTTAAAAAAATGGGGGCTATACTATATGAATGTTCAAATTTTCACAGACAAAGTGCTCTGTTAGGTTAGGCTAGACCTGTTAACATGAGTGTTATGGCATTTTTTTTTTGTCAGTATTGGATCAAATGGTTCGTGTTTCAGCAATGACTTTAATCAAATTGTTATTTCTTTTTAGGGGAAGCTTGTATACGATTATTCATCGCCCTGATTGCCAAATTGATGAGAAGCGCAGGATTAAAATGGCCCTTGATGTGGTAATGGTTGGATTCTGTATTTTCAATTTTATCATCATGTGCATGCCCTTATTATGATTTATTCACTCTGCAGGCCAGAGGCATGAATTGTCTTCATACTAGTGTACCGACAATTGTTCATCGTGATCTAAAATCACCAAACTTGCTGGTTGACAATAATTGGACCGTTAAGGTATCTATCTGCTTTTGAGAACCAAAGCCTGAAAGCTTCTTGTTAGCTAACAAATTACATTTACAGGTCTGTGATTTTGGACTTTCACGTTTGAAGCACGGTACATTTTTGTCATCCAAATCCACTGCAGGGACTGTAAGTAATTGGCATTCCGACTAGAATGATTCTTTCCTCTTAAAGTTGTCGAAAGCTTCATGTACCCTGTCTTAAAATTTATGGCTTCCCCCTCTTAACAGCCTGAGTGGATGGCACCAGAGGTATTAAGGAATGAGCAGTCAAATGAGAAGTAAGTGATTTTTAACACCATTTTCAATTGTTTTTATTTGCTACTACCTCCATCCCAAAATATAAGAAGTTTTGGGGTTGGACACCGGTATTAAGAAAATAGGTGAAATTAAATAGGGGAATGTTGCGATTAGTTGAAAAGAGGAAGTAGGTGGAGAAATTAAAAGATAAAATGTTGTTATTGGTTGAGAAGTGAATCTAGATGGAGAAGTTATGTTTTATGACAAATTTTAAATGCTAGAAGCTGTTATATTTTTGGATGGAGGGAATATTTTTCTGCTTAGGATTTACTGTAACAAATTTCCTGTACTTCATACATGTTTTAGCCGAGCTTAAATTTCACTCTCTACCTAATGAGGTTTATTCTATAGACTAATGCAAGCAGTTATTTGACCTATATGGATAAGATACCTTGTCCGAGTAGATAAGCCATCACAGAAGTTAGGCTTAATTGAATATAATCTATTCTGCGATGTCTCTATGTGGAGCATTTTGTGGTTAATTGATAATTGATTATATTTTTTTTAGCTTCGTGTGACGTATCCTAGCTTCTAGAACCCGTACCATCTATGTCATTCATTTTCATTGAAATTGAAATAGGATATTGGCAACCTATACATAATACAAGCTGGATAGAAATGTAATATGGCAGGCTTTGTGGATTATGCGGAGCTGCTAATAAGAATGACAACAATTTGAATTTTTAGTTTAATTACATCTACCATGGAATGTTCTGAAATTCATTTACTTCATCCCTGGTGCCTGTCATGTCAATGCCAAGGAGGGTGATGAATTTGAAATGTCATGCAACATGATTGTGCTCCATTTTCTCATACTGACTGAACCCTCTATCCAGATGGCTGAGGGTGCCATTGAATGGTGTGACTGCGGCACATGATTCTATTCCTGCTGCACATAGTAAAAACCATTACTAAATATCAATTACAAAACACCTTTTATTGTCTTGTAGAGATCACATCTGTCCTATGCATTGGCATTATCTTTTTTTAGAGAAAAGGCTCCATTGGCATTATCTTATTCTCTCTGAAGAATTCAAGTTGAATTTCTCCCCGGCCTTTATTTCTGTTGGCACACTAGACAACACATTGACAACTGCAGCTAATCGTCGTTGAGAGTTTTGCAGGTGTGATGTTTACAGCTTTGGTGTCATCTTATGGGAACTAGCAACACTACAAATGCCATGGAGTGGCATGAACCCCATGCAAGTTGTGGGTGCAGTTGGTTTCCAGGATAGACGGCTTGATATCCCCATGGAGGTTGATCCTCTAGTTGCATCTATTATACAGGACTGCTGGCAGAAGTGAGTTTTTATTAAAAAAAGACATGAAGGCTTATTTAAGTGTTTTGGTTAGGAGGGATATGAAGCCTTCTATTCTTTGTTGTTAACTTTACATTGCAGTTGTACTAATACATGATTTATCTCTGTTACCATTTTCACTTTCAGGGATCCAAACTTGCGCCCTTCTTTTAGCCAGCTAACTAGCTATCTGAAGACATTGCAAAGGCTAGTAATCCCTTGTCATCAGGAGACAGCGGGCTCCTATGTACCGCAAGAAATATCGTTATACCGGTGAAACTCTACCCATGAGGTCGTCATACAGCAACTGTGAATAAAGAGCAATTGTGATTTTGCCGTTACATTTGGGCTCAATAGTCTGCAAAGGCATGGCTTGGTTTAGAGCCCCAGTTCCTGTCCAGATAGCAGTCATCCTGCTGTTGCAAGATAAAAAGGCTTGGCAGCGGAGTATGTGTACAGTATAGGTCGATCAGATAAACAGTCGGAGAAGAAAATCAAATGTCACCTGTTTCCTTTTTCTTTTTCATGTGCCCCCCATCCCCATTGTGTCGTCTGAACTGTGGAGAATCCCCAAAAAAAAATGAAAGAAGAAAAATGTGTAACTGTATGGACGAGTTTATCTTATAAAGAAGTTAATAGTCTGGAATATTGTGCATATCGCGTGCCTGATTGGTGGCGGCTATGTTTGAGAAATAGATGTTGCTAGTATATCCTTGGAGTAAATTGAATCGTCAGTACACGAACTTGTCAGGTAGTGCAATCTAGTATATGAACTTGTAAAATGCTCACTTTGGTATATGAACTTGTCTGGTGCGTGCGGAGGAAAGCGAAAAGGACACTACATGGCTAATCTTATTGATTTAGAGGCCGATTAGAATACTATGTAAACATATATATGAGAGAAGGTTGCTATTAGATATATACCTCTTCAATAAAATATGGCTAATCTTATTGATTTAGGGCTGATTAGGATACTATGTGAACATATATCTGAGAAGATTGCTATTAGACATACACCTCTTCAATAAAAAATAGAGTAGGATATAGCGATAGTAGAAAAAGATTAAAAAACCAAGCAATGATATAAGGGTTAGAAATATACCAAATTCATCTTTTCCATGATGAAAGATAAAACTAGAGACCAAATTTATAAATATTGCATGTCTTATGCATATTTACTGCACGTATGCACGTCATATCTTAATCAACATCAGCTTCGTAAAATTAACATTGCCAAGTTATTTTTATCTTCGTTTGCACTAACTAGATAAGTTCGTGTACTGAAACAAGCATTTTACAAGTTTATGTACTAAATTGCACCCAACTAACACCCAACTAACAAGTTTATGTACTACTAATGCAATTTACTCATATCACTCATATCGTTCATTTACAGCAGGCCGAAAAGCGCTCGTATTTTATCGCCTTCTCAGAGTATAGCATCATGCTGCATGCCCAAGTTTCAGATGTTCATGTTTAATCAACACCTTGCCCTCACTGTCCCATGGTAATCACAGGGGCAATTTCTTGAACAGTTTTATATCGACCCATCCAGCATGAAGCATTTTTCAACCAGGAAAAGAACAAAGGTAAACACATGCTTCAGTTGAACTAGAAGGCTGTAATGCGTAAATGCACCAGCGCAGAACTGCAGACGGGCACATTAGGTTTCAGGCAATTTGCAACGATCAAATTGCAACCCCATATACACATGTTTTTGGAGAAGTTGAACGCTAAAATGCGCCAAACAGAAACTTCCCAGACATGGCAGAAACATCAAACATCCCTATGAAATTCATTTTGCTCGTGGACGCTAATATTCATCCCAGAAAACCTACTCCTATCGGTTGCCTGCGACTGGAAGTCCGATGGATAATCCTACCAGCATTCACAATTTCATACCTCTCAGTCTCTGATATATGTATCGCAAATCATTGGGCAGAAACTTTGTCAGTGTGTCGATGATGATGCCGGTGACTTCTTCTATGAGCTCGCACCTCCCTTCTCTTCACAATAGTACCCGTGTTCTCCGCAGACTTCTTGTTTTCTATGTCGCCGTCTGGAGAACCAAGTATACAAGCCAGTGGATCCTCCATGAGGTCTCCAAATGATCTCTGCAAACATAGACATGAAAAAAGTTTAATCATCTTGCAGGGAGTTACGAAAATTTGGATTCTGGACACAACTTACAGTGTTTGTAGTTCTGTGTCCAGAAATTGAACCAGACCCATTACTTGAGTTCTTAACTTCGATCTCCTTCACCCTTTCCATAAAAGTGCTGTCAACATAAGTATGGCGTAGACGCCACCTGAAAAGTGGCATATCTTGATACTGATCACTAAACAGATGCTCAGCAAAGAAGTGTTGTTTTACAGCTTCAACCAGTGTCTTTTCATCATTATGCTTAGTAAGTATTCTGTTAATGAAACAAGTAGTTAGTTGGAGCACCTGATACACTATCAAATCATATTATTTGATTTATTTCACAGCACATACATGTTAGCTAGCTCCATCTTCATGCGCTCTTCTCCACCTTCCAAAATGAAAATAGGACTTGCTTGCAAGGCAGTATAATATGCAAACTTTCCAACAATCCATGCACTGCCTGGAACATGACAAGCATTATCAACGGAGAATATAAAAATAGAACATAATACAAATAAAAAAGAGTCGATCCATCAAATATTTTTGTAGGTTGTGACCAAGGTTCATTCTGAGTTGATTTTACAATATATTGCAAGTTTAAATGTATAAACAAGAGTCACTACAAGATCCAAAAAAGGCCTTGAGATTTACCAGCAGCCATGCCAATTCTTGGTATCCGAGGAAGAGGTGGATTGCCTAATAATTTCGCTCCTGCACAACAGAATATAGGTAAGGAATCATGTGTTTTGTACCTAAAGCAAGCCCTTCAACTGCAAGGGTACTCAATAATGATAGTTTTTCAACTTTAATTTTTATGAAATTGATTCTATTCAAACTTTTTCAACTTTAATTTTTATGAAATTGATTCTATTCAAACTAAACTGTTAGAAAAACATGACTACACAGCATATGTTCAACACCCAGTGAACCCAAATATTAATACAAAGCTGAAATATGTCATAAACTAAGCCAGAATGCTTCATACACATTTAGATAGACATATAACCCCATCATTATCACCGTGAAAAACATAATTGATAATAATAAAAACAACACCACGTCTGGTGCAGAACTTATGGAAGATGTTTGGATAAATGACAGTACTGATAAATTGGCTTGGCTAGAACAAAGGAACAGTAGAATTTCTTCCATTTCAGTTAGATAAACTGTTCATCAGACAGAATGATTATTTAGAAAGTGAAAATGCTACTGTTTTCTTCAAAGAGAGTAAATTATCACGTTCAACTAGTATTGTTGTTTTGAGTTTTGATATAGCACAAACATTTTCTAGGTGAAATTTTAACCATATTTATAATTTTATATTCAATTTGGACATATAATTTCCAAGACTAAAATCGTTCAGATGGCTTGAATTTATGAACTAACCTACATAATACCACAAAATGAACAGCATTTATAGACATGATCTTAATATCCATCCCAACCTTGCATGAAAAAGACATCACTGGAGATTACCCATTCCAATCCAAAATATCATTTAGCAATAGCTAAAGGAGACATCCACTGTACACAATTAGATGGTCAGTCTACTCAAATTCTATCGTCTTCATGTAGAATTCGACGTGCCAATTGGTGTCTCCTACCGACACCAGACATACTACTTATTTTCTCATTTACAGCTACCACAAAAATAATGGCATCACATCACAGATTCACAGGTTGAGCGCGCGCTCACCGACACCGAGAACATGATACCCGACTAAAGCGGACGTCGCGGTGGCGAAGGCCTTGCACAGGACCGCGGTCACCTTACTTGCATAGATCTTGACCTCCTCACCCTGGGTCATGTCGCCCTACAGCACCAGAAATCTTACTCAGCCACGCAAAAAACCCCCCACACAATCCACCAAAACCGGAACAAGAACAAGAATCTCCTGTTCCTGAAAAAAAACCTTGGCCCGAAGCGATTCCTCCAGGTCGAGAATCACGGGGGTCTCCTGCAAACACACATCGGGAAGAAAAGAATCCATCAAATCCGATCGGTTCTCACGCACCGGACGAAAGAGGAGGAGGAGACACGGGACGGCCAAACCTTGCCTCGTAGGAGGGCGGAGACCTCCTTCAGCACCTGCACCTGCTGCATCACCATCGCCGCGGTCTCGTCCCCTCCTCTCTCTCTCTCCCCTCCCTTCGCCTTGCGAGGCGTGCGGAATGGGGGAGAAGAGAAGCGGCGGAGATCACACGAGGACGAAGGGTAATTCGGGATCGGCGTCGGAGCGGCGAAATGGGCCGAAAGGCCCATATTCCGGTGCTCCGCGGGCCAAAGGTTGGGCCGGAAACATCGAGGCCCACTAGGATATCGGCCCATGTGTAGATCTGCAAGCATGTGAAGTGGCCTTGTTCGGAACGGGATTGGAGAAAGTTTACTTTAGGTCCTCACTAGAAAAGGCGTGTGGCTTTGCCACCCGTGGTACAGTGAGCCTGGCCCATTGGGTCCAATTGGTAGTAACAATTAAATAGAGGGACAACGAGAGGAAAAGTTTCTTCTTTTCTACGGAGAAAAACACATAGGCAATATTTGGTAAATGGCAAAGGGAAATGATTCCCGCCCATCTTCAAATCATAGCCATTCATTCTCTTTTTTCCATTTAATCTAAAGACTTCATTCATTTCCCAATCACAACCCCACCCCCCATTTCCCATTATCCAAACACACCCATGAAGAAAACATATAGGAATATGAAACATAGGATTGCGGATACATAACAGAAGAATACAAAGTATAAAATACATGAACTGTAAAAGGATAGATGTTTGGAACAATGAAATTTTAGTTGGTGATTTGATTACATCCATTATATTTTCTCTTTTAATCCCTAACCAAAGTATGCATTGTTAGTTCTTTACTCCTCTGGTAAGAGGCAGCAATAGCTATCTGAGCTTTGCCAGACATACAGTGGCAACGCAATAATTCAAGCGAGTTTGGACTGCTGTGTTTCGTAGGAAAAATAAAGATAGAGAGATTTCGTTGGATGTTTGATTTCCTGTGATTTTGCCCCAAACCATAGGAATGGGAACCTTTTATTGCACTTTTCCTTTTCTCAATTCCTCCATTCCAAACACTGCTACAGTGAATTGTTTTTTTTTTAAGGTTTTGGAATCCTTTGATTTTTTTCCTCTATATTTTCTTCAATCCAAACAAGGCCAAACGGCTTCTTCGGATTAGAGAATTTTCACACGATTTCCAAGAAATATTATGGAGGGAATACGTGGAAACCAATTGCAGAAAAATCAAAGGAATGTTTTCTTTGATGCTGATTTCACATGAAAAATCCCTTGAGCTCCTTATTTTTTCTTCTTGCATACACACAAGTCCTATGCTATCAAATTCTTGTAATCTGAATGCCCTCCCTCGACTGATGAATTCTTTTGTTTTTCATTCCTTTGTTGTACACTTATAATCCATTTCTATTTAATTTATATACTTTTCTATCCTTTTTTTCTATCAATAATCCGAACGAGCCCTAAGAATGGTTGGGGTGAAGTGATTTTGGGGCAGTTCGTACCGGTGTCGGTAGGGTTTTCAGCTATAGCGGTCTTGTCCGCTATTCCTCTCACTCCACCGTCTTAGCACATTCTCTCCCATAACCTTTTATCGCCTTCTGTACACCGGATCCACTGTTGGAGCACCTCTAGAGGATCTCGCTACATATATACTTCTAACTAATTATATATATCGTTTTATGTTCATCATTAATGGATGATCGATCATTATTTCTTTATTTCTCCTGTGTTGTACGTATTCTGGCCTCCATATAGGTTGGGCATATGTGTATAATACCCCGTACGACGTATCAGTAAAAGTTATAATAATTTATGGGTAATTTTTTTATATATTCTTAGTGATTTAAAAACCAATGTTGAAAAATAAATTTTGATGAAAAAAACTTAAAAATCAATTTCAAAATTAGCTTCTAAAATTTAAATTTTGACAGTAGCTAATTTCATATAAGACTAACGATGGGAGCCTATATGGTTGTGCGTAAAAGTAGTGAGTAAACATATATTACTGAATGTGCTTGTTCATGCATTCATGAGCGTGCACCAGATGTTTGCATGACTACAATATCTAGTTTCATCCCTGTATAGTTGAATCTCTATAGAAAAGAACAACCCAGCATTTTTTTGTTCCATGGCGTAGTTCACACGGCCTGCTGAGCCATGGCCCATGGGCCTAATTGCTTGATCGATTCATTTGCAGAGAAACTTCTGGACGCTGGTGCACGCGCGCGCAAGATCGTTTGTGCGAGCCTCTCTTCCCCGAAACCTGGGTTGCCACGTGGCATGATTCTCCTTCCGATTTTTGGCATTGAATTCGTATTATAAGATAAGATGCGGCTCCAGTCACTCAACCAGGAAACCAGGTACGTGAAGCGTCCCCCGACTAATAAAATCAGTGCAAGTTAATAGTTTATCAGGGGAAGCTTTGGCAGCTATAATTTCTTCTAGAATCAAAAATTTCTCCAAACAATCTAGCTTTTCCTCCTCACAAGAAGTTGTTAGTTGTAGAATTTAGAAAATGAACTAGAAGCCAGAAGCTGGAAAACCCAACTTCTCCTAATTCTCATAAGTTGGCTACCAACCAAAAAAATCTAAAAATCTTAGACTCTCTAAACAGGAACTAAATACCTTCCTTGACAATATTAAGGGCGATTTTGGTCTTTTTGTCCCATGTGACTAAAAATATATATTTGGCTCGCAAGTCTGCGGGTGTCAAAGTAAAATATAAGGGCCTCATCTTTCGTTTATGCTTATGCTTATCAACCAAAATTTAAATTTTTCAACCTTAAATTTGGAGATGATTTTAAGGTTTTTTTTCATCGAAGTTTATTTTTCAGCCTTTACTTTTACATAGCTAAGAACACATATATAAAAGTTTTATTCACAAATTATTTTTTATTTGCAAATATGCCGTTATGGTGGCTCCGTAAATAAAAACATAAATTGGGCTCGCAAGTATAAGGGTGTTCGGTTAAAAAGATAAAAATAAAATCTCGCAAAAAATAATAAACAAAATGCAGTAGACCACATGTCATCACCTTCTCTTACCCTTACTCTGTCTCTCTGTCCCTCGCTGCTGTTTCACGTGGCCGCCGGGGAGTTGGCGATGTCGCGTAGGAACAAGCAGTTGGCATCGGATGATCGGAGTGCCTGTGTGTGCACAGTAATCACTAATCAGAGAGACGACATCTTGAACAGTTTTTTTTTTTTTTTTTTTTTTTTTTTTTTTTTTTTTTTTTTTTTTGCGGGGGGACATCTTGAAGTTTAAGTTGATCCATCCAGCACGAAGCATTTTTCAACCAGGAAAAGAAAAGGTAGCACATGTTCAGCGCAGAACTGTAGATAGGCACATTAGGTTTCAGGCAAATAATCTGCAGTGGTCAGACCGCAAGTCAAAACCACATGTTCCTGGACATGGAAGAAACATCGAACATCCATATGAGCTTCATTTTGCTCGTGGACGCAAAATATTCATTCCAGAAATCTACTCCTATCGGCCTCCTGCGACTGGAAGTTCGAAGGACAATCCTAGCATTCACATCTGAATCTCTGATATAGATATCACAAATCACAGCGCAGAAAACTCGTCAGCATGTCGATGATGATGATGATGATGATGATGCCGGTGGCTTCTTCTGTGAGCTCGCACCTCCCTTCTCTTCACGGTAGTACCAGTGTGCTCAGCAGACTTGTTGCTTTGTATGTTGCTGTCTGAAGAACCAAGTATACAAGCTAGCGGGTCCTCCATGAGGTCTCCAAATGATCTCTGCAAACATAAACATGGCAAAAGAAGTTTAATCATCTTGCAGGGAATCATTAAAAAAATCGGATTTGCTATACAACTGTCGACAGTTAACAGGTGTGAAAACTTTCAAATTGTATAGCTACTCCCCTAAAAAAATTTGGATTCTGGCCACAACTTACAGTGTTTGTAGTTCTGTGCCCAGAAATTGATCCAGACCCATCATCCGAGTTCTTAACTTCGATCTCCTTCACCCTTTCCATAAAAGCGCTGTCAACATAAGTATTGCGTAGATGCCACCTGAAAAGTTGCCTATCTTGATACTGATCGCTAAACAGATGCTCAGCAAAGAAGTTCTCTTTTACAGCTTCGACCAGGGTTTTTTCATCACTATGCTTATTAAGTATTCTGTTAAAGAAACAACTAGTTAGTTGGAGCACCTGATACACTATCAAATCAAAGTATTTGATTTGTTTCACAGAACATACATATTAGCAAGCTCCATCTTCATGCGTTCTTCTCCACGTTTCAAAATGAATTCAGCACCTGCTCGCAAGGCTGTATAATATACAAATTTTCCACCAAACCAGGCAATGCCTGAAACAAGGCACCAGCAAATTAGCATTATCAATATGAACAGAGAAGATAAAATCAAAACTAAAATTTTACGAATAAAGAACTGTCAATCCATCAAATATACTTGTAGGTTCATTCCCCTGAATCACTTTGACATCCCAGACGATGAGAAAAGTACTAGCATATTTCATCCACTGCTGAGTGTAGCTAGCAAACAATAGGTTTTGTCAACTATGCCAAGTGATTTTACAATATATTGCAAGTTTACATGCATGAATGGTGGCAAAAACAATGCCATAATAAACACACAAATGGGTTAGCTCTATTTCTAAGAGTAGCCAGCCTGGAACCTTCAAATTTGACTTTGCTTTTGGAATATCAAATACACATTATGAAACTCAAATAACATGTACATATAAGTTAATGTTCAAAGAACATATACATATAAGTTAATGCTTTCTACATATTGTTAGAGAATCCCCACCAGTGGTAAGGTGACTATAAGTTAATGCTTTCTACATATCGTTAGTGAATCCCAATGAGCAAGCCACCTGTCTTCCCCCCTCATTCCCTGCTGAATTGTCCGAAAATTGGTACCGGACTGGCAATGTTTCTTGGTCCAGGACTAGAGTAATATAAAACTTGCCTGCAACTCTGCATGGCATTGCGATCATTGATATACAAGAGTTACTAAAAGACACCAAAGGCACCCTTCTTCAGCCAGAAGGAGGGCACTTGCCAAGCTTGGGGCAGCGCCATTAATTACATACCGGTTTTGATGCTTTCAAATTAGGCGGGGCCGCGGGGTCTCAAGGGCTCTCTCTATTGACAGATCTAGAGTCCTAGGGTTAGAGTCAGGTTTGGTCATATTTTTGTGGCATAAGTGTGCTTGTAATCTGAAAGCTAAGGTGTGAGGTTGTTTATGTACTTCGGGCATCTTTACCCTTTTTTCTTCTTAATCTAATGAAACACAAATCTCCTGCGTGTTCGAGAAAAAAAAAAGTCACTACAAGATCAAAAAACTGAGATTTACCAGTAGATACGCCGATTCTAGGAAACCGAGGAATAGGAGGTTCGCCTATTTTAGGTCCTGCACAACAGAATATTGGTAAGGAATCACACACCTAAAGGCCAAAGCAAGGCCTGAAAGGTTACTCAACAATGATAGCTTTGCAGCTGTACTCTATACTAAATTGTTTTCTTTATTTTAAATGAAAATAGCTTTTTACTTGTTATAAAAACACGACTATACTGACAGCATATGTTCAGGACCCAACAAACCCAAATATTAATATAAAGCCCAAATTTGTCATAAAGTAAGCCGGAATGCTTCATATGTAGCATTCAGGGTGAGAAAATTTAGGTAAGCATATAATCCCATTGTTATTTAATGTGAAAAATGTAATTGATAATAATAAAAATCAACATCCCTCTGGTGCAGAACATATCAAAGGCGATTAGAAAAATGACAACATCAATAAATTGCCTACGCTAAT
This sequence comes from Oryza glaberrima, assembly GCF_000147395.1. Taxonomy (NCBI): domain Eukaryota; kingdom Viridiplantae; phylum Streptophyta; class Magnoliopsida; order Poales; family Poaceae; genus Oryza; species Oryza glaberrima. The sequence goes on along the minus strand of NC_068335.1, from coordinate 15,010,058 downwards.
GGAGCAGCAGAATTTCTTCCATTTCAGTAAGATAAACCGTTTTTATTAGATGAAATGGTTATTTAGAAATCAGGGAAATGCTTTTTTTTATTAAATATCATCACTTTCAGCCAGTATTGTTGTTTCGAGTTTTGGTATATTACAACCACTTTTTATGTGAAATTTTAACCCTATTAAATATTTTTATATGCAATTTGCACATATAATTTCCAACACTAAAATCACGCAGATGTCTTACATCTATGAACTAACTTATATAATACCACAAAATGAACAACGTTTACAGACATGTTCTTATTCCCCCCCCCCCCCCCCAGCGTCGCTCACGCGTCGGGCGGCTCGGGGGCGAAAAACCCTAGCCGCCCGCGCCTTCTCTCCCTCCCTCCCCCCACCTCGCCGCTGCTGGAGCCCGCCGGCGGCGAAGCCGGCAGTGGGCAGGGAAGGCGGCGGCGAGGCCTTCTTCTCTTCGTAGCGTCTCCCTCCTCGGCGTGAAGGACGAAGACGACGAAGCTCCCCACCGGCGTGGTCCATGGCGGCTACGGCGGCGAGGTGGGGAGGAGGCGGCGGATCCGGAGCCCCCATGGCCGGATCCGGCCCTCCCTCGCCTGGATCTACGCGGCGGCGGCGCGACGGCATGCGGCCGTGGTGGCGGCCGGCGGCCGGCTACGGCTAGGCCGGCCCGGCACTGGCGCGGAGGCGGCGGACGGCTGCAGCTCGGCGTGGAGGCGGCTCGTCAGCGGCGGGCGCGGGCGGCGGATGGCTGCGGCTCGTCGTGGCCGGCCGGGTCGCAGAGGCGGCAGGCAGCTAAGCCTGCCCGAAGCAGCAACGGCGCCCCTGCTCACTCGCTCGGCCTGGCCGCCCGGCGCCAGCCCATGGCGCGGTGGGTCGTCCAGGCCTCGGTGGCGGCTCGGCGTGGTAGCCGGGCAGCCGGGATGCCGTCGCGGTGGCCAGGTGAGGCGCGGCGGCCGGACTTCGGGGGCGCCGGCGGGTGGCGCCGGTCCGGAGCAGCAGCACCACCGACGGCCAGATGGCAGTGCAAAGGGAGCTGGCGGCGATGGGCCGTCTTCCTCGTTGCCGGTCGGCACCCTCGGCCTTCGTGGAGCTCCTCCCCTTCTTTGCGGGGAGTTTCTAGGTTGGATTGAGGCGGCAGCTCGTCAGTGGGGGAAGCTCAGGCTACCAAAGCAATGCCACCTAGTCCCAGGTTCTCCTTCGGCCAAATCTGGCGAGGCGGCTGGCGGGTGGTGGAACGGAGGAGTCCTGGGCCAGCTTTCAGGGGTGGTGGTTCGTTGAAGTCGACCGACGGAGGGGCGTCGGTGTGGTGTAGTGGATGCCACGTGCTGCCATTTGTCTATGTGGTGGTTCTGAGTTGGTGGACGGCGATCTGCAGTCAAGGTTGTAGGGTCCCAGGCGAAAGCCTAGTCCGGTGGTTCACCGGGCCGGCAGCGGCTACGTCTTCGGGCGTCGTAATCTCCTTGGAGCGTTGTCAAGGGTTACCCTCTCCATTTCTTGGCGAGCTTCTCTGGGTGAAAACTACATCTTTTTTGATGGGCGATGGCGGCATCCTGGATGTCGTGACCACCATGGTGGCATCGTTTTCGGAGCCTCGTCTCTGTGGTGTTGCTGTAGGCCTAGCGGCGTTCGGCCAAGCTCAACGGGGGTCGTTTGGTGCTAGGTTTCACCCTCAGCGGTTTGTGCTTGGGTGGTAGCACGTGGTGTGTGGCAATGCACCTTGGTGCATTTTGATGTTTTTTCTCTTGTAACTTTTATTCCTTCTTAATATACTCGGTTGGCCTCCTTCGGCCTTCCCGGCGAAAAAAGACATGTTCTTATTGCTATTTCCCGTTCAAGCCTTGCATTACTGGAAATACCCATTTCAATCCAACATACCATTTAGCAATAGCTAAAAGAAACTTCCAACTGTCCATGATTAGATAGATGGTCAGTCTAGCCAAATTCTCTCGCTATTTTATAAAATCCGATGTCACTTGGTCTCCTAACAACACTCAGGGGGTGTTTAGATACAGGGGTGTAAAGTTTTGGCGTGTCACATCGGATATTATATAGGGTATCGCATGGGGTGTTCGGGCACTAATAAAAAAAACTAATTACAGAATCCATCAGTAAACCGCGAGACCAATTTATTAAGCCTAATTAATCCATCATTAGCAAATGTTTATTGTAGCACCACATTGTCAAATCATGGAGCAATTGGGTTCAAAAGATTCATCTCGCAAATTAGTCGCAATCTGTACAATTAGTTACTTTTTTAGACTATATTTAATACTTTATGCAGGTGTTTAAACGTTTGATGTGACATGGTGTAAAATTTTTGTGTGGGATCTAAACAGGGCCTCAATCACAATTTTTTTGATAAATTTTTGTTTGGTGTCTGACTGCTTGACAGATTCACAGATAGAGACGGGCGCGCGCATGCAGAGAAAGCTCACCGAGGCCTAGGGCATAATAACTCGACGCACCAAACGCCGCGGTGGCGAAGACCTTGAACACGCTCGCGGTCATCTTGCTGACCCGGATTGTGACCTCCTCCTCAAGCGTCATGTTCCCCTACAGCAGCAGCAGAATCAGAATCAGCAACTGCACAAACCACACCCAAATCCAAGAAACCAAGGGCGGAAAAGGAAAAAAAAAACCAGAAAGGAGTCGCACGAAGAAGAAATCTGTTCATGCCGCGAACCTTGGCCAGTAGAGATTCCTCCAGGTCAAGAATCACCGGGCTCACCTGCAAGAAGCAACATCAACGGGAGAAGAAAAAGAAAAAAAATCCCCATGAAAGCCTCAGTGGCCTCACCACCGCGCCAACGAAGGAGCTGTCACAAGCAAGCAGAGCGGGGGGTAGCAAACCTTGCCTCGTGCGACGTCGAAGATCTCCTTCAGCTCCTGCAGCCGCGGCATCACCATCGCCGCCGTCTCTCGCCCTCCTCCCCTTTGCAGGCAAGGTCGCGTGTACTGTGGAATACTGGAGAAAGCGGAGGATATCACTCGAGGACGAAGAAGAGGTGGGGGGGTTAGTTTGGGCTCGGAATGGGCCAGATATGGGCCCGGAAGCATCACGGCCCAATAGGATGTTGGCCCATATGAGAAGCAAATTTACCTCCAAATTTGACCCTGTTCGCGCTGAACACAAACATTGTACAGTGTTTAACAAACTGTACAATGTTATGGCCGTTGTACAGTGTTATAGCCGTGTTATGTGGGCTCCCAATTGGACCTAACATTGTGCATCTTGCATTCTTGCGTGCTAGATTAATTAGTTTCTGCCAACAATTTCTCCATGTTTGAGATATAGATGTTGCTTACATCGTGCTAACAAACTGCAGATGGGCACATTAGGTTGCAACCTGATTGGTTCAACCACAACTGCAGGTGGGCAAGCAATCTGTGATGATCAGATCGCAAGTCAAAAAACACATGTTTCAGTTAAAGTAGAAGGCCGCATTGCGCCAAGCAGAAACTTCCTAGACATGGAAGAAACATAGAAACATCCCTATGAACTTCATTTTGCTCTTGGACGCGAATAACCATCCCAGAATTCTATTCCTAATAGTTGCCTGCGACTGGAGGCTCGAAGGATAATCCCAGCATTCATACTACTCCACATCTGAAAGCTCTGATATAGACAACACAAATCACAGTGCGGAAAATTTGTCGGCGTGTCGATGATGATGCCGGTGACTTCTTCTGTGGGCTCGTACCTCCCTTCTCTTCACGATAGTACCCGTGTGCTCAGCAGACTTGTTGCTTTCCATGTTGCTGTCTGGAGAACCAAGTATACACGCCAGTGGGTCCTCCATGAGGTCTCCAAATGGTCTCTGCAAATAGAAACATGTAACAAAAAGCTTTTGACTATCTTGCAGGGAATTATTCAAAAAATTTGGATTCTTGACACAACTCACAGTGCTTATAATTCTCTGTCCAGAAATTAATCCATGCCCATCATTTGAGCTCTTCACTTCGATCTCCTTCACCCTTTCCATAAAGGCGCTGTCAACATAAGTACGGCGTAGATGCCACCTGAAAAGTGTCCTATCTTGATACTGATCACTAAACAGATGCTCAGCAAAGAACTGCGTTTTTACAGCTTCAACCAGTGTTTTATCATCACTGTGCTTATTGAGTATTCTGTTAATGAAACAAGTAGTTAGTTGGAGCAGCTGATACACTATGAAATCATATTATTTGATTTATTTCACAGCACATACATGTTAGCTAGCTCCATCTTCATGCGTTCTTCTCCATGTTTCAAAATGAATTCAGTACTTCCTTGCAAGATTGCATAATACATCGCCTTTCCAGCAAACCATGAAGTGACTAAAATATGGCACCGGCAAATTAGCATTATCAAGGGAGAAGATAAAATTGAACATAATATGAATATAGAAGAGTCAATCCATCAAATATTTTTGTAGGTTGTGACTAAGGTTCACCGACTTCATTCCCCGAACCAATTTCATGTCCCAGACCATGTGAAAAGCGCTAGCAGGTTTCATCCACTGCTGAGTGTAGCTAGCGAACAACATACTTCATTAACTATTCTAAGTTGATTTTAAAAAATATAGTTTAAATGCATACATGGTGGCAAAAGTCATAATGCACACACAAATGGGTATAGCTATGGCTAGGAGTAGCCAGTCTGGAACCTTCAAATTTGACTTTGGTTTTGGAACTCAAATGCACGTTATGAAACTCAAAAAACAGGTACATATATGTTAATGCTTTCTACATATTGGTAGAGAATCCCCAGCAGTGGCATCCTATTAGGTTTTCAGTTCAATAATCATGTGCAAATCTCAATGAGCAAGCCACCTGTCTTTCCCCCTCATTCCCAGCAGAATTGTCCAAAAACTAGTACTAGTGTGGCTATGCTTTGCTCTTGGTCCAGAAAGAGTGATATAAAACTTGCCTGTGACTCGGCATGCCATCACTGAGTAATTAGGTAGAGAATACTACAGGGATTTTAGACACCAATATTATTTTTTTGTATGCGATAAATTGTTTATCTACCATCCAGTTAAATGCTATATTTTTCATATAAACCTCACCCAACCAAATCAAATACAACCAACCAAACAAAATCTCTTTCAAACCGCATCCCTCGTGTAAGCAACCAAACAAACTCTCATGCTAGCCAGGTCAAATCAATACAATCAACCAAACAGCTGCATGTGTATCACCTTAGCCAGGTCAAACTCAGCCTGTATGAGAGAGATGAGCCAGGCTAAGGGGATGCAAGCAACCAAACACACCCATAGAAGAGTCTCTAAAAGTTCCAAAGGGCCTTGAGATTTACCAGCAGCCATGGCGAATCTTGGTAGCCGAGGAAGAGATGGTTCACCAAATTTAGCTCCTGCACAACAGAAAATAGGTAAGTAACCATGTGTTTTGTACCTAAAGCAAGCCCTGCAAGGTTACTCGACAATGATAGTTTTTCAAATTTACTTTAAATGAAATCGATTCTGTTAAAGCTAAATCGTTTCCTTTCTTTTAAATGAAAACAAGTACACGACTATATACCTACAATAAATGTTCAAGACCCAGTGAATACAAATATTAATAGAAAGCCCAAGCTTGTCATAAAACTAATCCAAAATGCTTCATATGTAGCATTCATGGTGTGCAAATTTTTAGAAGGCATAAAACCCGATCGTTATTCAGCATGAAAATGTAATTGATAATAATAGAAACAACACCACGTCTGGTGCAGAGCTTATGGAAGGTGATTAGAAAAATGACAACATTGATAAATCAGCTATGACAAAGGAACGGTAGATTCTTTTTCCATTTCAGTTAGATAAACTTTTATCAGACGAAATGGTTACTTAGAAAATGGGAAAATGCTTATTATTTTCTTCAAAGAGAAATTTATCAGTTTCAACCAGTATTGTAACTTTGAGCTTTGGTATATCACAAACATTTTTTATGTGAAATTTTAACCATATTTAATATTTTTATATGCAATTTCCAATACTAAAATCATGCAGATGGCTTGAACTTATGAACTAACCTACATAGTATCCCAAGACGAACGACGTTTATAGACATCCTTAAGTCTAATTACCATCCAAACCTTGCATGGGAAATGTCATTACTGGAAATACCCATCCCAATCGAAAATGTCATCTAGCAATAGCTAAAAGAGACATCCACAGCCCACAATTAGATGGTCGGTCTAGCGAAATCCTATAGCCATTTCATAATAATTCCATTCTACCCAACAAATACTTTTCTTAATCACTTGTGTAACTGCTGCTCGTGTACAACAACCACAAAATACAATAGCATCCCAGATTCACTCGAAACACAGGTGTATGGTTTTCGGGCCCGGTTTTCTCATAAACTGGGTCAATTCCTTTTTTTTCTCTCTTCTTACTATATAACAGGAACTCACTCTCCTCTTTCTGAGTTTTGCCTCTAAAAAAAAGAAGACGCGTCGCGTGTGCGAGAGAAAAGCTCTCACCAACAATGCCGGGAACATAATACCCCACGGCGGCGATCGCCCCGGTGGAGATGGCCTTGCCCAGGGTCGCGACCACCTTCAAGACCTTCAATGTGGCCTCCTCGCGCAGCGTCATATCGCCCTACAGCAGCAGCAGCAGCAGAATCAGCAAACGCCAAAACCACAATCCAAGAAACCAACCACTGGTTACGGAAGGAGGCAAAAAGAAAAGAACCTTGGCCCGAAGGGATTCCTCCAGGTCGAGAAACACAGGGGGTGTCTCCTGCAACAGCAACAGCGGAAGGAACCGAAAACCCATCAAATCCCATCAGTCTCTCTCACCGCCGCACAGTCGGAGAGAGCTCAAGGGCAGGGGGGACGAGCAGAATCGGCCAAACCTGGCCTCGTAGGACGGCGGCGAACTCCTCCAGCATCACCATCGCCGTGGTCTCGTCCCCTCTCCTCTCTCCTCCCGTTCTTGCAAGGTTTGCGCGGAATGGGGGAGAAGCGGAGCGGCGGAGAGCAGAGCACACGGAGGTGAGGACGAAGGGGTAGTTTGGGCTCGGAACGGTCCAATGGGCCGTCGGGCGGCCCATAGTGCTCCCCGGAAAAGAATTTTTAACATTTTTAATTTTACTTATTAAAATATTTATAAAAATAATGTTTGGTTTTAAAGTTTTACAAATCTACATTTCTACACCCTGGTATGTTTTACCCCCCAAAAAGGGATCCATTTACCGCTTTACATTTAGATGTGTGTGCACCTTGTTGCAATTTTTACTTCTTTGTTCAGGGCTTCAGGCACTAGCTCACAATGTGTTGCATAATTAGAGTTGTGTACTCCAGTGCACTAGAAATATTTTGCAAGCTAGGCTTTCCCATTTCTTTTTTGTGTGTAGAGAGATTATCAGTTAATTACATTTGATGTGGAGGCGTGGAGCGCAATTTCTCTTGTAGCAGTCTCTAAAATGCTCTTAGAGTTCAGTCGGTGCCTCATGAAAGTTTCAACAGTAGCTAGCATCCATTTTGCGTGGTTTCCCTGCAAGATGATTAAACTTCTTTTGTCAAGTTTATATTTGCATATACCTAGGTGCCATGGCACCTAGGTGTAGAAAATACTTTCCGACCATATGGAGGATACTTGGTCAACATAGAAAGCAACAAATCCGCTGAGCACACAGGTACTATCCTGAAGAGAAGAGAGCTGCGAGCCCAGAAAAGAAGTCACCGGCATCATCGTCACAAATTTTCTGTACTGTGATTTGTGATATCCATATCAGGCCATCAGGGCTTCAGGGGTGTTCTACGATTATTCTTCGAACTTCCAGTCGGAGGCAACCATTAGTTATATGAGAATTCCGACATGATTATTCGCGTCCACAAGCAAAATGAAGTTCATAGGGATGTTCTATGTTTCTCCATGTCTAGGAAGTTTCTGTTGGGTGCATTGCGGCCTTCTACTTCAAATAAAAACATGTGTTTTTGGCTTGCAATCTGATCATTACAGATTACTCACCCACCTGCAGTTCTGGATTAGTAAAATGTATAGATTGTCCCAATCCAATTATCATCTATCTATCTATCTTATAATCTGAAACGGAGGTAGTATTTATTTTTGTTGCTAATAAACCGTACGGATAAATGTAAGCGAACTTGTGATTCTGACAACTAAATCCTAGAGTTGTGAAGCTAGCACCTTGACGACCTCATCCGCCAGAGCACAGTGGTTCGTCTTCAGGTAATCGTACTCTTGTGTCGCCATGGCAGCTGCAAACTTTCCAGGGCTCTTAAGGAACTCGAAGCAAGCGTTCTTCAAGCCGGAGCATCCGTGTTGGTCGGCCAAGATCAGGATACTCGCCACGCTGGCCACCTCGATGTGCTTGCAAAGCTGAGCTTCGCATAGCAGCCTCAGCCGTTCCATCCCGTACCGATCGGCTGCGGCGAGGAGATGCTGCGCCATGGCGCGTCCCTCCTCCTCGAGCTCGCCCTGCTGCATCTGCGGCGGCAGCGAGTCGGTGTAGGCGTACCTGAGCAGTGCCTTGAACACGAGAGGATCCATGTCGTCTATCTTGATAGCGACGCCGCCTTGAAGGCCACCGCCTTCCATCATTGGGCCGTAGAGCGCGGCGGCGAGGACCGGCGACCGCGCCGCGAGCAGGCACCTGTGGGCGGTGAAGGCCTCGCCGCCGACCTGGAACACGACGTCGCCGCCGCTCCCGGTGTCGAGCAGGCCGCCGAGGTCGCGCCGCAGCTCGGAAGGTGGCACCGAGACGAACACCGGCTCGTCCTCCTGCGCCGTGAAGTGGTCGATCAGGGACACGTCGCACCGTATCGTGAAGAACCCGTCGGGCCTGATCCGCTTCGACCTCGCAAGATCATCCCTCTTCACGAACCTGTGATATCCCCAACAAGCTCCCGGTGCAATGGTGATCACGGGGGCCTTACGAAGCTGCGACTGCTTCTTGGCCTCATCGTCGAAGGTGATCGTCACCTGCAGCATCGCCGGCTTCGGAGAAGAGCTGTCCAGGCACAGGAACACCGATATGAACTCGGCGTTCTCCGGGCGGTTGCCGTTAGGGTAGTAGGAGATTCTCCACTGCCGCCCGCCGACGACGAAGTCGCGGGACGAGAGCGCCCACCCAGTGGGGGATCCCAGGCTGCGGTAGTAGTCTATCCTGAGGCGGTGGTAGCCGCTCGTCGTGGCCGCCTTGATGGCGGACGCCGGCTGCTGCGACGACGGCGACATGGGGAGGAGATTCTTCGGTGGGGTTTCTTGCTCGCCTTCTCCTCCCTTCCGACACGAGTTTTGCTATTGGGTTCCTTGGGGAGGAGCAGAGGAGGGGAGGGAGAGAGAGAGAGAGAGAGAGGGAGAGGTGGGAGACGATCTATCTCTCCACCCATGCATGCCTCGCGATTTTGCTAAATTGCTATCGCCCAGATTAGGGGTGGAATAAAAGGTTGGGCTCGTGAGCTCAGCTCGGGCTTGACTCGAACTCGCTTACCTTGGCTCGGCTTGAATGCCAAACGAGCCAAGCCCAAGCCTACTTTTCAGCTCGTTCCTGAAACGAGCCGAGCCCGAACTTGCTCGCGAGCCGCTTGATTTGGCTCGTGAGCCTAAGCCATCATGTATTTATATGGGGTTATTATTTGTCAATATGTAATTTATTATCTATATTTTGATGAAATGAATATATAAAGTTATTTTAATTTTACATGTCGATGATTTGTTATTGTTTTCTTAATGATTGCAAATTCTATAGCTTCAACGGAAGACTTGCAAGCCAGCTCGAGCTGGCTCGAGCCAGGAAACAAGCCGAGCCGAGCTCATGTTTTAGCTCGTTTCCCAAACTGAGCTGAGCCAAGCCAAACCTAGCTTATTACGAGCCATTGCAAGCCGAGCCTCGGCTTGGCTCGTTTCCAGCCCTAGCCGAGATCCTCGCCGGCCTATGGGTTTCCACGGCCCATTTAGCTGTTCAGAGCCCAAACTTCCCTTCGTTTTCCAAACAGAAAAGGAGGGATAATAAGAGGGGTATGTATATTCATCCCTTGAGGGATATCCCTTCGTGCATACCATCTAAATAATCATCAGAAAATTTAAAATAAATTGATAAGATAGATTAATATCAAATATCACTTCACAAATATACAAATTAAAATTCAATTTATATAAGTTGTAATAAAAAATGAATATTACAGTGAATATATGTTTTCAGTTTAATTTGATTTTTCGTTGTAACTTGTAGAAATCGAATTTGGCTTTACATGTTTGTGGAGTGATATATTTCATATTAATCTATGTTATTATATTTTTCATTTTTTTAGAACTACTAGTATTCAAGTATTTGAAGCAATGCCATAATAATTTTACACATATTTAAGACATGCTGCTATATACTCCTTGGATACATTTAAAAAAGATTGGACAAATTGCCCTTCTTCTCCCTTCCTCCCCTTCTCTCTTCTTCTTCCCGCTCAACGGCAGCGGTGGAGCTGGAGCAAGGAGCGGCAGGAGCAGAGGGGATGGCAGCGTGAGCAGCATTAGGAGCGGCGGGGACAGTGGCAGAGCGAGCAACGGCGAGCGCAGGGGTGGTGGGGACAGCGGCGGTGGAGCAAGCTGTGGTGCGCGACAGGAAAAAATGGCAGTGGAGCGAGCGGCGGTGAGGGCGGGGGCGGCGGCGGAGAAGAGAGAGAGGCAGAAGACGGGGAAGAGAGAAGTAGAAGATGATGGCATTTTCGTCCAAAACATACATAATACGTATCTGAGTGGTGCAGATTACAAACAAATATCAATGGCATCGTTACAAATACGCGAATAGTAATAGTATATTTTAAAACCAACAAATTTTTAATGGTATGGATCTAATTAACCCTTATTTTTTAGGTTGCGTTCATTGTGGGTGGCTAGGAACAAATCTCTTGCACACGAAAAATGGAATGATCTATTAGCGCATGATTAATTAAGTATTACTTTTCTCAGAAATAAAATAATATGATTTTTTAAGCAACTTTCATATAGAAATTTTTTAAAAACCACATCGTTTAACACTTTAAAAAGCTTACGCGCGGAATAAAGGGAGAGGGGTTGGGTGCACGGAGCAACGAACACAGCCTTAGACAGTGGAAGTACGGAGTATTGTGGTAGGTACAGAACGTAGGTACGCCTAGGTTCACGTGGACGTGGACGTTTACGCGTGTGTTGTGTGCGCCAGTGAGGACGGCCACGCACGACGCCTCTTCTCTCGCCGTCTCGCGCAATCGCGCGGCCACAAATAACGCCGCTCCACCTTTTCGCTCCCGGCTCCTCCTCCTCCTCTCATCCTCTCCTCTCCCACTCCACACCCAGGCACCCAGCTCGAGCGCGACTCGGCAAATCCATGGCTCCCACGGCGGCGTCGGCGGCGGCGGGGGAGGAGCAGCAGGCGGTGGGGCTGGCGGCGCGCGACTCCTCCGGCCACCTCTCCCCTTTCGCCATCTCCCGGAGGTACATATGCAACCATATACGTCACCATCGACGCCCTACCTACCTACCTAGCTGTCGTCGCATGCGTGCGCCGGCCTCGTCGCCGCCGCTGCCGTGGTGGGACGACGGTCGTCGGCGTACGGACGGCGGTGGTCTCCGGCCACTTGGGGCGCTCTGTCCGTACGTACGTACGGTGGTGTGCTTTTTCATGTTTCTGCCGAATAGTATATATATAGTGTTTATTTGTTCCCATGGACTTTACGTCTAGATAACGATATTTCGGCCGTGTTGTTTAGATCCAAACTTTTTCTTTAAACTTTTAACTTTTTTATCACATCGAAACTTTCCTACACATATAAACTTTCAACTTTTCCGTCACATCGTTCCAATTTCAATTAAACTTTTAATTTCGATGTGAACTAAACACACTTGTATGTTAATTACTATAGTAGGATACGGTTCATCAAAAGTATTGCTGGAACTGGAACCTAGAGCCTCATCGTTTGGCATATTCATATGCTTATCAGCCAAAATTTGAATTTTCAACGTTAAATTTGGAGCTGATTTTGGGTTTTTTCGTCGAAGTTTATTTTTCAGCCTTTGCTTTTAGATTGGTAAGAACACATATATAAAAGTTTTATTCACAAATTGATTTCCGTTTGCAAATATGCCTCCAAAAATATGCCAAACGGTGAGGCTGCTAGTTTCTCGTGCAAATTTCATATGAATTTCGCTGGTAACTACTGTGACACTTTAATTTGCAAATTCCTCTAAGTTCACCTGTGAGTTGATTAATAATTAATTGGGTGCTCATTTTGGAATCTATTACTCCTTCTGTCCCAAAATATAAGGGATTTTGGAGAGACGTGACATATTCTATTACTACTAATCTGGACAGGCTATATGTCTAAATTCATAATATTAGGATATGTCACATCCCTTATATTATGGGTAGTTCCCCAAAAGTTTTTTTTTTTTTAAAAACATCACATCGAACCCTTGAAGACATGCATGGAGCATTAAATGTAGATGAAAAAACTAATTGCACAATTATGATGGAAATCGCTAGACGAATCTTTTAAACCTAATTAGTTCATGATTAGCCATAAGTGCTATAGTAACCCACATGTGCTAATGGTGGATTAATTAGGCTCAAAAGAATTTTGTTTCGCGGTTTCCAGCCGAGTTATTAAATTAGTTTTTTCATTCATGTTCGAAAACCCCTTGCAACATCTGGTCAAACATCTGATATGATACCTAAAAATTTTTATTTCACCAACTAAACAGGCTCTATGGGACAGAGGGCTAGCTAGTTTCATTAATTGCTTGCATCTATTCTGCTCTGTTTCCTTCTATTACAAAGAATATTTGAATAATAATATGTTTAGGTGAATATAAGTAGTCAAGTAGTAGTACTGTTGATTGCTGCTGCCTTCAATTATGTGTTCCTGTCTGGGCAAATCTCAACCGCAGATAACTGTTCCTCGTAGTGCAGGCAATTGCGGGAATTTGCATGCTCTATATATAAAAGGAAAAAAAGTACGAATTACCCCCCGAACTATCGCGGTCGACCGAATTACCCCCTAAACTACAAAACTGGACATTCTTCACCTCCAACTATGCAAACTAGACGAATTACCCCCCTCGAATCAATTTAGAGCGGTTTTGTCCAACGTGACGCACACGTGGCAATCCAGTCAGCGGTTTTTAATTAAAAAATTGTGGGACCCGCATGCCATACTCTTCTCTTCTTCCTCTCTCTCTATTCTCTCTCTCTCTCGCTTTTTCTCTCTCGTGGCTCGCGGGGACGGCGCGGGGACGGCGACGGCGGAGGCAGCGGCGGTGGCGGCGAGGCGAGCCGGCGGCGGAGGCAGCAATCGCGGGGAGGCGAGTGATGGGGCAGGGCGGCGGCAGAGGCGAGCGGCGGCGGGAGCTCGCACTGCTCGCGGAGGAGGCGAGGCGGCGGCGGCGGAAGAGGCGAGCGGCAGCTGGGTGCAGCGGAGGAGGTAGCGGCGGCGGCGAGGCGAGGCGGTAGAGAGGGAAGAGGCGGTCGGCGAGCCCGGTCGAGCTGCGCCCCCTCCGCGGCGAACCCACCGGCGGTGACGCCGACCGCCACCCCTCTTCCCTCCCCCATCTTTCGACGCCGACCGCCGCGCCTCTCCCCTCCCCAATCTTTCGTCGGCTGCCGCCGCTGCCTCCTCCGCCGCACCCCGCCGCCGCTCGCCTCTTCCGCCGCCCTGCCCCGCCGCTCACCTCCCCGCGCTCGCTGCCTCCGCCGCCGCCTCGCCTCGCCGCCGCCGCTGCCTCCGCCGTCGCCGTCCTCGCCGTCCCCGCGCCGTCCCCGCGAGCCATGAGAGAGAGAGAATAGAGAGAGAGGAAGAAGAGAAGAGTATGGCATGCGGGTCCCACAATTTTTTAATTAAAAAAACGCTGACTAGATTGCCACGCGTGCGCCACGTTGGACGAAACTGCTCTGAATTGGTTCGAGGGGGATAATTTGTCCGGTTTGTATAGTTGGGGGTGGAGAATGTCCGGTTTTGTGGTTCAGGGGGTAATTCGGACGACCGCGATAGTTCGGGGGAGTAATTCGTACTTTTTCCTATATAAAATATACAATCATTTATGTGGGCCTTCTCATCTTTGTTTAGCCTTTTCAAGTACCTATTGTGACTTGTGTGTCTAAATTTATGTGGGAAAAGAACTGAATCCTGTAATGCAAATACGCACGTGTTCCGACTTGTGAGTTCTTGCTGGTGGATTAGCATGTTTTGGCCGTCTCTTGTTACTTCTGCTTGCCAAAGCGTTTACGGAAGCATCAAGGTGTTTATAAGATTTACTATTTACAAAATTACAAGGTTTTACATTTCGATGACAAAAGTTACATCCACCGAAATTTTTAAGTTTCCAATGTTTTGATAAATTATTTTTGAACTTCTTAACAAAATTTGATCAGCTACGAGGCCAGCACATACTACTAGCTAGCGTTGTGCATCTCAATTTTGGAAATTTCAAACCTTAATTCGCTATTTTGGTTGGGCATGCATGTTTGTCCTTTGTCGTCGAACTGTGCAGCCATGTTTTTCTTTTGGGATTTTGTGAGCTAAAATCCATTCTGGTTCTTTTCATCAATTGGCTGGCTAGTGGCTCACTTTTCTGGCAGCTGGTCGGTTGCAGTACATTCACAACCTTGAAATTCTGTGATAGCTACTTGGCTGCACTGCATATGGTGGTTGATGAGTCCATACTTTTCTGGTCCTGAATAATTTGTCTTTTCCAAACGGGTAGTTTGAATTTGCTTTAGTTACTGGTTATGGTTGTAATTTGCTGAATCTCTTTTTGCGGTCATATTTACCAGTATGGCTGTATCGATGGACAGCTTTGGACGATCTGCATGAACGAAATTCATAAGTCAACAGAACAGGGTTAAGTCAACTAATTTGTTTGGTTTCAGTTTGGGGTGTATACTTTGCATATAGGATCATCTGAATCAAAATCTTTCTTCTGGCTGCATTACAATTATGCATTGTAGTAGTTTCTGATAATTACTTGCAATTCTGCAGGAGCACTGGAGATGACGATGTGGCGATAAAGATTCTGTTCTGTGGAATCTGCCACTCTGACCTGCACTGCATCAAGAATGAGTGGAAGCACTCCATCTACCCACTTGTTCCTGGGTAATGGAATTTCCGAAACCCCGCACCGGCATGCTCAAATCTCATCCGAAATTTTCCGTTTTTTACATTTTTTTTGTGAATTTGGTCTAATTTTATTCAAATTCAGTCAAATTTTCAAATAATTTCGTCTCGAAATTTCTAAAATTTCGGCAACCCCCGGCATAAAATCCAATTTCGAAATTGAAAACCCTGATCAAGCCTATATCCATGGCTATCTGCTTCTGAAAATTTTGAACAAACACAAGCTTGAACCTCCCGATCGACGCGTATGCAGGCACGAGATCGCCGGCGTGGTGACGGAGGTGGGGAAGAACGTCACCAGGTTCAAGGCCGGCGACAGGGTCGGCGTGGGGTGCATGGTGAACTCGTGCCGGTCATGCGAGAGCTGCAACAATGGCTTGGAGAACCACTGCCCGGAGGTCGTCTTCACCTACAACTCCGTCGACAAGGACGGCGCCGTCACCTACGGCGGCTACTCGAGCATGGTGGTGGTGCACGAGCGCTTCGTGGTCATGTTCCCGGAGGCGATGCCGCTCGACGCCGGCGCCCCGCTGCTGTGCGCCGGCATCACCGTGTACACCCCCATGAAGTACCACGGCCTGAACGCGCCGGGGAAGCACGTCGGCGTGCTCGGCCTGGGCGGGCTCGGCCACGTCGCGGTGAAGTTCGCCAGGGCGTTCGGGATGAAGGTGACGGTGATCAGCTCGTCGCCGGGGAAGAAGCGGGAGGCGCTGGAGCGGCTCGGCGCCGACGCGTTCGTCGTGAGCAGCAGCGCCGAGGAGATGGAGGCCGCGAGGTCCACCATGGACGGCGTCATCAACACGGTCTCCGCCAACACCCCCATGGCGCCGTACCTGGCGTTGCTGAAGCCCAACGGGAAGATGATCCTCGTCGGCCTCCCGGAGAATCCCCTGGAGGTCCCTCCCTTCTCTCTCGTCCAAGGTAAGCAAGCTCCATCGTCGAGATCGAGCTCGATCGCCACCGCCACGGCCGGCTAGCTGCACCTTGAATGATTTATGATGATGATGCAGGGAACAGGACTCTGGCGGGGAGCAACATCGGCGGCATGGCGGACACGCAGGAGATGATCGAGCTGGCGGCGAAGCACGGCGTGACGGCGGACATCGAGGTGATCGGCGCCGACTACGTGAACACGGCCATGGAGCGCCTCGCCAAGGCGGATGTCAGGTATCGCTTCGTCATCGACGTCGGGAACACCCTCCACGCCGCCGCCGCCGAGTGATGGCATCGCCTGCAAACTATTCATGTGGTCTGTAATCTGTATGAAATTGTTCATGGTACGTACACGATATATAGATTGTGGCGTGTCATGGCGTATAGGAATGAACCCGATCGAGGACGCTATTGTTGGTAGTCTGATGCTAGTCAGCTCAGTGTTTGACTGTTTGCATTTACGGATTGAAATTGAGCTTTGTGTGGCCTAAGTTTTATTTTCTAAAGATTTCAAGTGAATTTCGTTTTATTCGAATGAAATTCCAGATCTCTATCTCTACTTCCGGAAATGCTAACTCAGCGCCTAGGCGGTAGGTCACACATAGGCAACGCACACGCGGCGCAGTTAGGTTTCTTTTTTCCTTTTTTTGGGGATTCTTTTCCGAAGGCACGTACATCTAAAGTAACTAACCCGGTTAGTTTTAGATAAGGATAATAATTAAGGTAAGATTTGTCTTTTTTCGAAGATTCTTTTAAGTAATAGATTAAAAAGAAATCTACATGTGAAGTCAATTTTTAAAAACTTTTAACTCAAAATGTGAATTTTTTAAAGTCAAATTTAAAAACTTTTAACTTTTCATCTTAAATTTAAAAAACTTTCAACTTAAATTTTAAACTTTTAACCCAGATTTGAAAACTTTCGACTCATATTTAAAAACTTTCAAATTAAAATTTGAAAACTTTCAACTCAAATTTTAAAAACTTTCAAGTTAAAATTTAAAACTTTCAATTCTACATTTGTAAAGGAGTGTGCGAAATATTGGAAAAAATAGGAAAGAAATGGCAAAAAAAAAAAAGAAAAACGCGCACGGAGGCGCCAAAATGGAAAAAGAGGTCGGTAAGTCAAACTCAATTTCAATAACTACTGTGAACACACACGCTGTCCTCTTAATTTTACCACAAGATCATTACACTTGACAGCCGCCATCGGTCGAGCTCGAAGGTCGCGTCGGCGCAGACCGCACGTTCCTTGTTTGACAGTCGACCGTACACGTGTAGCTGCACATCGGGAGGCGGGGCGACGCCGGCGACGGCGAAGGCGACGGCGCCGGGCGGCGGGGCCTGCTCTCCGGCGCCGCCTCCGCCGTGCGGCACCCCCTGAACACTGTCACGGCGAAGCGGACGGTGAAGCGGTCGTCCTTGGCGCAGCCCGCCTGCTCGAACGCGTCCCTCCTGATCACCATGCTCTGGCCCCTGCCGTCCACTGCGAAGCTCAGCACCCTGCCGGTGCCGGAGCAGACGCCCGCCTGCGGGCTCCCGCCGTCGCCGAGCAGGTCGAACCTGACCTGCGCCACCACCGCCGCGGCGGCGGCCTTGGCCTTGGCGGCACGGCGGAGGCGGAGGAAGAACTGGATCATGTCGGCGTCGCCGGCCGCGGCGAGCTTGCCGTTGGGGTAGAAGTCGACGCACCACTCGTGCCCCCCCGCGGTGAACGGCGGCGACGTCGCGCATTTCCCGGTGGGCAGCATCGCCTTGATGTGGGAGTAGCCGTCGATGGTGAGGTCGAAGTGCTCGCTGACGGTGTCGGCCACGATGGCCGCCGAGCCGCAGCGGCGGCGGCGTTCGCCGGAGCTGGACGCGGAGGCGCCCATGCACGCACGCGCGGTGAGAGTACTACTACCTGAAGAATTGATGTTAAATTTGTTAATATAACTGGGTAATTTTGATCTTAAGTTCTTAATTAACGAGATATATTAACGGCGCGCGTGTTAGTGAGGGAACGAGGAGGAGAGCCAGCCACTGTTGGTCGGACTCGGAGACTTGCTGCGTTCGCCAAAAAAAAGACTCGGAGACTTGTTGGTATCGGACAAGTTCTTAATCAGATGGATCAATTAGGTTAATGCTTCGGATAAGATGACAAAACTATTAGGCAGAAACCGGGCCGGTCTGGTTGGGCCGTTTATTAGAACAGAACTAGCGCGCGTCCAAATCATGGTTCAGCAATTCCGATTTAAATTTTCGAAAAAATATTGTAAACTCTTGGCAAAATCGCTAATTAGCGATTAGTCGCGCGCCACTCCCCCACACCGTGAGACACGTGGCGCGCGCGGAGGGGAGGGGCGGGGGGACGTCGCAGGGGAGTGGACACCTGTCCCCCCTTTTCCGTTTTCTTTTTATTTCTTCGGTTATTTTCTACGTTTTTTTTCCTTTTTTTCCTTCTTTTCTTTTCGGTTTTTTCCTTCCTTTTATTTTTTGCTTTTTTATACCTATAGGATACAAAGTTTGTATACGTGTATATATATTTGTATACGCGTATATAAAATTTATATATATAATGTATTTTCTAGTTTTTTATTTTTTTAATACATACGTATATAAAGTTTGTATATGTCCTATATAAACTTTGTATATGCGTATATATTTTTTATGTATTAAAAATATATTCATAAATATATATATATATATTTATATTTATACGTATGTATATACACACACGTATGTGTATATATAATATATACATATGATGTATAGATACGTGAGAGAGGACTAAAGGAGAGCGACTGACTGCGCGCGGCTGCGCGTGGCTAATCGCGAATCAGCGCCCCCCAACTCTTGGGGAGGGGCATCTCTTTTATTGGTTTATGTTACTTTAAAGGTATGATTTTTTTTTTTAGAAAAATCAATAAGATTGATTAATATGTGATATATCAACCCATAAAAATTCAAGGTATGATTTAAATTCTACGTGTTGCAATGAAAAAACAAATTTAACTGTGAATATACGTTAACTAGCTATAGTTTAATTTTTTTTAAACTTGTATAAGTTAAAAAAAAAAATTGACCGTAAAGAGAGATTTTATTAATGATAAAACATAGGATTACATTCCTGATTTAACAGCTCTAGAATTTCAGTCGGAGCACATAACCTCCACTCCGCTTCAACTCCTGAGGTCATAACCATCTGAGCTAACATATGAGCTATCCTATTTGAATCTCTCTTCACTTTGTGCACTTGCACCTGCAACAAGCATTGCATTGCCACTCTTATCTCGGCAATTATGCCTCCCCATTCTGCTCTTGACGCTTGTGTTATATTCAGTCCAGCAACGACATCGGCATTGTCAGATTCAAGTATTATTGGCATATGTATCCAGTTCGTCGCCAACCGAACGCCCTCCAGGCAAGCCAAAGCTTCAGCCTGGGTAGCAGAGCTGCATCTTGGAAGCTTCTTACAAGCTGCAAGAAGAACCAGGCCCCTGCAATCTCTGACAATTATTCCAGCACAAGCATCACCCGTCTCCTTCCTGAATCCAGCATCAATGTTTACCTTAGCCACACCTTCCGGTGGAGGTTCCCATTTAGCAATTTGCACAGCATTGGCATGCACTTTTTCTGTCAGTTCCTCAAACATTGGTCGCTTGCCCTTCTTGTCATCAATCTGTTGTCGGACAGGCAACAGACATGCTTCATAGTTAACCAAGAAGTTGATAGAGACAGCTATAGGATTGGAATCAGCACCATGTACCATCTCATTTCGAAGATGCCAAGCACGCCAAAGCATATATAATTTGTATAAGTTAAATTTTAACTTACATATTTGTAGAGTGATATATCACATATTAATATTACTATTTTTAAACACTTGTATTTTGATAGGCAATCGTAGTATTTTCAACTGTTTATAAACCAAATCATTTTATAACCAATATGCCTACTAACAGAGCGTCGGATCCGTTCTATTTTTTTCCTTGTCACAAAGTAGAGGCGTGTGAGAATTGTTGAACACTAGCACCTTTTCCACATAATCGCATAAGTAAACAATATATACATAAAATATTGGGTGAAACTCTCTCTTTATTAGATCTGATATCATGGTATTTTTCTTGCCTACCAATTTCCCTTTTTATAACATATAAGAAATAGTTATTTTGGGATGGAGGGTGAACCTTCGTTCTATTTTACTTGTCATTTTGGACATCTACAAGGTCTCCAGTACTATAGGGTCCCTCTTGGTTACCTATGGCTGATAATAAGTTGTAACGGCTTATTAATGATAAAAAATAATTTATGCGTAAAACTTTTACACATGTGTCCTTTGATTTAAAAACAATGCTAAAAAACTACGTTGAAAAAAGGGGCAATTGTATCAATGCCCCCACTTTCGAAGACAATTACTGTTTTACCCCCACTTTTTAGGGTTTGCATTTTTACCTCTACTTTTTTTAATCTGAAGCAGCCGTATACCTCCATTTCTAACAGCCGGTTTTAACGGTGTTAGTTGTAGAGAAAAGGACATTTATACCCTCGGCTGTTATTGTAATTTTGCCTCCATTTTTTTTCAGTTTTGTATGATTTTGCCCATACTTTTGTGACTTAAGGTGTAAATAATCGAAACGTGAGAATCTGCTGTGATGTTTTTTATTTTATTTTTTCAAAAAAAATCACAAAAACTAGACAATTACAAAATTTGACCGAAATTTAAATAATTTAGACAGCATTTCGCCATAATTTTCACACAACTAGCACAAGTCACATATAAAGCAAGCATTACAAAGTGTCCCATAGAAATAAGCCACCATACATAAAAGTCATCGACACAAACATTACCGAGTCACGACATCGATCCTCTTCCTGGATTCTGAAACCGATGGCTCTTATCTCATCTCAGAAACTGTTGGTAGAGATGCAGGTAAAAAAGATGGCCATTTCAAGCTCGGAATCTGCTCCATTTCTGTCAGAAAGTAGCAGTAGCAGATAAACAACAACCGTTTCTTCGCATTTAGAGCAAGTATTATGATAGGCTATAAACAGGCTAAATCCTACGTGGAGGAGAGAGAGAGGAAGAGAGAGAAGAAAGCGGGCGTTTTACACACCGCCGGCTGCCATCGGTGTTTGCCTCTCTGTTCATGGGCCAGGCTGCATCAAAACGCCAGCTTACCGCCCGCAGCCGGCGCAGCGGCGGGCGAAGAGCGACGCATGCAGCCGGCTGGCCGGCTGCGTTGTTAAACTTGCTCTTAGTTGTTGAACCGGTTGTTGTCAGAAAGGGCCCGGTTGCTCTTGCGAGCGAGCGCCGGCGCACGCCCTCAGCCGCGGCCTCGCGCACCCGCGGCCGCCGCCTCGCGCGCGCCCGCGGCCGCCTCCCCGCCACGCGGGCTCCATCACCGCTGCCTCCGCGCCGCGCCGCCGCCGCCGTTGCCCCTGTGCTAGCTAGGGTTTCGACTCAACCACCCTCAGGGAGACGCACGGTTCAAAGATGGGGATGACCCAATCCATTCCCTTTCCCTTAGGGGTACAAATGTCATTACATAATTTATAAAACCTTTTTTTATTTCCTTTTGTATTTCTTTAACACACAATGTGGGACCTACCAAACGGCTGTCACAAGTGGGGGTAGACGGCTGCTTCATATTCAAAAAGTAAGGGTAAAAATGCAAACCATAAAAAATAGGAGCAAAACAACAATTGGCTTTTAAAGTGGTGGCACTGATGCAATTGTCCCTTGAAAAAAAATCAAAATCAAGTCTTAAAGTTCAAAATTTAGCAACGACTTATAAGCCATGCTGTCAGGGTTATGAATACCACATACCTAATAGTAGTTGACTAAATCTCGGCAGGATCCACTACATACCATGTCTTATACGGAAACTTACTTCAGATATGGAGGGAATTCCGGATAAGGAAGGACAACCAGAGTTCTACATGGAAACGACAAGGACTACTCGGATTGTACCCATATTGGTTTCCCTAGTTCTACTTGGACAAGGGGACACCCATGGGTATAAATACAAGACCCCCTAGGAGGAGAGGGGACACGAGACAATCAACAAACACGGAACAATAGAAGCCACAATATACAAGCCAACATACGCCAAGACAAGACGCCGGATATCGACTTCAGGGATAAGCACGGCTAGTCCCCTACGGTGTCTCCGGATACTGTCAGGAGAGACGAAAGCGTTATCTCTGATCTCGTCGGGCACGGATTCGAGGAGGAAGACTACCCTGTTGTCAACTACGAGTCAGACCTTCAGACCGCCATGTCGACAACAGTTAGATAGGCTACCTCAAATATTGTACTGGTGTGATTATGGTGAATAAGAGCAATATCGGCTTCGGCCAACAGTATGTAGGGCTATTACCTGACAATTCGATCAGGGGCCCGAATCTGTATAAAAATCTCTGTCTCTGTCTCTTTTATCTCAGTCTCGCGTATACCCTAGTACCGACGATCCCCATACTATGCAAATACCGGAATCGTGACATCAAACGTCGACAGTGGCGCACCAGGTAGGGGGATTTTGGTGCTTTAGGGTTTCAACGAGATGAGTTTAAGAGATGGATTCTCCGACAACAAGCTACTCGACGACTTCGCTATGGAGAGATCCAACCTGATCGGAGTATGTCTCCTGACGAGGTCGGAACCATCACCATCAACTATTTCATCTATCAATATCGACCAAGTTTCAAAACGTGGCCGCCGCGAAGAACGAAGATCAAAGTTGTCACTTCGTCGCCGCATGAGGAGACACCAAGACGGAGGTCCTCTCCTAAGCCACATCGGACTTGACCGTGAGAGATGCTTGGAAGACGCACCCCGGTTGAACTCGTACATATACGTGCTGTACATGTGCATGCCTTTTTTGGTTTGACGTGTATACGTACACATTGAGACATGGGGCAAAACACACACCGGTCAAGCCACGACGTGATGTCACATGAAAATCCGAGGCAGCAGGAGGTGGCGACGATGACGGACCAGCTACAGACAGATATTCGCACGTTTTAATCTTCCACAAATATGCGAATTCATCAGGTAATTAGTAGGTTAATTAATTTAATTGATCTACTAATTTCGTAGATACATTCGGCATGTATCTACACAAGTACGCATTATTTTGTATAAAATTTTCCGTACTTCAGATTTATACAGCATTGTCAGATCTATAATTTATTATGTTTACCTAGAGCATGTTTTTTATACAATATGTATTGTGCGAGTGTTTCCAATATTAAGCCAACTACGGTTTAATGCTGGGGGCTCGCTCTATTTTCTTCCGCATAAATCATACTTGTTTATGGTTTACATAATGCCTAATATTTACATCTGCTCGTTATATCCTGATAATACTAGAAGGTCCATGCAGTTTTTCGAATACATACTCGATATTATCTGCTATATGTTTTGCCTTCTAGAAAATATTTTTCAGGAACAACTGAGCACTCGAGTAGGTTGTGGTCGAGTATACCGCATTATCGAGAACATTCTCGAAAAATGCTGAGTCGTCACACCCAACCTACCAACGAAGACCGACGACCTATCTCATAGCACCGGCCATGGTTGGACTACTCGAGAAAAGGTTGTTAACGGATAAATCCTCGCGAACGTCGTCGGCTTGATCACCCGACATGATTGCGAACGGATATCTGGATATGCTATAAGTTGGGTATGTGAGTCATACTGGCCACATGAGATACACATGTAATAAACCAACTCTAGCACTTCCATTGGTGTTCGAGAGATAATTCTACTCGCTCGCTGGTTCTCAAACCAGTAAAAAGTAGCAATCTCTCGCACCAGATGGTTGAGGTACGACTACAGCAGCAGCTTAGTGGTCCTCGCACCACGACTTCAGATGACTCCAGATGGTTGAGGGACAACTGCGACTGGTCCTCGACCGGCAGCATAACGGCCCTCGTACCAACTTTAAATGGTCGAGAGACACCTACTCACTGGTTCTCAACCAGTCAATCGTAGCGATCTTTCGTACTTCCACTTCAGGTGGTTGAGTTACGACTACTACCTGGTCGTCGACCAGAGGTGTAGCGATTCTCCCACTACTTCTAGTTCAAGTGGTCGAGTTACGACTACTACCTGGTTCTCGACCAGTGGTGTAGCGATTCTCCCACTACTTCTACTTCAAGTGGTCGAGTTACGACTACTACCTGGTCCTCGACCAGTGGCGTAGCGATCCTTTCACTACCTATACTTCAAAAAAGTTGATATCAGGTACACAATATCGCCAAGTGTTTTACCCAGAGATCCCTTACCACAAAAGACACCTAGCGTTGAAACCTATCCCCATGTCCCTTTACGCTGTCCTAACAAGGCCTCCGAGGAATCTAAGGGAACTTCGGCTGGGGACGCCTAGAGCGGATAAGGTCTTGTCGGATCTTTCAGAGACGAAAGACCATGTAAGATCTAGTCATGTAAGAGTTCTCACCGTGCGTATTAACCAAGCCATGTAATCGGAAATAGATTTTCCAACTTCACTGCTAGGGGCTAGGATCAGTGCTTATTCAACTAAGGCAAGTCAAAGGTCTAAGAGCCTTATCTTCCGAGAAGAATTCTCCGATGACAAGGCTGGGGGGCTACGGAGAGTGTATAACTCAACAAATTGACTGATCGAAGTCGGTAAAAGAGTAGACGCTCACATACAAAACATTGGTCTGTAAATTTAATTCATTTCAGTTTTTCATATATATTATAACATGTTATCCTTGAGCATTTGCTCGGGGGCTATTTCTATCTAATATTCTTTTCTGAGTATTGATTTCAAGAAAATTCTATTCGACATTATCGAAGACTCCATGTCTCTATGGTTCTACACCAAGATCGACTAAGGCGAGTACGACAAATATTGACAAGGCTCCGTCGCAGACTCTACGCCTACTCGATTACTCGAGAACGGTTGGTGGATCTCGACAAGGAATACGAAATGAAGAGATGGTGTACCCGCCGAGATAAAATTTATTGACTTCAATCCAAATTCTCGATTGCAGCAAGACAGGAGACTTAGTCGTATGCCATGTACTTTCTTGGTTGACGTCGGAGATTGACTTAGACAAACCCTTTTGGTGCCCGCACGAGGCTGATAAAGGAAGTTTAACGATATCTCTGAACTCATCGAGAACGGTCACGTGAGCTCGATAACAGTTACTCCAGGGTCTGCGGTTGAGAATATG